>NW_026892585.1:23495000-24196110 GCF_033815535.1 Pezoporus flaviventris
TGCTTTCTTCTGCCAGGCCTGCATTTACCACTTTCCTTTTAAGCCTACCATGAAAAGAAACAGCTAACACTGTAATATGCAGCACAAAGGAGTACAATGTGTTTTTTGCTCATCAGTAAGACAGTCAGCAGCAATTGCTTCAGGCCCAAAGGGGTGTATCTGCGAACATCCAAAGAGTGAGTGAGTTTGTCAGTGTCAAAATTATTTGCTTAAGGAACTAAAAAGGGCTTTTTTGGTATTTTTATCTTTACCAAGACAGAGGTGCAAGTAAGTTAGTAGTCAGGACATTGCCAGATTCCCCTGGCAGCAGAAAATACGGCCTGTGCCAAGTATGGCCAGAATTTTTGGATACATGTCAAATGGCACCGTTTCTGTGAAAGCTGAAGTTAAATCACAGCAGAATCCAAACTATGATTTACAATTTCAACTCCTGAGCTCTCCCTGATCTCCTCTACTGTAGGTTGGCACAGCGAGGTACATGGCCCCTGAGGTTCTAGAGTCCAGGATGAACCTGGAGAATGTGGAGTCCTTTAAACAAACAGATGTGTACTCCATGGCTTTGGTCCTCTGGGAAATGACATCTCGCTGTAACGGTGTTGGAGGTAAGTGTCATCATTTTCTTTTTCTCTCTAAAAGTATGTTTAGACAGACATGCTCTTGTAGTTGTCTGGGGAGGAGACAATTCTTTTTAACTCTCACCAGGTTTTTTAGTGTATCTAGATGCTATAAATTAACAGGCCTTTGGCAGCAAGACACACGTGTGCATAAGCAAGATTGAAGGGCAAGCACCTGAGTGCATGAGAAAATGGGTCTTTGATTGCTGTAAGGATAAATCAATCCTACTGGTTAGGTAGACCAGTTTTAAAGATTATTAATGTCTGGGTTTTTTCCTATAACATCTTAAGTACCCATGGATTGACTCAGTCTGGTTGACTTCACCCAAAATGATTGGAAACATAAGACAATTTGAAATATTAAGACCAAGAAGTGATAATTGCCTCCCATTTACTTTCATGAAATGCTAATTCTGAAGCCTAATGAGGGCCAGTTAAGTGTCACATTCACTAGCTGATCATTTCAGTAAAAGCCATCATAGTGATACAAAGGCCTTCTTGCTTTCTGAAAATCCCCAGCTGCTATTCGTCATGTTTTGTTATGTTGCAACAGATCATCATTATGAGAAATCAAGGGAAGTTTGCTGTATAAAATTCAGTAACAAAATAAAAATTATTGGAACTGACTATCAGAATAGCTCCAGGAAAAGCTGCTATGCTTGTTCATATTCAGAGTTTGATTACTGAAACAAAGTCCCCATTTCTGTTTCACCTAAAGCTCCCCCAGGATTCCCAGTGTGCAGCACTGGTATGTGCTAGAAATCAGAAAAGTTGCTGTTGAGCTCTCTGCGTTACATATTGCCATGTTTGAAGATTTTGACCTTACTTCAGGGACTAATGAGGCTAAAATTGCATATAAAAGTCTTCAGTCTGCTGGAATTCTCTAACATTCATCCTAAAAAACCTGCTGCACAATCCAGGGCTTTTACAGGCAGTCTAAGGAGTGGGGCTGTAAAAGGTAACACTAATGTGGGTATTATAGTAGATATGCAACCATGATTTGATTTGTTACCCTTCTTCCAAAAATAGAGGCTCCATTTTCATCAGACCTGGAATGGTTCCCTCTTGAAGGGCTGCCACAGAGCCAGGGCAATCTTGCAGGCTAGAGCACTAGGCTAGTACAGGGGCAAAACCAGTGTCCCATGGGAAGATGCGCCTAGCTGCTTCTTGTTTCTCTACTAACATCTGTGGGATACTGCAAGGGTGTCCATGGAGGTCTCTACAGCCACTCTGCACAGTGGCTGTGTGGCTGCATCACAGTGCCTGTGTGCAGGAGGAGAGGAATGCTTCCACCTCAGATTCCTCCTGTGCCTGACCAGCATTTGGTCTTGCTGTGTGGGCTGGATTGTGGGCAACAGGTTTGCCCCTGTTTGCACTCTGCTGGGAAAGCTACAAAGCGAGTATGTATGCAGAAATCTAGTGCTAGCATGAAAGCATGAAAAAAAATTCTTTTCTGTTCAAACATTTCAGGGAAAAAACATTTGGTGCTTCAGGAACTGAACCTCAGTCTGGCATATTCCAAGGCAAACCTATCCACATTTAACGGTCATGGTCATGCCTGTTTCTGAGTGCATTGGCTTAGCCTTTCATTAGCACTTTGTAAATGTGGCTGAGGAGATTTAAAACCTGAGAAAAAGAATCTTTGCCTGTCTCTTGAGCTCTTTCTGTTTCTTGCATTTAGGAACTCACCTTATTAATATAAATATGAGCTGTTTGCTGTGGAGTCTTTCATCTTTGCTGATGCCTGAGTCCCTTCCTGTTCATATTTGCTGAGTATGGTGAAATGGAGATTGTGACAAAAGCAAACCTTATTGCTGCTGTTCTCAGAAGGCAACTGCCTAAAGGAGGATATAAAGGCAGTTTCATAAGGAAAGAAAATCATCAGCGTGTTTAGCTAGAGGAGACTGACCCATTATAACCTTAAGAAGAGTTGAAGTCATTTCAGGAAAAAGAAAGATTTATCTGGCGCACCATCCCCTTTGTTTTCAAGGTGAAGCTTAATGCCTGCTTACATCCTGATTTTCCCTGTTCGTTTTGTCCCTCAGTCATCCTCATTGCCAGAAACACATTTCTTGAATTTCATTTCTCTGTTTCGGTTATCTTTCCAGGGGTGAAGTCTCCAGCAAAACCATGAGAGTACTTGGGCCAATCTTAGGGGATGGAACCTGTCTTAGTGTCTCCATCCAGAGCAGTTAAATACTGGATGTAGCTCCCTTGTGACTGGTAGTGAGACTCAGCAGCACTGCACAGTATCTCTCATTTTCCCCTGGTTCATGCAGCTTGGCTATCTTTGCAACCAGCTGGTGAAATACCCTTACAATGATTCATGACTACAGCTCCCCCTCTGCTTTCCCTCTCCATCTGTCACTCATGAGACTCCCTCCTCTCCTCACAGCTTTCCCGAGGAGCTGCCTCTGCTCATGCAAGCCCCTCTTTTCTTCCTAAACTGTTTAGGCACTGAGACAAATGGCTTCATATATAAGCTGGAGCAGGCTGACCGGACTGCAGCCACCCTTTCCAAAGGAGACTAAAAATGTAGGCACCGTCTTTGCAGGGCAGGCTTTACCATGGTGTCAGCTCAGTCTTGCTAGAGAAAGCCCATGACTTTTTAAGAGGGCAGGAGTGGCAGCCTAAGCCAAGGCAGGGGCATTAAAAACTTTCATTAGGGAGGAAAGCATGGGGCAGGGGGGCTAATTGCTATTCAGCCACATAAAGATACAGTCACTGACTTCTTTCACAAAGGGAGTTCTCAGGATTTGTTTGTCAGTGTGCAGGTGTTTGGTGAGTGTGGGAGGTAATGGAGGCAGGTCCTTTCAGTACAGCAGCTTTGTCAAACACAGTCTCCATGCTGTGCCAGGCCTTTTCAGTCAGCAGACGTTTAAACAAAAATACCCAGCAGCATAATCTATACTGTGAAGCTGCTGTAGTAAATAAGCAGGTGGGGATCGGCTTTTGAGAAAGGCCATGCTGTTCATTGTTACTTTGTTGTGCTAAATATGGAGAAGCAGAAATGGGGCACAAGGGAAAGGGAGACAGAGGCAAAGATCAAGTTTGACTGATTTTTCACTGGAGTGTAATTTAGGAAGCATAGTTAGAAACTCAGTAATACTACTTTAGGGAGAACTTGAACTGCTCCATGCTGCTGTTAACTTGGTATTTCATTCAGCACAACAGCTGTGTACCAGATGCTGCACGTTGCAAGAAATATAATTTCCATCTCAACCACTAGCTTTCAGAGCAACACGGCTTTAGCAACTGAGGCAAGTGTAATTTCTCTGACAGCCTCCTAGAAAGAAAAGAAAAGCATCTGTTTTGTATCGGAACTGTTTGGGGGGGGAGGGGACCGGGACTGTTAGGGTGGCAGCTATTTGTGCATTCTGCACTTCATGAGATGCTCAGCTTTCATCATATTGACATGGAGTGGTGACAGTTTTGGTGGCAGGGAGTGTTTTGATAGCCTGTACAGCCTGGGGCTGTTCCTGCACACTGGGCCCTGAGGTGGCTGCAGCTGCAGCGTGATTTAAACCTTTTCTTCTGTGGAGCGGTGCCCAATTAAGGCATGTGTGTGCTGCGCTGGCTTGTGATGACATATAACCCCGAGCTGGTACATCCAGAGAGTGCAGCATCACCCCATAACAGGAATTCATGCCCTAGAAATTCTCAAAGTGTCACCGCAGTACTACATGTAAGGTAGCAAGTGCCATGCTTCAAGAAGCCCAAGGTAGCACTACACTGATGTCTTCTATGTTCCTCTACTTTCCCACCTCAGGATCCAGCACATACTAAGCAGCTTGTGACCATACACTGAAGGTAGAGCTCATGCACTCCCAAACCTTTGAAAGAGTGGCTGTGTCTTTGATCATCAGATATGAAGTCAGTTAAAAGATATTTGTGCAAGGGAAGATGCACAGTGAGTTCACCCATTCCAACACACCCTCACCGTTCCCAGCTAGCATCTGTACTCTGAAGCATCCCTGCCCATGGCAGGGGGGATTGGAACTAGATGATCTTAAGGTCCTTTCCAACCTTAACATTTCTATGATTCTATGAAGGACAAACAGGGAAACCTAGGAAAAATGTGAAGTAAGCATTTGAACAGCTCCTTAAACATGGCCATGAAGTGGCTTTCAAGCCTCTGCTTTATTCATTATTATCCCTTTGTGCAACAGCTAAACAGATCCACTGTCCAGATTCCTCTGGCATGAAGAAAGACACAATCTGCCCACACACAGAGGTGTGTGCATGAGCCGTCACAGTAGCTCTACTATTGATTGATTTATCCTTTATGTGGCTCTCCCCTTGTAAACTCTAAATGGAGGGGTATTTCAAAAGGATCTAAAAATTCTCAAACCACAGCCCACTGCTGTGGACTGTGCTTCACAGCTGATTTTTGCTGGTTGCCTTTCACCTCACTCCTGCTTTAATTCTACAAGTGAGCCTCCCTCTTCCATCCTGAGAAGCTGTCCCGCAGAAATCAACAAGAGAGATCATATGAGGGAGTGTCAACAGGGTTTGTGGGTATGCTGTTCTGACCCAAAGGAAGAGAATTTCACTGCAAAGAGCTTAGAGTAGAAAAAGAACGCATGAGCAAGGCATATTTTTCATGAGAAACCCACAGCCAAATTTTTCAAAGCATTCAACAGGCACAACAAATAGATCTTCAGTAATGTCTCTCTTAGGGGCTAAAAATCCAATCCCAGCCTTTCTGGGAGCTCTGGCCAGGCCAGTGTCAAAGGACACCAGAGATACAGCAATTATTAGTGCAAGATAGCTCACAACCATAACTTAAATGCTGGAGGTTAAAGTTGAAAGAACGCTGCCATTACTGAACACTAAAGGTGCTGTATTTCATGGTGCCTGAGGTATTCATCGTACTTCAGCCAGTTGTCATTTTTAGTGCCTGACTGGTGTAAAAACAATCAAAAGAAACATATAAGGCATGAAAAATAGATTCAGTGTCTATATACAGCCATGCACAAGCAGCTAGGCACAAACATCTTAACCTGCCTCAAACTGACATTTGCTATGTCTGCTGTAGCACATCAACATGATCCATGAATAACCCCAGCTGTTACTGCAAAATGTGTCTGACACCTGAGATTCCACAGCATCAGGATGATTTACTGCAAGAGGATTCAGTGGGCTTTTCTTTGTAAATGAAAGAGAAGGAAGGAGATCCTGCATGCTTTTCAAACTGAGGGAAGGCATGACTATTACTACAGAGTCATTACAGCAAATTAGCATCTGGCCTCGATTTCTCTTTCTTTACCATAAAAGAACAACAAACAAGCAAACAAACTGTTCAGTCTTTACATTTGGAAGAGGAACGCTTGTATCACAGAAAGAATTTCTCAAACAGGGAAAACGTAATACAGACATCAATTTTTGAACCATCTCATAAACCTGAATGGCCTTTGAATTAACCTCAGCAAGAGGAACAGGTCAGTAGTACAGCAACAGCATCCCTCTGTTGGGTATTGTGATTCCTCTGATTCCACATACTGCAAGATCTCAGAGCTTTGGCTGCTGTCCATGACCACTACCCCAATCAAACCATGGCTGATGAAGATGTAGGAAATGGACATCTAGGTCATGCTATTTAATTTTTTCCAGGGAACATTAATATTTTGGTTAGCTGTGAAAGGCATCTGCTTTGTAATCTTTGTGCATCCACTGCATAGTAATCCAGGTCTGACCAGCAAGATGGCAACTTCCCAATTAACTTCTAGGGCTAAAGTCTTGTAAATTTACTTTGGCTGAGTAATCTTTAACTGAAATTAATGTGGGTGAAAATGGTATGCCTTCTTCTAGAGAGAAGAAAGCAAAGCAGACTTTGACCCTTGAGACTGAAAGAAAGTGGTTTACGTATGAGAAGATAGGAGTTGTGTTTTGGGATTATAGCCCCTCTCTGGAGCATTGTGTGGACAGTGGCCAGCACCAGATGGTTCAGGAGAAGGAAGGAGAGCTCTGCAGGAGGCATCTGTGAGGTGATCTGTTGCACTGCACACAGTTGTTTGCAGCTGGATCTCTAAACACTGAGTGTGTGTGCTTTCCAAAATGTTTGTTATAGTAACTTGGCTATTATTTTTAAGCATTAGAAATTCTTTTTCTGTAGCCTGATAAAGTCTTCATCCCATGGCCATCGCACAGAAATCGGAGCTATAGCCTAACTCTAAGATTTTAGAGAAAAGTCCACCTTTTAGTTATGTTCCATACTATCTTGTTTTTATCATGATATCATATCATCTTGGTTTTTTTTATCTTTTTTTTTATCTTTTTTTTATCATATCATTTTGGTTTTTTATCATAATATCATTTCATCTGTTTTTTATCTGACCTATGTCATCTTGATCATTAGTTATTTTCGTTACTTTATCATATGACACCTTACCGTTCCTTTCCCTCTGAAGTAAACAAAGACAAGCTTTAGAGTTTCTTTCCATATTTTATGGGCCTTTAATCAGTATTATCACCCTTCTCAGAGCTTTTTTTTTACCGTAAAATGCCCCTTGAGAGTAGTGAGCAGCTTTGGACACTGCATTTGAAGTTTGGTTGGAACATTACATAACAGTACTGTGTCTCCCATCTCATTCATCTCTCTTCACACATTTTCTGGGCGCTCACATGTATTCCCCAGACTGCCTTGTAGATTACACTTCAGTTTTTCTTGCCCTCAATTAATTCCTAGAAAGAAATAGGAGGCAGTAGAGCAAGCCAGCTTCATAAATCTTTATCTGGTACTAGAAAGTCATTAGGCCTGTGAGTAGAGTCTCTATCTGTTCCCAAAGAAACCACAGCATTTTCTACACTGTGTCAGCATCTGCTATAATATTTCCACTCTCAGAGATTTCTTGAGTTTTCTCCAAAGGTCCCATATGTCAGCTTCTTCCTTTCTCTCTCCAAAGAAAAGTGAAAATATGCAACATGCAAACAAAAACTAGAGTGGCAGCAGCCCCTTCAGGAAGCTGTGCCCCTACATCATGGGCCAAAACTGATCCATTTTGGGAAAGAGGCCTAAAATAAGAGCAGACTACTACTTTCTATAAATGAACACAGCTCACTAATAAACAAGGGCAGCATGGCAGCTTCCAGCACTGCTCTTTGTTGTATCTTTGTCCTTTTCAAGCAACTATTTCATCCTAGCAATCTGGCACATTAACATCTATCATGACCTAAATAGATTTCAGTTTATATTTCACCTGGTAAGTGTGAACACCAGGGGACCTAAGGGCAGCTGATTCTTGCAAGCCTGGCTCAAGCAGAACTCACCTTGAAGCTCCTGTGTGTTTTGCCTCAGCACAGATTGAAAGTCTTGCAAATCATTATAGGTTATTCTGCTGCTCTAACTGTTGCTAATATGATTATATACTAAAGGGTTTGAATGAAAATTGTTTAGGAAAGAAAAGGGCAGGGAGGGGACATGTGGGAGAAACACATATGAAACATTTTTGAAAATGCCAACTGGCTTTGCTTTGTTTGGAGCTGGTCAAGCAGAACAGTGGCACTTGAGTGGCTAATCAGTAGCTCTTACTCCTCCAGAGAGCAGCCAGCTCCCTTCACACTTGGCACCAATGCAGCATAGTTGAATACCCTTGTGTTTGCTTATTTTCTTGGCAGAAGTGAAAGAGTATGAGCCCCCATTCGGCTCTAAAGTGCGAGAACACCCCTGCGTGGAAAGCATGAAGGACAGTGTCCTAAGAGACAGAGGGCGACCAGAGATCCCCAGCTCCTGGCTTCACCATCAGGTAAGAACACCACATGTGAGCAGCTGGGAGCTGCACTGTACATTTGACTGCTTCCTGAAATCTGAGCCTTAGTTCAGTGCCCTGCTCAGCAGGCTGGACATGTCTTTTGCACAGATTACAGCTCTGTCACATGGTGACACTGGTGCGGCAGTGGTTAAGACACCACAGTGCTTTGCATCACACCTACCCCCAAGCTCTAGGATTTCTGCTGCCCACCAGTGCAATCTAAAAGGGATCAAAACAAAAAGATTGAAAACCTGAGATCTGACAATCATCCAGACAACCACAAAGTAATTAGGGCCTTAAAGCACACTGTGTGTAGGCTCTGAAAGGTCAAAAAGAACAACTTTACACACGGGCCCCTTCAGCAGAGAAAACAAATCTCAGTACTTTATCATGGAGACCAGTCATAGTTGTATCCCAGCAGTTGACAAGTTTAAGAAAATAGGAAATGAGTCTTCAGCAAGGCAGTCTGGTTTTATTCAGGTTGCACATTAGCAGTCTGTTTCCCTTCTAAGTCATGAAGCACTCTGCCAGCTTTTCCCCATTCATTGACACCGTGGTTGCACTTCCTAGGTGATAGTAGATTTCTCAGTAGATGAAACTGAATGGAAGCATGCCGAAGGCATGCATTTTTTCACCTTTGCTATGAGCTGTTTTATCAGCAGAGATAAAATGCGAATTGTATCAGAGAAGAAGCAAGGCTTTGTTGTCCCACTTTTCAATGAAATATGTTGAGTGGTCTTTACAGGCAGAAGACATTGTGAACATTTATAAAAGCCCAGGCAGACAAGATCAGATAGTATTTCCATCAGAAGCAATGCAACACCCCCTTTTTCATTCAGTTAAGATGTTAAAATCATAGTCTAACACCTACTTAAGGAAGGCAAGTGAGTGGCCAAAATCAATCATCTTTCCAAACAAGAACAGTGCATCTGCCACCTGATGATTATAGCAGCGTGTACCCCCTTCCTGGACCACAGGGACTTCCTCCTTATGTAGTCATCTGTGATAAGTAGGGTTATTGATGAGTGTCTTTTAACTGGGGAGGAAAGCTGTATTTTGAGGGACAGGTGGATATCTGGTATTAGCAGCACTAAAAATCTCTTTATGTTTTTAGGAGCCATAGGTCTTATTAGGAGCCAACTATCTTCTAACAAGTTGAGCTGGGAAGGAGAGGTTATAAAAGTGCTCATCTTGATAGAAAAGAACTAGTTGCAGAAGTTTTATAAAAATTCTTGATGAGCTAGTAAAATGAAACATGAGTTGACTGCAGTTGTTTGTTTTCCACAGAGGAAAAATGAAGTCTAAACTAGTAATACATATGTGGTAGTTTAGAAGAGCCCAATTAGCAAAGCAGAAAAGAATCCTGAGCCTATTCATTTGAGAGAAAAATAAAATAAAATAATAGAAAATGTTTAAAATTAGGAACAGTATGAGAACATTTCTCAGGATATTCAAAAGACATGGTCTCACATGAGAAAAATTAAAGAAAAGAAGGGTAGATAACTGCTTAGGAAAACAGAAGATCTATAGGAAGATCTCTGGACAGCAAACCTGAGGATAATCAGAGTTTTCTCAAGAGCAAAAAAAAATCTAGCTTAGTACCAGTCTTTTGCTGGATATGAAAGATACTGCATATACTAATGCAAAGGTCAGCAAATATTTCTTTTCTGCATTTGAAGAGCCAGATGACCTGAATGTAGTAGAAGGTGATGAAGGCCCCTAAAAGCACATGTCATTGGCACCTAAAGCAGGCCTGGAGCAGCTTAGGTGGCCCAGAGAGTTGTCTGCATTCAGGCCAGAGCCCCACTGCAGTGTACCACTGCATTACATGGCAGTAAAAGTGGGCAGTACCACTGGTTAGGCCTTGCAGAGAAGTGTCCAGGAGCTCATTTTACACACAGCCAGTTGTAGCAGAAGGTGTAGGTGTGTCAGCATGCCCAGAGTGCCTGCGTAGGGAAGCACTGGGCTCAGGATCCCCATGGTGCTCAGGCACCACGGCTGCTCTCATAGCAGCAAGCCTGAGTGTGTGCTCGAGGTATGGGAGTAGAGCTAAACTTCATCGCCTTTGGGTTTACATAGCAAACAAAATGATTGCAGATTGGGACCTAAGTGTCCTGCCTTCGACTTCAGATTTCTTCCCTGTGTAAAACCCAGACCTCACTCTGCCTCCAGTACAGGGCACCCACCAACTGGGAGGACCACGTATCTCCGCTTGTGTGTCACCAGGATGGGCAGAGCTGGCTCCAACAGGGTTCAGCTAAAAGTCTAAGGCAGGAAATAGATGCTTGATAACACACTCACAAGACATTTAATGAAAGTGGATTTAATACCCTTCATCTAAATCCCTTCAGGGTTTCACATTGTGCTGTCTAAAATGCAGTGATGCATTGGCTTCCACAGGGCTGTGACAGTTTGCAGCAGCTCAGGATCTGCTTTAAGCTCCATAGAAGTTGACCTTACTGTAATGGCTCTTCCATATTCATTTCCTTCTTCTGCAGTCGTGTTTTTGTAATGAACTCATTGTTCATTGTGACGAAATTCTGGAACGGATTTACATATTACAATTTCCCTTTCTCCCACCCCCTCCTTTAATGAGATTTGTTGCACTGCTGATTTCAAGTTAATGTTTAATATTTAATTTAATTTACTGCTTGTAATTTCAATGTCAGCAGAAAACTAATGTTATTTGTACACAGACAATAATGTTCTGCTATTAACATTGACATCAGTCAACATCACCAATTAGGTAAATTATGCAATTAATGCAGTCTTCTGGAATGTTATTTTTTTTAAATGGGAAGTTTTAGATAAGTCCTACTTAATGAGCTTTTAGTGTCATAAAGCAAAGCACACAATTTCCTGGCAAATACCTCATGTTTATAAAATGCATTACAGAGATGCAACTGTGTTTTGCTCCTGTAAACACATGCATCAGTATTGAAATGAAGGTTAAATAGTTACATCTGTGAGTGACGTGTTTAAGTGTTTGTGGAACTGTGGCCCATATTTGCACATAGATTTAGTTAGTCTGCAAGAAATTAATAAAGGGATTATGTAGGGCTCGATATTGCTGACGAGCAGAATTTCTTTTGAAAAACTCAAACAGAATTCACATACACAAAGGCATGGGTTAAGTGGGAAGTCACGTTATCCAAGAATTCTGATCATATTTATTAAAAAAAACCCGAAACTACTTGATTCTATAGCACCAGTCCAAAGCATCATTGTTCTTTGTTATAAATTATCAGAAAATACATTTAGTACCAACTAAAGTGCTGAAAATACTGTAGTAGGGTTTCTTTGAAAAAAAAAAAACCCACAAACAAGAAAAGCATGCCCACATGTATGTAGCAGCAGAGCCCATAGAATACTTCCAGGACACACATGTATAATGCCCTGAACTTCAGAGGACACTAACACAACTAACACACATGGGCTTTGGCAGTACCTGGCCCTATCATGACTGCTCTCTCTGTGCTCTCTGCAGGGCATACAGATGGTGTGTGAAACTCTTATTGAGTGCTGGGACCACGACCCCGAGGCCCGGCTAACGGCACAGTGTGTTGCGGAACGCTTCAGTGAGTTCAAGCATCATGACAAGCTCTCAGGAAGAAGCTGTTCAGAGGAGAAGATCCCTGAAGATGGCTCCATGACCACTGCCAAGTAGCGTGCACCCGAGGGCTCCAAAACAGGGAAATCATTCCTAGATGCATTCACCTTGGCAAAGGAAGAAGTCTCAATCGCTGACTTGACTTACTTCCTGGAGGACTGAGGCTGTCACTACTCCCTGTAGGCTCTGGCTCTGGACAGGGAGGTGTATTCACGGGAATTAAAAGCCAGGAGTAGGTGTCATACCCTAGTACTGGCTGCTGGCATCATGTCATAGGAGGAGCTATATATGTTAGCACTTCCTCAGGAAATGGGATTTGAAAATAACTAATAACATTATGCACTTTATTAATGCCTGTATATAACTATGAAAATGCTATTTTTATATATATATATACATATATATATAAAATGTGTGTATGTATATATATATCTATATATCTGTAAACAGCCATGCTCTGAAAAAAAAAGAGTTAAAGCAAAAACATGTGCTTCCAGGAAATTACCGGTGTGTTGGAGATCCCTCCGCTTAGGGTCGGAGCCTGGGGAGACTGGCATAGCACAACACCAGCAATTGTGCACTAAGCGCTCTGCCAAAAAGATAGGAATAATATGTGATAAGAAGATGGCTTTCAAAGCATGTCAGTAGCCAGTTGGCTGCGGGCCTGCAGTTCACAGTTGCAGGAGCAGTCTCACATAGGACAGACCAGTTTGGCTTTGCAGTTGTTAGCTACATGGTCCAGTCTGCAGCACATCTTGGAAATTCAGGCATGCCTTTGCCCTCTCACCTTAACACTGACATCCTCAGTGTCCCAGAATGGGAGTGCATGGATTTTTGGTCCCTCCCAAAACTGTTTTGATATCTGTTTTGATACAGAGGTCATTCATGTTACATGTTTATTGCTTTGAACTCAAGCTGCTTGCAAGCAGGTTGCAAAACAGCAGCAGGATGAGTTTTTCCCTCCTCCCATCCCCACCCCCAAACCATACAAAGCAAGACAGGACCAGCAATCCAAGCAGATGTTTTATATTTACTGTGCTTTCTGAGTGCCGGCAGTACTATTTTTTTCCATTCCTTTTACCTTGATCGTGTTGCTGTAAGAACAAACATTTTTTTTCCCTATACATCACGTCTAATTGCTTGACACTCCACAGTCTGAGTGTCCTCTGTGTTTTCTAGAGAAAAGTAAAGAAAATGGCCAGTGCCTTTTATTTTTGCAGAAGGACCTCGGAGGGGAGGGAAAGCTCCATGGCATTAGGTTAATGGCATATCCTGCTGTCAGCACTGCTTGCATATAGGGCAACTCAGCAGTTAAGAGAAACAAACCAAAAACCCAAGAAAGACAATTCGTTCCAAAAGCATCCTTCAGACACTGCTTGCATTCTTTCAGTTCTTCAAAATGTTTAAGGCAGTTGACATCACATTTGGCCTATATAAATGAGAGCAGTGTGTTTAATAAGTGCTAATAGTTTTGTCTTCAGGAGTTTTGCAATGATTTTTCCATATTATTCTTCCCTACAGCATGTAAGCAGGCCTTGGAAATCAGAAATTCAGCCAGCACAAACCAGCCCTCTACAGATGTACCTGGTGTAATTTATTAAACACAAAGACAAACAGTGATATTTCTCTAGAAGATTTTGCTGTGTAAGTCGATAGGAATCATACTTATTCAAATAGGAGTTAAGGTTTATGTTGACAAATATTTTATTTGAAATGGTTTTGTATCTGCTTTTTTATTTTCCTTTCATTTTAACCAAACTACTCAGAAATATTTAAGCAGAGCAGGGCAAAACCTCAACAACTACAGTGGAATTCAGAGGATATTATGTCAAATTTTATAGAGGGGGGGATGTTTCTCATAGAAATAGTGAAGCGTGGGCAGGGGCAAGAGCTGCAGGCAGGGGCTGCAGGAGTGGGGTCCACTGCCCTCTAGCCATGCACCTCGGCTGCCCGGACTGCAGCCTTTCTCTTCCTTCACCCATGCTGAAGGTCAAGGCATGGTGTCCAGTAGTTCCTTACAATACTGACATTTTATGGGGGTTTTTGTACTACTACATGTAAAGGACAATTTTATTCTTTTAAGGAATATTTCACCTGTACATTATGTATGAAATAGGAATGTGAACAATATATACTCTTGTATATTGAAAGTTTCAAGCACTTAACTTGCTTTGTAAACTGTTTGGGGGTTTTTGGTCTGTTTTGTTTTGTGTAAAGCAAATGTTTATTGGAGCAAATAAAATAACACAGACTCCAGTTTGTCCTTCATCTCTGCAACATCCAGAATAGGAAGAGGACTCTTCCTAAAATGTTTCAGGCCCGTTCCTTCCCACCAGAGGCCTGAACGTCATGATCAGTGTGTCCACTGGCCTTTCCATGTGTCTTTTGCTGATGACTCCTTCCCCCACCCTCCATCCTGCCCTTCAGCAGAACAGCACTAGCAGATACCCAGACTTGCTGGCCCATTAACCCCTGTGCTGTAAAACCTCCATAAGTCTCCGGGCGAAAGCGGAAGGGAGAAGAGAATTCACAGATTATGAGCTCATACTTTTAGGTTCCTCAGTTCTCGCTGTAGGCATGCCACTTAAGGACATCGTTTAGTGGTGGACTTGGCAGTGTTAGGTTAATGGTTAGACTCCATGATCTTGAAAAAAAGATCTTTTCCAATCTGAATGCATCTATGATAAGGCTGTAGTTAAACCTCAGTCATTTTGTTGCTGATATTAAAGTGAACCAGAAAACAGCCCACTAAATCTATGTAACTGAGAAGTGTATGATTAATATGCCTTAAGTAGCCTTACAGCTACTGCTGTCCACTCAGAGCTTTCACCTTTTTAAGGTGACACCCCTCCCATGGAATACATGATGTAGCATCTGAGACTCTCCAGGCATTACCATTTTTTTTAGGGGTTGTATTTTGGTGCCAAAACCTCCACCAGAGTTTATGCTTGACTGCAATGAGTATCTCCTTAACCTTTATATATGGATTCCCCAAAACCAGCACCCAGGTATCTTCATTCCTGAGTTGAGCAGAATCACAGATAACTGAGGCTGGCAGGGACACCCAGACCCTAGGAAAACCTAGCATCACTGATCAGCCCCAGCATTTGCTGGTGCCCTGGTGGCACTGGCCAACCATCACCAGTCCCCACCACTGGCCACATGGGGATCACGTGGGGCAAAGATCTTCAAGCCCTGACATCCTGTTTACACTGGCTTAAAGTCTAAGTCCTTTGGCATAACAAAGCAAACTAGTGTTGCAAAACCAAATATAAAATGTATTAAAAAAATGAATCAGACAAACTCCACAGACCTTTCAGTCTTGAAGTGCAGAATATCCTTGAAATAAAGTACACTATATCCTTTCAATTATTTTTTCTTTCGATTTTGCCCATCTTTCTTAGCCTAAATATGGTATTCAACATCCTTCTGTAAGCAGGTCTTTATTAGCATGTCAATCAGCCTTTCATTGACATGGTACACAGCAAGGAGGCTCCAGCTGTGCAGTGCAGAAGGCAATCTTTGGGTGAACTACTAAACCATGCAATGGTCTAAAACGGATGGCAAATTTTCCTGACACATCATGTGGCAACATATAAGCATTGCCTCCCTAGACTCAGAAGTGACAAGAGATTGAGATGAAAATACAAGGCCTACTCTGGGCTTTTTCGGTGCATCATTGCAATGATTTTCTATGAATCGTTTAAAGTAAAACACTATTTTTTTGAAAGAGCAAATCATTTCATACAGGGTATATGAATGCCTGGAATGTCAAAAACAGTGTTTTGTCTTTGATCCAACAAAACTGAGCTAAAGACTGTCAGAGAAAGGATCCAGCAAAAGAAAACACAAAGCCCATCTGCTCACACCACTAAGAAAAACAGCTACACAGGATTTGCCACCTAGGAGAATCGTAACTTGCAGCACATGGGTTCACAGACAGTGCATTCAGGAGTGGCCCATCCATAAAAGAGGCACTTAGCAAGTGAAAGATGATAACTGCTGATACTTAAATCCAGCCCTAATTCTGGAAAGGTGACGTTTCTTTTAGTGAAATTAAAGCCAGGGTACCAATTCTCTTCAGCCAATATATTTGTTTTCCATACACTATCCTGGAGTGTTCCTGGAGGCAGAAGCAAGTAGGCCATAATTTTAATTAGCTGAAAGGGTTTGGAACAGGATATAAATAACAAGACTTTTAATTTTCCGGCTGTTAAGCCTTGTACACTTTTACACAGATTTGCTCATGAGCTTTGGCTACAACCCCTTTTGCTCATCTAATCCCCATGTGAGAAGCAAGAATAGTATTTCTGTAACATGACAACACCACCCACGCTTCAGCCTTACCACTGAGGAGTGTGCAGAAGCAACTTGCAGAGGATTAGACTGAAGTTTTTCTTATAATGCTTTGAATGGCATAGCAAAATGGACCTATACTTTAAGGCATTAAGGGTATTTCCCATCAAGCAGCAGGTTGTTTAGTCTAAGTACTTCTGGAAAGGACATGTAAGCCTTATTAAATAAGGGGAGGGGAAAAAAGGCAATTTCATTTTAATGTAGGAATGTTAACATTTATTTGCTTGTCTTGAAATAATTTCTGGAATGGTTGCTTTAAGAACTTAATCTTAACAAAGTCATAGGAAACAGGAGGAAGTATTTAAACTAATTTACTTCATCCATTTATAGATTGTTGAAGTTAATCACAGTAAACCAAACAGGATTCAGCCATACTTAAACACAGCCTTTGCTCAAATATAAATTGTTTATTATATCCGTGACTCACAACCAAACAAAATTGATTCCTGATTTGGGGAAGAGTCTAATTTGGTTTTACTAGCTCTAGAGGAAAACATTTTGGCAGAAGGTTAGCTTTTCAATGCAGAACATTCTCAGAAAAAAATGAAAGTGAGGGAGTGATGCAGCAGAGTCTCACCACATCTTCATCATCATCACCACATCAGCAGGTTGGCCTAACATTGGCTCCTATGGCAGGGCAGGCCCCTCCCTGGTGGAAGCAGGGCTGTGCAGGGGGCCATGAGGGAGCCTGAACACTGGCAGCGAACAGTCAGGGAGCTGAAGCTTGATGAGATGAAGCCTTCTCCTTGTGCCCTCATGGGCTCTCATTAAGACCATCCTTTCACCCCACTGTAACACTGCTGAGGTCAAAAGGTGTGACTTCAGCAATTTGATCTGTTACATCGACAGAGAGTAGGCAGCTCTTTCGCATGGACAATGTGCTTTCTCCATCCATATATGGTGAGTGCTCATAGACTAGCTTAAAGGCTGGATGTTCTCTTATTTACATGTCTTCACCATAGTGCTAAAGATACAAAGTATTTGGTTTAAAAACCCTACCAAGAAATACAATTGATTTTTACAAAGAAATTTTTTCCTTTCATTTTTCCCATGAGCATCTTAACAATCCTTGGTGAGTCTTGATTGCCTTGTGGGTTGGCTAGGCTGATGCTCTATATTTTTGCACTAGTTGCCCGCTGTGCAAGATCAAGCATATTAGCTTCTAGAGGAGATGGAGATGTATTTCAGGAACAAATGCATGAACTAATCTTTGAATACAGGGTCAGTAGGTCAAATGATGATGTTTGTTAATCTTTTTTCGTCTCCTTTTCTATACGTGTGGCCAATGCATTAGCAATTGGATTGCATGAATGCGAAAGAGCAAATGAGTCACCATCATAGCAACACATTTCTTGCTTGAACCACACATCTCGGCAATAATAAAGTTACTAAAGGAAATTAAATGCTCTGATGAATATCTTGCATATTCTTGTGACTCTATTTTGCTATACTTCATGGTAATAACTGCATTTTTAAATACTTGCTTTAATTGTCTTCCAGGAGTAATTAAAATTAAATTATAAATATTGTGAGTTGCACGTAGTGTTTTCATTAAGATAATAATTATGTGGGAAGGGCTCCTAACTGGGCAGGGGGAGGAGATCTTCTTTGAAAATATCTTACGCAAGTATCTTCTACATGATTGCCTCATCAGGCTCAATAATCCAAAATCAGAGCGATGTCTTTGTCTTCCAGGTCTAAAGAAACCCAGCAAACTAAATACTAAGGGTATTTTTTGTGAAGAAAACTATGGGAGAAAAAAAAAAAAATGGCTGGAAAGGCCAAAATGTTTAGTACTTGTTTGGTTGCATTAATCTTCTCTCTAGCTACAATCAGACAACAAAAGATTAATTCTCAAACTAGCATGGGATAAGAAAAAAAGTGGAAAACACTTAGTATATTATATTGTTTCAGCCTGACTGATCTAAATGAAATTCTCCCACTTGTGCTTGTTTTTGACTACTCTGACTCTCCTGCATAAAATGGGAGTATGTGTCCAGCCCCAAATCTAAATTCACATCCCAGCCACATCATGGCTCTGTATCAAGGCAAGAGTTTGATGCTCCCTCATCTTCCCCTTCCTAGACCCCTATTTGCCTGCAGTCGATCAGTCATATGGCCCAGACAGGCCTTTCAGCACCCTTCAACTATTTGAAGACAACCAGAAAACAATGAGAAGAGGGTAGCAGTCAACATGGACTCACCATTGTTGGTTATTTTTTCATAAAGAATAGTACCTCTTATAAAATTGAGAAGATAGATACAGTACACATCATTGTGTCTTGAGCTTAGAAAGGCTTTTGACATCACCTCAAGTGATATTCTTGTTAGCAAACTACGAAAATATTTCCTAAATTCAAGTACAGAGGGGCTGCAAAGCTGGCTTGGAAGAGATAACCGTTACAATGGAGATCCCTAGGAGGCATTGAGTGTGTGCCATAGCAACCTGAGTCTAACTCCTATTCAGTATTTTAAATAATAGCCTAGGTGATGGACAAAAAAACAGGTATTTATTAAACCTGAAAATTGTATCATGCTGTGAGAGGCTGCAAGTGGGCTGCAAGATGGACTGACAATTCAAATTGTTCTTGACAGTTTGAATGAATGTTTTGAGAAAACATGATCCTCTTTAGTAGGAACACTTACAAAGGAGTAATTAAGCATTTAGCTATCTAATGGGGAAAATACATGTAGAGCAGCTGACCAAAGAAGCTGTAGTGCTCAGAGTAGATCACAAACCTGACAAGAGTCAATAGCGTCTTCCTGTTATTTATAAAAGAGGGTGACCACCACACTGTGATGCATAAACAGCAGTGGCAGCTGAGAGAGATACAAAGTGAGCCTGCCTCTCTTTTAAAATCTGGTAAGGGTCTGCCTTGCTCTGTCTTGTTTTGAGCAGCAGAATAATAAAACTTTCATACATGATCTCTGAGGAAATGTGGGAGCAATTACTGCAATGCAGGACTAGAAAAGAAGATAACTGAGGGCCAATAAGATAATAATCTTTGAACATTGAGACGTTGCAAAGAGGAAAAATGTGTTGGACCTAATTGTGGTGAATATCAAGCGCAGCAGAGAACGTTTAGATAATACATTAAGAAAACCTTATGGGAAGGCTGCAGGATGTCCAGCAAGACTAGACAAAGGTGAGACACCAGTTCTCTGGTATAACTGATCCTGTAGCAGAATGGAGGTCCTAGCACTTTGGTGACATCTTAAGATCCTTTCCTGCCACAAGGGTTGCAGTTCTGTGTTGAGTTTGTGTCTCCAAAGGTTTGTGTTCAGGGTGCTGAAGAAGCTGGAAATCTAGTTCAATGGGAAATTCCAAAATGCGCTGGGTCATGGGGGCAGAATACAATCCTTTTGCAACTCACCACAGAACATCCATGTTTCTCATGGAAGGGAAAATATTTAAAAAACAGGCATTTGGATTGCTTCAGAATATACTCAAGCCTGGAAACTCAGCACTCTGAGGTCATACAGCTTTAAAATGTCTTGCATGCACCTGGCTCCATTTTTAACCTTGGTAAAGAGCAAGCTTAAGGAATTGCTGCTCTGCTGAGAGGCTCATTTTTCCTGGCACCCTGAGCTCCCCACTGCTCAGCTTGGAAGCTCCAAATATGCAGTGTCGTCATGGGTTACACTGCATGGAAACATATTCCCGTCACTATTAAGCAAGATGAGAAGAAATGATCACAGGTCTGCATGTATTTCCCTAAAGTCAGTTGAAACCAAATGTTTTCACAGGAAGACTGCTTAAAACAAAGCACCTTTTTCTGACAAAGCATTTTTGTCTGAAAAATCCCAAGATATTTTAGTTCAAATTCCCTCCTCTGCCACATGTGAGGCGTCCAGGAGAAACATCCTACGTTTGGCACAGACTGGTTACCAGAGGACACACCAGTAGATGGAGCACACGACAAGGCAGTGCTACCCTTTGGCTCTGTAACACTAATTAATATTCTCACTGTTCGCTGCTCACAGCTTGAGGCAACAGAACTGGGTGACAGAGGCCTGGACCAGTCACCGAGTCTGCTGCCAAGCTAGGGTTTTCTTGGTGCTATGATCCTGATAAGAGGCTAGATCTGCTTTAATGTTTACCATCGAATTTTTTGGCTGGCTGACTTTATTTATACGGCATTTAGGTTTAGTTCATACACTGCTAATTATGCCATCATTATACGTATCCCCACAATTTTCTGTTTCCCAAGAGATTAGTACATCCCACCTCTAACCAAAAAGTTTTTGCTGTGTTTTGCAAGTCCCCAGCGATTTTGCACTTTTTGTGACTATCTAAAACTCCCAACATAGCTTCCTCAGCAAATTTCATAAACATACATCTGATCTTTCTGAAATGGTTAGCAATGATAGTATGAAGCTAGAGTAGCCCAGAATCAGTACCAGCATTTGAGCGGTATCTTCTTTGCACCAGCACTTGTTTTCATCTTTCACTAGCTAGTCCTACTTGCCTTGTACTTTTATGTCCTGCTTCCCATCTTACGTAGGTTTCCCCAAACAACACCACATCAAATACTGCAACAGTCCAGCTTAGAAAATATTTTTTCCAGAAAGGTCTCTGGTTAGCACCATCTCGCTCTGCTCTTTCAACAGATTTTTTTATAAACCATAGTGTAAGTTTTCACCAAAAAAAACTGGAAGTTTTAAGCTCTTTGTGCATAATTCTTTTGTAAAACAGGAGAACTTATATTTCTTTCTCCCACCCTTTGTCTTATTTAGTTTCCCAAGGCCAAGCACACTATCCAGGGCACAATAAAGTCATGATCTTGGTGTTGCCACGGTTCTGATAGGAACCGTGAGTGATCATCAGCTAAGCATCTAGACAAACCCATTGCTGAGAAAGAGAAGGCAAAATGCCACTTCAAGGTGCAAAACTGAGTGCTGCTTTTGTTTCAGCTTTCAGTCTTCCCCTTCCTGCTACTCTGACATTTTCCTATAGTGCCAAATACTGAATATCTCTCTCTGGAAAAATGTCCTGGAATGGGAGAGGGCACAGAGATGGAGCAAGAGTAAAAATCTTTATCACCTTGTCATGAAAGGAGCAGGATGCCAGTGCCAAGGCTTGCCAGATTTAAGAAGTCACTTCCCAAAACGACAAGCTGGGTGAAAGTTTCTTGGGAAACAGTGTGGTGCAGAGGACAATATAGACTGCACAGTTCCAAATACAAATGTCATTTCTACAGGCCTCTGCAATTTCATGACAGTTGCTTTCATCATACACTCCTTTTTTAAATAGCTCTGTAGAAATTAACATTTTCTGAATTACTAACAAGAATGAAATTACTTCATCAAAACAGAACAAACTTTGACAGTTTGACAAAATTATTAGGGTCCATGTCCTTCTCTTTCTATTATTTGCCTCTATCCTTCAAAAATAAAGATTTTAGTGGTTTTTTTTTGTAAATTAATTTTTAAAATGTGATTAATTGCACATGTGCTGCTAAGACTTCAAGTGGTCATCTCGGTTGGACTCTTTTGAGATTACATTTTCAGTATCCCTTTTATTATTGAGACTGCTTTAAAACAGACTTTACTCTGATAGGCACAATCCTTGTTACTGTACTACAAAGACTCCTGTCTTCTGAAAGGGCTTGTCTAGGATTAGCGGATGAATTGTACTATTTTGGGGCAGATTGCTTGGGTGTCAAGGTATACACAAGCCCTTTGATGACTCCATGACTGCTACTGCTTCACCACTCCACTCCTGCAGCACAGCCATGTGGCGCATTCACATACATGAGATTTAGCAGAGGTTAATCATTTGCATGACATTGTTTCCACCTGTGGGTTTTCCTTGAAACTTTTGATGTTCTCTTTATTGTACCTCTTGTTGTGCAAATTTCCTTATTTTGTTTTGCTTCTGAAAGTAATTTTTGGTTGATTATTGTGTAGTTACAAAATTAGAGTAATAACATCTAATTGTACAGCTGAAGCAAAAACATGTAATTGTGGGAGACTAGATTCAATTTAAAGAAAGAAAACCCCTCCACCAGGGTTTCCTGTAGTTTGTACAGTGGATTTGCCAGGCAGTGCTGCTTTGATTGCATCTAACCTGCAATTAGCATGTGCAATTAAGGCATAATTAATGCATGCAATTGCATTATTTCACTGTTACAACAGTGGCAATATGTAGCAGTTAGTGTTTAGCATGTTTCTCCTTCGTGGTAGCTGGTGCAGTGCTGTGTTTTGACTTCCAGCCTGGGAACAGTGCTGGCGATACCGATGTTTTCGGTTGTTGCTAAGTGATGTTTACCCTGACCAAGGACTTTGTGAGGCTCATGCTCTGCCAGGGAGGAGGGGAAGCCGGGAGGAAGCAGAGACGGGGCCCCTGACCCAGGCTAGACAAAGAGGTATTCCATACCACAGCACGTCATGCCCGGGGTGCGGGGTAACTGGGAGTTACCCGGAAGGACACAGGCTTCTGGGTGGGACTCGTTTCTTGGCCGGTGGTATTGTATTCTCTTCCCTTGTTATTTTCTCTTATCATTGTTGTCGTTGGTGGTGGTAGCGGTGGTGATCTGTGTTGTACATTGGTTGCTGGACTGTTCTTGTCTCAACCCGTGGGAGTTGCACCCTTTCGATCCTCCTCCCCGTTCCTCCAGGAGCGGGGAAGGGGAGAGCCCCGGGGGGGTGGGGGGGGCTCGATTCCTCAGCCCAGCACCACTCACTGGGAGTGAGTGAACAAGCTGTCTGGCTAGGGTTTAAACCACGACAGTGTAACAGACACAGTGTTTATAAGCTGAAATGATTTATCAGTATTTACCAATTATGCCACAGGAAGGAGGGCAGGTGTGTGAGTGGGCCTTACCTACAGCAAATTTCCAGGATGAACATGCTTCATTCCCATGTGGAAAGCCTATGGAAGTACACAACAGGGAAGAGAGGCTGGGCAGATTTAGCACTGTTGAAAATGGGGGACTTAACTGACACTTTCAGCTTACTTTTGGCTTGTTGTATTGCTCGTATGTGACATAATAGGAGAAATCAGACCTAGCATTTCATATTTCTGAATTATTCTCTTCTGTCTTCAACATTTTAGATCAGTTTTGTAAGCCAAATAATCCTACCCAAAGACTTAAAGATTATCTGAGCATGAACTAATGCTGTGATCTGTGTGTATAAGGAAGCCTGATGCACATAAGAGGTTTTTATGTGCTCTTACCTGGCATTCTGGAATGTAACCCTACCAATTCTACCAGGCTTTTCTTAAAGGACATTTCTCATCCTTTAAGGGTCAAATGATATTAGAAAAGCACCTTAATGCACCATGAAAGGATAAAATAAAAATACATTTTAATTCAGTTTCACAGAAATAAAGATAAATCTGAATTTCTAGGCCCCAAACCTTGAGTACATAAACTGAGATGTTTTGAGTGCCAAACTGCTGGTGCTAAAATGAAAGACCCCAGAGATAAAACCCAGGGCCCAATCCAGTTAAATCAATGTGAGTTAAAAGCACTAAAATCATACATAACAAAACTCTAGTATTAATCTATCACACAAAATACTATTAGAAGTCCTGAGACAAAGATGACCTGATCCAGGCACAATAATTTGTGTGAATGATTTTGCATATGGACTCAGCACAAAATACCCGAAGTTCTCAAAAGATGCATTCACAAAACTAAGAGCAAAAACTGCCTCAGTATCCTTTCTGTCTAAATATTTCCCTTCGTTTCCTATTGAAAAAGATTAGAAGTAGACACCAGAAATAACAAACAGCCAACTGATCAGCTTACACTGATTTATACCTGCATCTCACTAATTCCAGAACTTGTTTTAGCATCCTGAGCATCCATGGTGTTTATCAGTAACTAGAAGGATCTCATGGGCCAATCCTTTCTAACTAGAAAAGCAAAAAAATAAATAAAATTCCGACTTCTGCAAAGACAATTTAGCTTCTCCACTTGAAAGCAAGATAAATTGTGAGACATATTTTCATCCAAGATGTTTATTGAAGATGATATAGGCACAGCACACCAGTAAACCACATTCTGAAGCAGGGTTAAATATGTTTCATATTTTATAACTGTGCTGGCAGTCTGTTGTATCTCTATCTCTAGTGCCTGTAGGCTCCTTCTTTATACATATCTCTGCAGGTTTTGATTGACAAATGACAAACATAGCCTGTATTTATAAGGTGTCATTTACTTTACTTTTTATTAAAATCACCAGCTACAAAATAGACATTTTGCACACACTGGTCCTAAATAGGCAACTATGAGAAAATGACATTAGTCCTGAAATGAGACCATCATATAGCACACCTCGGATGTCATAAAGGGTCAGATATAATAGAAAATACACGGAGATTAGATAAGGAACTCACATCACAGTGGAAGGTTAACCTACACCTTTGAAGAAATCAGTGTACATGTTGATCAGAGACTCATTTTCTTCAAACATTAAAAAAGTTCCATTTTGCTCTCATTTATATACATTATAGCCACTACTGCTACAGCAAGCAACCGTGCTACTTCAGCCTGACATAAGCGTCACAGTGTCTGGAAATAAAGAAACATACTAACATAAAGAGAAACAAGGCAATAACACTCTTTTTTTTATAGTAGTGGTGTCACAACACACCACAGACCAAATTCTTAGCTGATGGGAAATGACATACCTCCCCATGAATCAGCAAAACATCCAGTACTCACCAAGAATCTGGACAATAAGCAAAACATCCTGCCACTGTATTCTGTCCTGCACTTCAAGGTCAAAAAGGAGAAGGAGAAAGGGCCTGCCTTGTGTGTTCTGCACTCCATTCGGCCCAGCTGGGAGGATAAATAAGCCCAACAGCCCTTAATTTAGTTCCAATCATGATAGGTGGTGTAGCCAGATGCATAAGGCAATAAATGATACAGTGATCTGTGGGTGTTACGAGGCAAAGGCTGGGGCCACACTGTGGTACTAATTTTCATATTAGTATCAATATGGGTTTTGGCTTAAAGTCCAGTGGATCACTATAATAGCACAAGAATATTAATTTCCAGGACACTGTTAAAGGCATCTGCCAAGTGCTACAGAGTGACTCTTGCTCCTATCTATTGCTCTGACACCATGACCTTTTTGGTTATCATGACCTTGTTAAATTTTCCACTCCAACATCCTGGGGATTGGAAGTACGAATTTCATGCAATGCTGGATCTTAGCAGAATGTATCAAATGAAAACAAGAAAGCATTGTGTTTAAAGGCATCTTTCAGCAGGATAGAAAACATCATACTAGAAAGGTTCATATTGGTCAGTGCTACCCCAGATACAGAATAAGAAACAAATACCAAATCATTAAAGTTAAATAGGTGTTGATTACAAGGTGCGAGACATGGTTATTTTCATTAGTTTGCTGCAAGAACTTCACCCCAAGAAATAAATTTCTACCTTTATAAAATGGACCTTTTTATAGAATAAAAACAGATCCAAAGTATACCGTAATTCTTAACATGAAGTTTAGAACTTAATTTTGCAATTTAGGATTAACCAAACCATGTTCAAGCTGTTCATATTATAAAATTACAGGCAGGCCTTCTCTGATCATCAACACGTTAATTTCAGTGTCAAAGTATAAATTATACATGATAACATAAGATCAAGTCATTCCAAATCTGTAGGAAAATACAAACAGACAATGACAAGGAAGTAATTTTGCTATGTTCTTAATATATAGTCAACATGCATTAAAAATGTATCTTTCAGGTGAATATTCTTTTTTCTCTGTTATAATTTTAAAGTGCATCTAAAAGCTGCAATATAAATCTTTACACTTTAAAAATAGAGCAAAGTGAATAGCAGTTCAGAAATGATAGGTAACTCCTGTTAACAAAAAGATCAAGAATTTCTAAGTGCTATTCCAATATTCACAGCTCTGTTAAAGTGGGGGTGATATTTTGGTTGGGAAACACTGGCAAACACTGAGTGGGCCCAATGATTGTATTTCATAGAATCACAAAATCCTGTAGGTTGGAAGGGACCTTAATAGGTCATCTAGTTCAATCTCTTCAAAGCAGGGTCAACATTGGTTGCCTGGGGCTTCATGCAGGGGGGTCCTGCTGACATCCTGGGATGGCGACTGCACAACCCCACCAAGGCCTATTCTACTGTCTGCCTGTGCTCACAACAGAAAATCTCAGCAAGCCATCCAGTTAGAGCCCTTGAAGTACTCTTCCTGTAAGTCCACAATTTCAAGCCTTATCAGTGTGATTACCAACCAGACCTCTACCCTCAGTGAGCTAAATTCACTCCTAACAGTTACTTCAGAGGAGGATTGCTCATGTATGTGAGAGAACAGTTTGAGCTACACTGTGAATAGGGACCCCATAAATAGCTGCCCTCTCTGGGACATAGACACAATTTTCAGAAGTGCTCCCTTCCTGAGGAAACACTTCCCAGAACGGCAGCAGGGGTGCTGCAAGCACCGGCCTGTTCCAGCCACTTTCAGCCCCCATCAGCAAATACTTTCCTGGGAAAGGGTGTTCTACCTGCAAAGCTCTCAATATCACTCTGTAAAATTATAGTTTCCAAAATATACGGCAATTTTTTCACTACTTCTCACAAAATAGTACCAGAATGCTGCTCCAATTCTCTCTCCATAAATATTACATGTGAGCAGCACCTGGTGCTGTGGAGCTACAGCTACAAGTCCTTAGCAAGCAGTTCAATTTCATCCAGGAGGAAGTCCATGTCCTCTCGACTAACTTGCGGGCTGATCACCACTTGACGGAAGAAGTTGACTTTCCCTTGGTGAGGCTGGTACCCAAGCATCATGCTGCCCTTCTTCATCATCCTTTCTTTAATTATAGGAGCAACCTGAAAGTAGAGACAAAAAGGCTTGATGTCACACTTAGAAATACAGCAGATTTGGGCAAGAACTGTATTTTGTGACATAAAGTTTTTTTGAGGTATCTTGCCTGCCTTCCCATTGCCTGCCCCAAGAAACAGAAAAGCTCAGACCTGCAGGTTTAGAGGGAGACTATACCAGAAGAACCTCAGGATCAGAACAATATCTAAACCCCTCAGAAGCCTGCTGCTCAAAGCATTAATCTGTGGCATGGAAAATCTTGGGTTAAGGTCCCTAGTCTTCCTGATTTAGATCATAGTTTTGAACACAGGAAGGACATCAACTGCAGCTAGCTAAAGGCATGCTTTCTCCCCTTGTGCTAACTAGGCTAAGCCTGACTATTCATCCTTGATGGCCCTTCTCCCACCACATCTGCAAAGCAGCTGTCCTTGGAGGACATGCTCCCTGTGAAACTTAAGCTCCCAAAGAAGTCAGTGTGATGCAATATTAAGGGAAAAGGCCTGGAGCTTAAGATTTCATCTCTTAGATTGAAGACATAAGTAGCATAAACCACTCTTGTATTGAGTGGGATGAAATCTCATAGGTGTCTCACTGCAGAAAAAAAAGATGACTAAGACTAGCAGAGTCAGGTCCCTATAGCTGAACACTCTATCTCATCCCAGCAGGGCTTTTAACCTTGTTCAATTAATTTTGTGCTTAACTTTAAGTATGTGTGTAGTTTGGCATTCCCATCCTTGAAATTAGTCATTAGCTTAAATGCATCGCTGGATTAAATAGCTATTCCTTGGAAGACAGAATTCAACATCAGTAAGCATTTTGACAGAGATAGCATTTTTAAAAATGTATTCCATTTTAATATATTGCTAATAACACCAGAGTATTTCAGAACAGTGGGTTCCTTTTCTTCCTTTTGTGACAGTTTGACTTTGAAATAAACAAATAGCTATATCACCTAACCTTGGTTTCTACACTAATTTATTTCAGCTCTAAAAGTTAGTGTCAGAAACTTCCACCTGATCTGCAAAAGAAAAATGACGATGCCAACCTTACCTAAATAGCTTTATTTTTACATGGCATATTTTAGTAGGCAAGTCCCATACATTTTGCTTAGATAGAAACAGCTAAGGTTTTCAACACTAACAGCTGAACTTTCCCATATTTAGTGGAAGATACCTAAATTATCATTGTTTCAAAATGTACATTGAATTCAGAGAAGGGTTTATGGCTCTAATTTAATCTGCCTGTCTGATTATGGTTTGTCTTTGTGATGAAGCTATGTGGTTTATTTAGTGTTTGTTTTTTAAATATGAGAGTGATGGAGTCAGAATTCTAATGAAGTCCAGAGTGTGACATCAGTATGAAGTATGCACATTAAAGCAATTAATATCCTTTCATACTGCAATGTGCAATCAGAATTTGTGGGTTTGCATATTGGTGCAAGCATAAATTGAGAAATAAGTTGCAAAAGTAGTTCTGATAAACATTTGGAATACAAGAAGTTAATAATAAGGACAGGAACACTCAGAATTACAAAAGAAATGTTAAGAGGCATACTGTGATACCTACTGTGATACATTCAATAGCACCTTTTCCCATAAAATCTAATGTGGAGCTCCAGGTGTGCCTCCTGCATAAAGATCCTAATGAAAGCTACCAACGAAAACACAATTCTGCTGCGTATCTGCAACACATCATTTAAAAACAGAAGTCATCAAATATATCCCTGTACCATTACCCACCTGGGTTTCTGTCTGCCTAGCAAATGATTCAAGGATTTCTCAGTTTTCTTGTTTTATAGCTCAGAATTACTTCAGACTAACTTCATTTAGTCCATACTCAAGAAAAAACAAGACAAAAGGAACAAACAAAAAAGCCCACTAACAAACCACTTCATTTCTGCTTGGATAGAGATGGCAGCTATTTTGCATAACAGAGACGCCTTTTCATACCCTGAAAAGTATGTACGAAGCAAACAATCCTCTCCACTGCAGACCAAATATTCCAAACTGCATCCCAACAAACCACTGAATGCAGCACTGAGCAGCGCTAACGCTGGAGCAAAATCTGGGCCTTATAATTGTTCTTGCACAATTTGCCAGTGGTGAAGCCAAATTGGAAGACTTGTCTGGCAATGCTGCTGGTCATGCACACTCGTGTACAGACCTGCAACACACACTCTCTTAAATAAGGAATAATTCTGGCATGATAAAAATTCTCCTACTTCTCCTACAGTTTGCATGTGTTGAGCCCTTTAACAGCACACAAGGTTATTAAGAGCTCTGCTCTTCCATTTTTATTCAAGCCAGCTATGGCCTGACAGCAGTGACACTGTGACAATTCTCAGAAGACACTGCACCCAGGAGGCATTTTGTTAGGCACCATATACATGTGAAAAGAAAAAATACCTCCACCCCTGTACTTGACAAGGACCTCCAAGCAACTTCTGCTTATGGATTAAAGACACTACAAGCACAAAGGGAAAAGCAAACTTTTCTTAATACAGTTTCTCAAGCTCTTCTTTAACATTCAAATCCCTATGGAAACTTTTAGGCTTTACTGATGTTCCACCAGAGTTATTTCATCTTTTTCATCACACTACTGATTGTCTTCTTCTCAACACACAGTGCTCCACAATCCATTATCCCAAAATGTGCAGTAGCACAAACGGAGGCCAGCAATGGAGCACAAATGGAGGCCAACAAAATGTGGAGTAGCACAGTGGAGGCAAAAACATTTAGAGCTTCAGTAATTTGAGGACTGTAAATGTACTACATTTCAGTAGGTCTTCTCTCATGGAAAGGAAAGGTAGAAAAATATCACTTTTACTACCTCATTTATTACCAAATTTACCCTCCATGCTAATGAATTTGTCCTCTTAATTTGAAGAGCATTCTTCCTTTTGCAAAGGCAAAATAAACACTTCCTACTTAAAAAGTAACAAAACATTAAACTCTCATTTGAGATTTTGACTGGATTATTTTTTGAAAGATTTTCCAGTAAGCATTTTGCATGTTTTGATTGCTAACATGATGCAGTGTAACAGAACTATCTCCACAGAAAGCAGTAAGGAACAGAATACATGCACAAATACTTAAGCACATTTCATTCAAGAGCCATTAAATAACACATGCATGCTAAGGCTTGGACTTGAGGAGCACAGCGTATGATGGCAAACTGAATGTAAAGGCAGCAGAAAAATTAGAATGTAAAGAATTTGTCTATTGAGGAGTTCAATTAGGTTAATTCCCACTGAAGTCAATGAGACCTGAGGATGCTCAAATATCAGAAAGAGATGAGCAGCTCCATTCAGTATAGGCTCCCTGGAAAGCAATTTAGTGAGAGTGAGATTGCTTCACCAGTCCAATTATTCTACCGCAGGACTTACTTCAAATTGTACATCTAATTCTTTATTGGCCTGTCAGTGGAGCAGCCTCAGAATTTTAAGCGTAATGTATCCTAAAACTGAAATCATCTTCCTGCCTTTGCTCCCTTCTCTTCCTTCCTACCTCTGGCCTCCCCTGACAATCCATCCTGAAGATTATTTAAAACACTCACTACAGGAGCATATTACCTATCAGACATGCCCTCCTTCCACCTAGGAAGGTGGGGAGAAGGTGCAATGCATGGAAGGCTGCCACAGATCTGCATTGTGCAACCAGAAGCCCAGGGAATGGCTTTACCTGAGGACTGATGGGTGCATCACAGTCTCCCCATTCAGATCTACACAAAGGCTGTATAATCTCATCTTTCCCTTACTATTAATAGCAGAGGTTTTTAAACTAGAGCAAAAATTAAATAGTAGTTTAGCTCCTTCTCCATCTACCTGGGTGACAGGTGACTCTTCTCCCACTCTCAGCCAGCACTCAGCCACACTACAAACAACAGAAAGTTTTAGCCCTAAAGTTTAAGCTGTTTCTGTCAAGAGTTTAGACCACAGCTGACCCTCAGATATATTCACATGGAAGATATCAATGTTCCTTACCAGCAAGTACACACACAGCAATGTGATAACGAGGCAGCTTGAACAGATAAGTACCCAGTGCACCGGGAGGATCAGGAAAGCAGTCTCTCTCTCCATGGCTCAAGTATCCTTGAGAAGAGTGATTCTGCACAATCATACTACAGGCAATACCTTAAAAAGCACTCCGCTCCCCAGCAGACTGGTCAATGGCATTCAACACAAATTCCTCCAACACTTCAAGAATTTCCATGAAGGTCAGGCTGTGACCACATAGCACACTTCAGCAAACACTGTTAAAGACTGACTCATCAATAGAGTTAGGCACATTCTCATCAGAAGCAGCATGTACCTAGTGTTTCCAAGAGCTAGTTTCCAACTTAACCATTAAAATCTTTTCAGAGGACTTGCTGAACCACCAAATTGAGATTTCTTCTTCTTCCAGCTAGCAAGGCCTCCAAAACCATTCTCACAGCGGTAAAGCTGTTTTTAAGCCTGTTTTTTAAGCAAAGAACAATTTCCTAGACATGAGTTTCTTGTGTAAAGTGAAATCTCCAGAGCAGCTCTGTTAAATAGGTGATGTTCCCACCCCACAGCATGGCATCATGCTTTGGAATTCATCTACTGTAAGCTGCTTCCAGTTGAACATTTGAAATAAGAATTGGTTTGTAAAAGTTTATTCTAACTACAAAAAAAAAAAAAAAAAAAAGATAGCCAGGTGCCTAGCTATTTCAAACCACACAATCCCATTAACTTCTAAAATACATACCCCAGTATTACCAGCCTATAGTTTGAGTCCTATACATAGACCAAAATAGCTGATGTTTTCTCATGAGAAGGGACAGAAAAGAATAATGTAGCTCTTCCATTCATATGAGGTAAATCCACTGAACACCCAGCTGCACTAATGCTGCTGAGTATGGATAGCCAAATAAGTTTTCCTAAAGAATAGCAGAATTTCCTAACAAATATGCTACTTTGTTGCTCTTGCTGAAATAAAGAAATAAGCACCTACTGGTTTTAATTTACCTCTGATTTTTCTGCTCTAATATTGTCTCTAACAATTGCAATTAATAGATATGCTGGAAGTGCAAGAAAGCTCAGATTGGACAACTACAGAATAGCTTGCTGATAATGGAAGACTATGTCCAATCTTGGTTACATTTTTTTTTTCTCTGTGCCCTCCCCTAATCTGTAAGGGATCTGATTTTAGACCTAATCCAGTATTTTCAAACTGTCCTATCACAAGTGATTTTCTATGCCTCTGACACTGTACCTCTGTTACCTGAATGTTATTTGTACTGCTGTCATTCTCACAGACTCTAGTTGTGTTAGTCTAGTTATATCAGATGTTGACATGCCATAACAGCTTTTCCAAACTGTAGGCTAGAGGCATTATTCTTTAAAAGCAACATTCTGTCAATTTTGTATTTAAAAACTAAGGCAACATGAATGAGCTGCAAATCAATAACAATGCTTTGTAAAAATATTCTGCTAAACAATGAATTTATGAAACTATATTGTTGGGGGGTGTGGGGGGGGGATTGCTAATTTCACAAAGAGCACAAGTGAAAAAATAGCATAAACCAGAAGAATAAACAGAACAGGCTGAAGGTTTTCTAAATTTTTGAAACAAAAATATTTTGAGTATTTGTTTCAAAACACTGTTTTCAGTTAAAAATTGAATTCGACTGAAAATAGACCCATTTTTATCACAGACAGTAGAAAAGGACTAAGGAAACCAACATGGAGTGAACTGCTTCATTTTAGCTTGTCTGAAAACAAAAAATTCTGGTCAACTAAAACCAAGAATTGCTTCCAGTTTCTTAACTCAATGGCCAAACCAAAAGCTCCATTATTTGAACATAATATGTGGCATCAGAAGTGCTGACACTGGTCAACTGAAATATCTTTAGAATGTTTTGGCACTCAGAAAAGACAACGTATGAAAAAATTCATGAGACTGCCTCTTTTGTTGGCAAATTTGGCTGGAAATCCCTTATGAACAGCTTCAAGTAGTGTGGATGACTCTAAATGTGCTAGCCCAGCAAGTACTACAAAGTCAGAATGCCTGTAAAAGCTGGTGTTAATACTGGCAAAGGCTATCAGAAACATTTTTCCATATATTTTGAACAGTTCCCAGGTCACTGAGGATCTATGCAACACAAAGCTCAAGAGTCATTCCAGCTGCTGGCAGCAATGACTCCCAGTCACCAGACCCCATTCTGCTCCTCCTGAAATTAATTTCAGAATTGCCATGGACTTCAGTGGAAGCAAAATGCAATTATCTAAATTTCCTCCGTATGTGTCTGCTTCAGGTGGCAGTTTGCAAATAGCCTTCAGCTTTTACTAGAGAAAGCTACACTCGCAGTAAATCAATAACCTTTCTAGGGATCCACAAAAGCAGACTAGACAGTGTTGGAAGGACAGGAGCATATTAGCAGCTCCAACTACTTCTCTTCCTCAAATACAGCCTTGATGAAATTTTCCAAGGCACTGAATCCTGCACTAGAAACTGGCTGCAGATTTGTAGCTAGAACACAAAGAAAGTCGCCCTTTTGACGAAGTGGAAAGATCACATTCTCATGATTTCACAAAAATGGAAACCACATTTTGTGTTCTTTCCTCAACCATTCTTTGCAATGGAAGACAAGTATATACTCTCCCATCTGAGCACAAAAGTCTATCTTGGCTCCCCCATAAAGGGCAAATTTTCATCTGGAAGTTCATGACTTTTACTTAAAAAAAAAAACCAACTTACTGCCTTTTTGAAATCTGTGAAGTTATGCTTCCTGCAAGAACTGACCAGTTTGGATTCATGTATGTTAATAAGGAAACAAGTATTGTACATCAATTGCCATCAAAAAAGCGTAAACAAAACCTCATTAATGAAGTATTTTGACTCAGTTTTAAATTTTGACATGTGAGCTATTAATTTCAGTGTGTCTTCACAACATTGTTTCTTACCTTGCTTAAATGATAGCACAATGATTTAAATACTGAATACAGACTCAAATAGGACTGGTCCCTAACCCCACCAGAGCCTGTTTGGACCTTTAAAGATCACCTGGTTCCAACCCCCCTCCACAGGTAGGGACACCTTCCACTAGACCAGGTTGCTCAAAGCCCTATCTGGTAACACATTTCTCTTTCCCTTTACAAGAGATATGTAATCCTTCAGGGCAGTGAAGCATCTATGTGTTCATGCATCATACACTGGTGTGTGTTGGTCTCTTCTCCCAAGTAATAAGCAATAGGACAAGAGGAAGTGAACTCAAATTGCACCAGGGGAGGTTTTGATTGGATATTGTGAAAAAATCTTCACCAAAAGAGTTGTTGAGCATTGGGTCAAGCTGTCCAGGGAAGTGGTTGAGTCGCCACCTCTGAAGGTATTTAAGAGACTTGTAGATGTGGCACTTACAGGCATGGTTCAGTAGTGGAGTTGGCAGTGCTGAATTAATGGTCGGACTTTATGATCTTTAAGCTCTTTTCCAACCTAACCAATTCTGAGATTCTACAATTCTATCTATTGCGATTAGCCCAGATACCCTCATGGGTGCTCTGTACTGTATTATGATGCATATTAAGTAATTTCTGTGTCAAATAGGTCTCAAACATCAGTCACAAAGTATCTGCAGCATTTCCTAGTGTGACTGCAGAAGAAAAGTTTGATATCAATGGTATCAGTATTAAGTAAGAGCAATAGCTGACATTTTAGTATCGATCACTGGACACAATACAAGTGAACGAAACACTTTGCTTGGTTGGTTGTAATATAAAACTAGGTAAATACTATAAATACGTGGATGTAATAGTGCTTTCAACATGTTATAACACTGAGAAAGTATATCCTCCACTGTTAAATATCTTTTCTTGCCTTTTGCTGCAACATCAGTTGTTGGCTTTAAAACAACAGGCTTTTTTCCTTTTGGTGATAATTAAAAACAAACTCAGACTATTTGTCAGCTGTCACCCCAGCCGGGACAATCGCAATAGCAAATATTTGCACATCCAATCACTGCTTTGTTCCTGTAGCCAACACATTTTGGAAAACCCAAACATGTTTTTCTTCTGTCTAGGATTTGTTCTGGGCCCACATCCCTAAACCACTAATAAATTATGGCCATACACTATTGCGCCAGTTTTTCCCTTGTGCCACACCAGGCAACAAAAGGAGAAATAAGCGCATTTGTCAAAAGAGCAGTAACCACTTCCACATTCTTCAGAGCAACTAACATATCAAAGGAGAACAGATGCGGCAGTATTTTTGTCCCGATACTGACATTGCCCATATACCTTCAGCTCAGGGGTATGCAACATGTCTGTGCTGTACATCATCTTCACACCCACTGCTTTTTGCTCGAAGATACATTAATGAACCCCACAAATCACTGAAAATGATCTGACTAATAGGGGATGGCAGAATGACTTTAGACTTTGATTACCTTAAATTACTCCTTTAGCCAGTCATTTAGGCAACAAAAAAATAGCAGTCAGACAAAGGCTAATAGTAAAAGTTACACTGACGGTAAAAGGAAGAGTGAAGACAGACAGCACTCAGAACAGAATCAGCACCTGAAGATCTTTATGGTTTCACTTACAGCTAAAATGTACAGTTGTGAACAACAGATTTTTCCAGGTGCACAGTCCCGTGTCTCTATCTGAGCACATATGGATTTTCAGGACAATTCATGTGGATTTCTTATTATTTTTCTGTCATCGCTGTGTTGGTTTACTGAAGTCTTATTACAAGCCATGTGGAAAGTGCAGGCATTAAGAAAACTCCAAAGGCTAGTACGCAACAATATGAAGCCAGTTCTCTGATCTATTTAAACAAGGCTTGAACACTACTGGTTTTATAAAAACAATTATTTTAAAGGCTTTCATAACATACATAAGTTTCTTCTGTGCAACATTTGTTAAGTTCCCATTTCAGTGACTAGGTTTGCCAGTCTTCCAACCCTGCCAGAAACAAGCTACCTTCTATATCCAGGATGAAAGGATTGCTTGTCACCTTCAAAGCAAGAGTAACTAATAAAAAAAATATCCTTTTGAGTTTGTATGCACAGGGATGAGCTTCTGTTCTACTCCACTGAGGGAAAAAAGAAGTCACAGTGCAATGTGGATGTCTGTGGCTGGGACGTGAATTTTACAATGGGAAGATTATATTATATAGTGACACAAATTCAAAATCTTTACTTACTTCTGGTGTAGAAAAAGAAATGTCACTTCAGAAACTTGGAATTATTCCCAGCTATTAAGATCTTACTTACAACTTGCACAAATCAGCTTCTGGCATAATCATAGAATCATAGCATACTTAGGGTTGGAAAGGACCTCAAGATCATCTAGTTCCAACCTCCCTGCCATGGGCAGGGACACCTCACACTAAACCATCTCACCCAAGTTTCTGTCCAACCTGGCCTTGAACACTGCCAGGGATGGAGCATTCACAACCTCCCTGGGCAACCCATTCCAGTGCCTCACCACCCTCACAGGAAAGAATGTCCTCCTTATATCCAATCTAAACTTCCCCTGTTTCAGTTTTAACCCGTTACCCCTTGTCCTATCACTGCAGTTCCTAACGAAGAGTCCCTCCCCAGCATCCCTACAGGCCCCCTTCAGATACTGGAAGGCTGCTATGAGGTCTTCATGCAGCTTCTCTTCTCCAGGCTGAACAGCCCCAACTTTCTCAGCCTATCTTCATACAGGAGGTGCTGCAGTCCCCTGATCATCCTCGTGGCCCTCCTCTGGACTTGTTCCAACAGTTCCATGTCCTTTTTATGTTGAGGACACCAGAACTGCACACAATACTCCAGGTGAGGTCTCACAAAAGCAGAGTAGATGGGCAGGATCACCTCCTTCGACTTGCTATTCACACTGCTTTTGATGCAGTAGCAGCACCTTCTGTGTTTGCATTATAGTAAGAATTAAAGAACAGTAATGTGTCTTCATTCATTCATATTGTTTAACCAGTTCTAAAGAAAAATTTGTATTTTAACAAAACTATATATAATTTCTGTCTTTTTTGTTTTTTGTTTCTCTTTAAACATCATGACGACTTTCTCAGAAAGTGCTTACAGTATTGCTGAGGCTGAGGGGATTACCCAGACTGCTAACACAAAAGCAAGGCTGCTGTCAGATTTGAACACCCCATTTAAGAAAGAAAATGATCCCCTTTCCCGTCCATCCAGTGAAATATAGGATCAATAGCTGTCAGTTAATATAACGGATTTGCCGTCCTGACATTCATTTATTTAGAGCCTGATATGGCCATGAAGTGAAGGCCACCAAACCCTTCCACACAAAGGTCTATCAAATTCAATAACACTTTTACCAAGTACATTTTGTCCCAGGACAATGTTCATTCCAGCCTGTTTCCCTTTTTTTTTTTTCTTTTTTTCCCTCAACTTAAATATAACAAAAGTTACAAACCTCTATGCTTAAATACATGGACAATTAGGAAACTGAAAGAACAAAGCAGGTTCTCTACATTTTTTTTCTTGCAGTCTGAAAAGGGTGGAAAGTGAAGGAAAAATAACGATATTCCCCTGCAAGTATATACAAACTAAAGAACCAAAATATAGGTAATTACAGTAAATAAAAGTCTCAGCTAAATAGAACTGGACTGCTGTCAATCCCTAGATAATTTAAGGTCAGTCAGAGAGGAAAAGGCACACTGGGCTCAAAATTTAGCATAAATTTTGCAGAGATGTGCAATATTCTCCAAAGAATACATGGGAAAAAAAAAAAATGCCAACCTCAGGCCTACCCTATGCCCGTATAGATGTGGCTCAGCATTCAGAGCCGCACTTTAAACCCTCTAATCCTGTATTCCGAATCAGTTTGAGAACCATATTGTTCCACCAGTCTGACCAGGTATTCACTCTGTACCACTGCAAATGCTGTAATTTCCTTTAGTGTCACAGCTACCTCCAAATCACACCAAAAAGATAAAAATGGTACAATTAGAAGGAAAAGAATAGCAGGATGAAAAACCTGCACATTTCTGTCAGGCTCCCACACCATCAAGGATATTTTTATGAAAGAGCACAAGAACAATCTTCTGATATTTGAAAGCAGTTGCAACCTACTATATAAAACTCATCCATTAAAGTGTGCTAGATTTCACGTCCTTTATTTAAAAGTTTCCACAGAATTCAACAAATACAAATAATCTCTTACAAAATGACCAGCCAACTGACCAGTGGCTCTGGAAAAGATTCTCATTAATCAACATTCACCTATAGAAATCTGCCATTGAAGCCATGGGGAGTTTCATACCTGAATTCACCTGCAGTAGAGTTACACTAACATATTTCCTTATAACTTTATTAAATTTGAAAGGAAGGTCTAAATATTTGCTGAACGGATATCAATATCAAGTATTTGCTACCGCTTTTAGAGGAACTCTTCTGATTTACAAGAAATTTTGTAAGACTTGAAGATATTTCTGACCATACTGACCCCTTTGGAGAGGAACAAGAAATTCCTCCCTTGTAGACATGAAAAGGAAACATATTTCATCTCAATCCTCTCAAGATGCCTAAAGATAGAAAAGAATCTGTGCTTAAATATCTGAAGCACAAAATGAAACCTGAAGTCCTAGAAAAAACGTTTATCTCAGTACACGTGAAGGAGCTGGATTTCCTTCCACTCGCCTCCCACAAACATTTTTGACACCACTCACAGCATTATACAAAATATAAAGACCACTTAACTGAGCAGATGATGTAAGCTACACACTTTTACTATGGCATTACCAGTAACTGATATTTTTCTGAATGTTTCTGAAATTTCTTATCAAGCAACAGTAAGGAAGGACAGTTTCATATGAAGAAAGGATGAAGAGTGTAGGGACCAACGCTTTTTTCCTCTATTTACAAAGTCAATGTTCTCTTGTAATTTTGTAAGAGAAGCATTTGATACAGCAAGAGGGAAGTGAAGCTTCTGTCTCCTCCCACTGAAGTTGGTGACAGGAAACAGAAGAGTGTTAACTTAATAAGTAGATACTTATTTAAATGGAGACAAGCTTAAGATTTATTGACCCGAGAGCAAGAGGCCAATATTTATTCAAAGAACAGTAAATCTTGATAGTTGATTCTAACAGATGTTAATCCAATGTATTATTAAATACATCCCATTAAAGCTAATTAGACTGTGTGTCCTTGTGAGCCTTGTTGCCAATAATCATTAGTATTGCATGGGTCATAATTACTGTGCTTTGATAATTAAATCATATAATTGCCAGTGAAAATAAATATCTGGGGATAGAAATATTTTTATCGACCATGACTATATTACTGCATATTAGGTTCTTCCTTCACGCTGCTGTAGACCTTCCTTCCATTTTTCTGGTAGGACCAGCACAGGTAAGGAATCAAAAGCTCTGTTTGCACTATGCTATTTTTTAACCTTTCTCATTTTTCTTAAAAATCTGATACTCCTAAAGCCACATCCATCTACTATTCATGCACTAGGCAGGTAAGGAGCAGTGACACAAACCAATTAGTATGTGCTGTCAGGAAAAAGGGAAAAAGAAGTCATACTCCTAAGTGAAAAATTGCTTCTATTTTGGAGTTTTACAGAGCTTTCCCTTCATTTCAATCCACCTCATAGATAACAGGAAATAGCATAATCTCCATCTTAATTTCTGGAAGGAACTGAATCACACAGAAAGGAAATAATGACCAAGATCTTAATCACAACTCTGTGGCAAGCTGGATATCACTCAGGCTCATTAGTAAGTTAGCGAGCAGGACAGGGTATTTTTAGTGCAAATACGTCTTGGAAATACTCTTGTGGAATACAAACTTGCCACAATTTGGGCCAACAAGTTTTTTTTTTCCTGGAGAAAACCACAGCTCAACTCAGGCATCAGGGTGCAATGCAGAGTGCCCCAGTTGCACTGTGGATGACAGCTCCTCCAGTGGTCAGCACTCCATGCACTCACAGCTAGGGCTGCTCACTGGTGTGAATGTCACTGTTGGTGAAGACTGTGTGAGGACATGAGGGATCACAGAAAATCCTGGTTGCTTCATCCTCTTTATGCCACACACATCAGTGCTATAGACTACAGTCCTCAAGTCTGAGCTCTGTATATATTGACTTATATTGATCCTTTCAGCATTTTTCCATCAGGACCTGTGTTGTTTATACACAGAAGTTGCTTATTTTTGTAAGAGTCTCACACTTAAGGGGAGTAATATCTTGACAGGAAGTGTTAGGTACATTGAACTACAGACCATGTGCTACCCAAAGACACGGCCTCCAGCACTGAAGGTAAAATGAGGAAAGTAGGATTTAACTCCCACCATTTGGCAGTCCAGCAGTTAGACATCTAAGCTAGTCAGCTAGGCTTTGACTTTAATGGAGAAAAAAAATCACGCTTCTAAGAGTGATTCACTTCATGGCAGAATAGGCACCTAAGACACATGGGCTCAGTTTGGAAAAGCTTCTCCCCTCCTCAGTGGGCTTCAGTGGAAGACCTCTGTCTAAGTCTTAGATGGCTAAAGCAAGGGAAGATAAAGTCTATGCTGACAGTTCATCTTTAAGATATCTAAAACCCACATTCATCTAGCTGTTTTCTAGGCTACGGAACTGCTGGATAGGCCCACATATTCACTGGTCATAATGTAATAGGGAGGATATCCAGAATAGAAGCAGAAACAAGGGGAACCAAGTGCTCCTACAGCAACATGGTGGCATGTGAATTAGGTGATGTGATTAAAGGCTAACCACAGAGAACACAAAGGCCCAGCAAGGATCAGAGAAACACCGACAAGCAGAAGATTCCTAGTAACCTCAAGGTACCAGCAACTGGATAAACTCAATTTCTAAGACCAGCTACCAAAGAGACCATAATGTGCATGCATTTTACTCCACAAGATTTCAGTTCTTACCAGCTGAAGAGAATTTGGTTGTTCATACTGTTCATGTCTGTATGACTGCTATATGCGTTTATCGGGGTGCCAGTAAAGACAGTGCTCTCTGTGTCGATCTGTTCAGTCAGCTGTGTATATATCACGTACTGTGTGTGCGTGCATGCACGAGTGGGCACCAATTGTATACGTGTACCCACTGAACCTTCGGACAGGCGGCCACAGTGGCCTCATACCTGTTGTGCTGGAAATGGAGCAATGCTCCCGGGTCCCAAAGGCGCCTGGATTCAGCCACCTTCTGACATTGCACTGAATTGCCACTGCTCTGAAGTCTTTTCTGTGGTTGGCAACTGACGGTTTTCACTGAACAGGTGGAGGTATGTGCTTTGAACCATTTTCTATAAATAAGAACTCATTTGCATTTGATCCCAAAAGCATCCCATTGGTCCCACACATACATATTGATCATGAGAAAACTCTGTGTTTGGGGTGGAGGTTCATCTGGCATGAACTTAAAATGGAACTTCAAACTAGGATTAAATCCACATATGTTTTTACCTTATTATCCTATCATATGTTAAGTTCTTTAAGACCAAAAATTTAAAATGCACAGAATGAGACGATGCGAGGCTTGCATTTTTGATTCTGTTTGAGGAAGAGCCATCTTTAACCAAGAACAGTTGTGAGAATACATGCTAACACCATACTAAGGGCATGCCTCAGCTCTCTTGACGCTATTTCCCTTCTACGTTCAGAGCCAGTTTTAGTTTACAAATTTAACTTGAGATTATTGCCCAAGGAGGATCTCTTTATCTAGCTTCTGGGATAAGGCCTTAGCATTGAGTGTCTGTGTTTGGCTCAGGAAGAAAAAAGACAACTCTCAATTTAAGCTTAAATTAAGCCATATCATTCCATGCACCATCAGATCTCCACCTTTCCATACATGAAGGTGCTCCCACAGCACTGTCTCTTTTCCCACAGCCATCCCCCATGGGAGCTCCTCCCATGCTGGATCAGCAACAGGGTTGGTTCCACCAGCTTTTAACCCTGCCAGAGAAAGTATACATGTACAAAAGTGACTCTGAGCACTAGCCTCAAGACAGGGTTCTGCTGCCTTGCTTACAGATGTATACAGGGTACAATAAAAAACCAGCTCCCAGCTATTAAGACTTACTATTTATGTGACACTCTCAACTGTTTATTTGAACTATGCTATTGGCCTATAGCAGCTATAGTAAAGTTTGGCATGTTGTTCAATAAAAGCTTAAGAGTTCCTTGTGTTGTACCTTCCTGCACCATTGATATTTTCTATATACCATTGCTCGATACAGTATTGTACTACCCTTCCCCATGTCCCTAATCTGTCAGAGTCCATCCATCCACCTCTGTCCCTGAAAATTATACTTTGACTTTTTAGTAAAAGGAATATTTTTGACTGATTCTCTCCAGTGCAATGCATTTTTACAGTTACAGAATCCAAAGTTTTGCAATCCTTTCCCTTTGAAGGCAGTAATATTCCCAAGGCACAGGATTAGAACAGCTTTTATACTTTCAGGTGGGCAGTATGGAAATGGTTCCCCCTTGGTTTGTTTTTAATCTTATAAAAATCTCTAATCAAATTTTCAGAGTAGTACTTTCTCTTTTCCATTACTACCTTGTATTAACTGCTGGTAATCAATTTGGACAGTCAGAAACTGGTTTCAGTCTGCAACAACTATTTTAAGAACTGATATATTTGAAGTCCTGCATTGTGGAAACAAAAGTAAGCTCAGTTTGAAGTTATGGGCTATTTTATAAATATTTTCTGATTGTACAAGCACTTCCTATATGTTTTTCAAACCATTGATTTCAAAATCACAATTCCAACTGAATTTAGTAGTGCCACTAAACACTTTCATTTCTACCTTAATCTTTAAGAGGATTCTGCTAAATAGATTAATCATTCAGGGACAGAGACAAAAGTTTAAAACTTGGCAGGAAGGACGGTCAGTCTCATGTGCTTTCGTTCTCCACTGTCTGCTGCGACTTTGGGAAGCAGAGGAGAGCATACAACTTGGGCTACTTTTGATCACCATCTAGTGCATGAATCAAGGAACTGCACAAATTTAAGGAGTGACCGATTTAAAGTTAAGCAGCAGCAAGTTGAACAGTTCTTTTTGTCATTTTTAGAAGACCTCAGATAGGCTTAGTGAACATGAAAAAGAGGGAAATTCCAGATGCCCATTGCTGCCTGATGAAAGCCAAATGTGTCATCATGAGACGGTTTTCTAGTAGTCTGTGACTGATGGCTTAGGGATATAAAGAAAGCAAGACTTGCATAGTGAAGTAGTATCTTTCTCAGGCCAAATTACTTAGTGAGAATAAGTAAGGAGTCCTTTCATCAAATCTGTGTTTTTTTCAGGTGTCTAAATGTCATATTCATTTCATAGTTATCTGATTTTTGTCAAGACTGTACGAAATACTATTTGCAAAATTTTTCATTTACAAAAAAAGATTTGTGTGTGTTGTTATAACTAAAACCCATATTCTGATTGTGCTTCAACATTCATCCATGCAATGGGGAATTCAAGGCCACTAAATCAGTGAGACAACTGGATTTGTCAATCCCCTGGGGATGAAAGTCCACGGCAGCTTCATGTTTTGATCATTGCAGATGACTCGGAATATCTTGAGACAATGCTTTCCAATAGCACTGGTCAGGCAAGTAGCCTTGCCTTTCAGCAGTGACTCAATATATGCTGTGACTCAACAATAGACACTCGGTATCTTCATACTGAGGAACTTAAAAAGGCTAATACAAACAAAATCCACATCACTACTGAAAAAGGGACGTACCTTCAATATTAAATAAGAATACTGTAAATCTTCAAAGATTAGCAGGAGGAATTCAGGAGACACTTAGAAGAATCCTTTTCCTAAACACTTATGATCTGTGTCCTCACTGCCTGCCTCGCAGAAGTTGCAAAGAGATACAAATATTTAACTTGCGGTTATAGTAGACAGCAGAAAAGTCTTCTTTTTAAATAGCAAAATACTACTTCCCTCCCTCTCCCATTTTGTTGTGAGGCCAGGTCAAGGAGCAGACAAAGATAGATCACCACCATGACTTACCAGTAGCCTACGGTCACTGTTATACAATATCTACTCCTATGTTAAAATCCACATAGAGAAACTAGCCAGAAAGGATGTCTTTAGATATCACTTCACATCTGAATTCCAGACCATCAGCTGAGTTATAATTCAGAGATTAAAAAGAAAAAAAAAATCACAACAAAACCCACTCAACTGCTGTTAAAGCTGTATACTAACTCCTCAAACACTACTGGTTCAGACCCCAGTGAACATATGGTCTGAATACAGGACACTCAAATGCCTTGGAAAGATGGAACTGTAAAATCTTTGTAAGTAATTTCATGTTTTATTAGACACTGACCTCTAAGTGATAATTACTCAAAATATCTTATTCAAAATTACTTCCTAGTGTAAACCCTGTAAACAATACGTAATTTTATACAATGATTTAAAAAAAAAAAAGACAGAAAGAAAGAAATGAAAGAAAAAGCTAGTGCTGCCTGCAAACTAGGAGACAACTCATGCTTGCTACAGTTGATTCTTTAACAGCTCATGCCTCCAAAACAGAGCTGGCAGTATTATTGTTGATTTAAGAACTGAAAGAAACTTCCTCCCTTCCTCAAACATAGTTGGGTTTTTTTCCTGACTGCACCAAATAGACATTAGCAATGCTCTCACAAACTAGCAGTTCCACCCTATTACTGTTGTTCTGGTGCCCCCAGATGGTCACCAGGCTTTACTGCTAGCTACGGCTCAAAAAACTGAAAGCGATGTTCAGATGAAATCCCTAAACGCTCGTATACCTCTTCATCCAGCTAGACCCAAGCGATCTCCAAGCCCTGACACAGCTACCAACACTGCAGATTTCCCATACCTGGTGCCTGAGTTGGACATGCAGAGCAGATCCTACATCCAGACACTAACCACCATATGAACCACTGCCATCAGAGCACTTTGGGCATGAGCAGCAAGCCCTCCAGGTCTACAAAACTACCTCACAGGTACAGTTGATTGCATAAATCAGCCAGATTCACAAGCACAGATACTACTTCCAGGGTCTCCGTAGAAAACCACATTATATTAATCAAGCTGAGGTATTAATCAGACAAGCACCTAAGACACATAGATACCCAGCACAGGCAGTGCCTTCCCTCCCTTCCCTGGTCACAGCATCCCATTATCACATGCACTGACCTAGCATGTCTAGACAGTCCCCATTTCATACAACAATCAGTTTCACACAGCAATGTATCCCGTCTCAACTCACCAGCACAGACCAGTCAGTCTCACCTGGGTGCCTGGCAAAATCCTGGAGCAGATTCCCCTGGAAGGCATGCTAAGGCACATGAAAAACAACAAGGTGCTTGGTGACAGCCAGCACAGCTTCACTAAGGGGAAATCCTGCCTGACCAATCTGGTGGCCTTCTATGATGGGGCTACAGAACTGATGGACAGGGGGAGAGCAGTTGATGTCATCCACCCGGACTTGTGTAAAGCGTTCTACACTGTCCCACATGACATCCTTGTCTCTAAATTGGAGAGACATCAATTTGATGGATGGACCACTTGGTGGATAAAGAACTGGCTGGATGGCCGCACGCAAAGAGTTGTGGTCAATGGCTCAACGTCCAGCTGGAGACCAGTAACGAGTGGTGTCCTCAGGGATCGGTGTTGGGACTGGTCTTGTTCAACGTCTTTGTTGGTGACATGGACAGTGGGATTGAGTGCGCCCTCAGCAAGTTTGCCGATGACACCAAGCTGTGTGGATTGGCTGATATGCTGGACAGAAGGAATGCCATCCAGCAGGACCCTGACTCACCTGTGAGGTGTCCAATGCCAGCCTTAGTCAGGTTAAACTTAGGCAGTTTAACCATGCCAAGTGCAAGGTCCTACACCTGGGTTGGAGCAATCCCAGGCACAGCTACAGGCTGGGCAGAGAAGAGATTCAGAGCAGCCCTGCAGAGAAGGACTTAGGGCTGTTGGTCAATGAGAAAATGAACATGAGCCGGCTTCAGTGTGTGCTTCCAGCCCAGAAAGCCAACCATATCCTGGGCTGCATCAAAAGGAGCGTGACCAGCAGGTTGAAGGAGGTGATCCTGCCCCTTTACTCTGCTCTTGTGAGACCTCACCTGGAGTATTGTGTGCAGTTCTGGTGTCCTCAACATAAAAAGGACATGGAACTGTTGGAACAAGTCCAGAGGAGGGCCACGAGGATGATCAGGGGACTGGAGCACCTCCCGTATGAAGACAGGCTGAGAAAGTCGGGACTGTTCAGCCTGGAGAAGAGAAGGCTACGTGGAGACCTCATAGCAGCCTTCCAGTATCTGAAGGGGGCCTGTAGGGATGCTGGGGAGGGACTCTTCGTTAGGAACTGTAGTGATAGGACAAGAGGTAACGGGTTAAAACTCAAACAGGGGAAGTTTAGATTGGATATAAGAAGGAAATTCTTTCCTGTTAGGATGGTGAGGCACTGGAATGGGTTGCCCAGGGAAGTTGCAAATGCTCCATCCCTGGCAGTGTTCAAGGCCAGGTTGGACAGAGCCTTGGGTGATATGGTTTAGTGTGACGTGTCCCTGTCCATGGCAGGGGGGGTGGAACTAGATGATCTTAAGGTCCTCTCCAGCCCTAACTATTCTATGATTCTATGATACATCTTCACCTCCAACCATATCATCACAGAGATTTTAATCATTGGTCTATAAAATCAGCAGTTCCTTCTATGAACCTATCACAACCTGACTATGCTTACTGTAGCCAAAGGAAAAGGATGGTCCCAATCACAGAGGGTGTTTCAAAAGACTTAATTTCAAAAAAACTTCAGGCAGAAGAAACAGGTGAAAGCTTAAAGCTCTTTAAAAAAAGATTAGATGGCCAAAAGCTACAACCCTTCAATCAAGAAAGGCAGCTTTATCTAAAAGCCCATCCTGGTTTATTGGCAAAGTGAAGATAGGGAGGCAATATTTAACAAGTTGAAAGGGGGAAGTAGATCATACTGCAATCAATACAAATGTGACACGGAGAAAATTCATCAGAGGTCCTGTCCTTGATTGAAAGGACTAAGGAAAGAAAAAACACTTTAGTAGGTACATTCTGGATGAGTAAAGCCCTACCTACTGTTAACCATCATTAAAAATGCAGAAAAAGCAGAGGTCTTCAATAAGCTATTAATTTTGGAAGAGGGGATTCCTGACAAATCTGATGAACTTTCCAAGCCATCTGCAGATATCGGGATGTTAAAAACCTATTGAGGGCAAATTTTCAGACCTATAGGCCTGGATGGCTTTTACCCAAGATTAAAAAAGGTTCACTGAATCTTTGGATAATTTTGAGGATACCATGGAAATTTCAGAAAACAAGCACCAGTACTGGGAGTGGTAAGGAGAAAGACCTACTGAAATATGGATGCTTAAACAAATATGAATATAAGTTTAAGAAATACTAAAGAAATACTCATACAGGATCTAATTTATAATGAATTAAAGGGTAAGTATATATAGTCATTTTAAAATTGATAGAAACGGATTAAAAATTTAGTCTTTTGTGTTCAGTTACATTTATATCTTTGACAAACACCATTTTTTGGGTCAGGTTGTTTTCACTATTTTGCTGATATTACAAGTTTTCTTGATTATTTATGTGCACTTACAGCATTAACAAGAAAGCTTTACACAAGCCATTTAGATGAAAAATAGCAGGAAGAATTCACACAGCAGCAGCAGCACAAAAAAAGTTAGGCCCATACAACAGCAATACAGTAAAACTAAGCAAGATTTGAAAACTAGTGTATCTCCATATGTAGTAAACAGGGCGTCAATCAAATGGTGCTGCTAGCAACGCTCCACAGAGATCAAGATTAGCTTTGATGATAATCATTGTTGGTTTTCTGGAAGTCAGTGAATGACAGCTGATACAATTTGCAATTGAGAAACTTGCAAAAGGAGAAAATGGAGGGAAACAAGCCATTGCACAGACCTGGAGGGCAAAAACCTGCTCTAGCAATAGCTTTTTTATGCAGCCAAAATGTAAGTTGTGCGTATAAGAAAAAAAAACCCCACAAACAGCTCAAAATGGATGAGTATGCTAAAAAAAGTGACTCAGAAAAGACTGTAGCAGTCAACAGTAAAACAAAATTCATACGAGCTTCATTTGGATCACGTATCAGAAATCAAGAATCCCTACTAGCAAGAAACCGATTTTTCTGCAATGGCTTTCACTCTACGTCAGAGCCAAAATCAGCTTTAAAAAGTTCTATCAAGAGACAGACTACAAAGGTTTATAATTAAGTCATTTATGTAGACACTTTAAAACAGTCAGGGCTGCTCTATCCCATATCCTAGGACCACTGATTAATCTGGACATCAGTCTGTTTCCTATGTGCCAGTGGGGGGAAAAAAAAGAGCAAAAGCAACAACAAAAAATCCCCACAGAAGATATTTTGACAATTTATTTTGCTCTTGTAACAGCCATTTACACACACAAGATAAGTTTTCATTTCAGCATTCATCATCACAACATGTGTATTTTACAAAGCCTCATCAGCTTGAGCTCCCAAAGAAATACAGTGGAAGAAAAAAGTTAATATATTCCACAGTTCTATAAACAAGTGCATAGGCATTAAAGAGGCAATTTCATTGCCATCACGGAAACTCAGTTGCTGGCAAACAGTACCTGAGTTCACTTCTTTTTTTCAGACATAATGAAAAACTGTAAGGAAGCTGATGACACCCACAGAAATTATTCAATGGCTAATGAAGATTTAAAGACGTGAATCTGTTTAGTTTATCAATAAAAGAATGAGAGGTGACTTGATGATAGCTTATATGCATGTGAAAGGGGGAAAACAGAATACAGAAAGCTATTTTTGTGTGGAAAGGTATTTTCTCACCACCTTTTTTCCTCCCTTCTCAATCAATCTCCTTTCACACAGGAAGTCTAATTAGCCATTAAAAAAAGTGCCAAGGAAAATGGTAGTTTTACTGTTCCTTGATATTTTCCAGTCAAGAATAGATGCCTTTGCTTCTACAAATAGAAATTTGCTTCTACAAAAGTCACCTGACTACCCAGAGAAAAGTCCTCAAAATACAGAGGTAATTCCTTTTGCCCTTACACCCTTTGTGGTCATAGGCTTCAGTTTTATGGCTAGATGCAAATCAACTGCAAACATGTAAATTAGTTTGTTTATTTTCATAAGTCAGATGGAGCAACCTGAAGCTGTTGTTAAACAAAGGCTAAAACATTCCTGTCTGGCAGGCACAATTCAGTTTCAGCATACTTTCAAAAGGAAAAGCCAGCTGGTGCCTTCCCACAGATCTCCAGACTGCAGCTGGCTGATCTGGTCTGCCCAAAGGAGGGAAAAGCAGAGAACTCCATCCCCTGTTGTGATGCATCTCTCCCAGCATGCTTGGGTCTGCTTAGAGGGTAAGAGCACAAACACTGTACTGGTAAAGAGCTGCTGCTGCAGGAAGCAGGAGGAAAGGACAGAGAAAGAAAGTGTAACAGCTTCATTGGTCTTCTTTGGCAGAGAGCATGCTTTACTCTGTGGCACTTGTAGTCCTTATTTCAGTACCTAAAAAAATGCCTTTTGGAATACCAGGAACAAAGGACACTTCCATGCACTACTGCACTTTAAAAAATATCTGCATAAGCTGTCCAACATAAGCAGAAGTGTAAAGCCATAAATGTTTCATTTGTACCCTAAGGAATCGCCACTAAACAAAACAGTTCTTTGATCAAATTATTTGCAAAACCAGATATGTTTGTCATTCTTTCCTAGAAATGCTACATACGTACAAGGGCCCACATCCTTTGCAGCTCCACCCAACATAGGAGTTTCCCACTTAACACCTGATTTAACAAATGCAATGAAATATTTTCCCAGATAGGTTAAGCCTGTGTTGAAATTGTCACTGATGTTTACAGACGACAATAGAAGTTTACCTTTCCTGCAAGGTAAAATAAAGATTTCAACTGTTAAGCAGCTTCTGTTCTCTGGCTGATAAGGCAGAAAGATATCATATGTTGTTTTGCATCAAATACATAGGAACTCATGCTGTAGGGGTCCATTAGTTAAGGGCGAAAGTCAAAGATTTTATTTTCCTTCTGTCCATTTCCCCATAAAATGACCAAATAAAAAAAAAGAAAAAAATCACTGTGCTATTTATCTTGTCATTGCTATTATTGCACTACAGCAAATTCATTGCTGTTATTTATTAAACATGCCAAAACCAACAGAATGCTAGGAAACACTTGGTTCATTCAGAAACCCAAGCAAGTACCAGCTGGCAGGCCAGAATGGTCACAATGCCACTAGAAAGATTTGTAACTGAAGGAAACTTTATGATGTAGCGCAGAAAGGGTTCATTTAAAAAGCTGCCACCCACAGACCACACTAGCACTCATTATTCATTCATGAGATAGTCATTTAGCCCACCTGCAATTTCCAATATTCAAGTACCTTTGTAAGGTATTTAAAGCATTCAGAGAAGCTCCTGTTACCACACCTTGCAGGTGGAGAGGCTGCACTAGAAAAGGTGCCAACCAAGAAGTGGTGGCTTCCATTTCACATTGCAGTTTTGCTGTGTAGAAAAGCAAAAAAAAAAAATCATTCACTAACAATGACACAACTGATGAAAGTAATTTTTGTTAGGCCAAGTTCTTTGCTTTCACTCTCAATGAGATTAATCCTATGCAAAGGACCAATGGGAGGGGCAGATGTTAACTTTTATCCTAAACATATCCTCCAGCATAGAAATACCAATTATTAGCAGGGTTTAGGAATATATATAACCATCGTGGATCAAGCCAGGGGCTCTTCCGGGCAGTCACCTCATCAATCCCTAGTGCACACTAAAATGTTCACTGCAAGTGCTCATCTAAGAATCATCTGTTATTTCCTCATTTGCATTCTTCAGTCATCACCCCATTTAATTCAAACTCCCACTATATAACAGAAAACATAAAACTCCTGATTCTCTGAATTGTATATCTAAATCCTCACAGCTCAGACAGCGGCAGGACAGGCAGCCCTAGAAGCAGCTTACAGGCACAAGGTAAAACAATATGGTGAAACAAGAATGGTCTTCAAGGATCACCACTGCCCACCAGGAGATGGGACTGATCTGGGCTGCATGGCTGCCTCGCTACCTCTAACCCCGAGGGCTCCGCATGAGACAGTATTCCTCACACCACCACAGTCACACGATGCAGCCCTGGAACAGGAGCCCAATGATCACACCCTAAGAAAGGACCAAGGGTCTCAGTTTCGCCAGGCTTCCTACAGTTTCTTTCCAATATTTTTTCTGTCAGTAGGATGTTGCAAAAGCCAATCTTCCTTTCACCATCTACGCACAGGAATAGAATTTATCCCTTGTTCAAACCACAGAGCACCAAGTCCACAAAAAACTTCTGTGACTGCTTTTTTCCTGAGACTAAACTATATATCCTCCCCATACCTACACAATACCACTTGTGCAGCCCCTAGGTTGCAAATTATTGCATTCTCATCACCAAGGAACCACTTAGGATCCTTTAGAGAGCCCCAGGGCTTTTCATAGTGTAAGAAGTAAATTCAGAGCTGGCTTGCAGACCAGCTCGATAGACACAGAGAACATGTTCAGTGCCCCTGTGGGACCATTCTGTAAGCACCCAGCAGAGAAGAGATAGCAGCGAACTAAGAGTACTAGAGACACTCTGAAATGTTAATGCCTCTGAATGACTGTTTTTCTCATTTACAGAAAATTAGGAGGTGGAAGGGGAAGAAAAGGGAGTTCATTGTTCCCCCAAATGCCAGATAAAGTAATTTAAGTCAGAGCATTAAAAATATGATTACCTAGAAAAAGAAATTATGATGGGGGAAGAGACAGCTTTTATTCAGGTAAAATCTGAGCACTGAATGAAACTTTTAGTGACCTCAGGACTTCAGCACTTAGACATTCCTAGGATGCTTCAATTATTGAATTCCCCTGTGATGTATATTAGGTTTCATTCTGATCCACAGGCTATTAAACTTGATCTATGACACTTCCAGAAAAAGCCACAGTTTCGAGTTCAGCCTGTAACTCAAAACTTTTTTTTCCTTCCATCATTGTTTATTAATGTGAACTGAGAGAGCATAATGAAGGGGTGCACAGATATGCAGAAGCACAGTGCTGCTTTAGATGAACATAGTCAATAGGGTCAACTAGAACTAAATTAACTGTGCTGAGTGTCTTCAAACTGTTTTCTTATTAAAAGCAGTTCTCTTCACAGGCAGGTACAAAAGACCATTTAAAATATTAATCAATATGTTCCAACTCCAAAATGTAGCAAAGGAAAGGAAGAGTAATTAGTCCTATTTAAGCAGAGAAAAATATATGCTGTTTGGGCAAATAAGTAGCATGTAGACAGGAATCTGGATGAACTAGCTGAAACCAACAAAAGAGTATAGCAATTTGCTGTAGCATAGAATGGAAAATATTTGGCTGTAAATAGCTAATAATAGATACTGCATTTTTTTCAGAGAATAAACCATAGATTTAGAGGACACAATTTCTTGGAAAGTATGTATTTGCAAGGAATAAGGTTCTGTTTGCTTTGTAGGGTTGTGGGTTTGGGTTTTGGTGGGGTTTCTCGGTGGATCAAGAACTGGTTGGAAGGAAGAAGGCAGAGAGTTGTGGTCAATGGGGCAGAATCTAGCTGGAGGTCTGTGACTAGTGGAGTCCCTCAGGGGTCAGTGCTGGGACCAGTGCTGTTTAATATTTTCATCAACGACCTGGATGAGGGAACTGAATGTACCCTCAGCAGGTTTGCTGATGATACTAAAGTGGGAGAAGTGGCTGACACACCAGAGGGCTGTGTTGCCATTCAGCGAGACCTGGACAGGCTGGAGAGTTGAGCAGGGAATAACTTGATGAAATTCAACAAGGGCAAGTGTAGAGTCCTGCATCTGGGGAAGAACAACCCCATGTACCAGTACAGGTTGGGGGCTGACCTGCTGGACAGTAGTGAAGGGGAAAGGGACCTGGGGGTCCTGGTGGGTAGGAGGATGACCATGAGCCGGCAATGTGCCCTTGTGGCCAAGAAGGCCAATGGCATCCTAGGGTGCATTAGAAAGTGTGTGGTTAGTAGGTCAAGAGAGGTTCTCCTCCCCCTCTACTCTGCCTTGGTGAGGCTGCATCTGGAATATTGTGTCCAGTTCTGGGCCCCTCAGTTCAAGAAGGACAGGGAATTGCTTGAAAGAGTCCAGCGCAGAGCCACAAGGATGATTAAGGGAGTGGAACATCTCTCTTATGAGGAGAGGCTGAGGGAGCTGGGACTCTTTAGCTTGGAGAAGAGGAGACTGAGGGGTGACCTCATCAATGTTTACAAATATGTAAAGGGTGAGTGTCAGGATGACGGAGCTGGGTTTTTTTCAGTGATGTCCAATGACAGGACAAGGGGCAATGGGTGTAAACTGGAGCATAGGAGGTTCCACGTGAACATCAGGAAAAATTTCTTAACTGTGAGAGTGACAGAGCACTGGAACAGGTTGCCCAGGGGGGTTGTGGAGTCTCCTACGTTGGAGATATTCAAGGCCCGCCTGGAGAAGTTCCTGTGTGATGTACTCTAGGTTACCCTGCTCTTGCAGGAGGGTTGGACTAGATGATCTTTTGAGGTCCCTTCCAACCCTTAGGATTCTGTGATTCTCATTTTGATGTTTTGGGGGGGGGGGGGGGGGGGGTGTTCTTACTTAAAAGTATCCAAAGGCTATTCAGATAAAAAAAATGTTGACCATGTTTAAGAGAAGCTGGAGCACACAGACAACAGAAGCTGGAAAAATGGGCTGACAAGAACCACATGGAGTTCAAAAATACCAAAATCTGCGACTGGGGAGGAACAACCCCCTGCACCAATAAATGCTGGGGGCCAACCACCTGGGAAGCAGCTCGGCAGAAAAGGAGCTGGGGGACCTGATGGACACCAGGTTGACTGTGAGCAAGCAACATACCCTTGCAGAAAAAGAAACTGATGGTATCCTGGGCTGCATTAGAATGTCACCACAAGGCTGATGGAGGTGATCCTTTCCCTATACTCAGCACTAGAGTACTGTGTCCAGCTGTGGACTCCCTAGGACAAGAGAGACATGAACTTACTGGAGAGAGTCCAAGGGACACAAGGATGGTTAGGGAACTACAGCATCTCTCCTTTGAGGAAAGACTGAGAGACTGGGGACTAGGGACCGTTCAGCCTAAAAAAAAGAGAAGTTGTGGGAGGAATCTTAATGTATACTAATACCTGAAGGGATGGTGCAAAGATGAGCCAGGTTCTCCCCAGTGGTGCCCAGTGACAGGACCAGAGGCAGCTGGCATAAACTGAAATACCGGAGGTTCCCTCTGAGCATCAGGAAACACTTTTTCACTAAGGGTGAGTGAGCACTGGCACAGGCTGCCCAAGGAGGTTATGGAGTCTCCATCCTTGGAGATATTCACAAGCTGCTTGGACATGGTCCTGGGTAACCCATTCTAAGTGCCCCTGCTTGAGCATAGGCTTGGACAAGACATCCCTTCCAACACAAACTGTTCTGCAATTCTGTTTAGTTTTTCTGAGATTCTAGTTACTTCAGTAATACAATGCCTTATTCCACTTTCTCCAAGAATAATTTTCATTTACATGAACCCAATATGTAAACACATAAACACATACATGTGTATGCATAAGCATACACACATTTACATTCAAAAATTGCATATCAACAGTTCTAAAAAGTCTAAAAATGTTGCATTACATTAAATATGAAATTTTTAATTTCTACAGCAGCAAAGAACAAAAACGCACTATTGTTCTGTATGGCAACATGACTCCAAGAAGTGCTTATTTTTGTTATGCTATTGGGAAATGACAAGAGGTACATGTTGAAGTTTCCTTAATGAAAAAAAAAAAAATTACAAGCTCTTATCTCTATGCCTTTTCTTTATTTTCTTTATCTATAAAATATTAATAATTCATCAAAATGCTCCAAATTAGAAGCACTTACATCTTACTTTTTCGGTTCTTCACAGCAGAGACAATGATTTTCTGAGGTTTGTCACCAACAGCTTAATTTATATGAATTCTGCCTCTTTGATTGAATTTCAAAAAAAAAAAAAAAAAAATCCCACCAAAAACATGTGGGTATCATGCTGTATCTATTTGAAAGCCATATAAATAAAATAGTACTCTTCATTCACACTGAAGTAGCAAGAAGCACTTATGCAGTGCTTAAGCACCTTTTAGTCAACTCAATTTGCAGCAATAAAGGGGAGAATGAGGTCCCACTGAATCTCCACAGTTGATCTCCAATTAGAAAATGAGGCTTTTTAGATGCTTCTTACATGTAAACACGAAGATTTATAACATGTGCAGCTTTTAACAATGGAAAGGTTTGAAATCAGCTTCTTTGTTTTCTATATCTGAACTGAAAGCTAGAATGACCCTCAGGTCACTTGCAAGGCAATATGAAAATTTTTAAGACATTGGACAAGTGGAACCTATGCTTCCCCTGCAATGGAGTAGCTCTACACAAAACATACCCTACTATTGCAGGTGATCTGCTTTGGTCCTGAAAGAACAGTCATGTTACTTAACTAGTCCTTGTGAGATAGTTTTTAACCTGAATTAAGTACCATAGTTACATATGGCCATACCACTCCTAGAACCTGAGCTAGTTAAGGCACCTTCACAGCGCATTACATACTGTGATGAAAATTCATATTGCATTGGTATCCCTAGAAGATCTGGTCCTTTACTTTGAAAGTGTCAATCTCTCGTGATTTTATTTCCTCACAATAATTTTTCTCCACTTTGCCAATATCCCCAGTTTTGTTTCATGCCATTGTGTGTATTACCACAAAGAGAAATGATTGGACCCTCCATTACCTTTAAAAGGGTTTCAAGCAAGAAACTGGTCTGAAACCTGCTTCACCTTTGGAGATCTGAGCAATCCTGCTTTGCAGGTGACTCACGGAAGATGAAATTCTTGTTCAGACTGAACGCAACATATATGGAGCTGCAGCAGACTCCCTCCTCATAGCTCTGATAGTCTCTGTAGGCTGAGCACTGGGGATCAATAGACCCCATGTCCCGAGTGGGCCTCGAACACGTACAGTTCAACGTTAAGTCTCTGACAAAAGTTGCCCTGCACTCTCATCTAGTAAACCATACAGCAGCAAGGCCATTTGAGCTTCTTCTCTTTGTTCCAAGAATTGAATAATTTTAGCAGCTGTGTAACACTGTACTTAAAATAGAGATGTTTTCCTGCCAGATGTATTGTTATTGCTGGATGGGCTGCAAATATCATTTCAAGATATCACCTGGTGTTACTAGTCTGGGAAGAGACTGAGGGGTAAAACAGAAATAGTTAACTATCCAAAGGACTGAACTTACATGGTTGAAATGAAGTGGAAGGTTATTTAGTGATGTTGATTCTTGCCTATTTGCCTCATTTGAAACTGTACCACTGACTTAAAAAAGGAAAGATTCCAGAATGAACAAGGCTACTTGTAACTGGAGCCCACTTCTGAAAAGCCAGTCCCAAAGAGGGGCAAAGCAGAGAGCTAGGACAGAAATCCGTACCACTGCCATATCATTAATTACCAAAATCCTTAGAACTACAACAGAAAGCATGAGGTGGAAGCAGTTCACATCTCTGCCTTGTCTTACTACATCTACTGTAGTTACAGCACAGTCATATAAATATACCTTCTTTTCTATTCCCATACATATGTCTGATATGTCAGTCATCCCATGGAAAAGCAAGCATGAGATCAGGTCACTCTCACAAATCATTATATGTCGCTGAAAGTTAAGCAGGTGTATAACCCCACCAGTGTAAAATATATACTGAAGTGATACTAGGACACTGTTCAAGGTAAAATGCATTCATCTCTACTTCTCCTGATGGAGAATTTGAACAGTGAATGTGGCCCCTTAGTCTAGCACTACTACTTTAGTACTCATGCAAGAATAAATATAACAGAACAAAGACATAAATTCCAGACATGAAGTCAGAAACTCAAATATTCTATTTTGAATTAACCATTTTTTAAAAGGTGTGTTATTTTCATGTTCTTACAACTCAAGTCTACAGAGGACTTTTAAAACAGTCATGCTAAATAGCTTTTTCTTAACTAACAGCTACAGCCACTTTTGTGCTGATGAGTTATATAAACTGCAGGATTAAAACATATTAAAAGGGAAATCGTACAAATCCCTCATTAACAAGGTACTGAAACACAGCTATGATTTTTCTCTGCTATTATATTACACTGTACTGTTCTCATTTATCAGAGTTCAGATCTTCGTAACAATAACAGTCATTCATAGACAACTAAACTACAAAACTCATTCTGCTACTGTATATTATATATTAGTAGCTGCAAAATAAGAGATGTTACTTTAAATCAGCAATTGCTTATTTTATTATTAAATTTCTGAGCACCATCCTCTGATGAGGAATGGTCTCACTACAATATATGTCCTGGTCACTAATGTATTCCTCATTTTCTGGTTTGGGGGTTTATTGTGCTTCACCCGACTAAAGTCCTTGTCTACAAGCTTTGTCTTAAGTGGACCTCTTGCTTTCACTGTCCAAGAATGCTACATTTCTGCCCCTCCTGAACACAGTACTGAGAATTCAGATGGGCCCATTGAATCACGAGGATATTTTACAGCTCTTCACTCCAGGAGCTTGTGAGATAGAGGCCTATAACAGCACACAGCCTGCTGAGGATTCTGGGTTCTTCTTTCTTGTGTTTATGAACTAGGATCCTGGCATCCCTAAGGCTCTCCTCCTGAATAACGAATACTGACAAGTCTTTCCCAAGGGTGATTCTGAGTGTAGGTTGCCTAAGTTATGATGTGGGAGTTCCCCTTTACCTCCTCCATGTGATGGAGGGAAAATGTGCCAACTCCTCAAGCAGCTTCCTTGGGTAACCGCCTCAAGTCCTATAGGATGAATCTGCAGCTTCTCTTAATGCTGAAGATTTCCCTGACAAACAAAATTTCTTTAGAAAACCTCTACCCCTTTGGAGGTCCCCATCTGATTTGCTGAAATGACAATCCATCGCCCAGGGAAGGTCTTTCTCTTAGACCTGCCAAATCAATCTCTTCCACTTACAGAACTACTTTTTTTCTTTAAGTCCACAACAGATTTGTGGGTTGTATTAAGAGAAAGTGAAAGTTTAAGGGATGGCACCACCTCTTACACAATCCTCAAAGGTTGGAGGAGGGGGAATGTGAGGGAAACAAAACCAAACAGACCACCACAAAACCAAACCAACAACAGAACCTTTCCCACTTTCTCTTTCTGCTCTTTTCCAACATATTTTCAGATGATTATATAATTTCAGTGCAACAAGAAAGCACATGGGGTCATAAACAATTAGACCAACTTATAGTGTACAGTATTCACAAAGGACTGATGAACAGCTCCACATCTGTCAGTCACAATAGCATCACAGAACATTTTGGTTGGAAAAGACCTTTATGATCATCAAGTCTAACCACTAACCAAGTCCAACACTGCCACATCTTTTAAATACTTCCAGGGATGTTGACACAACCACTTCCCTGGGAAGCCTGTTCCAATGTTTGACAAGCCTTTTGGTAAAGAAAATTTTCCCAATATCCAATCTAAACCTCTCCTGGTGGAACTTTGTCTTCCTCTTGTCTTATTGCTTGTTACTTGGGAGGATAGACCAGCACCCACTTTTTTAACTCCATTAACATTTTGAGGTCTAAAGTGGTACTTGCCAATATATCATTAGCTTTCTTTACTAAGCAGCATTCAATATATAGTAGTCTACCTAGAGCTACGTTCCAGGACCCTTTGGCAAAGTCAAGCTCCTGCAGGAGGAGGATTCAGTTAAAGATGGTTAATTCTTTGTCTTCTTAGTCTATTAAGACTACACTGTTTGAGGAGACCACAAGCTGATCCAAAATGCACGAAGCATGGCTAGCAGTCTGGGTTAGCAACAGGATGGCAATAGTTTCAGGTGCATCCCTCCAAACCCTTCCTTGTGCCCTAGAACCCTCTGTGCTACCATGAGGCTTTCCAGACACTAAAAATCAGCTAATTCTACATCACCTGGAGACACTTTGGCGTAAGCTGAGAAAGATGACTTTTCTAAAGAGAAGATTGTTACAAGTAAGAATATACATAGATATCAGTGGTTATGGAAAAAAATATGAAAATTGGCATGTTCTGGACTCTTTTTCCTTTTCTGTGTGTGTGTGTTTTTGTTGTGGTTTTTTTTTTTCACTTCCGTCACTTCCATTTCCAGCTTGCAATTTCCAGTTACACTTTTCTCTCTGTGACATACTGACTATCCTCAGCAGTAGACAAAATAAATCTTCAGGTGTGTCACAAGAGGAAGAGGAGAAAAATACCACCAAGGGGCACATACAGGATGAGCAAAGCCATTGTCCCTCATCCCTCAGTTATGTCAGATCCCGGTCAGCGACAACTGCCCCCAGTTTGCAATGACAAAATAACACCACTTACAAATATTTCTGGTTGAATGCATCGGCAGCTCCCCAGTTACAGAAGAGTGACCATTTGTATGATTTCTACAACAATTAACCCCTCAATTAGTCCCACAATTAATTGTGAAGAATGTCACTGGAAAACACCCAACACCGCAGGTTCCTTTATGGATTGTGCCATCTGCTATGCCCATACTGTGTTCAGGGCATGGACTATCCTGGACCACCCTATTGCATCCAAAGCCTTGCTGTACTGTCTGTAGAACCCGTTTAACTTCATAGCCAATGTCTGCAGTAATCCCAAAAACTGAGAGTGGTGTCAGACTGTGGGTGTGCACAGAATACCCAGTTTCACTAGCTAACGAAGTAAAGTACATTTACATTGTTCTTTACTTCCCCACCATCACGTTGTTCCTCTTATCCTAAAGCGTTTGGGTGATTAGTCAAATGACCAGCTAGTGGCTGTTTCCAACTGTTCAGGCTGCTCTTTCCTATCATCTTTCTGTTTTGCATGTTGGAGACTCTGAATAGGGATAATTTTATACATAAAGTTCAAGTCCCTGGAATTTAAAACAAACAGCCTACCACAGTGGGGTGGGGAAGCTTCTGAGAGACAGAGCTTATGTAAGACAGCTAGAAGACTGACATCAGAATCAGATTATCACACTGCAATCTAGTCAGCCCTGACACATTTCCACATAAAGTGGGCCATGGAAGCTGCAGAGGAGCCAGTACAGCAGGAAACCTTCAGGGTTATTTTGCATAAGACTATGCAAATTCTTCACGAAGCTGAGGACTTGAAATCAGAGCTACTTGCTTATCAACTTTCACCGCACTAAAACTCACATAACTAACCTCAGGAGACAGACAATATGTTATTCTGAGCAATACTGCTGAACAAGCAGTTCAATAAAATCCATTACTTGCTCAAGGGATTTTTAAGACATACATTTACTTAATTATTGTCAGATATGCAGCTCAACAAAAAGGAAAATTGATTTCTGGATAAACAGAATAACTGATGTTAAAATGTTGTGTGAAAAGACAAATTGTGAATTAAAGCATTTTAATGCTCATTTTAGTGAAATGCTAGGAATATTCAAGAAGCACTTGCAATCAAAAAGCTGTACGCATCCTCACATGCCCATCAATGACATAATACAGAAACTTCTTCAGTCTTCATCTACTTAAACATTGCTCATCAGAATGCATTCCTTCTTGCCCAGACATATTTTGTACTGATTAATGTAATATAATGATGATGCTGTTTGCATCAGCAATGTTAGAACAAACTGACATCAGCTTGAAAAGTCAAGTCAGTCTTATTTTTGGGACCCACTGCTGTTATGTCATCTGCTCACTGATATCTGTTGCGCCCCAAAATGGCCCTCAATATCCAGAAAGCAAAGTAATCCCAGACCTATCCCTGTAGAGAATCAGGGAGGTGAAATAACTTGTTTCTGTAACAGGCTCATTTCTGTAGTGTTCAAGAACTTCCTAGCAATGCCTAAAGCAACACACCTAGTGATCATAATCTGTTGTTTCATCTGGGAGAGGAACTTGTGCCATTCAGTACTTTGCTTTGCTAGGGAGCTTTGGGCTGGTTTGTGGTAGATTTCTTTGTTTTCAGGCTTTTGTGAGGAGGAGAAAAATAGTTATATTTTAGGATTTGGGGTTTCTCAGTGCTTCATCAGAGGCAGCACAAGAATTGAGAAAAAAGTCACCTTGCCCATAAAATGTGTGGTTGAGATCTGCAGAGGTGCTTGGTTCTTGGGGAGAAAGTACACACAAGCTCCTTTCTCCCAGAACTCTCTCCCACAAAACTGGTTAGGAAAAATCTGCATTTCCAGCATCAGTCTACTTATACAAGTACATAAAATAAAGGCAGGAATCTACTCCCCACCCTGACTGGAAGGACCATAGAGCAGCCAATAAGCCACTTACAATATACATGCTCAAAGCCATTCACTGTGCTACATCTCTTCTCTCTCAGTCACTTCCATAGCATACATAACACAAAAGATGGCAGCTGTAGTATTAGTTCGTCTATGCCTTCCCACTACTCTTTTCCCAAACCCTCACTCCTCCACGGGTAGATGAGCTGTTATACTGCTCCCTGCGCACATACATACATATAAATGCCTTCCGCTGTAACACGAGGAAGGAAAGCCCCATATGAAAGGATTATGACCCATCCATGCTTTGTGAAAACATAGTAAATGCAAAGCCCTTGTACCCACAGAGTGGCTATGCACGTCTTGGTAATGCAAAAGTTAAATATACTTCCCAAAACAATATAGACAGGGTTAAGTAAGACCTCACCATAAAAACACCAGCATCCATCGTAAACTGGGTGTGTGTATGTATATACATATATACATATATGAGACAAGAGTAATGGTATATTGAAAAATGTGGGATCTGAGCATGATGTGAATGATATGGAACAAGGGGTGGATACTGTCCTGGGTTCAGCAGTAGCAGTCATTTTTCTTCTGTGTTCCAGTGCTGTGTTTATGACTTTCAGCCTGGGAACAACGCTGATAACACCGATGTTTTCAGTTGTTGCTAAGTAATGTTTACTCCCACCAAGGACATTTTGAGTCTCATGCTCTGCCAGGGAGGAGGGGAAGCCAGGAGGAAGCAGAGAAGAAAAAAAAGCAATTCCTGTGAATACATGTCTATGTTCTAGCTTAAATTTCTAATACCAAATCCTAGGAAAGAAGAAGTGGAGAACACCAAAGCTGCTACAGAGAGGAGGAAACAATGAGTTAAATTCAATTCTTCACAGAACAGTTTATTTAGTAAAACATAATACCATAGTGTCTACTGGTTTCTTAATTAAGTCTTAACTACTGATTCCCTAGTAGTAACTTCAAAATTTTACTGCTGCTTTTTTCAAGACATTTATGATTTTCTACCAGGTTGGCAAAGAGTCGCCAAAACATTCAAAGTTTTTTCCCATTGTATTCCTGTTATCACTTATGGGTTGTTTAACATCAGATATGTATTCTTAAGCACTTCATCACTTGCAGTATCATAGATTACCATAGATAACTAAAGACAAGTTCCAAGGACAACCTTAAGTATCTGAAACAAGTAATGAATAATCTGTCCAGATGAGAGATGCAGTTTGTCTTCGCTCATTCTGCCAAATGCTACCAGCTTTGATAGTAAGATGAATACTTGTAAATGTCTTAATCTTTTACATTAAGAAAAAATATTAATTAGCCTTTTCTGAACAGACAACAATCTTAAATCTTACCAACAAGTCCTTAAGGGTTAAATCCTGAATCTACTGATAGGTTGATGGTGAGCAAAGCCAAGGGCTACTCTACACTCTTATCTGGCACACAGATAAATCAGTAAGCTACAGATAACACTGCATGTGACACTCACCTGGTGTAGCTTCTGCCAAAACTCAGGTCCATCCTCCATTTTTCTTAAGCTCAGTGGAATGTACCAAAAGCAAACGTTTGCATACTCGGGCTAAACAAGAGAACAAGGGACTGCTTATGAGATATGACAAATTGTGCAAGAATATATATTATAGCTCATCAAAAAGTTCTGCTTTGCTTTGGAGGGGAAGAAGGACGGGAGAACCTTAGAGCTTATATTCTTTTCATTAAAACTTCCTTCTCCAACTCAACTTCTGTTTTCCCTTTTCAAAACTATAAGTAGTTCTATAAATATTATGGTTTTCATATCATCCATTTCTTTTCCTGCTGCCAGAAAAAAAGAAACGTTTTGGGGTTCCTTTTTCCTTTCTTCTTCCTATGTACATATTTAATTCCTTGTTCACTAACACTTTTTTTCTAACCAAAGCTTTAAGGGAGGCATAGAGAGGTAACTTACATATTTCAAAATTGGAGCACAAGACAAGAAAATATTTTCTTTTTAGTTTTTTTTGTTTCTTGGTTCTGGGGGTGGGGTTTTTGTGTTGTTGTTTGTTTGTTTGTTTTTGGTCGGTTGGTTTTGTTTGGTTTTTTTCTAATTAAGTTTCCTTTGATACATTTTACATAAAACCAATTTTTGTCACCATTTAACACTTGCACAGCTAGTAATTTTTCTACTGAACAATGCCAACCTCCTTTTATATCATATCTCATGCAGCATACTACACAGTGCTGGAGTTAATGCTGGCTTTCTCAATTTCCACATTTTATAAGAATCTCAGGACCCCTTGCAGCATGTGCCATAGCTTTGATAGATATATTCCAGTATTTAAATAGGCCTTTTGAGCAAAGACATCTCTGTTTCACTCCAGAGAAATTCTGCCTTTAAATTTTGCCAGGTTCTCTGTATTTCCTGCTAATTTGGAACCTTTTTTTTTTTTTAAACCTGTACAGGTAGCAATAGCATGAGGAATAGATGTGCCTCCTAATCCCACTCAACACCACCTATAAAACCACTCAGCAAATCTTGACCTACATTATTTGCAACACAATATTTAACTGCAGTCTATATTATAACATGGATTATAAACTCACACACCCTTCTCTTCTCCCACATACCATCTTCATCAGTACTGGTTGAAAGAAAGTTAATGGGTAGTTCAGTCATACCATCTCCTTGCCTCACCATGAATACACCTGCTTTTATAATCCCAGGCAATCTCCTGAACAAGAAGAGCTCACCAGCTAAGACATGTTCTTTCATGAAAGGGCGCTGAGAACTGCTCATATCATTTTCTGCTTTGCTTCAAAGAATGCATTAAATACAATTTAATCACCAAAAAAACAGCACTCTCAGCAGGAACAGAGCTGCAAACTTGCCACATGCTGCCACTGAATGAAATAAAGGTCAGCTTTTTTAAGTCCTATTTCTTTCCCCCAAAAGAGCACGCATTGAGTACACACATAAACACAGATCCTGAAAAGGCAGCAGCCTCCTCATGAGGAAAAGCACTAGTTTGCTGTTACAGGGTTTATTTTAAAACTATTTAAAATCAGATGGCAGGAGTAGACAGATGGCATATATTACCATATTGCCATTGCCTATATTACCTTTTTGATTATCTCAGTTTCCTTTCACACATCAAATATACCACCCCCCTATGAATATATCATTCATCCTAGAAAAACTTAACTACCCCTGGCCATGCTTCACTCTATTTCTGGTTAACTTGTCACAGCTCTTATCAAAGCAGGTAAGCAATTATACCACAGACGAATTCAAGATGATATAAGCATGAATAGTATTTCCAGGCCATAGAGTGGTTCCCATTATTGGACTTTCCTCACTGCATGTATCAGAGGATCATATTCCTGAGCTTCTTGCCTAAAGTTCAATTTCCACTAAGAAAGGGCTCGCATAACTGGGCCTAGCAGCCTAAAGCCTCCCAGCAGTCTTTCTTTGAATTCTCACTTCCTGTTGCCCTGCATGCCTGAAAACTTTTTCTTAACCCTAGCTTAACTTCCTTCTCATAGCCCGTACTACGTAGCCCATACTATAGCACTCCTTCCAATCCCTCTTTTAATCCAAGTGTCCTATTCCTGCAGCAACTAAAAAGCAGTCTCTGCTCTCACTAGCATCTTTCACATCTACAGTAGGTCTGGGCTTTCTGCTAAGCTCTACAATAGCAGAAAATGGAGAACTTTTAAACAGAATCGCTACTTTAGTAATCCTATCATGTGTTGCTGGCCCAAAATTCTTCACTCCATGTAAAGTTTTCCACTATGCACTTTCAAATTAGCAGTTTTCTAAGTTTAAGGGAAAAGTTTATATTGCATAAACAGTATAAAATATGTTTTATATCTTGTATTTCTCCTAGCCCAACCTGGAATGCTCTTGCCATCAGCAAGTGTAAATCAAATCTGCATCATTATGGTTTGTCTGTCTGAATGAGTGGCACTTCCTCATTTTCCCTTCCTCCTCCATGGGCTTTCTTCCTACCCATGCTACATACACACAAATACACTTCCAACAGTGCAGAAGTTTTTTCTAGAAATGACAGGTCTTTGCAACATCCCAGATACTAGCTTTATTAACCAAAGAGCTGAGGATAGGTGGAAAAATAGCACTTTAGTAATGCCCCCCTTACTCTTCCCCAGACCAGTAATAAGCTGACTGGTTTAGCAAAGATGAGTGAAAACCCTAACTTTTGGGTAGTTTTTAGGAAGATGGGTGCAGAAACAGTTAGAGGAAAAGACATGGACTTTAATGATAAAAAAAAAATCCAGTTTTAGGATCAAAATATTTTTCCATCCAACACACAGTCTTATCTGTCAAGTCGGGCAAGCACTGCGTTTTTGCAGCTAGGCTCTTTGTTTTCAGAGGAAAGTGCTCCATCTATACCCCCTGAGGCAATACAGGCTTAGAAGCTAGGAAAATAAACAGAGCGATGGTAGGGAATGCAGAGCCTGTTATATGTGCTCAATCATATATCTGTGTATCTCCAATATGTAAAATTATTATATACTTCAAATACAAACTGGCAATTGCTAAAAAGAACAAGATCAAACAACAGACACCTCCCCCCCCCAAAAAAAACCCAAACCTACAATTCAATTCCATTTTCATTTACCTCCAAAAGAAGCTCGAATCCCTCTCTTTTCTTAATTTCCTCAACTAGATACCTGCAATTAAAAATGCAGCAGTTTAAAGCACAGAACAAAGAGAACAAAACAATACATACAGACAACAAAGGTCTTGAACTTTCTTCCTTCTCCCGCAAAAGAAACCACAGAGTTAAATCTCATTTCCACCTGCTGACAAAATGCAGTAGCTATTAGTTCCTGGAAACAAATGAAGGCCACAGCCAACCAAGGAGCACTGAGGAGAGGCCAAATTCTGTCCTCAGGCACAGATCTTCAGTGGAGCCACATGGCACAAATTGATCCTCTTTGCATCAGGCTGTGAACTTCCCCAGCACACATTTCCATTGATGTTGCTCTCTACAAATTAGTTCCTCCATTTTTTTCTCAAGTACTGATGCTGTGCTGCCATGTTATTTCATGGTCATGCTGACATCTCTTGCACTACTACTGTTAGAAGGACCTCCCAATCTAGCCCAGAATTTGAGTTCCACGTACTTCAAACCCAGCAATTTTCTCAGAACTGACCTTGTTCCACACTGTACACAGAACTGCGCATTTCCATTCAGTGACTATTGCTGAAGCACAATAATCCCTGAGCATTCTATGCTAACACTATGAAAAACACAGAAGCCTTCGATGGGAAAACAGGTTTGAATCAAAAGTTTGAATCCAAACAGCTTCAATTTATAACTTTTTTAAAAAACATGACTTCAACTTTGCCATGGCACACATCACACAGGAATTCTGAAGCAAAGAGGGCACTTTGACATAGCTGGGACTTCTCTCTTTATTCCCCTCATGCCCTGCCCCCAAAGCCTTCCCAAGAAAAACTCCAAAGATATCCCCTCAAATTCACACAGCTTTTCCATTTCAATGGAATTTTAGTCCTCTACATGAAGGACTAACTGCCTGAGATCTAAATGAAGATTTTGCTGTCTAACAGTAATAAAACTGAGACAAATTGTATACAAATCTGGTATTTTGTAGCATTTATTGGAATTTTTCCTGCCTGCAGCTGCGTTACTGGTCATTACACAAATAATCCTTTTGTCCACCACTTGAGGAAGAAGAACATTGTCAAAATAACCTCCCTTGGTATTACCTACATTCCTGAAAACGGACCCCACACGGACACGTCTAGTTGTACCGGCAACAAATGCCTGCTATTCAGCAGACAAGCTGCAGAAACAGGCTGGCTAGGGAGGCAGTGAACAATGCCCTAGATGGAAACCAGTTTTCAGAACAGAGCATGGGGAGTTGTCATGCTGTTTATCATTAACAAGTATTGTGCATGTAACTCATTACCTCTTAGCACACATCCCTACAAAATGATTGCTGTGATAGAGTGCCAGTTCCCACGACACACAGCTCTGAGTTGTGCCACACTGTGCACTGTTGAGATAGTCCCTCTCAATAGAACAAGTTCTACTGAGACCTAGACTAGACTCAAATTCTGGACCTTTTCTGCCATGACCATTTAGATCCTACTGTGTGCATTTGCTTGTTATCTGGCTGTTAATGCCCACACTAATGTTTAGGTTGCAAGACAGGCATGCTGAAAGGTAAGGAGGAAGCTAGATACCATATGAGAGTGTTGTGGGGAACCTCTTTCTGTAGGGGGACTGTCTTAAATAAAACACATTCAGTGCTTTTGTCCTGTTGATTACAAGACACTTGTCTGCACCATAAGACCAGCATTCAGCAAAATCAGCAGAATATTCACAAGACAATGGCCCTCAATTTTTTATTTTAAACCCTGTAAAAGAAAGCTATGTATGATCACCCCTTTTTCTTTTTGAGGTCTTTAATTGTTAGAGAGATTTTACAACACTTAATACCCTCCTCTCTTACCAGAAGTGCCTTTTTTTAAGACCACGATCTGACAGGATATCTGCTGTCAGTCAAGCTCGCAATGTTGTTTATCATGTTCTTAACTACATTGCCAATAGCCTAAGAAGGCAGCCATTAGAAAATCCATTGCCCATGATTTATCTTGCTAGAGCCATTGGATGGCAGTGGAGCAGTTCACTTTGCACATCTTTCCACACTTGACAGGGGAGTTTTATTATTGTGTCACTGTTGTAGAACATAAAAAAGGACTTGAGTCTCAATAAGGACTGGAGTGCACAGAGAAGTACTATTTGCTATGATTAAGCCTTGCAGAAAATGAGGGGTGGAGATCTGCTGTGAAAGTAGACACATGTCTGCTAAGAGTGGGTGTCAGAAGAGGAATCAGGCAGAAAAACTGTGAAGATGATGAAGCATAAAATGCAGTCGTTCTTACAGTTGTATTCTAAATGTATTACATCTATTTTTTTCTTCAAGTACTTCACAAAACAACATCCCTGCATCAAAAATAACGGGGGGGGAAGAAAGAAAAAAAAAAAAAAGAAAACTTGTGAACTGCTCAGCAGGATGCTCTACTGTAGGATTTTTAAAATAAGCCTTTCCAAATAGGTAGCATCATAATGTTCCTGGCATATACAATACACTGAAAACACAATTCATCTCCAGAACAAGATGAAATTAATGGAATAGCCAATCGCTAAAAAGTTTGCTGCAACAGGAATACATGACTGCAATTAGCTTTAAAACCTTGGCAGCTTTCTCTGATGATGGGAAAAGAAAAATAATCTTGCTCTTAAGTTCTATAGCCAGTGGACTAGTTACAGAATTAATTCAGGTATGCATTTAGGAACACTGAAATACTATCTTTGGAATATCTAAGTAACACCTACTGTAACAAATCAGGAGAAAGGCTGCACAGCTGCTGAGTAGTTAGGAAACCTGGCATAGTGCCCATGCCCATGCAGACTCAAGATAGCAATGCAGATACTGTAAAGAATATATTTCATCAGACAATGACAAAAATAAGATTTTTTCTTAAGGGAGAGAAGAAAAATTAAGATGGAAAAAAAAAAAAAAAGAGAGACAACCCTGTTACTCCTTAGAAGCGCTACCAGCTGAATCCAGCATTCAAAGGGAATACCGATTCCAGAAAGGTCATTAATCACTACACTCTCAGTCAAATGACCTTGGCCAGTAACCTTGATAAGGCTGAATTCTCCTACTGACACAGCAATGAATTACTTACTCTGTACACGCACAGAACAGTACAATGCTTTGGAACAAAAACAAGGTGCAATTTAACCAGAAGATATAAAGGAATATTTAACTGGCCAAATAATGAGTGGTTTAAAGAAAGAAAGTAGAGAAAAAAAAACACAGCTTATTTGAGCTTTTCTGGTTTTCCTGCCTTCCTTTTCATTCCTTTCCAGTTCACTCTGGGTTTAGGTCATAGGTATGTTTACCTGTTCTTTAAGTCACTTTATTAAAATGAGGCTATTCCTTCAATTTTCACTGTAGTAAACATTCAATTATTTTCAACTTGGTAGTTCATAAAAAAAAATAAAAGTGCAATATGTTATGGCTGACTGTTTTGCAATATAATTATTTGATTCATGGTAGTAGCTGGCCCAGGAACTGGTAAAGATTTCATTGTGGTTTCTTTTGTATAAATTCTGAACATATATGACACTTCAAGTGAATTGTTTTTAATAGGCTGTTGTCTTATTTCGATATTATTTCTTCTGTGAGAAGATAAAGCAACCTGTGTATGGAAGTTTCTCCCCAGAAACTGAGACATCACTATCAGTTTAGAAACACCATCTAGCAAGAATTTTGCAGAACTCAGCTGTGAAACTCAGATCTGCAAGACCAAAAACTGAGTAAAATTTAACAGGGCAGGTGAGGGAAAGATCATAAGAAAAAGGTGCTTCAACCCCTAACAGAACATACTGTAAACATTAAGAAATTCTGCAAACTTGTGGAGAAAAAAAAAACAGTCATGAGGAATGAAGTAAACAGAAGAACAGCTAATTCACTTCTTGCTAGACACAGCTCAGAGCCTGGCATATAGGACTGCTTTTACATTAACACCAGAAGACACAGTTAGGAGTTAGAAGAGGATATATGATAAACCTGTTCTATGTCTGGTTCAGACAACATAAATATTAAATAATGTAGATTGATAGCATAATTTGGACTTCTATGTTTACCAATATACTTGCTGCTAAAAGTAATCATTATTATTAAATATGGTAGCAAATGTAATAATACTAATTACTATTGCTATTAGTTCCTCCTAGTATACACAAACAAAAGGAAAAGGGCGGGGCGACGGGGAAGTAACAACATGGTCTATTCCAAGATATGCAGTATCAGTAATGTCAACATTTTGGTCAATTACACAGACTAGACATATTCAAAACTGTGTAGTGATACCTAGCCAAAGCCAGTGCTCTGTTTACTCTCTCCTCGAGGCCTGTGGTTCCCAATGCTTTCCACATCAGCCAGAATTTGAATGCATCTGGACGTCTGCTGCACTGAATGGACTTGTCACCAGTGTCATAGCTGACATCGTAGAACTTGTCCTGTTGGAACAGGTAGGCGGCCTCGGCAGAGTAACACTTCTTCAGCAGCCCCTATTAAGAACACAACAGAGACATAGATTGCTGATGAGCATTTCCAAGCCTTTGTAACTTCACATGCCAAAGTTTTTTCTTCCTGTCTATACCAACAGCTTAGTAAAACAGAACTGGATGTGCAGGAAATCATCCAAAGCTAATGGTGTTCAGATGAACCCAGTGAAGTCAGCTCTGAAAACAAAGAAGCATCTCTCATTTTATTATTTTCTTCATAATGTCACCGAAGAGCTGCAGGCTGAAGAGGAATCCTTACTCCCATCTCAAGAAACCGTGGGAGTAGGTATCAGAGAAACAAGTACCCAAAGATGTACAAGAGAAAATGCATAGCACTGGCCATTAGCTAAAGAATGAAATATCAAAGTATACTCTGTAATATTATGAAGTAGAGAGAAGGGCTGCAGACCGCAGCTTATAAGAGCAGAGATGAGGGTGACATACAAGGAGCTCAGGAGACAGAAAAGATTGGAGATTTGTCAGCAATATTAGAAGAGGGTAAGAAAAATAAACCACAATCAGTAAGATAATGCTAGAATAGATATTCAGATGAGGTTAAAAACATGACTACAACATCTAATTCAGATCTGCAAACATGTATTTAAGTGACAGTTGAACCAGAAGTCTTTGATGCAGAACAGACCAATGAACATAAGTGGACAGCATGACAAACTGCTGAACAGTAGCCCAAAGAGCACAATTCATTTTCCAATTCAACATCACTCTTCAAACTGAAACAATTGAAAAGCACTGCATATTTCATCCTTTCCTCTATGTGTGTTGTGACCCTGATTTTAAAATGACAGTGTCTGACATCACTCTTAAAGTGTCACATTCCTGTAACAGAGGTACAGTTCTTGATCTGCATTACAGTACACAATGGTAACTTTGGAACTGGCAGCAAAATAGAAAAAAAAAAGAAGACGACAAAAAAATCCACAGGAGAAATAATCCACTAGCATGCACAGAATAAGTCTCCCTCTCTCCCAGCTTTTTCAATTCCTTCCACCAATACTAAAAACAAAGCAAAAAGAAAAACCCACCTGCACAAAAGGAGAACACCAAAGGTTTCCCCACAACTTCTGTAGGGGTTTGAAGATCCCACTGTAATATTGCTGTTTTTTGAAAAGGACAGGATTTAGCCTGAACTCTTTAGCACAGGATCAGTACATTCAGCCTTGTGAAAAAAAAAGTTTATGTGACAGCTTGCGGGGCAGCTTCAGCTCTCCCTCTGCAGCCATCAGGGATAATGTGCTGCTGCAGCACACAGTAACCATAACTGAAAGCCAATGCTGGATGCAGCTTTTTGTGGTCTATAAGATTCTCACACTTACTTCCCAACTTTCTCAGAAAAAGGCAGGCAAGAAGGTGATATTAGAAAGCAAAGTCAAGCACTTGATCTACACAATTCACCTACTTTCTGTTTTTTCAGCTTTGTGTTCTTTGGCTAGCAGCTGCAAAACAGGAATAGGAATCTCTTTATCAAGCCATTGTGTTCTATTCATTTAGATCTCCATACCCTGACTTTAAGGAGAAATACAAGCTTACTAGACATTGTATTAAAAAATATATATAGCAAAACAAGCAAAGGCAATAACATCCATAAATCTAAGTTAATTGCTTCAAATCTTACTGACTTTAAAATTTTGCAATGTTTCTGCAGTGAGTGAATAGGAGGGCTGATCAATGTGGAACTATCTTCTGCCTTATCAAAATGTAATACAGCTGCACAACAGAGGACATCATTGGATATTTGTTCCCATCACTCCCGTCATCTGAGAAATAATACCTTCTGTTTGTCACAAAACCCCTAAACTCTGTTGGTAATATTACAGAAAGACTGAGTTCACTTAAGATCACAGTACAGCTGCAGAGTTTCAGAGTTTAAAAATAAATGCTCTAGAGTGAAAACTCAAGAAGAACAAATAGTTCAGTATCTCTGAGTGAGCTCAAATGCCTGGGAACAATTTTTTTTTTTTTTTTAATTTTTTTTTTCTAAAAGAGGTAGATACTGTCCTGCTCTCCTGGTGCATTCGAAGCTGACATGATGTGCTGGCTTGGTGATCCTCTCCCACCTGCTTATATCACTAATAATGAAACATGCTCAGGAACTCCTGCTGCAGACATTGCCTATTGTCAGTCTCCAGAGGCAAGTACAATGACATCCTCCAGCACATCACTAGAGCAGACAGGAGAAGAAATAAAAATCATGCTTTGTGAGAAAGAGAAAAAAGAGAGGAAGAGGCAGGAAGAAGGAAGGAAGGAAGTGGGGGAAGCAGGGGAAGCGGGGTGCCAGACCAAAGCCAGAAGCAAGATGGAGGAGAAAGGGAATGATGCAGAATAGGGTTTGCTCAGGGAGGACAAAAAAAAAAAGAGGAAAATATCCAAAATAGGCAAATGACAGAAAAGCAGAAGAAAAAAAAAAGGAAATGCTTTCAAACTCAACATTCTCAGTCCCAAGAAGACCCCAACAGTCTTCCCCATAGTAATTGAACTCCTCCTTCTGTTCAAAGGAATTGTAAAAATGTCATTAGAATTGCCCCATCTGACAAGTTTGAAATTTTCTTCAGCATCTTTTATTTTTTTTCTGCCCTTCTTACAGAGACTAATAATAGTCCTCTACCTTACATCAGGGTTCTTAAAGTTTAGAATATGGAAATACTATTTTTATAGAGGCCACAATCTGCTATGGGGTTTCAAATAGCCTTTGTTTTTGAAGAAGTCTGTGGGTTGTCACTGTTTGTTCTAATTAATAGCAAATAAATGAATAATTATTGATACTGAAATCAACATAAGAGTTCCAGTTTCATAATTCAACATTTTTCTTATTGAACACACTTACCTACAACAAGGCTTCTGATCTCTTTCCATTTCTACTGCTAGTTAAAAGTGAATTTCAATTTCATTAACAAAACATATTTTTCCCCAAGTTTTTTTTTCCCCAAGACAAACATCTTCCTGATTCGCCTTATCAGAAGCAATAAGACCAATCTTTTGAATGTCATACTTGAAAATTCTTAAAAGCAGTGCAGTGCAAAAGGCCACCCCTGTAATTCACTTAAAGAAGTCAAAATGAGCTCTCAGTTGTACTAACCTGAAGCAGAAAGCAACGGGAATAAAGTATTTCCTACAGTTGCCCTGGAAAGGAATCGGGGAAGTAGGTATCTTTGTGATACTGCTAATGATGAGGAAGAGATTACTCTGATTTCATTAGCTACATTCTTTAAAAATGTATTTAACTGGTAAGTGAAAATTCTGCTCATTACCTAGAACTGATTGCTAGCTACCCAACCTACTGCTACACTCTAATGAGTTACAGAACTTCGGCATTGGTGATAAACATTAGTTCTCTATTTATATGGTGATAATATTCACATTCATATGGATTATAGGAAGCACAAATTAGAGTAACTCTGTGGTCTTAATGTGCAATCCAAGACTAATTCATAGCATTTTAAGAACATACAAGAACAAAGCTGGCTCACTAATGTTTTGAGACTGTCAGTCCATCTAGCTTCATGTTTAAATGGTCACTGCAATTCACACCACAGCAATACAAGTGTTTTCTAAGTAAGTTGATCTTATTACAGACATGATGAAAGTTACTCAGGGCATGGCAGCAAAAAAGGAATAGCTGTGTATTTCCCGAGTGCTTTAAGCATTAAGAGCTACTGTCATTGTTCTTGAGCTTTTACAGAGAATTAATCAATCTCTCTTTCCCTTTGGTGAAAATGCTCCTCCCTTCTAATCAAGCAAAATATACTTCTTTTTTATCTCTACTTTCTTTGGAAAACATGCCAATTTTGTTTCATTAAGGCTGGAAAATACTCTTTTATCAGCATTTCATTGCAGTTTATTTTTTTTTCATTAATCTGCATAGGAAAATATTTCAATACAATGTTTCATTCTAATAATCTAGCTGCAATGTTTTAAACCTACTAACACTACTAAAAACCACATAGCTTTATTGATGCTATGTAGCTAAAGAAAGAGAAACCCCAAAACAAATTAAACAAACCCACCAAACCAACAAAGAGAATGAAAAACTGAAGGGGATTATTTGTCCATTTATAATTACCTAACCCTAATCTTAAATCCTAAACCCTAAACTGTGGTGGTAGTCCACAGTTCCAAATGGACCCCCAAATGTGAAGACAGGCTAACAAAACTTCTTTAATCAGACTTTCAAAGGGAGGTAGGGCTTGATTCATAAATAGGACTTAACATCTGTGTTTAACATTTTGTTGTTCTGACTTCCTGCAGAATTCACCACTACAGAAACTACCTGAGGCTCCTTGAACATTCACTAGCAGAACAACGTGTGCCATACTCTTCCAGCTCCCACCTCAGCATCCAACTGCCACTGATGGATCCTAACCACAGTGTGAAGGAATTATGTTCGCATATAAATGTGTGCTTCATCTGCAGCAGTAAGTAATGCAGCAATATAATTTAGGAGCAGTGGAACAAGCTTAAAAGCGAGAAACCAATACACATACTCTTTCCTTCTCTTACTGGTGTGAAAACAGCATTTTTAATGGGAAACTTGATTCAGATGCCTGTTCTGGAATGGAGAGAATTAAAGTGAAATAAGGCCTTTCTGCCAAAGTGTCTTAAATACGCATTTGATCTTTTTTTCTTAAGAATTTATATTCCAACACTTTCACAAAGCTGACACAAATGCATTCAAATTTGTATGTATATCTGTTTGCATATAAACACTATTGGCACATACACAAAACACCTAAGTGCCAATTTTCCAGGAATTAAAGACTAAAACACCTTCTCCCCATACAGAGAATTCTTGTACTTTCCATAATGTGTCTCACTGTACAACAGGATCTGACTATATGATCAGCAATACTTGTGTTTTCACCCCTCAACAGTTTAGGATTCAGTTGTACAAGTACTTCCAGCACTGCCTAGCTGTGATTTAGATGTGGAATTGGATTGCTTTATCACTCCAAGGAAGAATAATACAGAAAAGGTGCCAGAGCCCTGATGTTGGAGCAGTGTTTGTAAAGTGACTTTAAATTCCAGGGCAGCTAGAATATTTCATTCCTCTCCATTTCTTCCCTCTTATTTCCTGAAAAATTTCTACTATGTAGCCAAACCATTACCTTGGGCTATATCTGTGTATTTGGTCTCTTTAGTTAAAAATATAGCACTGAATTCTTCCCAAACCTGCAATTAAGACACCACATTAATCTTAGTCAATAACTTCATTCTGCTTGTTTGTCATCCTGGAATAAAGATAACATAATGGACAGGCAGTCCTGGAGTTCAATTCTTACAGCCTGTCCAGGTCCCTCAAGCTGTTAACTGCACCACTCAGCTTGGTGTCATCTGCAAACTTGCTAAGGATGCACTAAATCCCACTGTACGTGTCATAAACAGTACTGGTCCCAGTATGGACCCTTAACCACTTGTTACTGGTTTCCACTTGGAAATTGAACCATTGACTGCAATGCAAATGCAAGTCCAAATTCAACCATCCAGCCACTTCCTTACCCACTTAACAGTCCATCCATCAAACATCTTGCTGTCCTGTTATGTCTCACCCCTGATTGGGAGCAAACAGTGCCAAGAGAGCACTGATTAGCTCCTTGGTCATCACCGGCTCTTACTACCAGAAGTTAGTAATCAGTTACATGGATAGCTAACTACTAGCAGCTGAATAGAAACTGTCAGCTGTTTTAACAGTGATTTATAAAAGTGACTGTGACAAACCATGGTCACAAAATAGAGATGTAAACCTTAGGGGCTCCATATCTTCATAATGTCATTCATTCCTATTAAATTCCTATTCAGTCACTCATAACCTATTAAATGTAAGCTAAAACTCAACCCTGATGGTGGATAATGAGGTAAGTTTTAGCAGAGCTGAGTTTGAAATGTGGTTTGAAATAATTGACCTCTTACCGGTTTCTTTATAAAGATAGAATTCCACAGAGGTATAAGCAGGGAGTTTTACCACATTGCAGACTCATCTCACTTTTGTGTCACTTGAGATCACGTGTCTGTTGTTCACTTGCTAGACATTCTAATTAGTCATGGCTTTTGGAAAGCCTCAATCACCCTGGCTGTCCTGGTTTAAGCCCAGGCCGTAAGTCAGCCATGCAGCCCTCTTGCTCACTCCCCCCACCTTTCTTCCCTCCCCCCCCCCCCCCCCCACATCCCCCCCACCCCCCCCCTCACCCCCCCCACTCCCAGAGGTATGGGGAAGAGAATCAAACGAATGTAACTCCCACGGGTTGAGATAAGAACAGCTCAGTAACTAAGGTATAACACAAATCACTGCTGCTACCACCAATAATAACAATGATAAGGGAAATAACAACAGAAGAGAATACAACACCACCTGTTGATACCCAGCCCCACCGAGCAGTGCCCCAGCCCTTCCGGGTAACTCTCAGTTACATCCTGGCCATGACATGCTATGGTATGGAATACCTCTTTGGTCAGTTTGGGTCAGGTGTCCTGTCTCTGCTTCCTCCTGGCTTCCCCTCCTCCCTGGCAGAGCATCTGAGTCTCTCAGAAAGTCCTTAGTCAGACTAAACATTTGAGCAGTAACTAAAAGCGTCTGTGTTACCAGTGCTGTTCCTAGGCCGAAAGTCAAAAAACACAGCACTGCACCAGCTACTAAGAAGGAGAAAAAAAATGCTGCTACTGCTGAACCCAGGACACTGGCAATGAGGAAAAACTAGTAGAGTGAGGAAAAAAAAAGCTCAGCACCTTTACCTGCATATGCTCTATCTCCTCTTTCTCCCCTTTCCCACTCTGGTGTACCCATGTAAAGGGGATGCAAAGACAAGCTCTGTCTGCTCAGTCTGTAGACTCACCTCTGTCACAGCGGATGACAGCTATTCTGAGGACTTTGATGAGCTCAGCGTTTAAGTGCTGCAGGCCCAGGTAACAAAATACTCAATCCTGAATGCAAGTCATGTACAAAAGTTAACTAGCAAGAGCAGCAGCTGCAAAAATCTGACCACTGGTGAGTGCAGTGACTTGGACTGGTGTGACCCTGCTCTCTTAGGCATCATTTATTAATTTTGTGGTGGAACTCAAAATTCTATCATTCAGCCTTTGCACTTGCAGCTCTTTTCTAATTATTTCCATTTCCATATTACAGCAATGTCAGCCTACTGCATTTAAAAAAAAGACAGGACTTACAGAGTTGTCTTTCACCAGAAGAGCACAGCACTGGATTCCTGCCAACAGCATTTTGTGGGGATTCCAGGCAACAGAATCTGCCCTGTGAAATTTATAAATGAAGAGAGGTGGAACTTGCACCTATAAGCATGAGTACTAGAGAATCAAAAATGGCCAAACACAACGCAAGTCAGATCTCCCTTCCCCCCACCCCCCCCAGGTTCTGAAATCTCTCCAATTGATAGTAATGTGTGTTTTGAAAAATGCAGCTGTCATAGAGGCCAAGAGGCCACACAACTTCCACCTCAGTCCCTGATAAGTGTGTCCATCAACTGAACTGACATACCTGTGGATGCCATGAAGAAGTCTGCAATGCTTCCTCGATATCAAAGCCGAGCCACCCCAGGAAGCCTGTTGGAACATTCGTAGAGTCAAGAAAATATTATTTGTGTAACGTTCTTTTGATAACGCTTCAACTAGTCATTTCTGAAGATGCTTTATCTCACTTAAAACTTGGTTTACTACATGTCAATGGGTTAAATTTTGCCCTCAGTATCACGTACTGAAATAAAGATTGCAACCTGGTGCTATGCTTAAAATGGAGGAGCTGATGGGAGAAACAAATTACACTGTCCCTTCCATATAAGGAAGTGCATGAACTGATATACTTGCTAACCAGAACCATTCCTGATACCAGATCAGAAGTGCTTCCTTTCCACCAGCCTAAACCAATGAAATAAAAACATAAAGCCCCATTTTGCATATCTTCTTCCTACTAGCTGTTTCCTTTCTGAGACAGTCGCAAGCGAAACAGCAGAGAATTATAACCTCTACCAATTGCAAAGTCCAGGTTCAGATTTTCCACAGAGTTTAGATACTAAAAGCAAAGTCAGTGAGTAGGCAATAGCAGCATTTCTGTTACCAGCAATCTGACTGATGTTAAAATGGAGTAAGACTCACCACATCTCCCTGAGGTCAATATAAGAACTAAGTGTGGGGTCTTAAAATCATTTAGGCTGCCTCTTTAGTGAGATCTCCACTGAAACTCCTTCTTGAGCATCATCTCATCTATTCTAGACATCTGTCTTTGGGCAATGCCTTTTGCAGATACCATGGACTATAGAAGGAACTCAAGCAACAAGTTTTATATTACACAAGTTTAATTTATGGTCAACTAGAGTTAGGAAAGGTGATTCACATCCATGAATTCTGCAAGGATTAGATTTCACCCACCAGGTGCTGTGAATCTTCAGTTCTCAAACAACAATATTTGCCCCATGGAATGGGTGGAGAACACACAAACACTAGACATGTCATAAAGTGCATTTCAGAAATTACTACTAAATATGGAAAAAGTAAAGAAGAATTTTCAATGTTCATGCAGGCAGAATCTACTTAAGCAAAAGAAAAATAGATGTGATAGCTGATCTATGAATTCAACTTCAGTATTTGCTTCATAGCCCATAAATTAGGAACAAGGTCTGCTGTCTGGCAGACACGAATCATAAAGTCTCACAAGGGAAATGTAAGGTCAATAACTGGTCTTATCATGCCATTTTCATTAACACAGTACATTAATGTACCACATCATATTTTTTGTTATGCTCACAACATCCTTGCTGAGGAAAGGGCTGCTGCTCAATCTACAGGTAGGACTTCAGGTAGGAAATTATTTGCCTCAAACATCACTGTAATCCTGTGGCAGAACCATGACTTGAAACCAAGTTTCTCTAGCTAGCCCAAATTTGCCATGCTATAGGAAGACAAACTATTCATAGACAAATTTCACTCTTCTCATTATATGATTCACTAGTCAAAACAGTCATGTTACATTATTCCCTGACTTTCATAATTCATAAGAAACCCACCGAGGTATAATAATTCTTTACAAAATTTGCTTCCAAAGCTATTTGGAAAAATGGACATTTTCACACTATCTCTGAAAAACAGGACTAGAAAGGCCCTCAAGTGGTCATTTCAACAGTGTGCCAACCCCAAAGGCACAATCAGTAATACTCATTTCTGTCAAACACTTGTCTTTTCTAGAGGCTATTAATCTGTGAACACACAGCTTGTGATTAGCACTGAAGTGAAAATTAAGGTGCAGAGAGACATCAGCAATTGCTGCTTCTACATTTTTACCCAGTTCAAAAGACTAAATTCTTAGAGATCCAAGGTTGGTTAAAACAAACAAACACAAACGAGAAGGTACCAAAGAAGCATTAGAAACACTGGCTCTGCCTGTTTTTAAAGACCTCTAATAATAGAAGCTGCACAAATTAACCACTTAATTTGCATTTAAGAGTAACCACTCTATTGATTTAAAGTGTCAGTCCTAAGGAATGTTACCTCTTGTCATATCTGCAATGGCCAGGGGAACAGATTATTCCTTTTCTTCTTTTCAACAGCTCTGAAAGCACCTGCAGGCTACTACATATTGTCTCATTGTCTCTTCTTGTTTAAGTAACACCAGTGCTTTCAGTCTCTCTTCATTGGTCATAATTTCTAGATATGTTTCTGCTTATCCTCACTGCTTTACTATTTTCTAATCTTTCTCCTGTAGGTCCTTAACCTTCTTGAAATGAAACTTTTTATTTGGGAACAATCCAGATTAAGCAGACTGAGGCCCAAGCAGAAAGAAAGAACTATTTTACCAACCAATCTTCTTTATTCAATTCTGAAAGACATTTAATCCTATTTAAAAATGCTTACGATCATTGATTTGTAATGTACTGCAAGCTCCAGGTGTTATTTTCTGAAGATCTGCTCTCTAGCCAGCAATTCTCAGCCTGTTTGTGCAGTTGATTATTACATCTTAAACTTAGAGCTCTATGTTTATTGAACTGTAACCTAGTTTTTCCACTTTTTTCTCTCAACTACCGAGATCTCTTTGATATCTAATCCTGTCCTCCCACTGCCACTTGCAGCAATTTTATGTAATTTTCAAATGTATTCAGTGTATTTTTTTTCATCCAAGTTATTAATGCATATACCAGATAACTTCTAACCTAGGATGGGCCTTTGTGGAATCCTGCTCAAAATCTTCTCCCCTGTCAGCAGTGGACCCCTGGTAACTGCTCTCTGGGTATCATTTTCCAGCCAGATTTGCACTCACTACCACAGCTGCAGCTTGGCATGTTTCTCTGGCTTCCTCATGAGATATGGCAAAAACACAATAAAGTTAACTACGTCTCTTCCATCCATGAGACTACAGAAGGAAAGCGTGTTGATCAAACTACACTGGCACATTTGTTTACAACAAATGCAGCTGAGAACAATGCAGGGTAGCTCAAAACCAAGATTATCACCTGTGTCCCATGCAGTGTAATTGGTAACAAGCTATGAGAAAATTAGTGTTTTATATATGCAACAGCTGGATAATGGGAATCAAAGTGTTCGCAGTGTGGTTAAACTAACTACCTAAGCACTGGCTAATAGGTCAAACCTGATTTTCTGTACTGGCCTGTCTATAGGGGGTATGGAGGAAAAAAACAAAGTAAGGACCAGAAGGGAAGAAATACTCATACATAATATTTAAAGCTAAACGAACACAATATATTACATAGATATGTGCTGGAGCTTGAGGGCCTATTGATGGTGTAAAACAAGTCCTATATGTATGATAGAATGCAATAAGAAACTGGAATGCATGTATGAATACTGTAATGCACACAAAAGGATCCTGGTTATAGTCTCTGCACTTAGGCTGTTGAATGGTTTAACTGCTGAGACAGTTTGGGCTTATTATTGGGCTTTATACTGCATTTATATTCTTAAAACAACTTTTTCTTAACTTCCCTTTCCTTTTTAGATCTGTCTCCATGTCAGAGCTTATCTACTATTTCTGACTTTATTGAAATTTATCCTCCCAAAGCTCACTGATTTTATGTTGACATTCTCCCTTTTGCCCTTCCTAAGAATCATGAGCTTTATCATTTTGTGTTTAACAAAGAGTCTCCTTAAGGCAAATATATCAATTCTGGGGCTCAGAAAATATTCTGAAATAAGATACATCAGTGTAAATCTGGAAATAATACCACTGGCTTTCGTATAAGATATGAACAGCTCGTGAGACCATTTGCAGTAGGTAATCCTGATTCCCAATAATACACAGAGACCTGAATTAGATAGAACTTTCCCTGGGTTCTAATGTTTGTTTTAATTGTACTGTTTCTTTTTTTCCTCCAAGGTTACAGTTGGAGGAAACAGCAGCAGTCACTTGCTATAGCTCAGTCTGCAAACCATGTAAAATCATTCAACAAGAAGCCAGGGTTTTTCTTTAGATTCTTAATATTAAACAAACTCCTCAAAAATTTAGAGGAAGTCTAAATATCTCCATTACTGTTGATCCAGATTACCTCACTGCTCCATGGCTTTTAATCTAGCCATTCTGGATTGGTGGCATTGCAATGATAAAGAGAATGAAATTTTAGAAAATATGAAGAGATGTAGTTTTAGAAAAATACATTTACAGCTAACTCTTTCTGGTAATAAAAAGTCTCAATTACTGTTCCAAAAAGATTCATGAATGGATTTCAATATCCAAACCTAAAATTATAAAGAAAGAGGAAAAGAAAAAATTCTGAACAATTTAGGAAAACATAGAGAGATCTACAGGAAACTCAAACATGTATGAAAATATGAATAATTTATGACTGGTTGAGTCAGAAATATACTTTTATTTTAACCTGTATGAGCCATACACCACAATTACAATGCATCCATTTTCCGACAGAATGTGGAAAGACTCTTAAGTTAGATTTATATATAATCATCCTCAAAGTATTTTCAGGAGCTAGCAAGAAAAACAAATTGATTTTTAAATAATTTTAAATATAACCCAACAATGACAAAAATCATTTTGACTGCTTGTCACAACCAAGCTATTTGCAGTTTTTCAGCACATGTAACAGAGACAAACCAGAACTCTTTGTTTTCAGTATCAATGAACAAAAAAAGGGGAAGGAAGGGTTATTAGAACCCAATTTGCTTCTACAAAGAAACATCAACAGTCAAAGAAAAACAGCAATTATAATAAAGCAATGCTAAAAAAAACTGCACAGTATACAAACTCACATCAACATGAAGCCAGAGGCCATGCTTTTCACAGATATCAGCGATTTTATCCAGAGGATCAAATGCTCCCAGCACTGTTGTGCCTGCTGTAGCACAGACAAGAAATGGTGCTGACCCCTGCAATAGGATTCAAAACAAAAAATTGTCATTTGCACTGCTCATCTCCCCCAGTATACCTGTGGAGTTAGTCTAAAAAGGTCTAGGAATGTAGGACAAAGATGCAACAGTCCACATTTTAGTTTCCCAGCAGAAGGCACTGCATTCAAAGTGCTGACTCTTCTTAAAAAAGGCATTTTCCATTTCCAGTTAACACCATCCCAGGGCAGACTTCACCAGTTGTTTTTGACAGATGTTAGTTTTGTCAAGATCAAAACATATCAGATATTTGACATCTCTCTTCATACACTGCTTTTCATTTTACATTTTACTACCATATTTGCTGCCATTCTGCTGACTATAACAAAGCTACTCGCTCAGCCAGCAGGCTACCCATGCAAGGAAAAGGCTCATCCCTCTAGGTTTTGCACCTGAGTTGCCTCTACATTCTCCTTCTCTGCTCGGTGAAGAGGAACTTCAAGTTAGGGAACATGATTTGCCTTAGGCAGCACTATCACATACTGCAACTGGGACAGTCATCACTGTCTGGCCCCCATGCCTGATCTACAGCAAAGCGCTATTCTCTTGCTCCTACCCATTTCTAGAAAACATGAAGGGCTGTAGAATATTAGGAGAGGCACCACTGACACTCAGACAGTTTTAAGGTTAAACAGCCACGTTGTAGTGTCACACAACCATCATAAGCCATCCATTTTGGTTTCAATGGCTTTGCTCATTGCTTTCCCATTCAACTAATAGCAGGGGTGCAATTACAATAGCAGACTAGGTCACATACCCTTGCAGATGTAGGTGGCTGTGCCTGCTTAGAACCTGAAACTGAAATAATGGAAAGAATTGATGGAGTCTAATCTCCACGAAACTGAGGGTACCAGCCCTAGCAATGACTGTGCAGTCTCACTTGCCAGCAGCTACATGTTGAAGGAAATCCCCTGCATTTCAGCTTCTGGCCCACAGCATAATGCTGTTACCAAAGAGGCACTAAAGTTATTATTAAATTGTACAGTCTGGGATACCTGGAGTTCATTTGCAGTGAATTAAATCTCTCAGATGATGTGTCTCTGTTGACGTAACTCAATGTCCCTTCACTGAAATTAGACATCAGCTGAAAAAAAATCAGACTCTACATGAGTCTTATGTATCTTCAGCTGAAATCTGAGCCCTCTTTTAAACATCTGCTACGGAGAAGACAAACAGGCTTGAGTCACGTTTACACACTGGCAGTTTTATACTTCTTAAACAGAGCACTGTTAGAATGGTACATAATTATGATTTGTTGGTACTTTAAAAAATCCTTACCATTTGCTAAAGCAGTGAAAAATAACCTTGGAATTAATATAATTTAATCCCATACATTCACAAAGAATTACCAACCTATAATTCACTTCTTGGTCATTCATTCCTAGCACAACCTACCACAAAAGTCAATCAAACTTACAAACCAGCCTGAAGCTCAAGTCCAAAACTTTTGCAAGTGAGGCATACGAAGATGTATGTGCTGCACCTAGTTTCTGTCAGCGTTCTCATCAATTTTCTTCCACAAATACATCAAAGTCAGAGGTCCCCAGCAGCCAGCAGGTAACATGAGTGAGTATGGGGAAAAAATCTAGGATCTCTACAAATTTCAAAGCTTGGTACCATTACATTTATCCCACAAAGAAGGGAATTAAATTTTTATTATTCTTGACAATATAGTTATATAAATCTTTCTGACTAAACTCTCTAAAAAGAGACCTAACATTCTTGCTATTCAGAGTTTGTAATCATTTTGTGTTCCTATCACTAGCAAATATATCCTCTGTTGTCTAGAGTGATTAGAATTATTTACTGTAATTCACTGAAGTGTCTTTCTGCAGAAGTTGTAAAGTAGCACTTTATCAAGGACAGACACGCTGAAGCTGTGATGAAATTAAAACCTTCCAATATACCTCTAATTTCCATTAAAATGCAAGTGAAATTGTTTTCCTGTAAGCAGAGTATTTTAACATAGAACATTTGTTTTTAAAATGCAGAGCACCATACTGAGATTGACCTTTTTTTAAAACCAGAAATGTCCAGATTTCTTGCAAATAACCATTAGATTTATTTTATTAACAAACAAGAATTACATTTTTGCAAAAGAGCCCATTCACCTGACAGCCTGCTTCCTCTTGCTCCATTTTATTTCAGTCTTTAATTTTTTCTCCTCCAGCTTGCTCAAGTGAGTAAAGTACAGCTTGTCTTCCACAGATAACGGAAAGTACAGAAAGAGGCAAGCGAGAGAGTTTGCTAGGTCACTAGGGCCACCATATATTAACAATTATGCTGTTTAGCATGAAACTCAAAGAAGAGATGGTTGTTTGGCAGAAAACAGATCTAAATCCGATCTCACTGAAAGGTGCTATGACCATGCAAGTGCATGACAGGAATGCCTTGCCTTTTCTATAAGCCACAAAGTAGGATTCCCAAAGAAGGTATCAACAATACCACGGACATTGCACTAGTTGCCTGGTGTTCGCAGATAGCAGAATGAGGGCCAAGCTCTGAATCATAGAATAGTTAGGGCTGGAAAGGACCCTAAGATCATCTAGTTCCAACCCCCCTGCCATGGACAGGGACACCTCACACTAAACCATACCACCCAAGGCTTCGTCCAACCTGGTCTTGAACACTGCCAGGGATGGAGCATTCACAGCCTCCCTGGGCAACCTATTCCAGTGCCTCACCACCCTCACAGGAAAGAATTTCCTGTGTATATCTAATCTAAACTTCCCCTGTTTAAGTTTTAACCCATTACCTCTTGTCCTGTCACTACAGTCCCTAATGAAGAGTCCCTCCACAGCATCCCTATAGACCCCCTTCAGATACTGGAAGGCTGCTATGAGGTCTCCACACAGCCTTCTCTTCTCCAGGCTGAACAGCCCCAACTTTCTCAGCCTGGCTTCGTACGAGAGGTGCTCCAGGCCCTTGATCATCCTCATGGCCCTCCTCTGGACTTGTTCAAACAGTTCCATGTCCTTTTTATGTTGAGGACACCACAACTGCACACAATACTCCAGGTGAGGTCTCACAAGAGCAGAGTGACCCGCTGGTCACGCTCCTTTTGATGCAGCCCAGGATACGGTTGGCTGGTCCCTCTGGATGGCATTCCTTCCCTCCAGCGTATCAACTGATCCACACAGCTTGGTGTCATTGGCAAACTTGCTGAGGGCGCACTCAATCCCACTGTCTATGTCACCAGCAAAGATGCTGAAAAGACCAGTCCCAACACCGATCCCTGAGGGACACCACTCGTTACTGGTCTCCAGCCGGACATTGAGCCATTGACCACAACTCTTTGTGTGCGGCCATCCAGCCAGTTCTTTATCCACCAAGTGGTCCATCCATCAAATTGATGTCTCTCCAATTTAGAGACAAGGATGTCGTGTGGGACAGTGTAGAACGCTTTACACAAGTTCAGGCAGATGACATCAACTGCTCTACCCCTGTCCATCAGTTCTATAGCCCCATCATAGAAGGCCACCAAATTGGTCAGGCAGGATTTCCCCTTAGTGAAGCCATGCTGGCTGTCACCAAGCACCTTGTTGTTTTTCATGTGTCTTAGCATGCCTTCCAGGAGAATCTGCTCCAAGATTTTGCCAGGCACAGAGGTGAGACTGACTGCTCTGTAATTCCCCGGGTCATCCATTTTCCCCTTCTTGAAAATGGGGGTTATATTTCCCTTTTTCCAGTCATCAGGAACTTCACCTGACTGCCATGATCCCACTACTCTGATGCACAAACCACAAGTGAGAAATAAGGTGAGCCTAAGCAAGCTAAAAGAAGATGCTCTATACCTTAGAATTCATATTCAGTTCTCCAAGCTCTCTAAAATAAATTATGTTGACTATAGTAAGCGTTATCTTACAGACTATGGGAATGTATGTTACAATGTTGTCCAAATACACACATCACTGTATTCCCAAACACTGGCCTTTGACTCTCTACTTGCAAAGCCCCTGGGGGAAAAGAGACGGAAACTCTACACTCTTGCTACAATACTAGGAAGGACCAAATTTAGCATTTGTAGCTTTTACGATAGTTTTAGAGACTAAGCCTTATGTTACAGCTTGCTTACTGCAGAGGATAGAGGAATAGCTGCTGTAATTAACTGAAAAGCCTACAGTTTTAATTTACTGGTTACGGAAAACAAATACTGCATTTTTTACGTAAAAAAGGATCAAGGGCAAAAAAAATCCTAGAAGAAATGTACTAAATACTTCAGAGCAACACTGTACTCTGGACTTTCATTAGTACTGAACAGGCCATGGATTTTTTCTCCCTCACAAGAGTATAGCGCCTAGAAGTTTGTGGTAAACAGACAGTACCTGCAAGAAACACACTGTTACATTAACTACCCTAGTTTTTAAGGCTTCATTCACTGTTTTCCTTCCTTTCACTCAGACACAAGCACACACACAGTCTGCATACACTCCCCCTCTCACCCTCATGCTCTCTCTCACTCTCTCACCTCTTTCCTGGCCCGTTGGACTTGTTTCTCCAGTTCCTCAGGTATCATCTTACCTCTAAGGGATACAGATTTAAAACTTTTTCAGTTACATTCAAATAGGTTGATTACGTAAAGCACTACTGCATTTTTAAAAAGATCAGAGACCACAGCCATGGCTTTTGCTTGCTTACCTTTCATCTGTTTTGATGAAGTAAACATTCTCTGTACCAATACCCACGAAGGAGGCTGCCTTTTTCATGGAGTAATGACACTGTAAATGAAAGAGACATGAAAAGAAAGTAGTAAGCATGCAATTAAAATGAAAGAAATTTCTTAGCATAGAAAACAGTGACACCAAAATTAACAGCAGCTAACAGTCATGACATCAGCATATCCTAACACACTAAGCAAACTGACAAAGCTACAGCACCAAGACCATCTTGCATTTGACAATGACACACACTGGAGAGAAAAAGACAAAAAAAAGATGCACAACATGTTTAAAATGTGGGTTTAAAAAACAAATATCTATTTCATACTTTTTTTTTATTTTAGTTTTTCATTAGAATGAAAAGCAGAAATTCTGAAGTGTCATCAGGGAAGAATTACTAATTGCTTCAAAATGTTTTAATAGAACTAAGAAGTATCAAGTGTTAGGAAATGCATGAGAAGAATGGTCTATTTGAACTCAACAGTCAAAAAGTAACTCAGAGGTCTGAGAGTCCAAAAGCACCATGTTTGGAAACTGGCCCCTTAATTAGGATGTACCTGTGGATACATCTAAAGCCTCTATCACTTTATCGTTGTGGTATCCAGCGACAGGATACTATGCTAAACTGACCCTTGTCTTGATCCAGAAACTCTGTTCAGAGGGTCAAGGAACTGAAGTCCTTTACTTCAAGGACTGAAGTCCAAGACTTACTAAAGCCTTTAAATGTGGTACAACTGGGACTTCCAAGGCTTTCAAAGCCCTGTCTCTGCAACACGATCTGAAAAGGTTTTTCACATAACCATGGAATCTTATAAACCATTATGCAAGTAAGCAGACTTTAGACAGGACTTAGCACATCTTCAAAAGTTAATATGGATTTTGCACAAGGTTCCAGTCTGCATTGTCCAGAAAATGAAATTACCATTTCAGCAAAGAATTTTAGCTAGGTTTCATCAGAGATGTCTTTGAATGAGGATCAATACATGCAGCCCACTTCTCAATTTGCACTGAACAAAGGGAATTAGCATTATGAAGCCTGTGAAGTGAGTGTAAAAGTTGAGGTCCCTTCACAGGCTCAAAGGATGTTAGAAATGGGTGTTTATTCAATCAGAATGTGGTAACATGGCTCCTGTGGGAAGGATACTCAAGCTCCCACAGTCCACTCTACTTATTATAAGCATTTTTTTTCTGTCAGACAAATATTCATGGTATATCTTGCCATATTTCCAACATCACCTCTATAAGGACCTACTCTACCATGGATACTGTTACTCTATCATAAAAACATTTTGTTTCATTCTAGAATAAGAGGATGCTGATCTCATTTTAATCCATCTTCAAGATTAGCCTGGGAATTCAAGATACAGTAACCTTCTTAATCTGAAGACTTTTTTTTATGTCAAAACCATTGTGAGTAACCTGTAGCATGCCAAGTGCCTACCCAATCGCAGCAACGGAGCCAGTTTTGAGAGTATGCAACATGAGCGGACTTTACAGTTCTTAGGATCAAGATCATCCAACCCTTGGATTAGTACTGCTCTTCTCAAAAAAGAAAACTGGTTCTTTTTCAGATTACTGAGGAGTTAAAATAACGCATACTCCAACAACCACAAAAATGTCTAGAAAAGCCACTTTTTCATACAAGAGCTGAAGCCAGGTGGTTAATTAATTCCATTTTCTTCCAGAGAGTTCACACAAATACAGTTACTGCAGAACATAATTATGAAAAATGTACAACATTTTAATGTGTGGGCATGAATATATTATGGGTATTAAGGGCTGTCATGCTTATTTTGGTGAGATGGATCATCTCAAAGGGCTCTTTCTCTTTTTGATAAAAAGGTTTCCTCTACCATCGCCCACTTTTTACACACATACAAGAAAGCTTAATTTTGTAATATGACACATCCACAAAGCCTATAGGGCTCATTCATTTAGACTGTTAGAAAGATAATAACATACACAGGTGGATAATTAGTCTTACATTGCATTAAATGACATCAATAATGGTAATAACGTTTGTAGAGTGGCTGAGTGTTGTTCAGTAGAATTTCACAGACATTTTCAACTGATTACTGAATCACTTGAAACACAAGTTGCCTCCATCACTGATTTCTATCCATTAGGTTCAAGTGAAAGGTAGGAATCACCAGGAATAATGAGATTGCTCCAAACTGAGAAAGCAGTAGACCTGCAAATTCAGTATACTAGTAATCAGGTATTTTATTATAAAAAACTGTATGGGAGACTGGGATATAGATAAAGTGGCTTGAGCACCTGAAAGATTATACCAAAAAGCAGAGGTAAAGAGAAAAATAAAGGTAATACCAAAACAAAACAGGATGTGAGATACATTATTTCTTGCCTCCACAAATACTTCTGTTTCCTCTTGGAAAATTTTGTCAGGTCTTCAGTAAGACCAAAAAAGGACAAGATTTATACTACTACATCGACTTGAAATATGCTTTCTTTGATGAAAAAGTAATCTTCTAGTTATATTGACTGAAAACATACAAGAATGTTTTTTCACCATCATTACCAGAAGTCATTATGCTAAACTACATGTATCATTTTAAGAAAAAATTACCAGAGAACATTTACCAGCTCCAGTCACAGCGTTAACTAATTCACTTGTTCATAGTTCCCTTTCCATAAAGGAAAAAAGTATCCAGGTGAAAGGTATTTTTGTATCTAGATTATAAATGTAATTTCAAATAATGATTTTAAACACTGTGAGTTCAGATTAATCTTGCCATGTCTTTTTCAGTTTTGTTTGTTTGGACACATTATTAGATCTGTAGCCATTTTTAGCAAGAAATTGATGCCTTTGAGCACAAGATCAAACTGAAACAGTTCATGTAAGATGTGCTGCTGTACTGTTTTAACTATAGCTACACATAGCTTTCATTTCCTAATGACATTTGCAAAGATAAGGTACTTTCCTCTTGTGCTCATTAAAACAGAAAATGAATTTGTATTTTCTTGATTTTGAAAAGTTTCCTAGAAACATGATTGCGTAAAGCTATCACGTTATTATAAGACTGTTATATTACTCATTTTTGCCTGTTGTAATTTCAACTGGGAACAACATAGTGAGTTAATGTTGTATTCTCTCATTTTATTACTTTCATGATCAAGTTGCACTGGGAAGGAATTTAGTTTCATTGCATCTAAAAAACTGCTCACATCAGCATGCATATTTCAACTGTTTACACACCCCTCTCCTACCCTCAGTTACTCAAATTTAGCAGATTTCTACCTTTCAGATCAATGCAATACATTCTAGGGTCAGAGAAAAGTTCAGATGGGACTCAAAGAGCAAAATGTGGTAAAAAAGTTGGGTGACATCTGTAACTACAACTGTATTCAGCTCCCACAGAGACACAAATCATGCCACAATAAAGTGGGATATAACAATTTCTCTACTACCGCTAGTGTATCAAGAGAAATCGCTCTGTAATGGTCCAGCAAGAGAACTACAGAGTAGTAGTTTAAGCAATGTTCATTGTGTATCAACATAATTTTAAGCAGCTAAGCATCATACTTGCAGGAACAAAGAGACTTTTTATTCCTGAAGGCCAAATGGAACATTTAAGGACCTTGGGTGGGCCATGCATTAAACAGGTTATCCTAGAACATACGAAAAACACATAACCACAGATCACATAAAGTTAAGTGACTGACAAGTCTGTTCATCCCCGTGCTCTACAGCAAGGAAACTCTTTCAGTCTGCCAAGTGCCAGACTGAAACTTTGGGACTTGGCAACTCAAGGCAAAAATCATTTCATTTGAACAGGGTTGAAGCCAAGCTGTAAAATGACACAAGTGTATTGTGCAGCCATGTATTTTAACTCCTTATCGATACTCTCAGTTTGTTATAGCTTCATGGCTTCTCCATGCCAGCACCGTTTGCCTGATTCAGGTTGAAGATGTTAACAAGATACTAACGGTCAAAAGAGTGAACACATGTTGTTACTTGCTCCAGGATAATTTTTAAAAAATCATTTGCTTCTCTCTCTCTCTCTCTATATATATATATATACACATTAAAAAAGGTACAAAATGCTAAATAAAGGCTCCAAATAGAAACAAATAATAAAAAAAAAATAAGATTATGTGACACGAACACTTGTGTACTTTTCTTCAGTGTGGGTTGTTCATTACATATATTCTCAATATGACGTATCAAGGTAATATAACTTGGACTGAGTACAGGGGGATCTAAAATAAGTATATATGAATATGATGTCTAAAAACTATGAATAAACACTGGAGATCTTATACAAGAGCCACAGTTCTAACCACTAAAAGTGGCATGTTTACAGCAAATTGTTATCATGTACTAAAGACCTCATGGTTTTGTGAATCAAGGAAATTATTAGAGACCAAAAGCATTGCCTTACAACTAATTTAGTAGTTTATTTTTCCTAATCAGTCCTATGTTTTATGGTTTTGGTCTTTCTGGTGAAGCAAAGACCAGTAAATCAAAATAAATGTACTGAGAGTCAAATAAAATTTCTTTTGTTACGAAATTAAATGCTTGTTTGTTTTATGAAAGTATACATTTTAGTTAAATCTTGCAATGAAAAAAAAATATATTTCATGGTAAAATTCCACATACTTCACTGCAAAAGCATTAACAGAACATGTTTCGATGTCATTTTTATTTCCATAGCTGTTTTTAAGATCTAATATGACAGATTACTATGAACTGGCATGCAATTTCATATACACACTTTTCAGAAAGAAATAACCTAAATATTTTTTGCCTGGGAAAAAAAAAAAAGAATAAAAAAAAAATCCCTTTATTTAGGACATTTGGATTCAGTTCCAAAATATATGTGCTGTCTTGGATAACTTACGCAATGCCTCCATCCCTCAGGCCTCTTCAAAATAAGCCTCTTGTCTATTTACACTGCAAACTGTTTGGAACATAACCTTAAGAGCTAAAATTATTCTAGTAACTACATACTTTCTAGTACAACAAGGTTCTCATTTTCACCAGGACCTTTACATAGTGGAGTCAGAATAAATAACCACTTTCTACTAATCAAATGATAAACTCTTAAAATTGGAGGGACAAGAGAGGAAAAAAAATGCCTCAAAAATTAGCTTCAGAATACAAGTATGAATATAACTCAATTTCCCACAGGCGGTCTGGACAGATATTATTCAAGAGCTTTCAACTAGCCACATAATTTTAATTATTTAAAGAACTGTTGCTCTCAGTTTCTTCTGAAATGCTTTATGGCGCATTTGGCTCTGTAGCACAACCAATCTGTATTCAGTCATAGGGGAGAGTGGGAGCTGCAGAGAGCCACCTAACAAGTCCACAAGTGTTCAGCTTAGTACAAATGAAACCTGCTGAAAAAAACCTTTGACATCCATAACCTACCTATGGCTCCTACTACACTTTATGCTTTGAGAACTCAAACGCTGCAGACCTCCACATCACACCACAAGCATTCTGCTTCAGGTTTGTCCCACCTACAACCAATTATTTTATCAAGTTTCCAAGAGCAGGAACATCTGTGCTTGTTTTCCAAAAGCAAGGAAGCTTCTGCAGAGAAATCTACCATCAGACTTCTCCACTTAGCTCTGATATTCCATATGCATGAGGCACAGAATCATAGACTCGCAGAATGGTTCAGGTTGGAAAGGACCTTAAGATCATCTAGTTCCAATTCCCCTGCCATGGGCAGGGACGCCTCACACTAGATCATGTTGCCCAAGGCTCTGTGCAACCTGGTATCAGTGTATGATGACAAATTTATTGTACCAGAGCCCCATCAAATATACAAATTATATCAATTTTGCAGACATTTGGAAAAAGAAAAAAGTTTAAAAAAGCTTTCTTTTGTTTGTTTTGTTTTTACCTCTTCTGATGTGAACAGGATTAGTCTTGGCAAACCTGAAAGCCCTTTTTCCTTTATCTCAGGACAAAATTTATATCTTGCTAAGTTCATAGCATACATATTAGAAACAGAGCCACCTGCAGAAAGAGGCATACAAATATCATGTTAGCCACAGTCCTGTTTTCCCTATTAGGGGAAAAACAAGAAATCAACCAGACTGTCCATACTGTTAGCCTACAGATGCATCCATCGTAGCTTAATTTCCCCCAGAAATTCCCCCCCTACAGATATAAAAAGAACTTCGGGCTTTGCAGCACGTTTAGAAACACAGCATGTTTGAATGATCTTTGGGGATATTTCCTAAAGAATAATAACTGTGCCCAAACAGTCCTCCCTGATAGCAAATACCTTGCAACAGTTCCTTCCCATTTATACTGAAGCCATGCCAGCTCAGCTGCCCACACCAAGTCAGGCTGTGGCTGCACCATACAGAGCCTAGGAGTTCCCTTGCACAACCAGGCCTCACAGTATTCTGATGGGAAATGGGGGGGGGGAGCTTTTTGTTAAAAAAGAAACCAAAAAACAACACAGTGAGTGGCAACTGGAAGATCTGAAAGGTAAGATCTGGAAAGGTTTTATTCTCTGAAAAGAGCAAACCCAAATTAATAAGAAAAACCTTTACATAAATCTAGTACCAAAAAGTACAAATCGTTTCTTTTTTGACAGTGTCACAGTATATTTTAGTTATGCAATTCTGCCATAAAAGCAAGGATTCTACATGTCAAATCTGGAGGGGGGATCATTATTACGTTAAAAAAAAAAAGGGATGTTTAGTTTGTTTATTTTTCTACTACTCACATGTTAAGATAGAATTACTGACCTCGTTTTGCTTTTGAGTGGCTTAAAATCATATACTTATTCCTTTTCTCAACCCTAAATTAGATATAACAACTTCCTATTGAGCCTAATAACTTATTACCCAAATAATCTGTGGAACAATATTCTGTTTCATTATTTCAATACAGTGGGTTGGAATGCTGCTTTAGAGAACATTTGAAAACTGCATCAAGAAGCTTAAGGTATAGTTGGTTGGTTGGCCTTATCGTAACGTTTAGTAAAACCATCAAAACTCAATGGAGTTAAGCTCATGACACTCCCACTATGATAAACTCTGGTTCCCACAGTTGATAGGCAGGATACATAGACCAGTGCGCTCAGGCACCACTATTTGGTGTCTGGTATACAAATCAGCTCCCTCTCTGTCAACCAATACGATTCAGTCCAATGAGGCTGTTGTTATTGTTGTTAATAAGGTCAGGAAGGGCAACAGTTACAACCAATTTCCACATAATTATATTTAATGCAGAACCGATCAGATTCACATAATTACTACTAGAAACATGTAAAATATGCCTGGATTAAATAGTTGTGTGTGTACATCACTAGATTTTTACATGCATTTTCAAATATTCGTCACAAATTCAATGTTCATGAAATTACTGATATTAGTTGGTTTATATCATCTTGAAATCTGAACTGTTCCTACCTGGATTAAATATACCATCACCTTCTTCCCAGCCTATGAACTCAATCATTTTCTTGATGACTGCTTCTTCCACCAACAGAAACACAGGGGACACTTCATATGTGTATCTGAATGAAAAAAAAACAACCCACCGTGATTCATATTAAGACTACAGAACTCATGCCATAGTAATACTGGGAAAACTAGATTAAGGTTTCTTGCACCTTTCCCTTATCTATCAGAAGCTGACCACTATCAGCAGTAGAACTCTAAATACTGTGGATCTGACCCAATAGAGCAATTGCTTAGTTCCTGGCAGCATCACATTGAGCTTCAGTTCTCAAAGTAATACATCAGGGTTTTCTTTCAATGTAGGTCACATGGTTAGATTTCAGCTATAGTAATCTATTTCAAAGCAACAACTACTTTTTGTTTGGGCTTTACATTTGCAAGTAGCAGTAGACAGGTAACTACTTGCACTCAACTCCATGCAGAATTCTTCAAAGGAAATGAAGAACTCAGGAAGTCTTATTAATTCATTTTTATGCACCAAGTAAGATGAAATTCTAGGTTTAAAAGCATTGAAAAACTAAGATCTCATCTCTTAAACCCCCTTTTACAAACCAGGAAAATAGGGCCTCATCAGATTAGCCAACCTCTTGAGCTATTCATCCAATGTATACTGTTTTCTCTCCCACATTCCTGCACAATTCTTACCTCATCTATAATACTGAAAACAAATCAGAAGGGGAGGAGGGAAACAGGAGGAAAAGCTGTTATTTCAAAAAGTATGCTGCCAATACATCACCAAGAGGACAAAGAACTATACTTACACACTTGGGTTCAGTGCTTCTGTAATGAAACGAGCCACTAATGAGTAATAATCTATTCCAGCATACAGCTGATTGAAAAATCTTGGGTGACCTGAAAACACAGATGAAAAGCAAGCAGTGACAGGATATACATGAAAAGAAAATGTATCACAAGCCTTTCTCAGTTGAACACTGATCACTGCAAACCACAATTCACTCAATCATTCTGTCAGTATTTTCTGGATTTACTATCCTTTTTTTTAGGTTAGACAATCCTTTGAAAGCAAATTTGATGAGCACTTTCAGGTCCCAAACCAAGGTTTGAGAGATTTAAGTAGTGCACAGAATGAATGTGGGTTGTTCATAAGTTTTACAAATTAAAAAAAAAAAAAAAAAAAAAAGATAATTAAGTATACACAGTGGCTTTTAACAGCAGTTTTTAAAGGCTGCAATGGATGTTCAGCCAAATTTTCCTAAGCAGTAGCATACAGGAACCTGCTGATCCCAGGCAGCCAGAGGTAGCATAACAGCTTGGAAAATCTTGCTGCAGACTTCAAACAACATTTAAGAGAATTTGTTTACTTGCCGTGAAACACTGAGATATAACTAACTATGAGAAAATTTTATACTATTGCTGACTGTAAAGGCAAGTCAGCTTAGCAGTGGTATCACCACCTTAATTTTAATCCACAGCATAGTACTATTACATGCAAAACTATATGGCTCCATTTATGTTATATCTGAGGCTTCAATAAATGTTTGCACTTGAATTAAAGGCCATTTGCACAGCATACTTATGTATACAATATCCTTTCTAAGCTGATACAGTGAAACAAATGGAAAGTTAAAGGCAATTTGCAAAAGTAAGATAAACAGAACACTTTCCAGTTACCCAGTAATTATATCTGCATATTATTAATGCACTGCCCCTGTAGATCAGTCCTGCTATTCTTCTACAGTTTTCAATGGTATGAGTTCACTCAAAATTATTTTACAGTTTTACTTTGTAGCAGAGAGCATGCCCTGGAAATGCACAAATAACTATCAAATGTCCCTCTCACTTTTCAAAACACTGCCCAAGCTCTGCCACATCTGAAATTCTGAGCTACTGAACCACAGCTCTATGTCCTGTTGTTCATCCATTTTCGCTAAGACTGAATTATATTAGACATGATGCAGAAAGGCTAGCCACAGAGAACTAGTCCTGCAGAGACGTGTTCTGTCTCTGAAACACTGCAGGCTTTCTTCTCAGCACCTGGAACAGGAATTACTGCCTATCAGCAAATTAACACCCTGTAAGGCTATTGCTCAAAAACAATAGTAAATGTACGGCAATCATCACTAGGAAGGTATGAAGGCAATGACAGTAGCTCCACTCCTCACCACTCAGACTGCAGGAAATCACGCATAAAAGTCCTTCTCCTGCCTGATTGTTGTACCTGTCTAGGTGACTTTCACTAGACTTCAAAATGACAGAATCTACCATTAATGTCAATGGCATTACATGAATTAGTCTTTTATTAGTTTGCCACGATTACACATTTTAGTCAAATCTATGGTGACCAGCAAAACAAAAAATTCATACCCTTGGTTTCCTGAAAAGTGACAAAATTTCATAAACATTATCCTGTCTTCCTTAAGTTAGCATACAAAATAATTTCACTAGAAATCACATTCCTACTGGTTTTGACGCTGTACTGTATAACATCCCGGCAGAGCTGCAAGAGTTTCTGATGAGATTCTCCAGTGTCCCTCATTTCCAGATCAAGTATCTGCTTCAGTGTTTCAGGGTCTTGCCATTCACAAACCTAGTGATGGAGATGGGGGGATACCAGCAGTGAGCATGTTAGCCAAGAGGAAGAGGTTATAAAGGTACAAGGTAACACATTCAGCACTGTGTCTTGGGCATTGCTTGACCATAAACATTAGAGTGGGGAATGCTGGAAAGCAGTAAAGCAGCAGGCCTGCAGCTAAATTCTATCCTTAGCTAAGGATTTATAATCACAAGATTTTCAGAAGCTGTTCTGCCAAAGGGTGGGAGTAATTAGTGCACACCTAAAGGCAAGCATGATCCATTTGCAGCTCCTCTTCCCATATAGCATCTTAAGAGGAGGTTCTGTGAAACCCACAGCAATCCCAATGTTGCCTTTTCACAGTGGTACCACATCCACTCTTCCTCCTTCTCCAACACAGGTGCCACTGAGGAGCAAACAAGTATCTCCCCCCCCACCCGAAACTAGAAAAACACTGCACTCGTTTGTCATCTGACAAAAGTGACCATTGTACTCTGAGAAGGGGGGGGGGGAAATCATAATTTTCTGCCAAATATGTATGTTAATTATGTTATTGAAAGGTTCTGCAATATGACCTTTCTTAATTTGTAAAGCATTTCAGAGCCAGAGGTAGACTAGAAGTAATTGTGAGGCTAAAGTGCAATAAAATAACAGCTTAGACAAAAACTGATTTACTGTTCATTATCTCTGTTACAAATTTGCAACAAAGGTGTATGGCTTTACCTTTTCTGTTACATCATCAGCTTTCTGGATGACTTCTTCCATTATAATCTTACAGGCGTCTTCCACAAACTTCTCTCCTGCTCTTGAGTTCATTATTGGACCATTTAGGATGACCCCATCCACCAAAATAGCATTCTTCTGGAGCATCTCTGGTTTGCAAATATCAACTGTAAAATGAATAAGTCATCATCAGAGCAAGGCCTGGGCAACTAATTCATAAACTAAAAAAATACTCTTTCATTGATGAAGATTTAGTGAAGAAAAAAAAAAAAAAAAATCACATTGACTTTTACATATACAAAAATCCTAGATTTTGGTGTAAGAATCTTTGCAGTCAAAAAGCCAGATATGTTACTTCAAACCTAGACTGTTATTATGTAGTTAGTAACAGACTACTGCATGGTATCTGCCGCTTTCTGTAGCATATAAAAGTATGCAAGGCATCTTCCAATCACAGAGGAAAACATAAATACAGTTCCAGCCCAGAACATGATACAGCTGGATAAACAGAAATAAAGTGCAAGATGATAGGCATTTTTGTTAGCTGACAAAGTTTTGTTTCCTTCCACATGTCATCCCTTTTTTCATTAAATAATTTTTTATTTTAATTTCCCATATGTTTATGCTGCTCCTTCCCACCAGCCAGTCCCATTGATCAGTGTCTTCTGCATCCTTTGCAAACTGTTTCACTGACCCACACTCCATGAAGACAAAACCTTTTGAGATTGCTGTCAATATCACATACCTTGTACTTCTTTCTGCCCTTATCCTATTATGTACCCTCAGTCACTAATTACAGTAATTTGCTGTGCGGATTATCATGTTTATTCAGTTCAATGACAACCTCTTTCCTCTCCCTAACCTTCATCCATGAGATGTACTTTCCTGATGTGTTCCATAAACACATTGCTACTTCTTCCTTTACATCACTCTGAAAGCACATCCAAGATGCTCATAAGACACTGGCCAACACCAGCAACCACGTATCTATTTCATGTATTGATTTCCTATGGCAAGATCAGGACTCCAGTCTTAACACAAGGATAAAGATGAAAGTGAGACCTTTGGAGATATCAAAGGAACAGATGTACGAAACAGTATAGTGCCAAAATGAGAAGCGGTAACTACCATATCCAAATTATCTAGGTTACAGGCTGCATCTGTCCATTGATCTCACCTTAGCATAGCTAAGACCTATGAAACGAGGCAGCACTGAAGGATCATCTTCATCTACAGTGAGGATGGGGGAAGGGTAAAGATGTATGGACAAAGTTCTATGCCCAAAACAACTTCATTTTCTGCATTACATTTTGCTCCAGTTATGCAGTACAGAAAAAGGGTATCTTTTTAAAAGGTCTAAACAATGAACTGAGTTTCCAGAAAACTGCCAGACACTGCAGTATGACACATTCATCATGCTTATCATAAGTTCCTCATGAGCAGGAGGATATGGAAGAACAACACCACTACCTAGAGAGGTGCATGATTTTGAGGTCCATTGATTGAAAGAAACCCTGTCAATCCCATGAGCTTTTATTTATTGGTGACTCAGAGAAGCTATTCAGTTCACTTTCACTTATCAGACCAGAACTGATAACATAAAATTCTAACATAAGATGGAACTTCAGGCTTCCCATAACGCTTGTAAGAAAAATGAGACCCTCACCCTCTATATCTGAAATTACTCTATTTTTAATCCAAAAGGGCAATATACTAAGTTTTGTTGAACAGAGTAACCTTCAGCACATTTTTATAGGATAGGCATAAATGTTCTTGTGGGACATATATAGAACAAGCAGGTAAACAGTATTACATCAACAGGCAAAGAGGGAAATCAGATGTCAAAAACATCGATTCTCATCATGCTTCCCAACACATCTCATCATGCTTCCCAACGCACCATAGCAGAGGCACTGTACAGAAACTGCAGCTTTGAAAAAGTCTTGGAGGTTTCTCTGAAAACACAAGCTAGTAGGTCCACTTTACAACACTTAAAATATCAGGTATTAACAAGCCATCAGGTCTTTGGGCAGACAAAAGGGGATATTTTTGGACTGATAGTTACTTGATGTATAAATAGCTGCCTTAGGTATTAACCAAAGCTTAATGTAAATACAAAAGAATCTCAGACTTTACATCACCTGGAGATTACACCATATCAAAGTGTTTGTTTCTATGGAAAAGAAGACAGGATCTAAAAACAGTTATACAGGAAATGATTATCTGTCACAGAGCACAGATATTGATGCCTCCTTTGGTTACAAGAAAAAACAGACAGTGAAGCACTAACTTTTTTTTTTCCTCTCTCTGCTACACCTTTCAGGTCTCTGCTAGAACCAGAGCTGTGCAAAAGCTTTCCATTGGTAATTCCATCCACCCTATTTCTGACACTTTTGCATAGAGATGTGATACTAGTGCTTCCATGACTTTACAATGGCCTCTTCCAGGGATTCTTCGAAAAGCAAAAGCGTAACTTTACATTGCTTTTTCTACCAAGTCTTCAGGGAACTGTGTGGTAGGTCTAACAGCTCCATATTTGAAGTAGGTTTGTTCACCTCTACACACAGTTTTACTGTCTTCATACAACACTTTGTAGAGCCCAAGGAAGAAGACATCCTCTATAAAATAGGTGATAGTCTATCGCTAGTCCCAACACATCTGTGTTGGGCCTCAGGCATAGCAGAAGGGTCAGAAGGAAGTAAGGGAAAAGAGCCTTCATTTAAACAGCAATTTACCTGCATAAGGCTCAAGCAAAGGGTTCAGGACTTAGCCCATATTATAATTCATTAAATAATTTACTTTGCAATTATTTACTATTTTCTTAAATTTTTGTTATTGCTATTTCAATCTGAACTTTCTGAGCTAAATTCTGCCCTGGAACCATACGACTATTACTGGAAATTAATAGGAGCAATTATTTGACAATAAGTAGCTAAATCAAGACCCAAACATACACATTTTCTGAAGAAAAAGGTCTTCAGGTTTTGCAAACCAATGTTGGGTAGATACATTATTCCCATCCCTCATGATTTTACTGCATATCCTGGGATACTTAATCTTCTGCTTCTAACTGTCTGACTTCTGAAGCTCTTGTGAGAATTCAAAACTCTACTGAAAAATAAAAGTGTTTTCTCTTGGTTGCAGTAAAAACCTTAAAAAGGAAAAATAAGTAGATGATAAAAGTCTGAATTTCCATAACATTTTTTTATCACATTTTTTTAAAGATCCTATGAACAATTTATTACATTTCAGATGGGTGAACCTCCAGAAAGATTTAAGGTTCACTTTTTATGTTACTGCACCCAAGTTAATTAGCATGCCTTTAACACCTTCTCAGAGCTCAGCATCCAAGTTAACTCATAGACTACCTTTATGAGCTGATAATCTATGTTGTCTCCAAGAAATAAAATCATACCTCAAATGCTCAAAACATTATTTTCCAAGAATTTAAGTTAAAAACATATCTGTCTCAAAAAACCCTGACAGGACTAAAGGAATGCATTCCACATTGAGCTCACTTCACAGAAACAGCACCTTGTCCATACACCTTTTTTGTTTTCAAACATTGCAGCCAATCTATATAGAGATGTGGCTGCAATAAACATATTATTTTCTATTGAAGAATACAAAAACAGAATCCTAAACAGACTCAGAAAACAGACTTCCAGAAAGTACATCAAATGCCATTTCAACCAAATGGCTTCAGGCTTGAAACAGAACTAAAACTTTACTAAATGGAAGTGCTTAAATCGGAGATTAAGGATTATTGACTGTTCAAGGTACCTTTCTCCAAAAGAGAAGATTCAATCCCACTCCAATTAAAGGGAATTGAGCATTTAACCACTGGCTTCAGTAGTGGCAGAATCAAGCCCATAACTCTCACATTTCATACTGAATGAAATATTCTATTACAGAAGCCTAAGGATTTCCAACCGACATTTCATTTTTACGATCAATATTATTTTCCCAGCAGAAAGCATAAATTAAAGCTGTAATAATGTACAGAAAAATAAACATTTTTTTCAGATGTTTCTATATCATTATGTAAGCACAACCTCGAATTTTTAAAGCTGCATCTGTGTTTCCATAAACATACAGGAACTTTCACTGATAAATTCTTGCACTACAAAAAGAAACTGGAGGTTTGTACTTGGCATGTTCTGACAACATTTGGGAGTGTAGAATAAAATGCCCAGAAGGATCTACTGCTTGCAAGGAAAAGGCAGAAACAGAAGGGGGTGGCTGTGAAAAAGTAGCTTGTGCGTGAATGCCAGAGCCAAATCCTATTCAGCTTACACTGTACTAGCATCACTGACTATTTCAGTGAGTGTAAAAGGCTGGCTATGACCAAGGGCTCATTTCTGCTTTGTAACAGATGCAGTAATAATTGACAGCATTAATCAGAAACAAATTTTACATTCTTCATTCTGTATGACAGTCATGGTTCTACTTTCAGAAGAGCTCAGTATTTTCTTTCAGCGTGTCTAGCAAAAGAAAACAAGTGAACTTCAGTGTCAAGACTCCATGCTACCATGTTTAATGGATTATTGTAGTGCCGTATCATGTATCAAAGTGTTAAAACACAAACCTGTTCTGTGCTATGCAGCTATTTTAGTCCCATGGTGTACATAATCTTTAAAGACAATTTTGTTTCTTTAATCACCACTTTCTGTATGCCTATGACAGAAGTAAAGCCACTCTAGTTTTAAGGCAAAATACATGGTTTCTTGGTAAACTGATCTCCCAGGCCTGTTGCCAAATAAAGGAAATGCAGATTTCTTAAAATCAGTATATAAACTAACTCAGTGCCCTGGCAAAACAAAGTAGGCACAGGTACAGTAGAGCTCGTGCAATTGCTCCTGTATTATGTGTTCCTGTTTTGCAGGTTTATGGACTAGGCCTGTGGATAGGGAATGAGTTGGGCGCTTCCCTTCAGAAAGTCTGCAACAGCCATCACCCACAGGAATCCTCCAACCGTTAAAATGCAAACGTGACCTTTACAGAGCAGGACTCAAGGGAAACAAAAGTGCTTGTGTCCAGACTCAAAGGCTCCTTAACTCAATTTGAGCACACTGCCAGCACTGAACAGCAATAGTATAAACAACGGGTCCTATTCCCCAGCCCACACCCAAATTTCCCATTCTGAAAGGAAAGGTTGGGACAAGAGAGAGAAATCTAGGGAGGAGTCCTAGGGATTACTATCTGACAGTGATTGCAAGGTCCACACTAGGAGAGAGTTTCTGCTTCCAGACATGTTTCTAGAGTCCTGAGGGGCACCCTTAATAGCTGAATGCCCATGACATGTTGTGCCCATTCACTGCATGCCAAGCACTTTGCTATACACAACGGTTTATGCTAAAAAACAAAATAAAAACAATAAAAAAAAGTAAATAGCAGACAAACGTTAAAAAAGAAGAATCAGGAATTTTTATGCAGCCAAACCTCAGGAACTGATGTTAATATTTAATAACAACTTCTCAATGCCCTAACCAAGTAACTGCAGGAATGATTCATGCTGTAACATTTTCAATTAAGAAGAAAGGCTGTGGAGAATTCAAATTCACCTTGACGTGAAACTGAGAAACAGCAGATGCCAACTATGAAATGGAAATCCCAACTCCCTGACCCCAGTGAGATTCTCTCAGCTCACACATTCTAATTTTTAAGATCTGCCAACAGTGTAGGAAGCATCTGAGAAACAAAATGGCTTTTATTTTAATTAGAAGTTGCATATCAATAATGAACATTTAATGACTGTCCCTTTTTTCCATGGGAAAGTGAATATATCTCACCACCCAAGTCAGTCACAGGCAGTGTGCACAGGATAGAAAAGTTAACTTCAGGAGTCTGAGTTCAGACAGAATTGACAAATGTACATGTGACCCACATAATATAAAGGACCCCTGAGATTTCTCTGCTTCCCACTGTAAAAAAATGAAGTGAAAACACAACTGGGGCTTTTATCCAAATGGAAATCCTGCCATTTGATTTGAGAGAGTCTACAACAGCCTGTAATTTCATGCAAGAACTATATTTTGGGTCATAATATAAAAACTATTTCTAACTCCAGTCTTTCAAAAACCATCTAAGAAAGTAATAATTTACTAAAACTGAGTTTTCTGGGATTCAATGCAAGTTAACAATGCAAAAACAGATGAAAAGTCTAAATTTTGTTTTAGGAAGTTTTACCTCTACATTCCAGTTACAGTCAAAACAACTTTTTTCCCCTCAGTTTTTCTTAACATTACTTTCTTAACATTTCCGTATTTTCTGTTTCCTACAGAGGATTTCCTAATACTGCTCACTAACTTAGATCTACAACATTGATCTAAGATATGTCCTTATTTACTAACACAGGCAAACTAGTGCATAGTAAATCAGGATGCAATTTTCCAGCCCACTAGATCCTCTGAACCAGCTCCTATGTAGATATTCATAATTTATTAGCATGTTACGTATAGCGAAGTAGTTCAATCCACCTTCAAAATGAAAGAAGCTGCCTTGCACAGACTATTATAACACTGCTGGTCAGATCAGCAATGATCAGCCACAAATGAAGGACCCAAGCTCTGGACCCATCATTTCAGATCATGCCTGCCTCGGTTTTCCTATCTGGCTTTGGGAAACCACTCCTGAGCTGCAAGAGGCCAAGCTGCTGGGTGACCCTACACATTGGCAAGTGGCAGCTGAAGATACCAGCAGTCCTTTTCACGGGCAGCAGCCCAGATGATGCCTGGTAGAAGCACAGACTTGACCATGCTATGCATACTAGGGATGACCAATGAGACTGTGTAATCCCTGCCCAGGCTGCTGAAAGAGCCCCAGAGACCCTTACACCACCCGCAGTCTGACTGCACCCATGTCTTCTGTTTTTCCTCTAAGGCAGACAAAAGATGGATAACCTATTTTGAAGCTTTTTTTGATCATACCAAAACTTTAATCAGTCATTTGAGATCAGCATCAGCACTGCAAACAAATACCAAGTACACACAGCATTTGCTGCTTGCATTTTCCCCTTCAGGCAGGTGTAACACCTTTATAACATGATATATTGGTCCCAAAGGGGGCTCAATAATCCCTGAACAATGGAGTACATTTGCTTGAGAAAAATAAGTTTAAGCAGCCCAATGAGACACAGATCTTCCAGGATAACTAGTGGAGGGATGCCAAGCCGCTTATAAAAAAAAAAAAGAACACAAAAAAAAAACCTTTCTTTTTGAAATCCTGAGATTTGCCAATGGATAAGATCATATTTATTAGGCTTTGTAGCTTACATAAGGCAAGACATGACAAACGACAGAAACTTCCAAGCTTTGGAGCCAAAAGCTCTTCTGAATGATCTAGATTTAACCAACTACTTTGTAGAGTTATTGTTACTTGGCTGACAAAAGACCCTGGCCACTAAGCACCACTTTCTTCATCATATTTATGGCACTGAAAAATCTCTGATACAGTGATGTTCTCTTTAAAGACACCCCTATTTGCTGACACTTGACAAGGTTTTTAATTTCAAACAAAACAAAAAACCCACAAGATCACATATACTCAAGAAACAGTAAGAAAGATGGACATCCATAAATTTGAACCAAGTCAAAGCCACCTTTCATTACAATTAGACTAGCCCTGACAATAATCTCCACTGACATGCCACAAAGCAACAACCATTTGCCTTTTAAATCCATTATTCCTTCATTGCACATGTAAAAAACCCATTATGTTAAAATAAGGTAACTTGTGTGCACAGATGGGAGGGAAAAAAAGGGGGAAAATGGCTCCAATTTACCCATCTCTTGATGACTATCCTTGAGCTATCAATGCTCTACAAACTACCTCTAACAACGTCTATGGTTTGTGAAGCCTGAAGAGGTAGCTTCTGTAAGCTTCTGTAAGCATTAGGACCAACTATCCTATCTGACTGTGGGGAGAGGAGGAGTCAGAGAAATACAAAGACACATATTTCAAAACATCTATTTTTTCTGTCTTGAACATGTAACAAATGCTTATGGAAATACAAATGGTCTTTAAAAAAGCAGGCTGCTTAAAATATTCAAGGGCAGGGAAATTAAGGCACATGAAATCTAAGCCGTTTAATAGGCAGTAATAGCTGAATCAGTATGCAACAAGTAATAGCTGAATCAGTATGCAACAAGATCTCCCAATGCATTAAAAAGTGACAATTCTTGGCTGTATAAGTGACAGGTTAAAAGATGTCTTAATCAAGAAAGAAAAATTATTTGTTGAACTTCTCCAAATGTCAAATTAAGCTTCTTCACCAAACGCTCATTAACTGCCAAGAAAATTCTTATTAAGTTTAAAGCACAATGAAGGTACTCACACATAATGGCTTTATTTTACTCAAACTTCATTTGTTGCAAACCGATGCTTCCCTTCCTCTGATGAAGTGATATTAGCAAAGATCCTTGTATCTTTTTTATCAGATCTTAAGACACAGGAGAGATCCTATCCCTCTGTTCTGACCACAATACTAACCTGAGTGTCACACTACCACAGCCTGTTTTACCACGCTTCATATTACACCTGTGTGAGAAGGCAATACAGCAACAGCTTACCATGAAATAAATGTTTGCTGACTCATCTCCCCAGTCTGCTGGCAGATGCAGTGCATAATGCCCCAAATATACCATACACACACCAAGCATGCAGCAGTTCATAAGTTAAAAAGCAACATATTGCATAAACGCTGGTTGTTTCCCTCCTCTTGTGGTTTCTAGCTCTGACTCTGTTTATTGTACTTGATGAGCTAGTAACTTGCTTGAGACTCTCACAATACTCAGGCTTTAAGCCCCACAAGGGAACAACTCACCCTTTTTTTTTTTTTCCTCCAAACACAGAATTCTCCAGGCTTTCTCCATGCCAAAACAACCTTGGAGAAATGCCTTGATGACAAATGACAGAAGGATATACACAGCCAAGAACCATTTCTGCAGCTAGGAGTGGGAATCTAGAACCTGATCCCCTCAATAATGGAATTTTATCTTTTGCGTTAATGGAAGCATAGCCTAAAAAATCTTACTCATCCCTGCACAGTCACTAAGGTTGCCCTTGTGGGTAGTGGTGATAACGTGAGAGAAATTAGGCTCAATTACCAACAAGCAAGATGAACCTTACAAATGCTCAACTAGTGTCGCCTTGAAGAATGCTCCCACTGCATTCATCACAGCAGCCACTGCAAAGGTAATGCTACGCACATCCAAGTTTCCACTTCAACTGTGTCCACTTTGCCAGCTGCTCCAGCTGTGCAAAGCAAACACCGTGGTACAGCTACAAGAGGCAGGTGCCTTTAGTCTTTGTCTCCTAGATGTTTTCTCATATAACCTTAAATGGTAGGAGCACATAAAAAGCAATCCTGAAAGGAGACTGCCCTCAAGGAAAGCCTTAGTGACTGCAGGGATGAGTAGGAAGATTTTTTAGGCTATGGTTTCACTAACACAAAAGCTAAAATCCCATTAATGAGGGGGCCAATTTCTGGATTCCTACTTCTAGCTGTAGAAATGGTTCTCGACTGTGTATATGCTGCATATTTGCTAAGCTTCTCCAGAAGCCTCATTATTGTATTAGCCACAGGTCTGCATTCCCAACTGTTATAAAGATACGGGCAACTTCTTATTTTTCATTACATAACAATGCAAGAGTCTCCTGTCAATGTAAGCAAACAAGTTAACTTGATAACACATTTATAAAAGGGGATTATCTTCTCCCTCCTTGAGACCTTTTGCACCAAAGCAAATCACTGTATCATCATGCCTTACACTGGTGCCTGGGAAAAACAAATAAACGAAATAAAAGGCACCACTTTTTAAAGATCATTTATTTCAACAAAAATACCATGCTGCAATGCTTCTATAATAATTGTTGCAAACACTATACCCTACTAAACTGTTATGGCAATGTAATGCTGCATCATGGTTTGGACTGGAAAGGACCTTAAAGCTCATCTAGTTCCAACCCCTGCCACGGGCAGGGACACCTTCTACCAGACCAGGTTGCTCCAAGCCCCATCAGCATGGGCTGGTCACCTTAACAAAAGGTTAGGGAGAGAGATTCAACAGGCAGCCCTTCTGTTCATCTCCACACACTACTGGGCTAGTTTCTGAACCAGGGGAAAGCCTCCTCGAAGGCAGCATTACCCCTCCCGCACCTCGGCTGCAAGCCGACCCTGCCTCTCCCCTGTGCCCGAAGTCCCTCTGCTCTCCACCCCGGGAGTAGCCACGGCGGGGAGGCTCCCGGAGCCCCCTCACGCCGGCGGCCGGCAGAGGAAGGGGTGAAGAGCCCCGAGCGGGGCAGGCAGCGACGGGCTACCCTCTGCCCGCCTCCCCCGAGCCCTCCGCCTAGCCCCGCAGAAGTCGGGAAAGAGGAAGGAGAAGGGGGCTGTGGCCCCGCCGACGTTTACCCTCCATCTCGCCTTCGCGGTGGGAGCTGGGTGCGGAGCGGAGGCACCTTCCGGCGTGGCACTTGCCGCTCCCTCGCCGTCCGCGGCCGAGCCAAAACCGCAGCTTTCGCCCCGCACTCCCGCAGCCGCTCGGCTGGTGCCTCCGGGCTGCCTATTAATACCCGCGGCGCAGCTGGCCGCCTCCTGCGGCGGGGGGAGCCCTGGGGACGGCCGGGCGGGGAGCCGTCCCGCAGGACTGCTGCCAGGCGTGAGGGGAGCGGCGGCGTCGGGCTGCGGTAAACGCGGAGAGGCGTTTTAATGCCCGGGAGCTGCCCTTATCCTGGAGTCGGGAGGCTCGTTGCTGTCGCTGCTTGTGGCAGTTTGTTCCGTTGCCTCCGGTGCTTTATAACCCGGCTGCCAGACCCGGCAAGCTGCCCACCGCGCAGCAGCGCCTGGCCCAGCACCGCCGGCGGCCAAGGGCTATTTTAAGGCTTTCCTAGTGAGTTGTGGCTGACATCCTTACTCCGGTTTATTCGGGCCACCAGCTCCATTCAACGCGCCACAGGCCTTCTTCCTGCGCATTCCTTTATGTCCTTTATATGGAAAAGACGAGCTTTATTTGCTTGTCATTGCTACCTCTTTGAAAATACGTTTTCTTTTTGACGAAAGGTATTAGTGCTTTTGTTACATGAAGCCTCCAAAACTTAACTGCCAAAATCCCCAGATGCTTATATCTTAAGTTAAAATTCAGGCCTGGTTAGTCTGGCAGTGATTTTTGGAAGCTGGTGAAATATTCAGGTATGATTTAAATATTTATTCACAATGGTAACAATCAGGCATTGGAATAATCTCCCCAGGAAAGTGGTGGATTCCCCAACACTGGGGAACACTGATAACTTCTACAACTTGCAGAAGGTAATTTTGTGGCCCAATAGATATCCTCATTATGATAGATAAAAGTGATAGATATCGCTAAATTAAAAGTCTGTAGTTGCCTGGGAACAAGTGATCATGGCCTGATTGCATTCATCACGGGTAAATGAAGGACAGCAGAAATCAAAATTACCTAGCTGCTTCAAAGAGCTAATTTCCACAAACTAATAAAAAACAAACAAACAAAAAAAAAAAACCAAACAAGAACAGCAAGGGAACTGACAGGGCAAAGCATGTTTAGTAAGAACTCCAAAAAAGAGGCTTTCTTAAAGACAACACTATTAAATGTCCAAAAGACTATGATTTTGCAGTCACAGAAGGCAGTAACTTTCACATAAAGGCTCAAAGGTGGCAGTTAAAAATAAAATGGAAAACAAAGAGAAATTACACAAATTAGAGTTGCTAAAAATTGCAAGTTACAGTATCAAAAATTGCTAGGAGAAATCAATACGCAAAAAAAAAAATCTGTGGTTGTAAGAGCTGAAGACAAGTGTGACAGTTTAAGTGCATTAGGAATAAAAGAAAACCCAGTGGTGATATGATTCTGGCCCATCAGTAAATGTAATTGGTAAGTGGGTTTGTGCTGATATGGAAAATGTAAATACGTTCACGAAGTATTTCTGTGCTACAAAAGAAACAAGTGGATGGATCTCAAGGGGGTTATGAAGAACTGCTAGAGAATGCTAGTAATTAAGAAAGATAGGAATCATGGCCATTCTTCTATAAGCAAATGTAAATAACTTTTACTCCCAGTTCCAGAATGGATACTTGGGCTCTTTCACCTGTTTTAACTAAAAGTTTGGAATACTTGTCAAATTCCAAAGGGGTGCTAATGTTATACCAGTAGTCAAAAAAGGGCAATTGCAATGACAGAAAAATACAGGCCAACATCAGAACCCCAAATAATAATAGGAATAACAGATTTAAGTTTAAAAGATTTCAAAGAAATTAATAGAAATAACTCCAGTGTTTTTAATGAAGACTGGGTCTGATGAAACTTCTCTAAATTCATTCTTTAATGAGATTGTTCATTTGGTTAAATGCATATTGATCATTTAGACTTTTAAGACAGTCTGAAAGAAATGTAGTATCCCATGATGTCTTTACAGGAGATGCTAAATCAAATAAGACTTGCCTAAATGACTAATGACAAAAAGTATCTTGACAGGAAGGAACCTTCATTAAATGCGTGTGTTTTTGTGAAAGGGGGTCAGATCTGAAAATGACACAAAAAGGAGAGAAATGGTGAATGCAGTAAAGACTAAGCAACCACGTGAAGTAGTCTGAATTGAGCGGCAATCTCAGTCTTGTTAAACAAAATACATCTACTATAACTAAATCCCTGTAACAAGCTTGAAAGATTGTAGATGCTGTGTACTGAGAAGGAGGTGGTACTGACTGAAAAAAGATCTAGAAGCTGCAGTCACCTGCTCATCATAAATGTTCACTCTGACACTGGTAACAGGAAGGATTAACCTGCATCGGGAAGTAGGAAGTAGGGGAGATGATAGTTTTATCTCTGGATATATCACTGGTGAGACCAATGTATACCGTGTTCTTGTCCACGTTTTGAAAAAAATGTTGAAAAATTGGAGAGGAGGCAGATTAAGAGCAGAAAACGTGATTTGAGAATTGAAGAAAAATGCTGCTAAGTGAGACTTAAAGATCTCAATCTGTTTATCCTATCAAAAAGATTGACTTGATTACAACATATAAGTACCTCTAAGCAGAAAAAAGAAACCTGGATTCTGAAGGGCTCTTTAATCTAGCAGAAAATGGCGTAACAAGATGCTGTAGTAGAAACTGAAATCAGACATATTCAAGTGAAGCACACATTTTTTCTTCTTAAGGTGACAATACATCGCTGGAACAAGCTGACAAAGGCACCATTTTCTAATGGGTTTATGTACCCCAGCTAGGACAAGATATCATTCTGGAAGACACGTTTCAGCCAAATGCAGGTTACAGCCCTCAGTTGCTTGTACATGTGTGAAATTTAATGACATAGAAGGAGATCAGACTACATAACTAAATGGCCCTTTGTGGTCTTACTTCATTATTTCTTGTTATACTAAGTAAATATAAGAAGGGGTGGCTAGTGGTGAGCATCTGCTCAAGATGACATTCTTTGTCAACTGACTGCAATGAGTGTCTGTGAAAAACATGACTACCCTAAGTGTGTAGATTTTTAAATAATCACAGTACATGAGACATTCTTGGCAAAAAAATTATGAAATATCAAAAGACAACATTAGCCACCTATTTTCATTTGTCAATGCACTAAGCTGACAAGATTTTAATTCACCTGGGTCACAAAGGAACCCAGAAGACCTTAAGGAGAAGCTGAATGAAAAGGCAGAAGCATGAATCCATTAAAAACACTGACCATCAGACTTGGGTAATGTGATAATTAAACTGCAAGCTTTGAAATGCTGGCAGACAAACCAGACAACTAATTCTATATGCAATATTGCACTAGTAAATATACATCAGTTTTAAATATTCATGTATTTCTTGCCCAGCTTGTGCATAGATGAATCAAGTTACCTTACCTGAAGCTATGATCCCTCATAATGAGCTGTGGTATGCAGGGAAGACTAAAAGGTTTGACACTGACAAGTAATATCTACCTCTCTGAAAGTAGCCAGGACCACAAAACTGAATTGTGTTGCACATAAACTATTGAGAACTGCATTTAAACGTTAATGAACTAAGAGTCTTCTTAATTGTTCTATTTACCACTATGTGAATTTGCATCTTCTCTCTTCTGCTTACGAAGTTGATATGGCAGTGTTCATCTCCATGTCCTTTCTGTTCTTATCATCTCTCCCCCTCTCTAAAGTTTATTACACGAAGGCACAACCTTTTCAACAAATAAAGAGCATCCTCTAAACTGTGCAGAAAACCAAAAGCCATAAACAAATAGAACAGTAGAATAACAATACATTCCTTACAGAAGGAAGAAAGAATACAGTTGGAGAGGGAGGCTTCATTTTGGAGTTAGCATGTAAATATTTTTCCACTACACTACCCCAAAATTCAAAACAAGGGTGCTTTCCAAGCAAGAAAACAATTTTATCCAAAAGACTCACAGATTTTTGAACTACCTAAGTTTGGTTTGCAAACCCAAACACCTTGCAAATGGTTCTGTCTTCCAGAAATTATTTAGAAAAATTCCAGACCTTCTAGATGGTCTTAAGGATGGAAGCCTTCAAAATTACCGTATGTTCTGCAAATACAAGATGGTGCATAAAGTAAGGTCTCAGCTCTTCCCCTGTCTTTTCCCCAGGAAAAGTTGTGGGCTCCATTTGTAGAATTAAAAAGAATTCCCAACTCCATATGGAGTAAACAAAAGCTGCAAGATCCCTGCACTTATGAAAATCAGATTTTGGGGCACTTCAATTAATAATTGAAGTGTCATAGCTACTTCTATTGGTATCAACATCACCTGTGGAACTCAAACATTAATAGTCTGGTGCATGTAACTGAGACAGGAAAGAAAAAGCATTAGGAGGTTGAAGGGCATTCATTACCTTTTTGATGCCTAGAGGAATAGCATTGCCGTGCTACTGAAGGCCAACCAAAGGTGAAGACTGATCATTCTATACAGTAAAGAGAAGTAGTTAGGCTCTCAAGTTGCAGCATCTGATGCCTTCAAAGTAACACTATTACAATTAGCTGGCTGGCAAAACATGTTGTTCAGGACTTCAAGGCTCAAAACATCAAAACATCAGTTGGTGAGGCTTGCACCCTAAAAGCATTAGCAAAGACAACAAGCACAGCCAAAGGAATACTGAATTTAAAAGCAAAATACGGCTACAGGACAATTCCTGGAGATTACATTCTGCATATCAGAGGTGATCAAATGCCATTCCCTTGAAACACACATAGGCCACATCTTCTTTCAGACAGCACATCTCCAGATGCCTGAAGGTCACACATACTATGAAGAGTCTAGGTGGAGGAAAACACTGGGAGCAGTTCAAAACCAGCGAAAGTCTGCATCCTTTGGAGGCAAGGCAAGGACCTGTCAAGTACCAGAGCTTACTGCTGTCCCTGCCAAGAGCTGGATGAGCAGGAGACAACAGCAGCCTGAAAGAGTCACGGACACTGAAAGGACATCCCACCTCTCCATTGGGCTGGACATTCAACTCAGGCCTGTGGCAACCACAAGTTGCTAGCTTTAATCCCACTTGCTTCTGAAGCAGAAAATCATTCAAATTGCTTGCAAGTCTTTTGTGATTTTATAGACCCAGCTTAGTGCCCATGTTGGTTATTTAAGTCTATTAAATTACATTATATTTTCATGAATTAAAAAGTAGGGTAGTCCAAATAGGACTATTTATAACCCTTGAACATGCAACCCTTCAAGACTGACTTTTGTTGATTCAAGTCAGTAATAATAATTACAGATCTAACTGTTATTATTCCCATGTTTAATAAAAGAAGACTTGCAACATACTTTAATAAAGGGTAGACTGTCTGAGGTGGCTGATATCAAAATTGTAATACTCTTTTTTAAATAACTGATGCATCTTGTACATTATCCTTTAATCAATGTTGGCAAACTGGGTCATGTTATATCCTTCTAATGCTCATTTTGGTGGGAGGTGAAAGAATTTTAAACCTCATAGGAGGAGGAATCTTGCAGGATTTAGGAAACAGCATACTGTTTCACCCATTATGTTTTAAGCAGATCGTTTCTTGAGGTAGATATGTGCTTTAGGAAAGATCCTCGTGATAAAAATAATGCTTAATGAATCTCATTACTCAGGTTTATGAAGTCGCTTGCCCATTCTGTAATTCAGAGGGATTAAATCACTCCTGCAAATTAAAAATGGACAATCAGAACAGGGCTTCTGTTTGCTGTTTGCATCAGGCAGACAAAAGAGGGAGCAGGAGCAACAAGGAAATCACATTCAAGAATTTTAATAAATAAGGATATTTCAAATCTCAGACTTTAATTTTATCTCAAGATCTTGTTGATTCCAAAGTAAAGGACTATCTAATCTTTATTCTTATGGTTTATAACATTACCAAAATCTTTTGATAGCCATATAATTCCTATTTGCCTGTTTCATTGTGCTTTAGACAGAGAAGCCTAGGGGAAAACAGCTAATAGAAGCAAGGTGTTTTCATCCTTATTATGTGTCTGTACGTGATGATTTTTAATAAACAAAAAGATATTGAAAGTGCATGTAGCTTTTTTTTTCCTCCTCAGTGTTTTTCAATTTTTCATTTGTTTTTTGAAATGGAGGAATCTTTATATTCTTAGCATAGAAAGGGGTTCACAGGGAGAGATAGTGAAAAATTAGAGAATCAGATACTGCTCTACTGTGGTCACTGCAGCTAGTGTGGGCACGTATGAGCAATCTTTAAACTACCAAGCTTGGATGTTGCTAAAGAAGTAGCAAAAGTAACACAATGCTCATCAAGGCAAGCTACAGACTCTTCATCAAGGCTGGGGATTTGGCATGTGGCTCAAACACTGCTGAAGTCAGAGTCCTGTCATGCACATGGCTATGATTGTATGTGCTGGCAGAACAGATCAAAGATCAGTCCTTGGTTTATCTTGGAAGTTAGAAGATAAAATACATGCATGAAGATTACAAAAGTTGAAGAAGCAATTAGTATAAAGCCTGGGCTTCGCTCATCAGCCAGCTGCATCAAATAGGTATTTTTCTAAATCTTTTGTAGAAACTTTTGAACCAGGCTTCACTAGATATTCCTGAGACAATAAACACTGAAGAGCATTAACAGCAGAGGTGACAAAGCAGAGAAAGGGTGAGCTCTCCACTTTCATGGTTTGTAATGACAGGAATCTTAAGAAAAACCTATAAACCTGGTTTTCCTCAAAAATGTAGCTTTCATGGCTGTTTCCCACCTGAAAAAAAAACAAAAGAAAAAAAAATCTCCTATGATTTCGAAAAGAAAAAAAAATAGGAAATTTTTAGCAGACTAAGTATATGGCATCCTGAAATACCTTTTTAATGGTAACATGTTTCAAATAATGTAAATACTGGGTGTAGGTTAGAGAGATGGTTTCAGTTAGGTGGTTTATTACTTCTCTGTCTTCAAAAAGAAATGAAGCAGCAACAGGGAGAGGACTAACTTCTTCAGGACAGTGTTAGCTATATGAAACCAGAAGGCACTTCTGGTCTATGTCAGCTCTCTCATTCTAGCAGAGGCAGAAGTTAAGTATTTCAATGGCCCTTTTGTCTGTCTGTACACTGTTAGTTAAAAAGCACAGCTATGCCAAACACTGTTATTGTGATAACTGGAAGCAGTTTTAATACCTAGTTCCCCATGAAGAAAGTAAAGCAACCTGTTGCCTAATGGATACGCATTCAAATACAATTCAAGTCTGTCCTTGATGCACCCGGGTTTTTGTACACCATCTCAGTAATGTCAGCAATTTTTCAGTATTTTCTTTTTTTTCAGTTTTATCTCCAGCAACTCTTTCCTAGTGAGAATAAAAGGTTAGTTTGTGGCAAAGCATTTTTCCTGAGATCAAAGGATATAAACAAGAAATATAAGCACCTCTCAGGACAAGAATTATGCTAAGCAGCTCACTCTTCTTAGCATTCCCAGCTCTTACATAACTTTAAAAGTCCCTTTTGTTAGATTGAAGAAAACAGCTTGCATACGGATAATAAAGTGTACAGAAAGGCCAAGTCAAAGCCAGTGTGTTGCTTAAAGTTACTCTCAGGAGTGTGCTAGGTAAGGATCTGAAATCCCATCTCCTGCATCCAGCACGGTGCCCTGCACATGGAGTGCATTTCACATTTGGAAGTTGAGAATGAGCCATTGTTTTAAATTTTTTACACAGCAAAAAGTGGAAGTCCCAGCCCCTAACTAGGATGAAAAAGGAGAAAAGCCTATCCTTGCTGCTGAAACAGTGTAATCCCTGTTTCTGTTTCTTAATGACTCAGAAGACCACTTCCTCCAAAGAAGACACCCATGAAAAGCACCAACTGTTTTTGTGGATAGAGCTGAGGCAAACCTAGGACAGAAGCTGAGGAAGAAGCTGATAGAACATGAGATGTGGCACTTAATGAGCTAGCACAACCTTTACTCTGGAATAGAGCTTTGATGTGGATACCTACAGATCTTTTGCAATATGATCAGTATATGCATAAAAAAATAAACTAGTTTCCACTGTAGAAATGGCTACGTGTAAACAGATGAGAGAATGGGACTGTGAACAAGAATGCTTTTTGACCATTTTCAGACACATTTTCACTTTGACAAAGACATTCACAACTGAATAGCTGGAGTCTGAGCACTGCTATTTCTTTTGCCATCAGACACTTAAGGAGCACTATCAGATATTAAGACAGTGTGAATTGGTCTCTTGAAAACAGCAATTCACACAGTATTTTTAAGATTTTTTTAAAGGAAGAATAGTAGAGAAAAGCTTTGTCAGCTGCAAACCAAAAGTTGCAATTTGAGGGAAATGGTTCAAATCCCTGGGTCTTTCAGTTATGTAGACTCATGAGCTGTGCTGGTAGACTTATGAGCCCTGCCACCGAGGCAGAAAGAAGGATTCATTCTTTCCAAGAATATTTTTATTTAATCATTCAGAAGTGATTTTCTCCTGAGACACCCTCCATTCAAACTTTCAAGGCATTCTTTGCCAAGACATCCTTTCTCTTGGGGTGTCTTTGGATTTCACAGGTAAAGAAATGCAGACTTGATTGCTCACTCAATCAGTTATAGTAGAGATGAGAACACTGCATAGTCCTCTGTACTTGGCAACACAGAAGAATACAAAGACTTACTCTACAGGCATATCAGAAAGCATGAAGCCAAATGAGTCACAAAATACAAGGCCTGTCAACAGTGCAATGGAAAGAAATCAAAACGAACTTCTACCTTATTTTAGAAAAGAGCTATAGGGAATATCTGACAAGTACATAAACCTAAAATGTATACATACTAATAAAAACTAAATAAAGAAAAAATACATCATTTTAACATGCTCTTTTAGTACCTACTTACATAAAACAATACAGAATGGTACGTTTAGGGATAAGGATGCCATTAAATTATATACTTCACAACCAGCTGTGGTCCATTAAAACTACATTCCTTCCTGAATCATAACTGTCTTCAAACATTTAATGTCAACAGCAACATAAACCCAAAATATGTAATTTTACATCACCTGTATTGCATCCTGTACATAAGCAACCCATTTCTAAAGGTTTGTCTCAACACATTTTTAGAATCAGTGTAGCAGTTCAGCCACATTAAAACTAGCACAACCACTGAAACACATTCTTACCACTGGTATTTGGAAGTGTTAAATGAGTAGCTCAAATCAGCATATTGCCTTTTAAAATAGGGCTACTTATATGGATGTATATAATTCTTCTTAATCATGTAGACATTTGATTCATCTTCAAAGGTTAATCCCTAAATTTTAGAACTCTTCAATGAAATTTCAGTATACTACCTAACATAAACTGACCCACCGTAGCAAAATTAGGTATCTCAGATTACTTTTTAAGATGGTCCTTTGCTTTTTATTACAGTCTTTGGCCTTCAAAAGACAACACTGCTCTATTTTTGACCCTTCTCTGTAAATCAATTCATATGTTCTTTAAGCCTAGTGCCTTGTTAGTCAGTTCATTTACAGTGGCAGATTGGCAATAAGGGTTTTTGTACCATTCTGGAAGCTTTGGTTTCTTTTCAGATATCAAACAATTTCTAAGTATTCTTAGTAATGGAAGTAATAATTGTGCCATTATTTTCCAATCAGAAACCTCTGTTGATAGAAAATGGGATTTTTTTTTTGCGTAACAATTTTAGTCCTGAGTATCTTTTACACTTTACTGCTCCCATTTTCTCAGAAGCTAGCTTTAAGAACTGGTGTAGTAAGGGGACTTCAAGTATCCCAAAGAGTGTTCCCTTTTCTTTTTCCTTTCCAAAGAAAATGGAAGTTGCTAGGAAAAAATATGTGTCTGACCCAGTACAGAATCATTAGAAAAATCTAATATTTTTAATTTTGTTACTCTGAGGCTTTTTTTCAGTATACTAATTCTCACAAGAATGAAAGTCAGACACTAATTAGTTTTATAATACTGCAAGCTACCAAAAATTGAGACAGTTAATTAGAATTTCTCCCTTACCAGTCTAAAAAAAAAATCAATCCAATAAGAAGGTTAAGCAAAATGGTAAATAACAGGACTGTATTCAGGGAGGTTCCAGAATCTACTCAATACTGAAAGTAGTATGGAACTTTTGGCATAATAAGGCATTATAAACCCAGCTGTTGGGAACTATACGTGAGACTTTCAAAAGTTTACAACTCCACAGATAAATTTGTCTGTTTGAAAACTACCTGGTGATCGGTGTGCTGAAGTGACAGTTTCTGCCCAGGGACAACATAACTACTAATGGACTCTTTCACAGCCCCCTCTTTGCTGTGCCTTGCTGCAGAATAATATGTACAAACTCTTGGTGTAAAGAATGGACTAAAGCTTTCACTTGATTTCTCTTTTACAATGTCTACATGTCTGCTTTCTTCTGTTTTGTTTAAAGGCTAGAGGCATATAGCCCTTAGTGGCCTTGAAAGCCCATAGTGTAATTTTAAGAGACTGTCTAGGATAAAGAGTCTAAAAGTTAACCTAATTTGACAGTAGTCCCACCTGGAGGAGGTTAATTTATAAAAATGCATAGGAAAGGCCAGGTTTTCTATCTGATCCTTGCTATTCTAGGTAACAACAGTGAAAAAGAAAACACATATGGTAGCAACATAGGAATGCAAATCAGCAAGACTCCTGTGCTAATATATAATGAACCCTTTCTCCTTCGTGCTGCAGCAAGGTCTAACAGGGAAATAAATATACACAAAAAACTCCAAACAGCTTATTTTCAGATTTTAATTTTTTTACAAGATTTCACAAGACCTCTGTAATGGTGGGTTGAATGGTCAGCATAAGATGGGTCTGAAAGACTGTGTCCAGACAGTTTCTAGCATGTCTCACTATCACTATATCCATAATTGATACTAACAGAGAACCTCATTAGCTGTCTCCAAAGATAGAGGCCAATGAGAAACCTGAAAGGACATGGGGGATAAACAGCTGTCCAAATTATGATGCACCTTGCTCAGGCATCAGGGGTTAAGCTGGTCACCAGGTCTGGGGCCAAAAATTTTATTCAGAGCAGATTGGCAAGGAAGTCTGTGAAGGTTTTGGTCTTTATCAATAGCATGAGGGATTTTCACTTTGTAGGACCTTCTAGACTTCTTTAGGGGACAAATTCTTCTGATCCTTTAGAGTCTGAACACACTGTTATTGCCTCAGTCTCTTCTACTCTTTTCCTTGTAGTGTGGTGTGCTTTTGTGGTTCTTGCTTTTGTATTATGGACTTTAACGTTATTACAAGCTTAGAGGAAGTGCTCTTTGGCTCCTGGGATACACAGAAAGTAGCCTTTTTGTTGACTTACCTGTACTAAACATGCGCCAGAGGTCTGTCTGCTACTTCAGAGGTCTAAATTTGATGTTGGAGGTGATGTCTTCAAGAATGCCTGTTCCATCTAGATGGCCCTTCCAGTTTACGCATTAGCCAATTTAATGGGCAGCTCCCATGCTCCAAATCTGCTCTGTCCAGCCAGTGAAAAAAAAAAAACTAGGCAGTCTCCAGAGCCATCAATACAGCTATTAAAATAAACAACATAAGAAGAGATTTCTCAGTCTGACTGCAGCTGCTGCTGCTTCCACCATCTCCTTTCTCACTCCAGGGAATCAAACTTCACACTGCGGATGTTTTCACAATACGTCCTCCTGCCCGGCTGCCTGATATGTTAACAACAACCTCAAAACAACACAGGTTTTCCACCTACCTCTTTCTCTAGCTGACTGTAATCGTTGGTCCTTGCAGATTTTAGCCATTTCCCTCCTGAAATTTGTCATCTTATTTTAGACATTTTTTCACCTAAAGCAACCTACTGTCATTGCCACATACACAATTCCAGAGCAGATAGTAAAGGGCAGTGCTGAGGACAAATAGCAGAAACAATATGTTACGTAGACCATGCCCTAAACTAGTTCAGGAATTACAAAGAGAAATGCTGTCCCCATATGAGTCAAGATAGTAATCCAACGTAATACGTAATGGATTACTATTAGCTGTAATAGAGTCAGATTTTTCAACTGTGGTTACTAAAGCTCCAAGTAATGCACTTTATACTGAAAGCTCCCTCTATGGCTACTGCCAGAGGGTCTGAATCCATCAGAGAGGTATTTGGATGAAAATATGGAGGCAAAAGTAGATCCACATTTATACATATGCTCACACACCCCCACCTTCATCCATTCTCCTTCTCCAATCCATCAATATACCTGACCCACTTTCTAAATCTCGTTGTTGCAGATGTTGCTGATGCAAAGCATGTTTCAGCTCATTGGGAAGATACAGTCATCAGAAAAATAATGCAGTGTAGTAGTGTCTTCTTCTGTCAGAAGCAGCTGGAATTACCATTTACTTGGTCACCCCAAGGCATTTATAATTGGGAGGCAGGAGATGCATGTGCCAAGATAAGCTGTAAAAGACACATTTTATGCCAAAAGCAGGTTGGGAACATCTTTGTAAGTACAGCAAATGGTTGCATTTATACCTTAATGAAGGTGATTTTCTTTGATTTCATTTTTGTGGTTTGCACAGAAGCATTTGATCTGGTGTAATAAAGATTCAAGTAACATACATTTCTGATGGCACAGTACCAAAACCTGCTTTTTCTGTCTGCAACATATTCAGAATTCCATGACAAAGGAAGAGGATCTCCACAACTACTCACATTTCGGAGCATTCAGATCTGAATGTGAGGATTTAACTTGACAATGAAGTAACATTAGTTTAGCCAAAAGCATGATTTTTCAATTAATTTAAAGACATTTAAAATTTAAGTTAAAATAAACATGAGATGTGTTAGTTTAAATCCTTCTCACCAAGTTTAAAACGAAATCGCATTATCTCCCAGTGCACCTGATAGTTTGCTATAAGCATGAAATGTGTTAGTTTAAACCCTGTTCGCCAAGTTTAAAACAAAATTGCATTATCTCTCAGTGCATCTGATAGTTTGGTATACCAAACTTCCACTTGTTATACCATACTTTCACTAAGATGGCAGGCTATGAACGGGAATGGCAGAGGCACAGGTACACATTTCTCTTTGACAGGTTTCCCAGCAGCAATAGTAACTTCTGGCAGAAGAAGAGCAGAAAACGGCAAGGAGACTATTAAGACCTTAAACCAGTTCAGCTGTTTTCTAAGCAACTCACTTAACTGCAAACACAAAGTTCTAGTGGCTCCACCAAGTGGGTGGTAAGTTGTTATCACTTGTCACATTCCCTTGCTTGGCCATAGTCTGAGTAGAGCTATCTGTGATGAAATGAAATTAGCAGTCTAGCTCCAGATGAAGAAGGATTGTGGGCAAGGTTGCCTCTCTCTACCTTTTCAGCTATACTGCTTCCTGCATGCAGCTCAAGTTCACCACCAGAACTGTGTTTTGCAGTTTCCCAGTGGGGCACCCTCCTATCCTCTTCCCTTTTCTGAGACAGGCTCAGTAGAGCAATTTGTCAGTCTCTGAACCAGCCTCCCCCTTGTCAGAAGCAATTATTACTTGCTACTTATTACTATTTATTACCTACTACTAAGCTGTACATGCTGTGTGTATGGATGGAGAGTCGAGGAGGGAGCTTTGTTTTCTGTCTGAGGAGGTCATGTCAAAGCCAAACCCCTTTGCAGGACTATCCCCATGCATTGACAACACTTTGGCCATTCGTGTGAACAGCTCAGCTGGGAAATGAAAATGTAACAGAAGTCTTCAATACAGCACACTGTAGACCACTGGCTCTCAACTCTGTTAGTATAGGCCTCACTTCAGTGAATACTTTTGCACCTTTGCAGCTGATCATAACCAGTGGCTCTTTGGTAGTACCCCAGAGGTCTGTGTGTTGAGTTTCATTACGTAATACATAAACACCCTCCAGTGCCTCTACAACTCATTCAGACAAGTCCTTCTACAAAAATCAAGTAGCAGAACTGGGGCCAAAGACAATCTACCTACAAAGCTGTACCATAATAAGGTCTTTCTTCATACCTCTTCCTGGATAACACAAAATGATCAAATATTACTAAAGAAACACCAACCCACATATTTCAATGATATTACCAACTTCATTGTTTATCAGAAAACATTTTAACTGGAATTTTTCAGCAAAAAATATCACGTGGAGTTCCCAGATGTCTTTATATTTTAACTCAAGTGAATGGACAATCATTACTTTTATGAAAAAAGTAAATTAAGATAACAGTTTCAACACAGAGGAAAAGAACACTGATTCATTTTGACACAACTTTCTAATCAGAGACCTATGAAAACAGTACTGTCTTGTCAAGACTTAAGTAAATGAACTAGATGAAAATCACCTACAGAATGCTAATTAGGCCTGTGCTTCTCTGTCCATCCCTGACATGCCACGTGTCGAACTTCCACTACTTCCCTCTTCAACTGAAAGTGAAATTTCTGACATTTGTTGCTGGGCTGCACTGACCATTAAACCAATAGTTGAGGTTACAGGAGATATATTTGTTAGGTCATCTTACAACTGAGCTGGAAAACCTCCTTTTTTAGGAATGAAAATGAAGGATTTTACTGAAGCACAGAATTATAGCTACATAGAATCACAATAATCATCATTACAGTATGCTATAACAGAACTTAAAATGTTCATGAAGTTCAATCTTAATAACTGCATATTGTAAACTAACCAGGGCTGGGTATCAACCTGAGTTCTACACTATTTAGGTCTTAACATGCTCCCAGACCTGTTCTTACCTCTTCCAGTTCTCACTCTCTCATGTCCTACCTGGGCTCAGTTTTGGGGTGGAACAGCATTGACATGTCGTTATTAAGCCATTTGGGCTCAGTCTTTCTGAGCCAGACTTTCTGGCCCATTTTATCTAGTGTTAGACACTGCCCCTACACAATATTTACGGTACTGTGCAGCAGAGGTCCATCTTAAGGGCAAATTGCCACACTAATTGCCACCTGCAGAGCCATCTAGATGGCTTTTTATTGAACCCATTGGTAGTCAGAAAGGGAAACCAACCTTGAATGAGTCTTAGGCTTCACAGTACACTTTTAGGTGTACTTACGTACCAGCTGCACTTACCTAAGGCTCTGATCTCACTGTGAGCTCACTGAAGCAATTCTAATAATTTAATAATTCATATGTGGTCAAAAGGAGTTATTTTTTCTAATGTCCTCCAAAAAAGAATAGGTATATATTCAGTGTGATAATATATATTCAGAATATATATATTCAGTGTGATAGTATATATTCAGTGTAACTATTCATTAGGGACTGTAGTGATAGGACAAGGGGTAACAGGTTAAAACTTAAACAGAGGAAGCTTAGATTAGGTATAACGAAGAAATTCTTTCCTGTTAGGGTGGCGAGGCACTGGAATGGGCTACCCAGGGAAGTTGTGAATGCTCCATCCCTGGCTGTGTTCAAGGCCAGGTTGGACAGAGCCTTGGGTGTGATGGTTTAGTGTGAGGTGTCCCTGCCCACGGCAGGGGAGTTGGAACTGGATGATCTTAAGGTCCTTTCCAACCTTAACTATTCTATGATTCTATGATTCTATGATTCTATAAAACTAGAACATTTTCCAACTGTGAAAGTCATTTCACATTGCTCAGGAAATCTGTGTAACTTTTATTGAAAGAGTTCAGATCATCACAGCTTAGAAAACCAAATCACATTTTTTTCCAAGAGGAAGGGAAATGAAAATTAAATATTATATTTTGGAGTCACTAGTAATGTCATGTGAACTTTTTCTATAATGTTTAATCTGACAAGGACATTTTCATCTCCAGAAATCTATACCCAAGTGCAATGGATGTGAATATTCATTAAAACAACAGTAAGACAGTTTCTAACTATTATGGTTTGATTCCTCTTCAGGGAATGTTGTCCATATTGATATTTTTTGTAATGTTACTACTAATTCAAGACATTTTGAATTAGTTTAACTTTGTCAAGTAGATAAGATGGTCTGAAGTGGGCAAACTGTAAAGTTGAATGATATATTAAATTGAAGCCAAGTGAAAAACAAAGGTGCTAAGGTTGGTACTTGGGAAAGGAAATGGAAATAAAATAAAAAAATTAGAATATCAAGAAATTCCATTCCCTGCAGCATCAGTGACCTTTGTGGATCACAGCTAGATCAGAATCTTTGCAAAACCAGAGGGCAAAGAATGGGAAAAGTTTCGGAGTTCTCCCAGACAGCTGAGATGAAGACAGGTCTCAGGAAAGAAGAACGTAACACTGCAAAGGCTAAAGGCCAAAGGAAGCAAGCAGAGGGCCAAGATCAGGTCTCTCTGCCAAGAATCCAAAAGAGCAAATTCCAAGTCCCAGAAATATTAGACAGGAATCCTTAAACAGAGATACCAGTCCAGAGCATATAAGGACATAGCACCCACTGGGTATGTGCACACAGATGGGAAGGCCAAGACTGTGAAGTTCAGAATCAAATTCCCAGAATTAAGTGCTTAGGGTATCAGTGCTCAGGCATAATGGGAAAGAGACATAGTCATGAATCAAAGAGCCTGGATTTAATTTCTGGCAGCTAACTGGAGGAACTTGAGGTCCCAGCACTACAGTCTCTGGACCTGAAAAAAAATATTTCTTTTTGAAAGTGTGTGTGTCATATATATCTTCAAGAGGGAAATAAAAACTATATTCTCTATAACACTGACCATCAACAGGGCTCTGCACAGGGGACACTTGTAATATTCTCAAATTCTGTGATTTATACAGCCATAGAACCTGTTTTCTGTGCATTGTCTTTTCAGACTCTTAGCATAGTAAACATTCAATATCAGAGTCACTTCTGGCTATTAAGGAAGGTATTCATATACCCTTCACTGAAGGAGACTGGTTTGTTTAGGTTTTCTGTAGTATTTGCAAGCTGCTTCTTTCCTGATATTCAAGTCCCAGCACCTTCTTTTGTGATAGGGGAATGGATCTAGTAATCCTGTGACAGGGAGGGGTCTTGGCAAAAGGCTCCTGCTGAAAAAGTTCTGAAAGTCTCTTTCGAATACCAGATCTCATGAGAGGGCACATCTATGCTTCATGGCCTTCCCCCTTCACCAACCCATGTACTAGGTGCCGCTGCAGGCAGATTGCAGATCACATCACTCATGCACATCCTCCATCATCAGGTTTCGCAATGCAGGAGAAAGGGCAGGGTGATACACAGCGAATGGCTAAGACAAAGGACAGTCAGGTGAGGAAATGAGATGTGATGACATCGCAGGAGCCTTTAGCAATCATGAGATTTGACAGGTTTGTGATTTCCTTAATCTAAAATGGAAAGAGCACATTATCCTTTTAGGAGGAAAGGAGCTTGGGGCTCTTAACCTTAATGAAAATGATCCTAATAACATCCTAAAAATAATCCTATTAATAATCCACAATAGCTGAAAGGTCAAAGAAGGATTGCTGTTAGGTTTAGCTGAGGAAATTCACTTACAGTCCTAATTAATGATATCAAATCAGCATAAACACTATTCTTTGGGCTCTCTTGAGCACGTCTGAGAACGTGTTCACTGGACCTCCTCATTCTAAACTGCAGGGAAGGAATTAAAGATAGTCACCACAGAGCTAAACGTGCAAACACCAACATAATGAGTCAGCCTGAGCTGCCTAAACGTGATTGTACTTCTCATGTATTTGCACCTGTGAATACTGGGGGGACTAGTTCTTAGTTTCTCAGACCACTTGCTAAGCAGGAGACATTTTCAATGAAGTAGACAAATAGGGGAAAACAGGACAAGAGGATTCCTTGATGGAAAATGTCTGATCAGATTTCTCCAGTATCAAAAGAGCTATACAAACAGATCTTTCCATATTCAGCTTGTAAATAATTTACAGTAAAATTAGCATATACTTAAAATTTCCTACACATAGATGGACTAGAAAACTTCCATGAAGCATTACACAGTCAAGAGGGCAAGTGCATATTAGATGCAAGAGACCAGGGGTCAAGAGCAGGAGCTGCAGACAGTACGGACAGAAGGTTCTAATAACCGATTCACACTGATATTGATTGAAGCTTCAGCTATCAACAGAGAGCAGCATGAAGCCACCATTCAGTGGAATCTGCTCTCTGATGTTCAACTAGGAAAGGAGGCAGCTGACAGGTCTGAAATGGATACTGACACAGTTAAGGGACCAACTTTATTCTCCCACTGGTGCTATAAATATTCCCTTGGTTTAACTGGTTTCCAGCAGTAAGTGCGCAGATGTGTCAGGAGAGAGATACAGCCTTTTTTAGCAGGATTTCAAAATTGTGGTCTCAGTGGCTCTCTTTTACGGGGGCATGTCGTTGCCAATCTAGACTGGAAAATTAGGTTTTTAAATGGTCTCCTTTGAAGCTTCACATTCGTAGGTCGCACATCTTGACAAGCAGAAGAGAGTTATGGTATTTACCGATGTGCAAAAATGCACGGTTCCCTAGATATATGGATACCAACATTTTTGCTTTATAGTGTATTGACAGAAAGTGAAAAATGTTACCAAGTGCTCAGCTAGCCTTCTGCACTGTGAAATGCACTGTGCTTTGTTCCACTTTCTTGTGCATAGTAGGCTAACAGCTCCCCAAGCAAGCACAGAGATGTTTGGTGATGCATGTGATACTCTCACCTACCTGGTACATTTGAACATACATTGTACTGAGCCTGCTACAACTAGATTATTCAAGATTATAGTAAAGGTCATATAAATTTCTGTGGTGACAAGTTCAAAAATGAAACTTAGAGGAACAAAGAGAAGTCGAATCCAAGCCTTCTGGCCCAAAACAAAATGGGTTACAATATCCAAAGCAGCGTGCAGAGGCTGGAACTATCTGAGGAAGTGCTGCTGGATTTCTAAACAACTGCACTATATCATCAAAACTTGCATATGAAAGCATCCCATAAAAAGCATACGTCTCAATGCAATCCAACACGTTTTCAAGCACTGCACTGTTACAGTCTGGAGTCCTACTAATTAAGTCCTGCCGGTGAAAAAGAATCCCCTGCAGAAATCATTCAGATTTTCTAAACTTTCCTCTAACTATTTTTTTCTGTGTAACTTGTACAGCCGGCATCAAACGTAAATTACTGTGGTTTTCTTGGCATGAGGTTGCAATGGCTGAAAGCCATGTTGTTCAAGTGATAAAGCCACTAAGTACCAGATACACAAAAAGGATAGGCCAGCTACATTTCACTTGTTTATTTACCACCCAACCCTGAAGCTAAAAGACATTAAATTGCTGGCTGCCACCTTCCCCAGTTAGCACATAAATCCTCAAGTCCCTCAAGGGACTCTTGTAAACATGAGTGTTCCCCAAATATCTAGACTATTCTGGCTATGCACACAGTTACTTAACATCACTTGGCAATCGAGTGCCAAGCTCTGCTGGGTCCATGGGTTGGTGTTCCAGTGGAGAGGTGATCCAGGTGGTAGTGTCTCAGCATGTCTAAAGGAAGAGTGCTTGTTATTCCTGCCATCTAAAGGACACCTAACCAATGAGCTACTGCTCCCCCTTTTGTATACCACAATCTGGTGGTAAATTCAGCAAATGAAGCAGCAGAAAACACACATTCAAACTCATCTTCTGCTTGATAGGATTCAGCTGGCCTTTCCAAAAACCTACTCTTACCACAAGTGGTTGGCTATTTTATGGGGCAGGAGTCCTCTCCCTCTCTCTCTCTGAGTTTGCTTCACTTTGCATAAAAATTAAAAGCTCATTGGGTGAAGGAAAGTAACCTGACTGTCAGTGGTCAGGATTCTCCCCAGAAAGCTTGCAGTCCCAGGTCAATAAAAGTAGCTACACATTTTGCAATGAGAAGTTACAATAAACAGTGCAATCAACATTGGTGAAAGGATGATTCCCATGGGGCAATCACTAAATACAAAGCATAACCCCCAAATCTTTAATTACTTACAAAAAAAAAAAAAAATGACGGGGTATAAAAGTAGTACTGTCCCTTATCCTCAGATCAGGACAGTTCCATCAAGGGAGACAGATTAACAAATTGTCTACAAGCACTAGAGTCTCTATAGGGAGACAGAGCAGAACAAAGTGCCTCAGTATCTTTGTGTGCTGGTCCTAGTCTTTGAGCTGTTGTGCTGCTGCATCATTCTTTAAGCAAAAAGAACCAACACAAATTCAGACTTAAGAAAAATGCATACTGCAAGCTGAAGGGTGGCTGAAACATAACAAATCTCACACTCTTACAGTATACTGATTTGTATTTTAGCACTTGTAACTTACAGGCACTTGGTACCTCTGAGCTTGGTTAGCTCGCCATCCAGCAACCATTTTGCAGGTAAAAAGGATACCTGAATAGTCACTGCGCTGTTTAGACAACCATCTTCTGCTTGTTTTCTTTCACAGAGAGAAATCTCTGAGTCATCAACATCATTACTGCCTCCTTTTTGCTTACCTAGCCTCATTAAAAGGATTAGATCGATCAGCAAGGGGCAACAATTTAACCAGTGCATACTTTACAAATAAAGCTTCAGCAGTTTCTTTCACCTCCTCTGATGTTTCTGACGCATGAAGAAACACTGCGGCCTGATCTTCCCTACCTAGGACCTCTGTTCTTGAAGAGGCGGTATTTATTACTTGCTGTCTCAAATACAAAATCTGTATATGTTTAATCCTTCCCATCAGCCTAACATCTCTAGCTATAGTAAGTCTAAGATTCTTACCATTGTATTGGCTAAGCAACTGCCCCGGATGTAGCAGAGTACATTTAATGCTCCTTAAATCCCATTACAGCCAGAGAGGATTATTCACTGAGTGGCAATTAAAATAACCATGAAGCATTGGGGTTGTTTTTGGGGACTGTTGCGCACAAGTCTATAGAAAAATTCAGGATGAGTGACACCAAGAAAGAAATTATTGTCAAAATCTGTCTCTTTTCAAAATAAAATAAGAACAATGGCTGAGATTAATGATCTAAAGATCACAAAACGTATATACGCTTACACAGAAATAAGCCGCAAACATCTCTGAAATCCAATGCAAGTCATTTTGAAAAGCTGCCATATAGTACAGAGTAATGTTAGCAGGCACAAGAGTCTACTTTTCTCATGCAGCTGAAGCATAGATTTGGCCAGGCAACATTAAAGGTGAGACCCATTCTACCTCAAAAATAAAACTAATGCAACGGCTATGGGCAGTGACAACCATTCCACTGAGTAGAGAATTTAGCCTAGTTCTCTTTCCTACCCTGCTAGTGCACTGTTTGATGCTGATCTGGAAGGTGGAGTACCACCTATTGCCTTGAAAAACACTTCTTCATTTCAAGAGAAAACTTTTTTCTTGTTAGTTTGCTATATGAGCAGGCAGCCTCCCTGGATTGCCAATCTACCTATAAGCAGCTTGTAAGTCTGATGTGATACCAGTGTTTTGTAGTCGAGGACAGCAGGAGAGAATTCTTTGTCTGTAAGCTGATACTAGCTTCTCTCAAGTGAATGCTGAAGTCCTATTCCTTTCATCTCCATGGGATCTCTGCCAGAGAAGTATCAAGGCATAAGGATGCAGCTCTCAGGATTTCTGCTCCTCTAAGCAGCATCTTAAAATTCTACAGCTATAGTTAAAGAAAAACTAATGAATAAGATTTGGCACAAAGTAACAGAGCAGGCTTTAGATCTTCTGTTTATTGCATTTCATTTAGTGAACTTCCTTGCATGGGATTTAAAATGTGGCTTTCTACAGCAGCAGCAAATATTTTGATTTCTAATTAAAAAAATCATGTTGATTATTCAGGCCAATGGATCCACAGCAACCATGACATTACTTGTGACAAGTGATGGGAACACTGGATATTTTTCTCCAGAGATAGTAAATAGGAAGACAACTAAAAAATGGAGGCAGCACTGGAAGAGATTAATGAGAAACTAAATGATTTACAAGTACCATGTCCTCATTTGACTGGGAATTAGATAAATTAACAAAAAAAAAATCAGTACTCTAATGAAGCTGAAAGCTTCACAAACACATCAGAAATGGACTTGGAGACAAAGGGAGGAAGAGAGACCAGGGAGAAAGAAAGCAAAGAAAGAAATGACAGCCTACATTTAAAATGTGCTTAGCAACCCAATAGAACCGGAAACAATTCAAGCAGAAGCCCTTAATGCTTCCTGAGGGTGACAGGCAGGGAAGGAGAAGCTGGTATATAGTAAACTTCATGTAAGATAGCTGACACAACTATTAAAAAGAGGATGTCTTGTATGTGGGGAAGTCTTGTAAGGCAACTGGGACATGCTACCCAGAATGCTAGCAGAAGTTTAATTTTAAACATAATAGGCTGTCTGGACAGAGGAGAGTTGTAAATGCTGAAGGCAGAGAGAAAATGAGCCTATTTTAAGGAACATATTTTTGGGGATCTTCCAGGATACATTCCTCTAACTACAAAAAAAATGCAGAAGCCATGTAATTTTTCCTACTTCAGCAAATTTCCATAGCCACAGGATTAAAAGTATTGATTCTTCACCAGAGATAAAGTTCTGTATAAAAAGGAACACTTCTTGGGAACCTGAAAAATGTTACTGCATAGCAGGATTTTAACAAAGGAAATAGCATACTTGGTTTTCAATAATTATCATCACTAGATTCATTTCTCAGGCAGTGAACTCTGTCTTGTTCTTGCCATAGCCAGAAAGGGGCTATAGCTGCAATGGAGGATGACCAGCCACTTACATATTAATGGTTTTCCCTCCAGCCTCTTGTTTTAAAGGCAGCATTTTCACTGAACCTGAGCGGAGTCCTTGGTTTATCTTAATTATTTTAATACACCCATTTCTCGGTTTGTTTATTACATGCAGGTTCCTGGAAAACTGAAAAATGATTCCCAAAAGATTTTTACAGGGCAGGTCTGTTAACCCCGCAGTCTATTAAGGTGATTCAGCTATATCTTTTTAATTAAAAGTCTGTGAGATTTTACATCAGTTTTACTTTGGTGGGAATTTGTAGCTGAAATAACTCTGTCTGCATAATACACTCTATCTAAACTACTGCTTAACCTGCTTAAAGCTTCTTGCTCTAGCACTTGTTAGGGAACATTATAATTAATATGTACATTATTAAAAGCATATTCTTCTGAACCTCTTTCCAATTATCAATTAAAAGAAAAAATATCCAACTTTCCTGGTTCAGACACCAAATCAAGAAATCGAAAAAATATTTTGACTCAATACTAAACTATATGTTTTCAATTTGAAAATCATCTTTAATGCAGAGCATGTTGAAATACTTGTCTGACAAGAGAGGGATGGTGAGAATCACTTTGGATGGTTTCAGTTCCTACTTGTGAAGGAAGCTATGTGGTCTCCATTACCTGCTTCAGTAAGTGCTTATGTATTACTGTGCAGCAAAAATGTTCCATCAGGAGGAGTCAACACACAATATTCTAGAGATGATCAACATGAGGTGTCCCGAGATATGAGAACCACTGTTGTGATTTACGTTCAGCCTGGATTTAAAACTTCCTCATCTAAAGCCCAAGCAAGAACCACTGGAATATGGGCTATTAATGGACAAAAAGAAGGTATCATCCCTTCTTATTGTTGCAAGTGGTATCTAAGTTCCTTTCCGAATCAGAGCTCTAATGTTTAAATATCTGATATTTGGAAAATATCAGAACTATTCTTGTCAATATTTATATCACTTCTTTTTAATCTTTTTTCTTTGTTTCAGCCAACATAACTTGCTGGATTAATCTCAAATTCGAGAATCATTCTGACAAACTTATTACAGCAAATTTACCATTGAAGGAAGGTAGGAAGCAAGCAAGATGCAATTCTGCTTTCAGTAGGACATTATTAAAAGATTCACAGATCTTCCCAAAGTGAGATTCAGTTCTTGACCCAGTCACCATGCAGTAATATTTTTTTCAAGGATTTGAATGTGAAAATAATGTTGCCATGGAACAGCACCAAATAATATTTTTCCAACATGATATCAAGTGCCCATTAAAATCCAGTTTTGCTGGGCACTGAGTAATCTGATCAAAGCTGAACTTGTCTCTTGTGCTTTGCACAAAGGTTCTCAGTCTATAGCAGTAGGATCAAATAGAAGAAAAAACAATATGAAGATGATAAGAGAACAAGAAGAAATTCATTACACTTCTGCTCTGCCTTAAATGTATTTGCTATCAATTTCAATAATGTTGCAATGAAATTAAATCTATCCTATGATGTATTCTCAAAGCAAACACATACTGATTTTTCTTCATATAAACAGTATCTAGCAGAATTGGTGTTGTAAAAGGAGTCACTTCTGAGGCACAGGGAACTTATTATATTCTTCCTAGATGTCTCTGTATGTACACAATAATCTGAACTCAATAATCTGAATTCAGTCTCAGTAGGCAGGCAATGAAGTAGCACTGAAGCCACTGCTCCACTGATAAGGAAATTACAGATCTTTGCATGCCAGGACAGCAGTGCTTTTACACCTCTTTCCAAAGAAGGCCACCCCACCTGCCAGGACACACCAGGGAGCAAGCAAACTATGCCAGCACAAACCAAGTGCGCCCTTACCAGCAGAGTGCAGAGCACATAAAGTGCTTGTGGAACTACTGAGGATACTAAATGCCTGCAGGAAAATGTGAGTGCATTTGAAATGGAGGCAGGTTGAGGAGGAGGGGAAAGGACAAGATCATCTATGTGGTCAGAGGTGCAAGAGAAGACACTTTTGTAGCTCCACTTGGAGAGCTTTGAGGTTCTTCATGCCAAATTCGGTGGGACCAAAATTATTCCTGGTCTTTTTAAAGATAAATTGGAATCTGAGAGACAATCCTAAAGATAAAATAGCTCCGTTAGACTAGCAAACTATAAATGAGGAAAATCAGGTTCTGAATGAATGAAAAGCTCCAGGTGCCCTACCATCAACACGGCAGATGAGTTATCCTTACTATCCACTGGCCCTGGGACAAATGGCAGAGGTGCTGGCAGATTCAAAGAAGTTCCAGACATGCATAACATACACCTTATCCTGTGGATTACTCTGGGCTAATCTTTTCATAAACCATTGCACTGGAGGAAAGTAATTGTTTAAAACAAAAATGGAGATCAAGAGGAGAAAACCCCTAGGACAAATTATTTGAAGTATTGCAGCACCCCACCGCATTCATTATATCATAGAGATCACAAACATTTGATGAAGCAACCAAAGGGACCAAAGCGTAAGACATTCACTTCACTATTAAATTTTAAAGCTTTAATTATAAAAATGTCTGATGAACTCTAATTGACACCTTTACCTTCATGATAATGAGAACAAGGAGCAAAGGGGTTGAAGATACTGAACTACTCTTTCATTCCTTTAGATCAGCCTTTTGAATAAAGGCAAAGGCACAAATCTTGTAATTAAGAGGGAATTTGAACTGCCAGTGTTTGACCTAGACAAACTAGGTTTGTCTCGTGCGTAAGCAGGGGCTTATAAGTTTGTTATGATGGACAGGACACACACTCACCAATGTCCATCTAGATTCATAATGTGGATACCTCTTCACACATCTGTGTCTCATTCTCTAGTCACAGGCTTTGAAAACTAGCTTTTTGTGGCTTGCCACCTGCCTCCTCTCATCCATGCAGGAAATCAGCTCACACTGTGGACTCAATGACAACTTCATGAAGAGAGCTGGCACATGGTCTATGGACTATTTGAAGCAGAAAAGAATCTCAGAGGATATACAGTCCTTGTACTGGTCCTCTGAATACACGCAACATCTATTCCCTTGTGAATACACTTGAGTGAATACTGAGAAATCTTCAAGGTAGGTGGAATTCAGGAATGTAGTAGCAGTTGTGGCAGGTGTGACCATAAGTCCTTCCTGCCAGAATCCTCTTTCTGACAGGGCCCAGATCTGGAACCTTAAGAAAGCAAATGAGAACATCAGCAACTTAGAGCTTTCTGAACCATTGGTGATATATTTTTATTTCTTAGTCCATGCATTTGTCCTGTGACTTTTGCAGCCTGCACAAACTTGTTAGGTACCAAACAACACTTCCCTCAGGCAGGCCTCATGTTACATAACTTCTTGAATGTCTAGTCTAAACCTTTTTTTCTATGTTTCCTCTATCAGCTGGGAGAAGCAGGGGAGTTTCCAGAGGGTAATTTCACTCATCCTAAGATTAGGTATCACAGACATCAGGAATAAACTGTCTCCTGGAGATGCTGTTTCTTCCTCCATTAACTTAAGAAGGAGCTTGGTGAATGCCTAGCTCCTGACAGCTATAGTTAGGTGACACAGATGCATTGCCAAAAGTATGCCTCTGGAATGCTAGCATATCATTGCTGTAAATGGCTGATCCATGAAATCTAGAAAATAGAGTTAAAAGGGACCTTAAGAGAGTCCCTTTGATTATACAGAGATTCTCTGGCCTCTGATCTGAGTGACCCCATTTCTCTTTAGAACAGATTTGGTTACTGGAATGACCTACTCACAGTATGTAGTTTCAGAATGGAGTCCAGGGCTGTGACAAAGGCGACTGAAATGAGCACAGTATTTGACAACCTACTTGACATTTCCAAGAGAATGCACTATCTAACAATAACAACAACAATAATAATAATAAAGTGTTTCGGGAAAGCTGAATCTGATTATGCAGTGAATCGCTAAACTAGAATCTGAACAGATTTCTTAAAGATGGGAGATAATTAGGCAAATGTTCAAGAAACAGACTCTCATAAGAATGTCAAATGTCACAATTATCCATTCACTTGATAAAACAAGTACTCTGTTGATTAAATTTTATTGCTCTCACTGCTTCCTGCTTGAAAGATTAAAACATCAGAATCAGTTCTAAGACACCAGATTTGTTAGGGGGGGGGGGGGAAGAGGGGTGTGCCGCTGTCAGCAGAAGTCCTCGGACAAATTCCAAGCCACTTTGGAGGGTCTGTAACATCCACTGCTTTTCGCAAGCCTTAGTTTTGCTGCCTGCATTGGTAGAAACCACAGTGTTTTTTTTTCATCAGTCTGTCTTTTGGAAATCTAATCCACCCAGCAGCAGCAGCTATTGAATGCATGCAGTCCTCACTGGCCATAAAAGCTGGCCACTCCAAAGAGCAGGATAAGGAAGACTTCACTAACAGTCTGCTTTTCAGTGGAACCAGCTTTAAGCAAACACACAAAAGTCATTACCATCTGTGCTCCAATCTGATTCACCAAAGCATTTCCACTGCAGGGTAACTTTTATGATGAGTCAGCAGAAACCTGGAGTGACACAGGAATTATTCCTGCCCTGGCTATTTAGAGCAACTCAGAGATGAGCTGTGTGTGCTATAGTAGGTCTGTTTATGTAAGAGGGGGATCTTGTGATTTATAGCTCATGACAAAATTTGGAAAGGCCAGCTGCTTTCAGTCTGTCCTACAGTACTGCTAGCTCCAATATGGAACTTCTCACCAGTTTTGGAAACCCCTCTGTTTCTACATAGGGCTATTGCCACATCCTGCTAATCATGTGTAGCAACAACAGCTACTGTCTCTGCCACCAAATCCAGATGCATCAACTCCAGTCTTCTGGCCTGCTTATTCAGTGTTGTCACTGAGCCATCCCCTGCCAATGTGGACGGGTGCTGCCATACTATATGGTCTCCTAGATTCTTGGCTCAGGCTCTTACTGGACTAGGAGCAACTTTAAGCTTATCAAGTGTCTTCTTACTCCATCTTTACAATGGAAAAGAAGAATGAGGACTGTGCAGCAATGCTGGCTCAATAGCAACAGCTGCAATGCTGATACCAGTGGGATGCCTGGAGAGATAAAGCAACTGTGAGGAAGGGGAGGGAGAAAGTAGGAGCTCCTTCGGTCACCAATTCTTTTGATACATATAGATGTACTGAAACAGGAGCTGAAGGATTCTCAGCCTGACATGTCAGCATTACAAAGTGTCCGCCAAAGGACAGTGAATACCATTATCTCTGTTCTGCTACATGTTTTGTCCTTTGCAGAACAATTTAAAAAGCCCTGAAGACTTGTGCCAGAGTTTTCAGAAATAGAAACCCAAAGTTAGATCTACATTTAGACACTGGCATCAAATGGTCAGTGATGGCTGCCTCATGCTCAGAAGCTTTCACAGTTAGCCCACCTGTGTCTCAACACAAACTTGGCTGCTCAGGTCTGCACTTCTATTTCTGAAACCCTTGTGTGGTGAACCCACTTCCATCACACACCAGATCCCAGCCCTGCCTGCTCATTAGCTTCTGACTCAGTATCCTGCCAACTAGCCTTATGTTCTGATGAGAGCCTGCTATCACCTTTCATTGTGATTTCAGTTGTTGGGCAGATTAACATTCAGAGGGCACAAAAAACTACATTTTGCTTCATTACTTTTAAACACAGTGAATTCTGAATTTCTCCTAACCTGTTCCTTGCTCTTTATTGCCTTGATATACTAAACCACAGTGTCCCAACCAAGACATATTTCTCTTACATTCAGCTTACTTCACCATGAAATGACTCAATTCAGCAAGACGGTTTGAAATATACACCAAAGGCAGTGTGAATCAGCACCCTTACCAAGTGTGGAAAAAGAAATGTAGTTCATAAACAGGGTAGAAAACATATTTAAAACAACTTCTAATGAACTCTAGAGACAGCAGAGCTTGAACCAGGTAACATACCCCTGACATCATCATCAGCTTTCAAAAAATCACATTGTCCATGGGTCATATATTTCACTGCATCTCTGAAGAAATGTTAAATCAATAAAATATCTAAAGGTTGCCAATGAATCAGTGTTCTATAAAAAGCCAACCATTATTGCTAAGGGGCAACATAAGAGCCGAAGAAATATTTGCAAGGAAAAGGCCATCCCTCCCACCAGAGCCCATTCATATTCAGTCATCTGACACATTCCAGCAGACACCACTGAGCAGTACCAGCAGCTAAAATTGCATGAGCCTGCTCGGTTTGCTTCAGCAGCTTTCCTTGATAATGTAGGATATCCTGCACACTGTCAGTTTGATTTTTTGAGTGCTTCGCCTCCCTGAGCCTGTTTTTTAGCAACATAATGAAGACTCAAGCTTGCATTGGCAACACAGTCACCAAATAACGCTTGTGGTACATCAGTACCCTTTTTCCAGATTGCACATTCTATATTCAGCCTTCAAAAGGCCACAAAATTATTCTTACCTTGTAATTGTGAAATCAAAACTGGATACTTCTTAACAACCCACAGTAGATCTTTGGCTTAGTCGTTTATGTATGTACCACAGGGATGCAATCTTCTTGCTGAGGAAAATACACAGAGGAGAATAAAATGCTCGGTGAAAACAAGCTTTGATATTACACTGTGAATCCAGAAACTTAGACTATTGGTGTCACAAAAGACTTTTGTTTCTTATTTCCTTCATATGCTGACATCCATCTTACTAGACACAGTAAGAGTGGAGTCTTTAGAAAATCAGAGTATCATACTCATCTGTCTCAGTTTTCACGGTAGAAAAATGTGTGTCTATTTCTTTAACTCCCACAAAATACTTTGATCTTTTTAGGCTAGCAATTTTAAAAGAGGTCAAAGCAGTCTAAACCAATCCAGTGTTGATAGGGAAGCTAAGCAGTACTGGAAAATTATCTTAATTTCTTGCAAAAGCTGCCACTAGAACCTGTGTCTCCCGATGTTAACATTATACAAAGCTCTCTCTTTTCAGTCACAGTAGCACACAACACTGCAGTAGTTTCAGAAAATAGTAATTAGTTCCAGAAGAAGTGTAGATTACATATATTATGTCTTGGCAACACAGTTCTCTATCCTGATTTTCTCTTGCTAAAAATACAAATTGTTCACAACCATGCTTTCAATATCCACTTACTATTTGCAAACAAGGTGTCTTCAAGAAAAAGGGGTTTTGCTAGGCTTCGTTGAGAACTGTGTTACCTACAGCATCACAGCCCTTTGAAGATATATCCTCCCACAGTTGTCACCAACACAGGCACAAAAAAGGGGTCTTATTCTCCTAACAGTCACTCTCCTGCAAGCTTCAAGGTTTAAAAAAGCCAATCTTACCTACTTTTCATTACTCACCTCAGAGAACTTGCCAGTTCAGGGTCATGTCAGATAGCTTTTAGGCTTTATACTTGTCTTATTTAAAAGTGATGTTTGAGTTTTACTCAAATCTTTGCCTTTCTCTCCCTACACGCTTCCATGCTGGATTCAATTCTAATAACCACTTATTTAGAGATATAGGCACTTAGCAATGCCAAAGACAACGCTTTTGAGCAGGTGACTTTGTGGGTGATCAAATGATCACCAGCCAAATGTACATCAAAATCGTTCTCATTAGTCTATACAAACACAGCCTAGAAAGACTTATGGATTCCAAAATATTTACCACCAACAAAATATTTGTTGTATTTCAATATTGTGTCTGCTGGCAGGTGTTTATTAAAAGCATACTTTCTCCTACTGGTTCTGTAGAACACTAGAACACTTAATTACAATACATCAGGTTTTTCTCTTTCCTCTGATAAACCCACTTAATCCACACAATTTATGGGTTACAAATCTTCTCAATTTCTTCATACCTTTTCTAAATTAGACTTTGAGATACTGGGCAGTGAAAAGCAATGTCAGTCAACATACTGCTAATGTCTTTCCCTGTAAAAACATCAGACATTTCCACTTAGCATTGCAGAGATTTTTATCCCTGATTCCAGTTGTATTCTACCATTTTCCTGAGTATTTATTTTATAATAACTTTTAACAAGTTTCTCAAAAGCAGTCATCCTTTTAGCCCTAATATATATTTAAAAAAAAATAAAAATCATCTGCTACACAGTACTTTTTTGTCATTATACTGTACCCCTTTTGTACTACACTGATTCCTTGTTCATACTCAAACCTGACTTCAGCAGTGTAAGTGGGAGGGATGATGAGCCAAATTCAGTCCATGCATCTTTTCAACCACAGGGAAATTAAACCTAAAATTAATTAGGCCTAAGTAAGTAAAGTTGTACTGCAGGAATGACAAAGCAGAGCATCTTGAATACTAAGCGTGTTGCTTAGGAGCAAACATTTACAAAAGATCAACAAATATGCAGAATTATTTTTCTTTTCACAAATTCTGATTTCCAGAATGCCATTAATAACACCAACTCACTATATTTAACAAAGGTAGGAGTTCTTGTCGGATCCTCATCAAATGTAATGTTATATCCTTCACCCATCACAGTCACCAGTATTAACACAATACCATAGTCCCACAAAATAACTGCAGATTAGTTTCAACATGTAGCCTTGTTCAACATTTAACAGGCTCTAAAATGAGCATAAATTGTACATGGAGCAGACTTTTCTCCTAAATTTCTGTTGAGCACATCTTGTGGTTTTTATTGCGATAGAAGGAGAAAGCTATGGGGAACACCTTAAAAGCTGTATTTTAGATGAGCAATGTCAATATGCACAAGCTTCTAACATCAGGGTGAATCTTGCCACTGATTTTTTCTAAAGCTGCTAGGCAAGCCCTAAAAAGTAGGCTGAATGTATTCCCATTTCTTCCCTGTGAGTCCTGATAATGCTGGGCACAGCATGACTCCTCCTGTTCGATGTTAAATGGAGGCTGAGAAAAGCAGCTGGCCCTTTGTTACTGGGATGGATGCTGAGGGTACTACAGGGAAAAGACAGTTAAAGATCTAACTAAATCAACATTTCTGCAGTAAAAGAAAAAAATGAGACCATGATAAAATGTGTGCAACTTTTATAGCACTGTGTTTCTTTTGGATATGATATTGTAGAGGCATCACCTCTCTGCCTGAAGTGTGTCAAATCTAGAGCATATAGGTTTTGAAACAAACTGACAATTAAAAAAGATATTTGAATGGTGAAATCTTTAAACAGTTGATGGCTACTCCTACATGACCTTTTCGGATGAAATATTATGGCACATCTCTCCATCTTTTTCTCCCCATACTATTCAAAATTTTAAAATTGTCTCTAATTATTATTTGAATCTTAGCTAGGAATATAAAGGCTGCTTTAGAGTGCTTCTCAGTAGGGGTAAGTTAAGGTAATTCTATTACATTTTTTAGGCTGAGGTTTGCTTTCTATTTCCAGAAGAATGCTGCTCTAGCAGTTGATGACTTGGAAACCTGCTCTGGTATCAGGATCAAGGAGAATAACACTAGGCAGAGTTCACAATTGCCAACTGCCAAGGACAGTCAAAATTTGTACCATACTCCAGGAATGAACTGCCTGACCTCATGCTGTGTTATTGGATTGGCCGCAGGAGGGCCTGGCTACCACTGGACTCTCACATTAGATCTTTCTGATAGGAGCATAGAGAATTAAGTGCTTCAGTACATTCAGTCAAGCAAGGTCAGAAAGAGGAAAATTAATGTCACGTTACACTTGGTCTTCTCTGCTAAACACAGCTCGGTGTCAGTCAGGTTCAATTTCAAATCAAGTTTTGTCAGTAGCGCTCAGGTCCAACCACTGTTGTCTGATTAATTTTGCTTATTATTTGACACCTATCAGTTATGGTAGAGCTTGCTGGAAGCCTCTGGCCACTGTGGCATAGAATAATGACTGTAATTTTCCAATTTCATATTAAATCTCAGCGGAAAACAGCTGTTCCTTGAGCCTATAACTTGCTGTGAATGTCTCCTTCTGCTGTTATTTGTCTCAGTAGCTGTATTATTTAACTTTGCGAATACAGTTTATCTGGAGAACACTATTAAGTGCAAATCGAAGTGGTACTCTTCAATCAGATTTCACTGATTGCTTTGAAAAGGTTCTAAAAATTCTCACTTGATGCTTCCCATGCAGTCATTCTTTACAAATCTGTTCCATAACATGACATGGAAGGAATTTTAGGCCCCAGCCCTTCTACTTTCTGACACTGGCAGCTTCTGAAAATCTTTCAGTTCAAAGAATAGACAGCAGTTTGTCATCTTTGTAATGATGAGTTTTTAAAAGGTGTAGGTAGTGCAAGAAGTTACATGTACCTTTTCTGCATCACTGCATCTTTCCAATTAAGAAAGAATCCCTGTTGCCGCAGGCTTGGCTGGCCAGATAATGGACTGTAGTGAGATATGTCCTGAGCTGAATACTGCAACACGGACAAAATAAATTCTGGGAGAAAATTGAACATGAAAAGTAAAATTAAGTGAAATAATTGTAATGCAACTATGTAATTCACTTCTAAATTGTGGGGAAAATGAGCAAAATGTTAATCTTTTAATATTTAATAGGCCAAATTAATCCCTAATTTTTATAGTGTGTTAGAATCTAATAGAAAATTGAATAAAATCTTGTGAAGACCATTTGATCAAGCTGCAGAACTTGGCTGAAAATTCTATCCTTCTACACAATACTACAGGATTTATTTTTTTTCTAGAGTATAAAAAGAATACATTTTATAAATACATTCTACCATTGCAAGGGTTTAATATTTAGGGAATTCCCTAAAGTCCAGTCCATTCCTGCCTGGTTGAGACAGGATCCCTCTTTTGAACCCTGACTGCTGGGTACACACAACTAATTCTGCCCTTACTATTCTTCAGATACCTGGTCAATTTAAATTCAAAAATTCCTGATCCCAGAACTGTCACTGTATGTATTTACAGTAACCAGTCTACTGTTGTGCTCATTGTGACTTGATCTCTACTTGATCTTTACTTAATCTTCAGCAGGAAAAATAAATAGGAGAAATACGGAAAATTGACTTCGGTTGCATTTTACTTCAGCAGTGTGTGTGCATGTTGAGTAACTAGACTGAAGAGCAGGCCTTGGGCAAGGAGACACTGTTCACATGCAGTGTAACTGACCCAGAACAATCTCAAATACCCCCCTTAACCAGCATATCCCGCAGCTGTGCCACAGAAAGGCAGGGTACCAAAAAATTCTGTTAAGTTTTCAAGCTGAACTAGTTCAAATTGCAATACACTCTCAGGATACCAGATTAAAGCACCTTCTGATTCACCATTGTGATCAGTAGCTTCTCTGATATATAGCTAGACACAGATTTAAAGATTTTAAAAGGAGCAAAGGGTCTTACTTAAACATTCTTTTCGGGAAGGAAAAATGCAAATGAATGAGTCATGGCTTCAATTAACATCAAGTGCACTGTAATGACCAGCTTCATTCTGTCTGATTCATCATTTAAAGCTACATGTACTACTCCAGAATTAATAACTAGGGATTCACTAGTGCAGTCATTCAACTTGCAGTGTTCCTGTGCTGGTTTAGGACATAAAAGCAGTCCACAACTGTTGTGACACACAAAGAGTCAGGGTTTATAAGCCGACAGAGCAGCACACTGCATCCCAAAGAGACCTGTTCAAAATTATGTGGCCATGCTAGATATTTGATGAAACTAGCCTTACTTTGAGCAAATAAGACTCTTTGTAAGATGCATACAACAATAAATGCCATAAATAAAGAGTATGATCTACATGGAGAAATGTTCTCATTTATGAAAAATAATATACAATTAATCAATACATCACTGATTCCCTTTTAGTAAGATTTTGGTATGGAGAGGCAAAGACTTTACATTGACACTATTATTACAGTGTTTCCTCTTAGCAATGAACTGATGGTTTTGGACTAACAGTTAATGAACTTCAAAATATCAAAAGCCTCAAGACCTCACTTTCTTAATTCCTGCATCAAGTCCAATGTTTCTGTGCAATTGAACCCTAACAAATCTTTCAAAAGAAAACATTGAATTCTGATTTAAAAAATTAGCAATTGCCAAGAATCCACCACTATTCTACACAAACTGTTTCCAATAATTAATTATCTTCTTTGTTAGAAAGGCATATCTTATTTCTCTGACTCTCAGTGTCCACCACCAAAAAACGGTGGACACTGCTACAAAATTATCTTTTCTGGATCTTTCCAGGTGTAAACACAGAGCTAAAGCAGGAAAAGCAATTGATGTTAAGAACTGGACAAAACAGATCTCCACAGAGCTTATACCTTTTATTTATACCCAACAGCTGAACCGAAGATTAAAGGTTTCTATCTCATTAGAGATTTGAATGTGAAATCAGTTACTCTAATATTTTTCATTCATTTTTTCTTCCTTAAGCAGCAAACCATAATGAAAAAACTCAGATTTGGTTTTATTTTTAACCAACAACTATTCACTAAAATGGGACAAAACTGAACACAGCACTTGAGTACCAAGGAAGTACTACCAAGTAAAAATTCACAGATCCTTAACAAGAAAAAGGCCTGATTCAGCAACGGGAAGATTTGAATGGATTTTGAGGATGTTACTGTCTTATGAGCTCAACCACAACACTAAGTAATGTAACATGTATTTATTGCAATAGTTTACAGAGCTATTCAGCCAAATTATCTGCCAACTTTAAATCCTAGCATAAACTGCAGGAAAGATATGCAAGCTTCCACCAGCAGATATCATAACCTATCTTCTGGAATCAAACAAAAATGAAAATGCTTCCAGGCACCACATTAACACTGGAAACAATCATCCTATCTTTTACTAGTCTTGAAATGCTTGAGCATTATTTGTCTGTCTGGATTTACACTCTGAGAAGCCAAAGACTTTCCTTAGAAGTAAAAAAAAAATGCATGGAGAAAGATGAAGTCTGAGAAAGAATGATCAACGGTGTACAAAAACTCACCAGTTCATTCTGGGCTGATGCTATAGTGTCAGGGAATGTACTGTAAAACTGCAAGGCTCACCTGCCCTTCACTGACCCTCTTCTTATTCCACGGCCAGCTAAAGGGTTCTTGTCATCTCTTCATTAACAACACTGACAATCAGCCTCTGCTTTGGCCAGGGTGTACGGGGTTGTGCTAAGGAAGAACTGCTATTTGGATCCAGGTGCCAAGTCAAGATAATTAAACAAACTATTGATTTTATCTCACAAAGTCACAGCATTTCTAACAGACTCTAACAGTCACTTTTATTCAGCCAGTTTCTTCACAGATTTCTCAAGTATTAACATAACAGGAAGACAGCAAGTAGTCACAATGAAATTTACTTCTAAACCAAGCATTACTCCCCCTCAGCTCCTTCCCACTTTTCACTGTTATTTACCATACTAACATATAGAATCATAGAATAGTTCGGGTTGGAAAGGACCTTAAGGTCATCTAGTTCCAACCCCCCTGCCATGGGCAGGGACACCTCACACTAAACCATGTCACCCAAGGCTTCGTCCAACCTGGCCTTGAACACTGCCAGGGATGGAGCATTCACAGCCTTCCTGGGCCACCCATTCCAGTGCCTCACCACCCTCACAGTAAAGAACTTCTTCGTTATATCTAACCTGAACTTCCCCTGTTTAAGTTTTAACCCGTTACCCCTTGTCCTGTCACTACAGTCCCTAATGAAGAGTCCCTCCCCAGTACCCCTATAGGCCCCTTCAGATACTGGAAGGCTGCTATGAGGTCTCCACGCTCCGACCCAGGTGTAGGACCTTGCATTTGGCATGGTTAAACTTCATGAGGGTGGTATAAGCCCACGTCACAAGTGTGTCAAGGTAGAATTCTGTAATCTGTTTAAAAAAAGAAAAACAAACTCAAACAGATCAATTCCTTTATTCCCTGCTAGAAAACATGAGGTGATGTGTGCAATACAAATATTCTTCTTTTTCTGAGAACAATAAAGGCAGTCTACCAAGGTTTCCATTGCTTTGCTGCAGAAGAGCTGTACCCCACTTTCTTCCACCTTTGGCACAGAAATTCCTATGCATCCTCAGCTTTACCAGCAGATGAGACATGGACAGCAAGACATTGTTTGTGGCTAAATCCTCCTAAGGTCTCTGCTGCTAGGCAACCTGACTTAAGCACAGTGTGAGTGAGGTTAGTCAAGTTTGTAGCTCAATGGGATATATTTTCTGTGAGCAAAATTTGGTAGCAGACTTGATCTCACTCTTGACTTCAGGTTTCCTCTTACTCTGTATCTCTCCCTCTCTGTACTTGATCAGTTGTTTATCAGCTTTGAAATACTGCAAGGATGAAGCACCTCCTGACACAGGCTGATGCTCAGCAACCACAGGAGAGGCTGGAGGCTGGTCATTGAAATGCACTTGAGCCCTGGCAACCTACTGAATGTTCTGCCATACTGAAAATAACAGTGCAAATCCTTGGCACATGCTGAGATAGGGCAGTCAAAATCTGTTAAGGGCAATTAGGATGGCTGTGATTGCTAAAAGACTACCCACCTCACACCATGTCACATCCAAGAGCAGACTAAAGAAAGCCACACAGAGCCACTGAAAAGCCTCTCTGCTTTTTCTTCAGCTCCCTCCATCTAGTGAACAGGGCCAAGTGCAAGGAATATGCATAGCACCACTGCCACAGCAGTAGAAGCAGAGAAACCGGGGCGTTACTGTTAGTAAATGACACACAACAAGTCATTTCACAGTAACTTCATGTTATGGGCCCAGGTTCACACCAGCTAACTTCAGGTCTTCCACTGAGGCATCTAATCCCTAGGCTTGCTCTGTACCTGTCCTTCAAGCGGGCAGTTCAGATTGTCTCTGGGGAGAACTAAGTTCTGCTGCTACTCCATATGTTTTAACTGAGTGCCTCTGATGAAGTGGGGGGAATAAGGAGCATGGACCCCTTTCTTGATAACTAGTCAACTGATAGCACTGCAGGGTTCCACTATAGTTTGCTACAGCCTGACTCAGAGGTGACATAATGTCCCCTAACTCCTGCTAGCAGCAGTTGTTGTAGTGTCTGTTTGAACTGCTAGAATAGCTGAGGACCCTGAATTCTACTGTATTAAGGAAAAAAAAAAAAAACAACCCTATTTAAATAGCAGTTTCCAGTTTATATGTCTAATTTTCTAAAACACAGTTGTCCTGAAGATATGAATGTTTAGGAAAAATGGATTACCTGATAAAACCACCCAAACTCTTCTTTGGTTTGACACTGGATCTAGATATACATTAAGTAATGAATACACAACATATAAACATATTATGTGAGGCCAAATACTGTGTGGCAAAACTGATCAAGAAGGCGTTTGATCTAACTTAAAAATAATGAAAGCAGTGAACTGTGTCTATGCATTTTAAATAGGCTGAATGCATAATAACGTATTTTTCCCCATTATTTCTATATACAATACAGGTGAGTTGAGCACATTCAGAATACTCCAGGTTTTTTGGCCTGATTACACAGACCAGTTGCACATTGTGCTATGCTATGAATGTTATGTTTGAAGTTTTATTCAGATTTCTGTTTTTCCCCACTTTCAACAGAATTAGCTGTCATGTTCATGTTTGGGGATGAAATGCTTAGATAAAAAGCTAATAGCTGTCCTTACTGTAAAGCTGCACCTGGTTGACTTTTATATAAGAAATGGTTCCTTAAAGACAATGGACAGAATGCCGTTGACAATGACAGTAGTTTGCAAAACAAGAGCAGGTGCAAGAAGTAACATACATGAAAGTCCCCCTGTTTTGGTGGCCGAAACTGTCACTGTTGCAGTTTGGGTACCCGAAATCTTTATAAAGTCAAACAAAACAATTTTAGCCTGTGACTGTATGCTATCTAAAATACATCGTTGCAGGACAGGGGTTTTTTTACTACCAGATGGCTGCTGCTCCAGTTGTCCTAGCCCAGATATGTGGTGACACCTAGTGGTCCTTTAGAGAATAAATACAGTACAAATCCTTACTAGTTAGCAATAAAGAAAAATCCCCTCAGATTCAAAAATTGTATTTTTCCCCTTCTGACGCTTTTTCTGCTAGGTGCAGTTAATAGTGTTTATAGATAACTGAATTCTAGTTATTTTTGTCTTTTTTTTTTTTAATTAAGCTGGTATTTTCTAAGGCAGTGTTTCCACTGCTTTAGAAGTGCCAAAGGACTCAGCATGAGTCCTTTGAGAAAATCCACCTGGAAGAATTCCTTGACTGACAATCAATCACCACAGTATTTAAGCAGAGGCTGTAAAATTTAAAAGGAACAGATAAGAGTGCAGCTCTGAATGTCTGGGGCTATGGTGTGATCTGTATTACACCTGATTTCTTCAGAGACCCCTTAAGCTAAATTCAGATCAAAATTTGGCCGTAAACTGTTATTTACCTATTAATGTGAGACAATGGCTACAAATAGCCTTTAAATGATAATTTAGTTTACTTCTATATTGAAAATATCTGACTGTGTTATAGAAACCAATGAATATTTATGAGATAACATTCAAAACACTACTTAAAAACCCACTTTCCACAGCATTTACTCCATCTTCATTTAGCACATATTTCTGTTCATTTGCAAAGCCATGCATGTAATGCATGTAATGCACTCAGGATAAGTAAATTGGAAAGAAAACATTAGAGCCTTAGTCACTGACTCAAAGTTGATCGAAAGAGGGAACACAACCAGAAAATCAACTGCCTTTAGGAAGAACTGATTCAGGAGACCAAAAACTCCTGCTTGAGTTTCAGTTGATCTTAGAGTTCCCACCACTGAGAAAGGCTTTTATTAGTTGACAAATAAGATAACTGGAGGTTTTACAGCGACCTGTTTGGTTAGAAAACACCACTCTCCAATATGGCATATTAAAATCCTAAAAAGGAGGCCTATACCACCTTTAAGGGGTCTCTGAGGCCATCTTTTGACCTGCTTTGATTTCCAGGAGGTAATCTTTCATGCTAAAGGAGCAGGCTGTTGCAGAAGACCCCATTTCATAGAATAAGAAAAGAATGATATGCTGAACTAGAACTGAAGAGATTTATTTTGAAGGAAGAAAATGGAAGATGATCAGAAAATGGTCTCATAGCTTGTGCTCATGTACTGTCAACTGTTTCACACAGAGATCAAAAGTGTACCTTAAGTGTTTCCCTGACATGTATCCACCAGTGTCCCTGACAACCCAGTGTGTTCAGTTCCTCATGAACAAGTCATTACTTATCACTTGCATGATATTCATTTTGGAGGTATTAACAATTCAAGTGTCTGCTCAGCTAGTGCCCTATACTCTTATTACCACATAAGGTTATTTTTCATTTTTTTGCCTCAGTGCAAGACCTGGTCATGATTTATTGGCTGTAGCAAAGCACAAAGCCATAATTTTCTTTTATTGAACTCACTCTGGGTAGCCATCACTCTGCAGAAATACAGATGGTCATCTTGTTCTTATTCTTACTGACAGGATGAATGCCACAACTCCGCTGACAAAGACAGCAAAGCAGTCATTTATAACAGTAAGAGGAGTATTCAATTTAATATCTCTGTAAATGCACACAGTTAAGTATTTTGGAGACAGCTTTTATAGGATCCTGCTCTACTAATAATTTAGGACTTCACAGCTATTAAGTCAAATTTGCATAGCTTGTATGCTGGCATCCAGGTACAATTTCTGTGCTTATAGCAAATGAAACAGAACTATACACAACTATACATGTAGTTGGCCCCCAGTTGAACTCTAATCATAGCTGTTTTTTTGTGTATTGAGATACTTCAGTTTAATAATTTGCCTATCTCTTCCCTTTTTCACACTTCAATTTTCAGGGATATCCACACTGCAGATTAAATTCTGGATCTGGATCAAAACCTAGGAGCTTGAGTGAGCAAATATATTGAACTAGTTCATTCTCAATGGAATTAAGGAGATAGTTTGCAGCTTCACTTACATCCTAGAAAATGTGGATTTAGGGAATTGCTGGGACCAGCATGATGCACAAAGCACACTTCTGTTCTGGGTCAAAAAGAGCAGCAGTGAATACTTCACAGCACCTAGCAGAGTGCCCAGAGACATGCCCTGTGATGACCAATGAGTTTGAGGAGAAAGAAAGTACAGTGTTGAATATTAAACAGAAAGGATCAGGTGGTTTTTAATAAGCGTTCTGCCTGATCCTGCCAAACGGCCCCCATACAGACCTTAACAGCTGAATCTGGAATGTGCTTCATTTCATCAAAGAACTGGCTATTGCTACAGCAACAGGACTTCAAGAATAAGTCAAAGAAACAAAACACAGATGAAAGTCAAATCGAGGTATTAGAGTGTTTAACTGTTTAGAATGAGGGGAGCTTTACCTAGTGAATAGATTCAGAGCCAAAATACATCTAACATCTGCTAATGCCACATTTTAGTATTGCCTCTTCAATCAGAGTAAATTATATAGCTTAAGTGTTCATATCACAAATTAATCTATCTTGAATCAGATCTGCATATTAGCTGCTTGAAAAAGGCTTAATATAATCATAAATGTACAAAACATGAATACCATTTTTCATAATAATTAGGTAGTCATGTTGCCTTTTCTATCGATTTGTTTAGATGTTTATACATACATTAGAAGTTAGGGGTTAAATTTTATCCATACAACATCTCTCAATTATTGTATCAGCCTGTCTATAGTATCTTCTGCTTAAGGCACCAAACCTGTGCAAAGTAGAGGTGTTCAATATGCAGTATTACTGATTTCCTCCTTGAAAGGATTGGAAGTCTGTTACAGCAAGTGCATGGAAAGGAAGCGCATACAGCATCTGCCACTTTGGAAAAGGCTCAGTGAGAGGAACCAGCAGCACTGACCATCAGATCGTTTCTTACAAGCTGAGAGTAGGCCAGGAACTTGCTGTGCAAGGGCAATGGAGTCTTGCAAAGGAACTGCATTGTGATGAAACTACCCAAGTGTTATAATGCTCTTCAATAGCACAGTCTGACCGCCTCATTTGCTACAAAGACCCCAAAGTGACAAGGAGATAATTACTCTGACCTCTGCTGGTTGGAAGTTGATAGAGAGTTGATAGAACTCTCCTCATTTGCTGATGTGCTGTAAACCTTTGACTGGCTGCCAAAACTTAAGGTCACCTTATGAGATAATCCCAGCTAAGAAGTACAGGTTATATGCATCTTCCTGCCCTTCTGCTGGAGACAAGGGCATGATGCAGTTATCTAAGAAAAGAAACACAAAAACTCCTGGGATATGAATAATGATCTTGAATAAGTTCCTGGATTTGCAAAATGGTGATAATACTATTAACTGTCATATTAAATTTATAAAATACTTCTGCCCTGCTGAAGTCTCTAAAAACCTGATTAGACCACCAAAAATTCCCTTATGTATTTCCTGCTGGGTTTAATCACCTATCCCTATCTTTTCAAGGATATTTTCCCTGAAGGGAAAAAAAAAAATGGCAGAAACTCTGCATTCAGAAACAAACAGTTACAGCTGCACTCAGGAAGGGTATAAGAGCTGGCTTGCAGTAAGAACTTTAAAGATACTGTAAAAGCTTTATTAATCCATGCCATTGACAGCTTTGAATGTCAAATTATCTGTGTTGCACTGAGCCATGAAACTATCCCATGAGGTACTAAGTCCACCTTGAGACAGCAGTGAAGCCAAAGCTTTGATCCTCAAGGCTGACTTGAGTAAATCATTATTTTCAAACTCTTTAATCCCTCATTCATCCACAACACATAATTTTAGTAATGCATTTGACTTAAATTTCTTACTACTTCAGAATTCAATACAACTTCTCCTGCAAATAAAGTCAGAACTCCCAGAGGCTCCAGAGAACAGAACTAGTCCTGCTCTACTTCAGTTCTCCATTGAACTGATGACAGAACCAGGATGTCATCAGGAACCATAATTTTACCTTTCTTCGATGCATTTTTTCCCCTCTTCTACTGTATTTCAGTGTATTCAGTAGTTCAGTGTATTTTTTCTGGAGACAATGAGAACAAGGACTGGAAGTCTGGAGAGCCTAAGTTTCAGTTCTTGCTCCCACACCAGTTCATGAGATGACTGCTAGAAAATGACCACAGACACCATATTTGATACCAGACAGCGTTTTACATCAGTTCTGATATACTAACTTCATGATTTGGACTTTATCCATGTTGCTAAATAAAGCTCAAGACCCTGAGTGGCATTGCCTAGCCACTCTACATAATGTTTTGCCCAAGGTTTCCCTTTTGTCCCCTATAGTCACCTCATAGCTTGAGTGCATAAACACTATTTCATTGCATATTATTCTCAGTTCAGAGCATTTCGAATAATGTGATTGCTGTGTCACAGCTTACCAAAATGACATTTTATCAGCATGAAATTGAGGCTATATGTTGAACACTCTGCGGTGTTGCAGAAGCCTTGAAGGTGTAAAGCGTCCTAGGATGTTGATTAATGGTGGGGAAAACAAACCTGGTATTGACAACACAAAGCAGTGACAGGCTGTAAAGCAAGTATTAAGCATAAGGGCCAATCAGCATCCCAAGGAGTTTATTCCCTGGCCTGAGTCTCTTTTGCGTTATAGACACATCCATGGAGCCCTACATCCTACACCTGCCCGAGTCCATACTGTGTCTCCACCCTCTACAGACGCTAAAGGGCTATCTCCAGCTGCTCCTTCCTGTAGACATACCTCTTCTGCAGCCAAATGCAAAGTCAGTTCTTGCCTGTAATGCAGTGATAATAACATTTATGCAATTACCTTCTGTAAAGCTCACCTTATCAATGCCAGTACACCATGCACTGTATTGAAAAACATATCTTTTTTGTGAATACATATCCTGAATAAAGAGTAAACAAAGAGATATTTTATATCACTGCAATTGTAAACTATACCTGTGGTTTAGGCAGTCATTTGCCAAGCACTGTAAAACACATTCAGTTCTGAAACTGCCCCATCTATGAGCTGTTAGATCAAAATCAAAGGCTAAAGTGAGCTCCTTACAGCAAAAACAATCAGTGCCTGAGTATTGCCATAGTATTCTGCTCTCTGCAACTTGTGGAAGGACAGGTTGAAGAAGGAACAAGGGATGCTCAGCTGCAGAATTCCCCCCACAGACACTGCTTACGGAAAGTATTACAAGCAAAGCTGAAAGGAGCTGTACATTGGCTGATAGAAATCTTGCATACTTCTTGCTTGGCTGACCTAAATGGCTGTTTATGTTCATGGTGCTACTGTAACTCAAACATCATTCCAGTTGAAGGAAGCTTATATTATGTGACATGCAGTGTCCTGGAAGAAAACCTGTCACTACTGTCTGAAGCTTACATTGCTATCAGCAGTCAGTGAATCTAAGTGAACTTGACAATTGTCTTTTGAAAACAAATATCTTACTGCTTAGAAAAACATCACATGCTTAGTGTTGAAAGGGATTCATAAAACAATCCCTCGTTTTGCCTGCTCTGCTCTTGTGCACTCTTTAAGTCTTCAAAAAATTTCTTTGCTGGAAAGAGTGACCTGAACTGTGGATGACCTATTTCTGTTTACCAGAGGTATATACTGCACATATATGCCAGTGAACTTGTTTTCTAAATAGGATTTAAAAAAATCACAATAAACTAAATAATTCAGGTTTTTATTCTCACTTTAAGGGAAAATAGATAAAAAAGGGCAAGAAAACGAAAAAAAGAGTCAACTTTACCAACACAAAGCATCTTTATTCATCAGTGAACGCTGTTTCCATTTAGCACTGTACACACTGCAAGGGCAACAAGTTCACTCAGACTAAGCAAGGGAAAGCAGGGAAAGTGTGCTTCTACCTACCACCCTGGAAAAAACATGAATGCTGGTCCTCTGGGTTATGTCCAGCAAATATCATCCCCTTACAACAAACTTGTTTACATAAGCTGCAAATATGACAGTTCTCCCACCACCACCACTGAATAAGCATCCACAACTGAGGGAAACAGCAGACATCCTCCCATGCACGAAGTTCTCAATAAGCAGTTTGCTGTGCTAGTTTTTAGGTGCTCTTGGTGCTGTGTATCTCCCCATCTGCGTGGGACAAGAATCTACCTTCTACCATAAGAAACACTTGGGAATAATAAGAACCACATTTTCACTGGCTGCCTGTCAGCTGGCCCTTCTGTCACTAACTTCTCCTGGAGAGAATGCAGAAATCGGTGCTAATAACAATTCTAACAATGTTTGCAGATCTTCATGCTTAGACATCTGTAGCTTAGCAGCATCGTGCAAATTAGCTTTGCAACAGAGGGTTAACAATATGACCTCTGTATCACATTTGCTTGGTTAACAAACTGAGGGCTAAGGAGGAGACAAGAATCAGAGCATTCCAGAAGTTTGATATGATGAATTTCCATATCAGTGTTATTGAAAAGATAGAAACAGAAAGGAAAAGAAAATGCAGTGAAACTGTCATCTCACAGTTAAAATGAGCCATAAAATAATCGCTAATGAAGAAATTCACATACTATGAATGCAGAATTAGCAACTGTAATTCTCATAAGAGAATCAATTAAGATCAGCATAATGGTAGCAATTTATAAGTTTATATGACAGAAAATTATCTTCAACAGTTCATTAATCTTAAAAATAATGTATTGTTAATATTACTTTAGAAAACTTTCTTGAAATGTTTGTAGGTATGTATTTTTGTGCATCTGGGTATTTATAATTCTTTATCGCTATTGAATATGAGCACTTTGCAACTTCCAAAGGAAGTTCATTGCTTTTCACTTACTTTTCTTCAAGGAAGGGAGAATAGAAAGTTAATGAAAAATATTCAAAATATTCTGCTTTGTCTGTAGCTCTGCATATTCACTGTAGAGTTAAACATGATGCTTAGTCTTCCTGGTGTATTAATGTCAATCAAAAGCTTCTCTATTTTACAAGAAAAAATAAGAAACACACTGTTGAATCCAACTGAATCCAATTGACAAAAATAAATGTGTCTCTAGATTCTATTTCCACTTACAAACGAGAGCAAGGAGCAAGCTGAATGTGACTCAGAAATTACAGAGGTACCTACCTGTTAAGACATGGCAAAAGCTTCATCTTACTGCATGAAAGGGACACTTATGCAGAATAGGCCACTGCCATCCAAAACAATGCTTTGGAACTGCAGTCAACTACAGAATTTTGGGAAAACAGAGAAATTGTATAAGCCAGTTTATTAGGAAAGGCAAAGAATGGTTCTTTACAATTATCATACTAGCCAGGCAAGCTACAGAGTCACAGCCGTATAAAGCCCAATTGTAGCTACGTGTTGAATAGACAGAACTGAACACTGGTGAGATATTTTTTCTGCTATTGCATAAATGTCGGTAACATCAACAATACTTATTGAGGAGGACTGAAGGAGCAAGACTGAAGACCAACCAGAACAGACAGATTCCATCTCAGGGAGAATAAGATGGAAAGAAGGGACAAGATTTCATAATGAAATGTGTGAGCATGGGCAGCAGAGGAAGAAATTTTATACAACTTCTCTTAATTTCCTTATAATCTCATTATCCCTATTTCCCATACAATTTTGCCTATTTGAAATATCCTCTACTCCCAGTCTTTGTCCTTTGCCATTCTTTCTCCTAACAAATGCTTTACTCTTTTAAAATCCTCAGAATCCCACCTGAGCTAAGAAATTAAACACAAGCCTTTCTTCTTGGAGAAGAAAGGACAAGTGGGAAGCCAAAGACAGGGAACCATTTTAAATAATGGAAAAATGCTGGTCATAGAATCAGAAAGTGGATGAGCATGTCCCTCACCTAAAAATTCATGCACTTCCCAGCCACCTCTTCAGTTCAGATTGCCTCTTATGTCTGCTCTTCCCATCTAATAAATTATAGATGGAAAGAGGTTATCATCATCTATCTACAAAAGGTTATCATCATCACTCCCATGATCCTTCTCAAATCTTCAGTAGCTTCTGGAGTCTTTGTAGTATGCTGCTTAGAAAAAAATGTACTACATCATGTTACTTGGGCAATCAGAAAGATAGGGTGAATAGGGACATTCTGCACATTTATATTTGGTCAGCTGAAGCTAAAAAATAGTACATGCAGAAATGCAAAACAAAAACCCCAAAACCAAACACAACCCCTTTTCAAACAGTGACTTGTGAATTTTAAATCACTACAGAAAGAATATGGATATAAGTTTTCTCCACTGACTTGAATAGATAGATATATAAATTGCACTATTCTTTCAGAACCACACCATAAATAAAATCAGGCTCACAGATGCATTGACAGCCTTATTCAGAATCAATAAGTAATTTAGTAATAATGCATTCTGAGGTATGTGAGATTTATAATAAGCAGTGTACAGAAAGAGGGTAATATCCTTTTAAGCAGTCTGTAAGCTCTTTAATGATCTTTGCTCATGTTTTGTGTCCAGAAGGCTCATAAGAGCAGCTGCATGCAAAAGGAACTAGACTTTACCTGCTATGTACGATTAATAAATACATGTTTTGGTTATTTTTTTAAATATCTTACTGTAATTATGCCTTTAGGCAAAAGACTGTTCTATGTGTATGTCCTGAGTTCAGTGCCGGCTGAGCTGGTTCACTGTACCAGCTACTAAGAAGGAGAAAAATGGCTGCTACTGCTGAACCCAGGACACTGTATAAGTCCTTATCAGGCTTTGGTACAGAGTCAACAATATCACGTTAATATAACAGAATATATGTGATATAATTATTAATATATAAATGAAATATTGCTGTGTTCCAGATGCCTGTGTTTCCTTCAAGCTGCTCATGTTTGTTTGCAAAGGGTATTCCTGAGGCTGCTCTAAACTACAATCTCAATTTTCATCTCTTGCACCTTGACCCCTCATAAACCCTTGAATCTTGAGCAGACCACAGAATTCCACAATCTGAGAAGGGTGATCATTTGTAATTAGAAGACATCTCAATATAAATTGGGCTTTTTGCTTAATGATAGCATAGTATAGAATCGTTCCATACATCACACAAGTACAAACAAGTACAAGTATAGTGTCATCCTTCAACTACAGAAGAATGGTATAATGGAAGATGGCCAAATCTCTGTTTCTACCCATCTAATTTTGTTGCTAGATGGGTAGAAACAAAATATGGCATCCTTTTACACACAGGAGATACATGTTCCGGTATTCCATAGTCTACACTAGAAATGTATCAGTAAATATGAGATTTGTAGTGTACAGATTGCATTTAGACAAGCAGATATAGAAGCAAAGTAAAGGTGGGGTTTTAATGGGGTTTGTGGCATCTTGGAATTACATTCTATGTACTGTGTGTTTGAACTTGAAACTTCTAATGTGGTATTAGCATACTTTTTGTTTCAAAGCAAGAGCTGACCTGTAACTGATAACATTCAGGAGGCATTGCAATACGCACAGATAAAACTTATATAAGTATAATAAAGTGTCTAAGATTCTTATGCATACATACTTGATGTGAGTGCTGCAGAAAAGACACATATGGTTAAGAGAATAAATTCTTTCAAATGCCATAGATCCTTATATTAGAATGAAAATATTGCATGCTGCCTGTACAATATACTAACTTCATACTATTTTACATATGCACAAATATTTCATCACTTTCTTAATTTAAAAGGTTTCTGCCTTTTCATATTTCCCAGTTATTAAAGCGAATCAGCTAATGAAAGGTTACACACTGCCAGCACTTTTCACAGAGGACCAAGGACTGTGCCCTTTACCTCATTAAGCATCAATATTATTTGGATGTGTGTGGCAAAAAAATAGCAGTAATTTGGACTAGATTTGAGTGAAAGGTCCTTTGCACAAGCCAAGATGTTTCTGTGGTGCATCCTGGCAGTAAATCCCAGTCTGACTATAGATGAATGACACACTTACTTTGCCCTCTCTTTTCTTATGGAAGGTAGTTGATGCAGTTCAAATTCTAGCCCTGGGCTGGTACAGATGTCTGACCAACAGAGTAAAACATATTATTCTCTACCTCTTCCAAGGAAGAAGCAGCCAGCCTCATGGAAACATCACACAGATTCCATCCACACACCACAACTACAACAGCAAAATCTTGCAGGGGTGTGCTGACAGCACCAAAGCACACACACAGTTTTAAGCATGTAAACTAATGAGACCTATTCACAGTACTCTGCTACATGAAATACTACAAAGGTATTCAGACCATATCGAAAAATTCTTCAAACCATCTCATCAGCATGCACAGAGACACTAACATAAGCTCCAGCTAAATTCATCCTTTAGTATTTTACTTACAATTTCCACAAAACTGATAGTTTTACTAGCACATTTTTTTTCATCAGTAAATAGACTGACGCGGTATCAGTCTCCTATGAGCTATCAAAGAATAACAAGCTCTATTTCTTCTGGCATGGGCTATCTTCTAAATGTCTCTGGCTATTGTATGCAACAGCAACACACACAAAGCACATCTTCATTAGATCCCAAACTATGAACCAAAGCTGCATTTAGGATCACAGAAAAAAATGCAGCTGCTTCAGAAGCAGAAGATACATTGCCATGGTAGGAAATACAATGCAGACAATGCTGAGAGATGGAGAAAAAGAAGTCAGTGGGGTTAAATTAAAAGTTCAGTCCAAATGCTTAGCGGTATGAATGCAGTTGTCAGACAAAGAGCACAGTTCCCAGTACTGTCAGTCATTTACCGCTGAAAACTACAAAGTTGCTTTTTGAACTGGTCAGAGCCCAGGAGACTTCACATGAAATGAAAAGCAGAAAGAAGAAATGCCAAGGAGGCAGCGAACTGTTTAAAGATCTTTCTGTTTCAAAAAGAGAAAGAGAGGGGGAGAGAAAGCAAGAGAGACAGATTGAGAAAGATCTTTTAAAATAAAAAAAGGCCAGAAAATAAATACTATTTTAAATAATTTCTTATGTGCAAACATTCCAATTGGTCTTGAGCACAAGGTAATCTCCTAAGTACTGCCAAACAGAGCTCACAGTGAGAGCATTTCCCAAGTTTTATTGCAATTCCTTAAATTTTATGGAGACAGTTAAAACAGATGTGAAGCAAAGAAGGTATTCTCTTAGTCTTTTATGACAGGTATCACAAATCGTTTCATTCTAAAGTAATAGCGTTACCTATTTCCTACTGTATACAGTAATGATGCCTAGGAAATAGTTACTTCAGTAATGTCAATTGTAAACCAGGATTCTTTATATTTTATATCTGAATCAGTCTCCAAAGATATTGCCAGCATTACATCCCTGACATTTTCTTGGCCATGTAGAAACTTAGTGATAGGTAGGCATATCAGGCTGCTGTATCTCTAGAATTATTGCAAAAGACTTAGCAGGAAGTAGGGGGGGAAGGGAAACAAATTGTAAGGGGGAAAAAACCTATTTAATCCAGAAATATATGCAGAGAGATAGCTCAGGATTTGGAGGAATGATATAAGATTTATTCCTTCTCTTATATTTAGCTATTCATTAGAGAGAAAAATGTTTCTAGAATATTTTTACAGAACATAAAATCAAAGTAGAGGTGCATAGCAAATCCAAACAAAAGGAGAAAGCATTTGCTACTCAGATCTCTATCTCTGTGAGGAAGAGAAACTCTGTTCCAGGGTGTGTGTGCCAGATGAATGTTAATCTTCACTTTGTTAAGATATCTGGCCAAGTTTTCTTACAGGTGCCCCAAATAATAAGATGCTAATTTGCAGACACAGCACCGTACACAGGCATTCAGGCTAGGATTTCCAGAAGGTCAAACAAGGAAGATGCCAACTGCTGAACCTCAGCAAGAAGCGGATGCTTAACTCATCTAGGTGTCTTGCCAGATCCAGTCTGGGGACACAGGTAACCCTGAATGCTGGTATTTCGGTTATGTATGACAATAGAACATTAGAAAGGGCATGTTTGAAAAGGTGGTTGTAGAATTCATCATTAGCCTTTCCAAGTTTTCCATTATTCCTTCTACAATCATTCAACAGCTAGCTATATTCTAATTAGCTATAAAAAAATGCATCAGTCTTCACGAGGATATTTTATTTAGAAATTGAAACCTGTATCTTGTTTCACTTTAGAAAGCTTTTCACATCAAAACTTTTTAGACAGCTTTTCACATCAAAACCAGAGTAAATCTCAATTGTAGCAGCAATATTGATTCTGGGACACAAGAATGGAAAGAAAAGCTGTATCATGCTGGATCTATGCCGTATCATCAACTCTACCACTGGCCAGTACCACTCTGCCTACAGCAGAGTGGGAAGAAAATAAACATTTACCTACAATACTGTCCCAGCTTCCTGCAGTTTATTGAGGTAGAAGTAAGAGCTTTCAGTTAAACAGACTTCCTTGGATTTTCTTCCATGAATCTGTCAACTGCTCCATAAAACCATAAAAATTTTCAGCATCTTGCGGTGATGACTTTCTTGACTGACCACACATTACACACACAAGTTCCTCTTTTTGCTGTGAAACTAACACTTTCTAATTTCATTTGAGGTCTCCTATGTTTTACACTGGAAAGAACAATGAACTCTACTCACCTTATTTATGTCAGGCTTTATGGACTTCTAGCATGTTGTCCCTTAGTTAACTTTTCTCCAGGCTAAACAGCATTATCATCCTTAAGTTTTTCATATTATGGAAATTTTTGAATACACATGATTATCTTTGTTATTCATCTCTCTAACTTTTTAATTTATTTTACATTTTATTTGGGATGGAGGAACCAGAACTGTTTAAAGCTTTCAAGATCCAAGCCTAATGTGGATTTATACAGTGGTATAATAACATTTTCTCAAAATTGCAATGACAGCTTGCTTCCATCATATAATAAAAATATAGAGATAAAGCATCAGGACTTAGAATTCAGTATCTTTAAGTGGATTTAGACACTATTTTAAAATATCCTTGCTGTCCTAAGGGCAATCTTATTTTCATATATATCTAAGAGAACCTACGAACCAGTACAATCCAATAACTGAGACTGACCTGCAATACTTCCTGTTCTATTCATAAGGTGACAGTCACAGTCACCATATGGTAGCTGCTAGTAATTCTGTCAATTTTTTAAGTGATGAGATAACACAGTGAAGAACACATTAGAAGAACACATATAAAATCAGGTAGAAGACTCTAATAACTTAACGTATTCTTTCCCTGTCCAGTGCTCAGGTGAAACATGGGAGTGATACGAACAACTGTTTCTCCGAGTTAATCAACTTGATCCAAGTTTACAAGGTCCACCAATAAATTCCCCTTGCATTGAAGCCCTGCACCAGACAGGTGGCAAAAAAAAAAAAAGTTCTCAGTTTGGTTCTTTCAGATACTTGCATAGCAGAAACAAATGTTATATGACTGTGATAGGCTGTGCTCCATAGCAGTCCAGGCTTACAGCGAAGTGGGTAATGCTTCATGCTGAGGTTGTTTGGCTGTGAACCCGATGGCATGACAACCTGATGAAAGCTGTTATACCTCCTCTTTCAAGTCTGGTGGCAGAAAACTACATCTTCTTCCTTGAATGTTGTAAAAGTGTTATCAGGTTGAATGGGATATTCCATTACATAAGCAAAAGATGTGCATCTTCTCTTCCCTGGATCCCTTCCTCACAGCAGTGTCTGCTGAATTGTGTGTTGACTGGTCTCTTCAGACTGAAATGGGGACACGACTGTTGTTCCCTCCTCTTTAACATCATCCTTTAGTTATCAAACCTTCAGCAAACTGCAGCAGGAATAACCAAGGGACTTAAAGCTTTATGCTGCAGGGAAAAGAAAGTTGCACTAACATATACATACATATGGTGTTCACACATTTATAACAGGCTACCAACTGGTCTGCAAGAAGTTACACCAGACCATGATGTTCCAGGTTGCAAGGTCAGCCAACAAATATCCTGGGAACTACTCCTTAACACTGCAGAAAATCAAAGGGAAAATTAACTAGCTTTTTTCAGCTCCTATGAGCTGTTCAAAACCATTTTATGTTGGGACATAAATCATTCCTCCTGTAAAGAACATCTATGGTGCCAATTTCCTACCAACACTATACAAACTGAGACAAGAAGCAAGTACCTGGAACTAGACATATATTACTTGGCTGAGCAGACTACATGCAATAAAATTGAACTGATTCCTAAGAGTGTTTTAGTTATTCTATATACTTCCTTTAACCACTTCACAGTCTTTCTTCCAATAATTTAATATAAATTCAGAGGTTTATAGGACTTAAAAAAGAAAAGCTAAGATTAAGATTAGCAGTAGGAGAATATTTTCTAGAGAAAGGAATGTCAGGCTATACAGCAGGATGTTTTTACTCAGATATCTAACAAATAAGGACTTATTTTTGGATAAAGTATTGTACTGGAACTGAAAATACTTACGGTCAATCGGTCAGCTTCTGCCTGACATAAGCCTACTCAGTAAATGACTTTTTTTCAGTTCTTGCCAGTGAGGACAATAATAGTTAATTTTTGTCAGTTGTGCTTATTTAGACAAGAAGCCTTTTGAGGCAGAGACTCTACCCTCATGTATGTAAAGCACCTATTGCCAAAGAACTCTGATCATTTCTGTTGCTGTAGTAGGAGTAATTGTAAGTATTATTTCCTCCAGGTATTCCCCTGTGCTTTTAAAGTAAACCCCTGGACCTACAGGATGCTATGTAGTCGCTACTAGAGGCAGGGTAAAACTGTATAAAAAAAGATGCCCTGAGGTAATACAAGTATGAAGAAATTTTTGCCTTCACATTGTATATGACTGGAACAGGTCTTGGAAAGATATTCAATTCATTTAAGCATAGAATTATCCCTAATTAACCATCAACTTTGTGCTAAAAAATACCACCTGTTTAATAAAATTATTCTGTAAATAACTGTAAGAACTGTTGTGGCTAAGACAATAAGATTCAGGCTAAGACAGCAGAGAAAGACTCTCTTTGAATGATGATTATTGTATGAAGACATGATATGCAAAGGTATCACAGTTACATGGGACTTATCTCTATACATTAAAAAGAATGAAAGGAAGTCCTAAAAATTTACCCTCTTTTAAAGTGCAGTCCTTGCCCTATAATATTTGCACTTTCTAAATTACAATCAGCCAATGTTCTTTTTTTGATCCTAAATAAAATTCAAGAAAATCTTATTCTGAACAGTAACTATTATGAAATAACAGTTCATAAATCATACATAAAATTATGATTCTTGCCAATCAATGCAATACAGGAGTGAAAACTGCTCAAGAGACTGACCTATTACTGTCTTCTATATGTAGAAAATTAAATAAATGAGATAAAGTATCTCCAACAAAAGACTGAAAACAAAAGGGAAAATGGATTCTTAAAATACATCAGCATGATTTTAGGTATGAGTCAGCTGCCTTTTCTTCTTTTTTTTTTTTTTTTTTTTTTAGGTAGCATAAAATCCTGTCACCTATATTTAGAGTGCTCAGAAAATGGCCTGTATAGATATTCTCTTGTCATCAGCACATACATGCAGGGCTCTGGCAACATCAGTCAAAACTTCAAGAGAAAACAGAAAGATGAAGTAAGATGGAAAATAAAAGATAGAAAACTATTTTAAAAAATGTTTATTATGTGGAATGATTTAATAATGTCAATGATTTGCAAGAGTTTCATGAGCATTTGTACAGAAGAATCATGGTATTTTGGCCAGCATCCAGAGGACTGAAATTAAAATGCACCTGATAAGTTGTCAGCAAATTTGTTCATCAAGCATAGGATATTATAATTGACAACTGACTTTTATAGCTTTATATTTAATGATCTTTAGTTCTCCTGAATTCATTTCAGAAGCCTAGTATAAACTATACTCATAGAAAATATTTTCCTTGTGAATTATCACTAGCTGATCCCAAAATCTGGATCTGGAGATTTCCGTCCCATTGCTTCAGCTGCTTTTCAACTTCTGTGATTGACTATTTCATTGGAATTTATATAAGCTATGAATTGGATCTAAAAAGCATAAGGTCGTACCATATTTTCTGAAACTATTCCTTAAATAACCCTTCACTAGGATATTCTATGTGATGTGAGCTTATGATACTATTTTAGATTGTAAGTTGTGAACTGAACTTCAGCGTTCAAGCACTGCTTCTATATCCTATTATAAGCAATGTTTGGAATAAGAACAAAATTATGGCCTGTCACTACAAAATGACACTGTGTTATCAAGTAATATCTGGCAAGATGAAGCAGTTGATTGGGGCTCTACTTTTGATATTCACCCAAAGTGAAGAAAATCATATCTGCTCTGACTGGTTGAAAATTGTTTTGAGCAATTTATCAGACTATTGATGCCAAAGTTAGCATTGTGAAGTACAGACCGAGACGGAAATTTTGGTCTGGGAGACAAACTTTAATTTCAATATTAAGAAAATATAATATTAACACACATTGTTATAACTCAGACAGCTGTCAAATTAATTGTGCCCATGAAAGGAGCTTTGAGAGACATTAAAGTGCCAAGACTCTTTGCTAATTACTTCACTGGTTGATGATGCACCAAGTATGCTTAGCAATGAAGGCATCTATTATGGAAAGCTCTAACTTGGTGTAAACTAATGCTGTTTGTTTCATTTGAATGGCCCTCTCACTGGAAACAGTTGACATACACAATCAAAACTTGCCATCAGCGAAGTTGCTTCACCTGTGACTTATCCAGCTGACCAGACCTTTCTGTTAGTATTTTATATATTTTTAAAAGAAAATAGTGCAATACTCTCTGTGCAAACAAAGCACCACTACAAATAGTGACCTGATAATCAACAGAACAAAAGAATATGTAGAATCGCACACACGCTCCTGCCCAAAGCTGGTCAAATCTGTGAGGTTAGATTGGTCCACTTGCATCAGACATATAACCCAACGGTATTTTGGATAAAATTCTGGTCAACATAAATACGCAAATTTACATCAGTTGGAGGCTGGGTTAATTTCTATCACTAGTGAAAAATGAGATGACATGAAATAGGTTAAAAATAATATTACACCAAATGAGGTGTTCTCATTCTCATGTTTTGCCTTTCACACTTTCACTGGAAACATCTCAGAAATTAACAGCTATAGATAGAAGCATAAACAATCAGAACATAGTCAGTACACAGAGAAATCTATTACACTCAATGCCTCCTATTTTTGAGATACACTTTTAAGTTTGACATCTTACAATATCCACCAGTGCATTCTTTTATTTCATGGCTAGAATGAGAACCAGTTCCTCCACGCTTGAATCAACTTCTTAGAAACTATTTTAGAGCATAAATTACAACACACCTTTTCTTCACATTAGCCAAAAATGTCTTTTAATTTTTATTAAGATTAAACAGTACTTATCCAACCTGGAAGTCAATGGAGTTCCATCCAATCTGTCGATCATATGAGATCTATAAACTTTACTTGCTCTAATTTCAATTTCTGATCTATAAAATGCTGTCTTAATGAATTCTTACTGATTGCCAACAATGGGTTTTTATTAAAGGAGTTTATTTTCAGTGTGCCTTTAATTGTCAGTGGTCTCATACACTGCAGGGACATTGAGCACTCTGAAATCCCCAGTTGCTTTTTTCTTTCTAGGCCAGTCCTGTAGTGAGGTTCTAAGGAAAAGCTGAGAGTAATTTAAAAGAGAGAACATTTTTCTCTGTTGTTCAGGCTTTGATTTTTGTCTGCTCAGCAGAATTACTAATATGGCTTGATTCACATATGTTTTGAGGAGTTAAAAAATCAGAGTTCAGAGTCCAGACACAAAATATTAAACTATTTGTATTGAACTCTTTCTGTAGACACCAGGCACAGAAGCACTGCAGGGCATTTTGTTCTCAACAGTTTTTAGAACCTGTTTATAGATATATGTCTATATATGTATTTCAAAATATCTAATGCTTTCTGGTGTTTCACTGATTTCAAATTTCACAGGGGACTATCTTTTTTTTTTTTCCAAAATAGTATATTATGGATAGATGGATCTGTGTAAGTACTGCAAGAGGACAACAGGGGCTTTCATGAGAATTTAGTTGAAGCTAATCTTCAGTCTTATACCCCAGGTCTCTAACTGTCCTATGTGCTACACATCACTATACAAAGGGATACTAAGGGACAATTGATGAACCATCACCAGATCTAGAGGATCTGCTAATGCTTGTATTCCTTTCTTTTTGTAGAGGGAACAGGTGTCACTTATTGACCTGCAGAAGATTTATAAAGCACCACCTCAAACTAGAGCAGGAATTTATTTTTTCCTTTCCTGCCCACTATTTGGCCTAACACTGAACATTGGACTTGACTCAAAACTTTAAAATAGACAACTACTTTTAGCAACAAAGAATTCTCAAATCACTAGGTTCTGAGTAGATTATAGACTAGTAATCAGAATCAAAAGGAAGAAACCAATGATTTCCTACTCTGCACTACTTTCCAGTTTAAATCTGCAGTCAAATACAGTTAATTTATCAGAGCATGCTGGGCTGTGCAGGTGAAGCAAAATGCCATCAACTATAGACTTTGTAGACAGAGTCATAGCTAAGAAATCTTAGAAAAATAGTGTCTGAGAAGCAGCAGAAAAATCAAGCAATGGGGATTGGATTTCTTTTCTATAGGACAGATGCTGAAGAAAAGTGGCACAGGAGAAACATGCAATTACAAACCATGCACTTTGCATAACAAAGTCCTATATTTTTCTTAGAGTGAGGATGTCAGTCAAAGCTCATTCACCAGTAACATATGATAAGTCAACTGTATAACTTTATCTCTTATGTAAATAGAGGTAATATAGGTAAGAATATACCTTATTTGTTTTCCTCTGATCAAAATCACCAGAAGATGTAGATGTATTAGCAAAATAAGACACGAGAAGGATTATTTTCAGTTTGTAAGACCTCCCTTCCATCTCCCATACCTGCAAGGATCCAGGATGGGCAGGAATTTGTGAAACAGAAGAACTCTAGTGTCACTGTCAACTCTTCTCTGTCCCCTCCAGTTCTTCTATCATGTGGGCAACCCTTTGCAATCCTGCTGCTTTTTCAGTACAGCCAGCTTCCTGCCAGAAGAGCTCCAGGGCCAAAGCCAGGACTTCTGCCTGAATACAATAAAGAACAACATGAAAAGTTTAATCCTGTAGTCTGAGATAGTTCATAGGGGGAAATATCCATTGTTCTCACTGACAGAAGAGCTAGCTCTCAGTGCCTCAGACTGAACCAACTTGTTTACTCTGAAACAAATTTTGAGAATAATTCACTTCAGGAGCTACTCTGCCTGTGTAATACCAACAAGTCCACATAGATTTGGCTTCCTCCATCCTCATATGAAGGACATGAAACACAAATTCTTTGGGCCACATTACAAACTAAGAACTGCAATGGCTGTCACACAGCCCTTATGCTGTTTCATGAAATCTGAAATGGGAGAAAAATCAGGATGTTTCCTGGAATCCAGAAGAGACAAAGTCCAAGAGTCCTGCAGGATGGGCTAATCCTGAGAAGAGCATGCTCACGGTACTCTGTACAGTATGGTAGGCCTTCTAAAATGCTGAAGGAACGCCGGTTTTTGGAAAAGACTTGGTATGTACACAATTCCCTGAAAGGCCAGGGCAGACAGTACTCTCTTGGCCACTACCTGCATCTGCCAAAGCCTCTCACAGTGCTCACATAACTCACAACACATCAGTAACCGAGGTAGCATCTGGTTGCAATACACAAACAGGATTTAGGAAGCGAAAAAGACTATCTGGATGATCCCCATAGTCATTATGCATCTCTGCAAGTTCAGACAGGCACAGTATGACCTAGAGACATTAACTTTGTGCCAGCTGTTCTCTCATTCCAGAAAAATAATCTTGCTTCAAATCTTATTTGTAAGACTCTGATAAGAGAACCATTTATCATCTCCTTTAAATGAATAAATCTCATTTAAAAATCATTGTGATGCAGCTTGTATGTGATCTATACTGTTAACTGAGCACTGCAAAAGCTGGCAGGCCTAAAATTAGATCATGCAGCTGCATATGGTATGGGGAAGCAAGACTGAACACCACACTGTCCCTCTGCTTCACTCTGCTCTATGGTGGTGAAGAAAAATGAAATCAGAGCTTGTACTGTACTTGTACTTGTACTGTACTGTACTTGTGTACAGCAGGGAGCAGGATCCTTCCATATTTCATTATTTTCAAAGGCATTTCAGGGCCTTTCTGCAACACAAGGAAAAGATGCTTTGGGATACAAAAGATCACTGCAGAAGTCAGTAGCATACGTGTGTGTATGGTGGTGATTCTGAGTTGTCTGAGAAGGTAAACTGCTATCTGTGTTACAGCCTTGTTTCATTTGTGCATACAGCTCAGCCACATTTTTCAGGAGCTATGGGATATAAGGGGGATTTTCGTTGGGGTTTAAGTGTCACAGGAGTTTTAAGACAGTTTATGTATTGGATGTGTCAGCCTTAACAATGTTGCTGTGAAGTGGCATGTGAAATGAATTACATGGCAGGACCTGAAGACCACTAGATTCATGGATTGCTGAGCGTAAGGGTTCAGAGGACAGAAGAATGAATTTCCTGATAAACATAAGGGAAGAAGCAGCACTGCAGTCCATTAGTACATTCAGATATGAGCCAAATACAGCAGTCCGCCAAGTGTCAGTACTGCAAAGACTCCATCAGATCCCTGACAAATCATTAGGCACATCTTTTGAAAGTAAAGGCTCTTGATTATACAACTGCACAGTCAATCCAAACTCAAATACTTTTGATTAACTTTCAAGCACATGCAGTGCTTGAAAGCACACATGCAGTGTGCTTGAATCATTTAACAGTCACTCTATTTCAGTTTCTGACATGGTAATTTTGTTATGAGAATATTAGGAACACAATAAAATTATGCAGGTGTATCTCTTTGTGTCTAGCAGGTACCTGTATTTCACTATACACTGAGTGTAAAGCTTAATTTTTGGTAAGTGCACCTATTCCTTTTGTCCCTGTTCAAATAATTTTACTGTTCAACAAAATATCTGCAACGCTCTGTACAACACTGCATTCTGAAAAAAAAGGGTGCCAAAGGAACCCATGGTAACCTTTCACTCCAGACACTCTAATTTTACACACAAATCTAGCATGCAATGCAGACATATTCTCAGCTCTGTTTTCTTGTGTGTTTAGTCTTGCTCTGGTGACAGTAACAGTTTAGTTTCTAACTGTGTTTACACCAAATGGAATGCTTGTCAGTAAGAGTGAGTTTTTCTGAGCATGGGTAGTACAAGGGCTACAAATTCTCAGCACAGTAGCCACTCAATTTTAATTCCCTTTGCAAGCACTCTGCATAAAGCAGGAGGTAGCCTTCTCCATCTCGCATAAGCCAACTCCTATTAAGTGTGCTCATATTGAATGGTCTCACAGACACAGCATGGCATACCTATTGCACTTTATACTCATAGCCTTCACACTAACTTCTCACATAGACAAACTCTAAGAGACACCACATATGGACTAGAAAGGAGAAAAATAACATGACAACAGATTATTCACAAACTAGATAAGAAGAGGTCCATAGAATAAAGCTTGAGAGATTTACCATCTTGTATAACTCCTGCTAATCTACTTATGCCAAGTTAGATGGTTGTTAGCAAATCTCCAGACAAAAGTTTATCTAAAAATCTTTTAAAAAAAATGCAGGTTTAGGGTCTTGCCGATAGCCCACATACATCATCAAAAAAAGATTTAATAAAATCTAGAGATTCAAGGAATGAGACAAAAAAATAAGCAGTATGTTTACCTTCAGCTTTAACATGGGATGAATGTTATTTACTTTCTTATTAGCTTCACTGTTTGAATCAAAAATAGCACTTCTGAGACATGGTCAAGATCGTGCTCCATCTTATTGCTAAGGAAACGGTACACAGGCTCAGAACTTGTGTCTTGTTGAGAATTTACTTCTTAGCTGTATTGCTACAGCTTCTGATAGCGTAATGCTTCATAAAGAAACTACTGAAATGGCTGCAAGAAGAAATCAATAGTATTGCTTTCACCTCTGATACAGATAATTGAAATTTATCTCAGACAAATAAATTGATTGGAGGGAAAGTGAAGGAGTAAAGACCAGAAAGAAAAAAAACTTTATGAAGTGCCAAAATCTTGGCATGTGCAAGTAAGATCATTTACTATTCTACAGTGCATAAAAGGAAGTTCAGACTAATCAAAAACCAACATCATGAATGCAACAAAAACAAGAAGTGCTCAAGCATTCAAGCCTACTGGGCAGGGTGTGAAGACATAGTAATAAATATTTTCCTATTATTTTGTCTTTATGTTCAATTAGAGGCTTTTTATTGTGACCATCCAAACCTAGCAATTAGTCAATTTAAGAAATTAACTGACAAAAATGGGAATGTCATGATGCCAAGTAGCATTGACACCAAGAACACAAATATCAGTATGACAGGCTTTGTAGTTCTCTTATTAATATTCCAGTCAGTCTTTCTGGACTATTGCACCTAGGCCTACAGGTCAGTTCACATGTGTGGCATATGAGGCACGGACTCCAGCTGTGGTGCAGCCAGAGACGTTTATCGAGTGAGCTTACAGGCTTTTATAGTATTCTGCCTAGCCATCATCAGCCAATGGCTTTACTGATCATGCGCCTTTTCAACCAATCATGTTAGCGTTCATGTGCCTTTGCTTAAGCAACTGTTTTTCCAGGTAAGGCAAGTGCTTTCCCAGACATGTTCTAACATGTTCTTTCTGCTGCTACAGACATCACAAGTGTTTGCCTGGACATGCTCTGAATAAGGCAAGCGCTTGCCCAAACACGTTCTACCTAAGGCAAGTGCTTGTACAGACATGTTCTGCTGCTGCAAACATTGTTACTTCCCATTCTCCTTGACCACACATTCTGTGTCCCCTTGGCCCACACACATGACCATGTGCAAAATGGAAAAGAATATTTATAAATCAAAAACTATAATAATTTACAAGTGTTTGGCTGAAAGGTAGCCATGTTTTCTTTTACTGATCAAGACCACTTAAAGGAGCTCCAGGCTTCTCTATACTCTAAACATAAAAACCTCTGCTCCCAATTCTTGGTTTTAATAAATTATACTCTAGGAGAAAACAAGTATCCACATGGGGAAAAAAAAAAAATTCTGAAGCTCCTAACTGATGCATGGATAGACTCCACAACTTGTTAAAGTTGTAATGAAGGTATGCTTTATTCAGCTCTGAGGCATATGGGGGATAGCTCCTCCAAAGGCATGTGCACCTCAGCGTCATTTCCCCTTTACATTTATCCTCTAAAGTTATACATATGCATGAGGTTGCACAACACACCTATACATACTCATGTCCTATCCCTGCTTCGTATTATAATGAGCTAGGAAGTCTTTTGCGCCTGACCAGTGCCTCCTAGTGGTCATGGGCAAGGGTCTCAAGATGAAGTAAACAAGTCTTCCTTGAGCCTGAACTTTTGACCTCTAGTCGTTACGCATGCTCCCTGGACGCTTGGTCATTGTCCAAAGTGCAGAGCCAATTTCAGTCAGCCTAGGTGTCCAAAGGACGGGAATCAAGTCACAGTCCTTACCTCTTAACAATAGCCACGTCTTTACATCTTGTTCTAGCATACATGGCGAGTACGATAAGCATGAATGAGTAGTAACATTGTTAAGCAAGCGGCTTGATCTATCCCTCTGTACATTGCAAGTACGAGAAGCATGAGCAAGCAGTAACACTTAAGCAAGCAACTTGACCTACCCACCCTGTACATACATGTTAATCCTTCTCATCAGTCCCCCCTTCCCTATAAATTTAGTAAATTCTTTTACTAATACATAGGTTCTTTTTCTAGTGAGCTTCCACAAAAGGTATCTCTTAGCACTTAAAGAAGTTAGAGCTGATGTTTGTTGTAACATCCTCCAATTCCAAACGAACAGCACAATAGAGAATATAAAATTTATTCCTACTAATATTAAAAGAACAACTATAGGGTGAAGAAGCGTATTTAGAACACCAGTTACAGTAGGTGACCACCCAAAAAGTATATTCATTAGTTGATGGGATACAACTGTGCTAAGTATGTAAAGTCACACCCAATAATTTTGACAAAGTTATAAATATAAAGCTTGGAATAATTTCCAACAGTGATAATTTCATCATCATCTATCTTCACAGAAACATAAGCAGTTTTGAAACAAATACAGTCCTGGCCAATACATACGAGTATAGTTTTTTTAAGTATTGTCTGGATGGACTTCAAAATGAGAGATGCCTTGTTCTGTATTGAGGCATATGTCCTTAGCATCAATTGTGTTTTTTCTTGAGCTTTTACAGTTCTAGTTGGAAAGGCTTCTGGCCAACCTGAAAAGGTATCTGTTAATACCAACAAATACCTATACCCCCCTTTTCTTGGCAATTCCATGGAGTCAATTTGTCGTTGTTGTCCTGGCCTATTGCCCCTCCCAATTTGGCCTATCTTTGGCCTAGGGTTGTTTTTGGAATTCGTTTGGAGGCAGAGATTGTACTATTGAGTTACTTGTTGGATAGCAGCATACAGGTTTCTAGCCATAATTTTGCTTATTAAATGTCTATGCAAGGTATCCACCCCCCTCTAGTGTGTTTTTTTTGATGTTCACTCCTTACTAGGGACCATAATAAAGAGGAAGGGACAATTATTTTTTTCCTGTGCTGTGCTAGCCCACCCTTCCTCATTGAATGTTCTGCCTTGGTCTGTGATTAATTTCTGATTTTCCTTATTATAATTCATCTTACCTTCCAGGGAAATTCTTCCCGTCAGGAATTAAGGGACCCTTTAGTTGTTATCTCACCTTTTGCCGCTCCTTTTGCCTCTCTGTCTGCCAGCTCATTTCCCTCCTCCAATTCTGAGCTCACCTTCTGGTGTGTCTTGATGTGTATAATTACTACCTTTTCAGGCAGTTGGACCATTTCCAACAGTCACACTATTTCTTGTGCATGTTTGATGTTTTTTCCTTGCAAGTTCAATAGTCCTCTTTCTTTCCAAATTGTTCCATGTGTATGCACAATCCCAAATGCATATCTTGAGTCTGTATAGTCCTTTTGCTATTTCTAAGGCTCTAGTCAGAGCAATTAGTTCCACTTTTTGTGCAGAGGTGTTTATTGGCAAAGGTCCAAATTCTATTACCTTTCTGCAGGTGGTAACTGCATATCCAGCATGTCGTTTTCTGCTGACGACATAGCTGCTCCCATCAGTAAACCAGGTTTCTGCGTTGTTCAAAGGGGTATCTTTCAGGTCTGGATGGCTGGAGTATGTGGCCTCAGTGGTTTTCAGGCATTCGTGGTGTACCGGTTCTCCTTTGTTTCCACTGAGGAAAGAAGCTGGGTTGTCAATGTTAGTCACCACTACCTCTACATCATCTTGTTCCACAAAGATGGTTTTATACTTCAGGAACCTCTGAGGGGAAAGCTGGTGTCTACCTTTCACTTCCAGCACTGCAGACACAGTATGGGACACTAGCGCTGTCATTTTCTGGCTCAAGGTAAATTTGTGTGCTTCTTGGATCAATGGCTCTAAGGTATCCCGGCCATCCTTTGGCCGCTGCATCTAACTGCTTGGACAGTTCATTGGCATGGACCCAAGTTCTGTGCCAGTATCCCCAGGGAAATCCCTTGTTTCTCATGGGAGAATAGAAAGCATGGTTTACTCACATCTGGAAGTCCTAGAGCTGGAGCTGACATGCGAGCATTCTTCAGCTGGTGGAAGGCTTGAGTGGCTTCTTTTGTCCACTGAAGATTCTTGCTGTCTTTTACATCTACAGGTTTGCTGCAATTTATGCAGACATGAACAAGCAGCCCAAAGCAAGGCTGTGCCTGCATGCGAGTTATTTCTACTTAGATCAGCAAGATTAAGCAACTTTCAGCAAGGTTATACCCTGAGGTGACTATATTGCTTCCAGACATATCCTTATGATATCCTTAGTGATCTCATTAAAGTATTGGCCCATTCTATTAGTTAAATAAGATTCAGGCTATTGCACCTTAGGGCTGCATTACACTACTTGGGTTGTTCTGGAAATCAGAAACTGAAAGCATGCAGTAGTCCTCATGTTGTACCTTGTTATTCAAATGGCCAAGGTTTCCTTTGGAATGAGAAGGTTTTATTCTGCTGGGATTACCTAATTCATGTGTCAGATGGTTGGCATGACCACAGAGCAGGGGAAAGATCTAGATATTGGTGGGGACAAGCCAGCACAAGTCAGCAGGGCAGGATACAGCTGTCACCTGAAATGATTGCCAGCTACTGGATTAGACAATGTTCCAGTTGATACAGAGAGTTAAGAATTAGTTAAAATCCAGATGCCACTTAGCCTCAAGGCAAGACCTTCAGAAAAGACCTCCTCCTAAGAAGAAAATGTTGAAAAGAAAACCAGTTCAAACCTGCCACAAAAATCAGGTTAAGTTACATATGCTCTAAGAATCAATAGGACTGGAATAATTCGGGTTCTAAGCCTGCACTCCATTCCCTGTGCTCAAGCTTTTGAGGACATCCCTTGAAAAGAAATGGCACTCCACAAAGGCAGGCACCTTCCCATGTGACTTCAAGATTGAACAGAAAGAGCATAAAATGCAAGTGATCCAAAATGTATGATACAGTGAAAGTAAACTACCTTTCCTGAGGGAGGAGAGACATGTTTGTTTTCTTGCCAACTTACATGACTTCAAGAATGATTAGCAACTAAAGAACCTAATGTAATTAGGGAACTGAATAGCCTAATAGCAAATGCATCTTAAATGGAGTTGAATGCAGAATAATGGAAAGACAAGATTAACTCCCTGCATATTCTGATGGCTTGTACCCTTAACCACTTAGAAAAAAGAACTAGACATCTTTCCAAAAAGCACAATGTCCAGTAGCAGTATAAAAACCCCAAATAACTTTTCAGCCTTCATTAAGGAACAGATAACGAGCAATATAGAAAATATCAAAGTGCCATTATATGAAATCACTGGTATAATCACATTTCAGCCTGGTCATCCATTTTCACAAAAAAAAAAAAAAAACACAAAAAACCCACAAAACAAAACCAGAGGAGAAATAGTAAGGGACAGGGAAGGGCAATTAAAAAAATTAGAAACACAGAAATATTTCCATACTGGAACAGTAAGGGACAGGGAAAGGCAATTAAAAAAATTAGAAACACAGAAGTATTTCCATACTGGAACAGATTAAAACCAAAGAAAAATAAAGATTATAACTCTTGTTTGGAAAGAAAGAAACAAAACACCATCTTGGGAATACAAAATATCTATAAAATAAATAATGTATAGAAAAATACAACATAAGATCCTAGCTGATAATGAAATATACTAGAACAGAAGAGATTTTTAAAACTGATAAAGCATATGAAACTCAGTTCCATGAGATACTATTGAAATAAAGAGTTCAGTAGGATTAAAAAGGGGAGGTATTGCTTCAAGTACATGAAAGTCTCCATCTGAAGCTATAAACATATTTCAGTTATACCAACCTGCTTGCTTTCACATATTATTGCGTATAGGGATATTACTGCAAATTTGTTCATGAAAGACTGGATTTTAATCTTTCTCTAAAATGTGTGGTATTGGATACTACTGGTCCTTGGAAATGCAGTTCTAGGTGGATGTTGAGCCTGATCAATTGCAGCAACTCATTGAAAGTGAATAACATAATGTTTCTACTAATAAATTAGTAAATAAACACTTAACAAATTGACCATTTACTTGGGGGGGGAGGGGGGGAAGAAATTGAATACAGCAAATAACAATCCAGGGAATTATTTATAAAAGAGGGAAATAAACCAACACCACCAAAAAAAATCAAAACCCAAGTACCAGGAGCATGATACATAGCAATAGAAGGTCTTGTTGCTTTGAATTGCTTAGAACAAATAACTTTTGCCAATCTGTTCCAGAGCTACAAATGATGAAAAATTCTAAAATAATGCAATTTATAACTTCCGCAACTACAGGGCTTTAGCTAAATGTTACAAAGGCTAATAATTTCTCATGCTTCCCCAGCCAAGGGTGGCAGTTGATCTCATCCATAACTGAGCTACTACTTCAGAAAGTGAAGTGCATTCTGGAGGTGTACAACTTTTTATTAAAGATCAGGACAAGGTTTAATGATTCCAGGGTTTTTTCCCCCTTTTGGCTAGTAGTAAGAAGTTTCACACAGTATAATTGAAATAAATGAGATATTAAACCCTAAAAGTCAAGGTAATATATAATTAAAAAGTAACCACAGATCACTTTAGCTATCTGCTAGGACATAGTCTTATAGGTCTCAAAAGCCACATCATCAAAATAACTCATTTCTGTCTGTCCTTTATTTACAAAGTACTAGCACTACTGAACTATGTCTGCTTTGATTATTCCACAGAAACCACCTAATATAGAGGTTTGAGCCTTCCAAGCTCATTTGACAGGGGTTCACAGCTCAGACTCAAACCATGGTCTCTGAGAAAAAAAAATGCAGTTATTTATCCTCTAAAGACATCTACTGGAAAATCGATACCTCAGATGTAATGAGTTGTAAGACAAGTAAATTAGAGTACAGATTACTCTGTCAATTGGAACACATAACTTTTCTCTGTAATTAAGTATTTCATATGTGGTGCACTGCATTTGGCACTGGTTGCTTTGTCTAATTACTGTACATTCTATTTTAAGTGGATAAGAAACTTCCTGAAGTACCTTGGCTTCCACTTCCAAAGGTGCATGAGCCAAAACAGAGCCTTTGGAGTAACCAGAAAAATTTCCTGCCCTAGCAGGTAGCTGGCACTGGAAATAAAGTGTGCTGTATAGTTAATGTGCTTGTCCTTTCTCATTTCAGCCCTACTACTGATATGAAAACAGATAATTTATACCAGTTCTGATCATCACTTGTCCTAGTCACAGGGACAGTGTGAACATGGAAGGCAACGCAAAAAATTGTATCTCAAATCCATAACTCAAGGAAATATTTCTGTTTACAAATGCAGGTAAGAAGAATACACAATTATTTCTTGTTCTTAGAACATCCATTGTCTGAGAGTGTGCAAAGCCTGTTCAGGTTTGCAGATGGTGGAGGCATCTAAAAGCTGTTACACCTGTACTGACTGACACAGGAGTATGCTGTGAGTTCAGGACATACACAAGCAACATCAACTTTGGAAGCGGAAGACCTTGGGGTGAGATCCTGGACAAACCAAGAATATTCTGAATGCTTGAGAAGCCTATACTATAGCTAGACCTCCATACACTGCTGAAGATAAAGGAAGAGTTTGGAGTTGTCCATGTTACAACTGCAGCATGAAGAATCATCAATAGTCTGAGACTTGAGAGCTCTTAAATTGTACAAATCTCTGTTCACAGGATGGAGATACCAGAAAGGATGTCAGTATCTGCATCTCAAGAGTATGCCTGAAGACTTACGGATATGAGTAGTGCCTGACTTCTCAGATTCAAGAAAGTTTGGTTCAGTTCAACTAGCTCTAATAAGATTTAAACACAGAAGGCTGATAAATACTATGTTTGCACTTGAAGAGATCTGAGACTTACACCTGTTCTTTAAAAAAGGTCTAGGAGACTGCACATGCATAGTTGTAGAGGATTATATACCAGAAGGGCCTACTGGAAATCCCACATTGCCATGTATGTACTGATTTTATTTTTCTTTTTGTGTGTGTGTTTCAAGAGATTTCATATTATTCTGTGATTTGCAGGTTCTGTGTATATAAAGTTTTGCTCACTCTACAAGTAAAGAAAGGACTGTGTTGTCTGTAGTTCCAAAGAACATCTTTGCGGACAGAGATGAAAAGTTCACTGCTTTATGTTGTTCATTTGTTCTTCAGCTCCTTCCTTTTCACTGCTGCATCTAACCCACTACCCAGAGAAATCAAAGGATGAATTTTCTGATCAGTACTCCTCTGTTGGTGTCAGATACAATCAAAGACTGGGAGTTTATTACATTTCAAAGTGCTGGGATTTAGTGACAGATCAGATCAAATTGCCTAGGGGAAACTACCACGGATCAACATTTAAAGTGCACTGCCTTTTTCTTAAGTAAAACTTGGCCTGTTGTCAAGGAAGAAAACTTTTCATATTTTCATGCTTTCTCCTTTCAAACAAAGTCACATAAAATGCCCCACATATGTATGAAACAATAGTTAGCTGTTTGGATTCTCTGTTAAGTGGGAATTATTATGATTTCTTTATTTAACACGCACTGCAGAAAAGATACTTTATTTCCAAGGAACCAGAAATTATTCTAGACCAAAGTCCTCTTGTACCACCAATACAGAAGACAATTTATGGAAGCATGAGATATACTTACCTTCATTTCTAAGTTCATTTTGCATTACCTGACTAATGTAATGAGGTCATAGTGTTAATTAGATAAGACCGTTTCCCATCTTCAAAAACCTTTACCAAACATTTTCTAGGCATGTAGGCGGTAGCTCAGGGTATCTCCTTCAGGCCTACCTACACTGTGCAATGAAGTAACATAAAAGAGACTCTAGGTGGTGAATCTAAAAGGCACAACTCTCTCAGGACAAGAATCTCTGTCTGATGAGCTCAGGTACCACACTGGAACAGTGTGCCCATCCTGCTCCTGAGACTGATTGGCTCAAACACCCCTGACTTAAACTGTTCTCTCCAACATCTTCACAAAGCAGGAACCTTTTTCATTCTTTCAAACCCTCTTACAACCAAAAGAAATCAGTTTCCAGCAACAGAGGTATAAGTCAATAAAGCAAGAACAGCTTTAGGATGCATTTGTAAACCACGGTTTAGCAGATCTGAAAAAGCAGCAGCATAGTTGTGCATTATAATTCAGATGACAGGAATCATGACTTCTTCACATGAAAAGTCCCATCAAGATCACAACATATCACAACAGAACACAAGAAACATCACAAGGACTTTAGGTGCTGATATTGCAAGTGACAACACACAAACTGCTGAGACTACACACTGTCCCACTGAACATCAATAGAAATACTTTTAAGATCCCCCTTTCCACCCTGCTGCTACCAGTTGCTGAATTTGAGTTATATTTTGCAGTCTTGTAGAACAGTCAAACAGGCAAATATACAGAGAAAGAAAATAACTCATCTGCTTGTGTTTTTAAATACTGGTTATGATATTCTTCAGTCAGTAAACTACATCACACAAGAGTTTTCCACCATAAGCAGGCTACAGGCACATATACATGGTACATGGTACCATATACATGGTACTAAAGAGCATATGGTGTAATTTTCAACTTCATACACAAAATACGTATCTCCTTTTAAAAGTGAGACAACTAGCTTTAAATGACTGACCTGAAAAAAACAAACAAACAAAAGGGAGAGTTTTCTTTAACCACATTTTGGGTATTTGGGTTTTCTTAACCACAATATAGCTAGGCAAAGTCACAGTAGGTAAGATCTGCCACACACAGGCCACATCAAAAGCCGAAGTTCCTAGTACTTTTGTCTCCATCAGGATCAGACCAACAAAAAAACAAAAGAGCCACACTTCTTAGAGTGGAAATGCAGGAGACAAAGGTTCTGCCACTCTCAAAAATTAGACATGGAGCTGGGCACACAGAGTGATCTCTCCACCTGGGAGATGCACAACAGAGAGGAGCTTCAGACCTTTCCCAGTCACTCAGCACTCAGCAGGACTTACAGTACAACTCACCTGCTAACCTTAAACAACAGAAAACTAGATTACATGAGGTGAGTCATAACAACTTTAGAGTCCTCTGATCCTGGAACAGTAAGAATTCAGGTGATTCAACCTGTCTGCCCTTAATGCTACTCTTCCATTCAGTTTGCTGCTAAAATTAAATGCTTTCATCACCCTGTTTGTAGACATCCACAGTATAAACATTGAAAATATAGAAGATGTGTAGCCTAATCTGTTTCAATTTTGCACATAAAACTGCATAAAGATCCATTCACTTTATTCCTATCAGTCATACAGACACTTTTTCCTGAGTATTAAACATAGGATGTAATCTTGGGTGTCAGGTTCAACCATACCCTAAAATCCTGAAGAAAGCACTGCTGAACCCATTTCTGTTTTAATGCAAAGGAACTAGGTGTGGGAGAATATTCAAAAGAAGTAATCCAAATTCACTTTTTAAGATTAGTTAAACTACATTAAGCTGCCAAATGGATGTTTTTACTCAGAGTGAAAGTGGCCTTAACTTGGTTTAGTTTAATTTGCTTTGGAAGAAGATCAGGAATTAATCTGATTTAACTAATCCACCTAAAGTCCATTAATTACTTCTGATTCTTGAGTTTTTCAGTACAGACAAATCTACTTTCATCTAGAGTCTGAGCTTGCAGATCCAGATGAAAGAGTTAAAGGAGCATATTCCAGAAACAGGTTAGAATCTCCATAGCTAAACCTCATTACATAATTTTGTGATCTTACGTAATACAATTCCATTGCAAAGCAAAAGAGATTAATCACCTTCAGTGTTCTACAGAGTAGGTCATGTGTGCCTAACTACAACAGACTAATTTAAGGCAAGCTCACCAGATAATCTGTTGCTCAAGAGGCTTTTAGCTGATAATGGTTGGAGGGTTTATGGTTGGGATTATCAGCTGAACTGGTATATTGAAAATACCAAAAACAGATCCCAAGAGGAAGAAAATACAGAACTTTCCTCTCTGACCTTACATTAACATTGATCTCCTATCCAGGTTTTTAAGAGTTCCTGCTAGAGCGGTCGATGTGCAAACAGGGTAGATTCTCTAAGAAGAAAACTTTCAGGTGGCGCTGGGGCACCAATTTGTCACCTGGAAATGGTGCTGGTATGAGCCGCGCTCAGTATTCTCAAAGATTTTCCATCTATCACTTAAAGGGAGGTCAAAGATACTGATTATTTTGCAGGGCTTCTGAGGATGGAAATTACCACTAGATTAGAGGAAATCTGAATAAGTGACACAAATACAAATAGTAATTTGCTCCAGGAAAGAGAGGCTGAAGTCAAGCCTGCTGCAGTTATTCATCTGGGTTTTGTGACACTCCTCAGCCATGTATCACAACCTGGCTTCAGGAAACAAGTAAAGAACAGCCCTACTGTTTCCAGCTCAGCCCAAATATTACCTGCAGTTCTTACCTGCAAATGTGGTTTTGGAAAGAGAACTGCTTATATCTCAGGGAGAACTCATGCCTCAACACGTCCCACTGTCCCAGCTCTCTCAGAGAAGGGCTGCTACTGTCCCTCCTTTATGCCTCCACTGACCCCAACAGGCAGCATTGAGGGCAACTGGGGCCAGCAACTTTCCAGAGGAACTTTTAAACCCAGGTATTTAACAGCAACTTGGGGCATGCCATGTCACTCAAGTACTTAGAAAATCAACCACAGGAATTGACAGGTTTCAGACGGCACCCAAACAGCAATATGACCCCAGCTGATACTCTGCTACACAGGGCCAGGGCTGGAACTAGACCATCTTAATGTCCTTTCCAACTCCAACCATTCTATGATTCTATGATTATTTACATTCTAAATTTTCTATTTTACATGTATTTATCTTCTCCACAAAAGGAAGAAAGAATAAAGGGGAGAGGAGAACCTCTCAGAAGTGCTGTTACAGATAGGTAATTCACAGTTCATGCTCTCCCCCACAAGGGTTGTGTATTTTTTCAATTTTTTTTTTAATATATGCATATATAAAGGTATTTCCAGATAACATAATGCAACATGGGATCTCACACAAAATTTTAAAAAACTAAATTACGCAAGATTGAAAACATAGGAAACTGCTACATTAAGTAACTCTGACTCTATGAATTTTCACAAATTACAGACAGATTATAGACTCAAGGCACAAAGGAAACATGACTGTTTGTTGCTTCTCTCTGTGCCACGCCTGAAAGACCACAGAGCCCTACCACCTTTTCCTGTAATCTAAGGACTAAACAGTAGCTCCCTGAAGTACTTAATCCCTACAGCCACCAGCCTGCTTCCTGCCTGTACCTGCAGATAAATCACTGGAGCTTCTGAGCCTTTTCTTCCATTACCTTTCTAGGTCCCTAGATTTGCAGAAGTATCAGCATTGTTTCTGAACAGATCTGCAGAAGTATCAACACTGTTTCTGATCAGATCTCTTCCATACTCCTTCCCATCACAAATCATACTGCTTATACATCTTCTCATGGCCTACTTTTCCTACCAGCAATCATTTTTCAGCATCTCTTACAACCATATTTCCTTTACCTTCAGCTTTTCCATATTTCTTTAATGATGCTACCTACTTCCTGCCTCTCTCTTTTCTTCTGCTGCTCTGTCTAATAGTTACAATTTCTTTCCTTTCTCTCCATAAATGGTTCAATATGCCCTTTGGTTCAATACATCTTCCACAGGTTGTGTTATGTGCTCCTCTTCACCACTCAGCCTACCCTCTGCTCTTCCATTCTTACATTTGATTTTGAAGCTACATTCAACAAAATCTAAATGCAAAGCCAGAAAGAAATAAAGCACTAGTAAAGCTGTGATCATATCACCATATATCTTCCAGCAAAGTTTAGCTCTAGCAGCCTTGCTAACAGTTTAAGGAGGGCCAATAGATCTCATTCAGGTAACACACCTGCAGCAGTACATGACTGTGCTTAGCTGCTTTGGCTCTACCTCACATCATTAGCACAGAGATTGCTGTGCCCCATGAAGCCAGGCATTACTCTCAGTGTATAATATAAACACTGCATAAGCAAGCAAAACTTAATGCAGGAAAAAACTTACTTACTTCATATTAGTAAAGCATTCTGGAAAATAATGTCCCAGAGGATTACTGCTCTTCCAGTTGTGTGGCCCGCAGCCTTATGACTTTCAGCAATCCAGCTGAGGCAGTCAATAACCTCTCTGAAAGACACTGCTGCCCATGGTGAATTATTGCTTAATTAGATGGAGCTTGGTTGTTCTATCATCTGTGCTATGCTTTAGGAATAAAATCAAGTGTATCTTGCTTTCTAAGCATTCATCTTACCTCACCAACAAACTGGGGAAGTGACAGCTTGCTACCAGGAGGAAAACTATCAAAAAGAGGTATCTGCTATGTTTCAAAAAAGGAGTGCAACTATAAACAGTTCAAACAACTCAATAGTCTGCAGTGCTGTCAGTCATAAATGCTTATGTGGTGCAGAAGCAGAGAAAAGGTCCAGTCAATATCAGGACCCCACTGTGATGAGCTGCATCAAGGTGGGAAAACAGCCTGGCAAAATTTTCTCAGCAAAAGTAGCTCCATGGTCACTCCCCCTCTATGCTTACTCGAATTTCCCACTATGGATGCCTTTATACTAATCTGCTTCCAAACTAGTTGGAGGCAATTTCAGAAAGATCCTTTGGATTAAGAGTGGCCACATGAAGAGTTTGTGCAAAAATAGCTGACACATTTTAAATTCACATTCTGGATGGTTTTGAAGCAGCTTTCATGTATGAGTATATTCCTTAAACATAAAATCCCTGCCTTCAAAGATTTATTATCCAAAAATCCAATCTCACAAATGTTTATACACCTTCTCAGCTTGTGCTACACAATTAAACAATTCTAGTGTGTTTCAAGAAGGTTGCATAAAGTTTCATGACATAAAATGTAGGAACAGCTTTTAATTTCTGAGTTAATTGGAGGTGATCTCCCTTATGTCAAACTCCTAACAACAGGTCAATAAATTCTGTAGGAGGTCTTTTCAAGCAATATTTAAATTTCCAGTTCATAAGAGAAGACTATAAAATCAGCATATACTTCACTGAATACTGCGCTTCTCAAGAGGCTAAAATCACTTATACTTCCCACATTTCAAACATTTAACATGCTAACACTTTTATTATTTGGTTAGTCAATTACTGAGGGTTTTCTATACAAAACTGGTGCAAAATAAATTCCTTGATTAATTTGATTAATCAAAAGGTAGTGCAAAGAGTGAACAGAAGGATGAAAAAAGACTGTAAATAATACTACTGTTAAAAGGTTTTGTAATTTGTGTAGTGCACAGAAAATCCCTACAAACAAGACCTAAAAAAACATTGTGTGAGATATATAGATATGGCTAGAAGCACTGGGGAACAGTGATAGTAGTTCAAATAAATCCAAAGATTAATTAAAAGAGACGCTGTTAGTGAAAAAATATTCCAATGCCTGTTCAGTACAGAGTTGAGGGAAGAAACTGTCAGGTCTCACAAATGAGTGACACTGTCCACAGAAGGGAATAACCCAACTGAGAGCAAAGATAGTGTACTAATTCCACTGAGCGCCTCTACTGATAGGTCTCTGCAAAAAATTCTGGCTAAATGAAGGTGCTGTGGTCCGAAGGAAGCCCTGAGGAAACATAATCAGAGACTCTAACTGATGAGCAGAAGACGGACTGTGTAACACTGAAGGCACAAATGCTAAAGGCAAATGTGGACAGTGCATATTGGACTAGTAATCTTTCTACAGGAACTGTCATCACTGATGTGTCATGGAATCTCCTTTGAAAGCTGGTAATATACTGAAGACCATGAACTTAGAGAATGTATGTGTAATTCATCCCTTCTATAACATTCAATATGTGACATTAATAGCTCAAGCAGGATATTAAAGTATAAATTCCTCAGCTCACCCTGGACAAGAATAGGTGGCCAGAAGGCTAGCCCTCAATGCCTGCCTCCAGAGAAAGCCATTAAGCCTTCAGATCTTTATTCTAAACCTCAGTTCTCAAAGATGTGGACCATGGGTGAGTGAAGACACCAAAGCTATCAGAGAAGAAAGAGAGGAGATTAAATTTGTACAGAGAAAGTCTTATTAGCTACGCAATGCAAACTTCGAAGCTGAAGCAGTGAAATTAAATGGGAAATTAAATTGGAGGGAGGCTGTCCAGAACACAGACACATTTGGGCTCTGGTTGAAAAAGGATAAGCATGGCTATCTACTTACTGAGATTAACTGGATCTTTTTGTGTGTGTTTGTAACTTTTCCTTCCATATTGTCAGGCAACAGTATGGCCTTAACTCTTTCTTGGCCTTGTTTGACCAGTTAAGCTTGAAGTTGGCTACAGGGTGGCTTGGGAGAAAACCACTGAACTGAGCAGATAATAAAAATTTCAGTGTGACAATGATCCTTGTAGACCTGCAGGCATTTTTAGGACACCAAATGCTGAAGGCTACTTCTTGCTACACTGCTGATGACCCTTATTTGCAATTGGTATCACTGGTGCCAAGCCTTGGAAAATTGTTCCCTGTAGCAAACGCAAACCAGCATTTCTCTTGCAAGGAGCAGATGGATGAGCAGCACCCTGGCGTTTAGGCAAAGCCTGAGGCATCGCACTTGGGAAATTTTCAGTTATCTTTCTTTCCCATGGTTTTATAATTTAAGGAAAGGTTACAGAAGAGGTCAGGCAAATACTGTCATAACCTAGGAAACATTTCTGAAAGTCACAGTTACGTTGCTTTACTGGTTACACTATAAACTGATTCTTTTTTGCTAAACAAGGCAACTGTTGCAATCTCTTTTTCATTTTGATGGTTATAAATGCCTTTGGTTCTCAGCATCTCAATTCACAGTGAATACTTGAGAGTACTACAGATAAATTATCTGGGGTAGCAAGAAGAAAGAGGGGCAACAGCTGCTGTTTTAGAGGCCAGTGGATTTAGTGTGCTAGCCTCTTTCTTGATCTACATTGTGTAATTTTGCAACAGTCATACACTGGGAAATACCCTGGACCAGCTGGTTGTGAAAGTAATTTGGGTTGGTATCTTACAGCCTGCAGCTGCCTGGCTTGGATAGAGAGCCACCATTCTCTGAATGAGCTATACCTTAAAATGAGCTTTTGTCATTCATCATATGTTATTCCTCATCAGCTACAGTCTTGGGTTTCTTTGGGTTCTGCCAGGCATGTGGTTTTCATGGGAACTTAGTGCTAGCGAAACAGTCTGCATGAAAAATTCATTTACATCAAATCACTGCAGCATCTAGTTTATCAAAGCAAGTGCTTCTATGCTCAACCAGTGTAAGCCACAGACAGGAGGCTTTAGGCAATCAGTTGTAAGATTAGGAAAAAATCTGAATATATAACCTGCTCATGCATTTCTGAATGTAAAAAATAAATACCCAGTGGCACAGGAACAGTAGGCAGCAGGTCACTGCTGTCCATCAAACATTTTATCAGCTTCAGTAATGGAACATGGATATTTATCTAGGATGAAAACACACTGCTGTATAGTCTGCTTTGATTAACTCATCACATAAATCCTCTCTTACAAGAATTTTCAGGACGTATTGAAGGCGTTATTAGAAATGTCAAGGCTAGAACTGTCAGGCGCTACAGCATGCAGGAGCCTCTATTGAGCAAGGCAGCAGATAACAAAACCCTCTGAGTTAAAAATGCTTGATGAATTTAACTTTCTTACATGAAATAAAAACCTGAGTTTGTTTTCTAATTCTTCCCTTGCTGTTCAGACAAGCATCTCCACTTTAGAACATTATTTTGATTTAGTTTCCAGCTATGATTTCCCCAAGTACCTTTGCCAATTAGACATCTCAAGTTGGGTGAACTTTTATGAATGACTGGACTGCTGACAAGTGTTAAGCTTCCTATAGTTTTAATATTGCCTCAATAATTATATATCCCTCATATATCCAGAAATAAACACAATTTTTCAAAGAGGTGGTATCAGAAAAAGATGCAGATTGAGTTGAAGTACTTCAGGGAGCTTGGATGTTGAGATGACATCCCACAGACTAAACAATACTGTTTGAGAGTTCCTAAGAAACCTGTGAAGACTGTAGAAACACTGCAAAAAGCAATTAGACCTTTGCAAGGAGAAGGAATTTTACATGGTTTTGCTACTAAAAGACCAAGCTAAAAATGAATACAATTAGAAATAAAGTTTTCATAAGATTCTCTCAATTTGTGTTCCAAATCTCTGCCAATTCCTAGCTGTAGTTTTTGTGACGCTAATCTATTTTTTACAGCCACACAGCACTTTTATGAAACAATTTCCTATCTTAGAAAATATTCATTTCATGAGCAAAATAAAATAATAAGAAAAAATAAATCATAAAGCTGGAAAGGTCTGCATTTTTGTTTATATATGAAAATCTAACTATTTTATTTAGATTTTTTTTTTACAATGCCTCATGAAATTAATACACTGGTTGCTGAATGCTCCCATCCTCCCCTGCACATTGTGCTCCCTAGCTGGATTTTCTCTTCCATCATTAAAGACCTTCTCTCACATGGGATGAGGCTGTCATAGTCCCTTTATGAAGGAAGGAAATTATGAGCCAACAGGGAAATGTTTTGGAATCCAAAATATAACTGATTTTAATTAAATGTTCCATTTGCAAGTGTTTTGCCAAAATCTGTATTGTTTTCAAGACAACAAAACCAAACTGAAAGTCTCCATACAGCTTTATTTTAAAGTTTTGTCAACAGTGGGAAACCATCAGGCGCCACTGTGTTTGCCCATACAAATGAGTTATCTAAGTGTGGGAAAGCTAGAAATCCCTAAATTTAGCCACAATAAACCCAGAGTATTTCTGCAATGACAATAATGGTACTGAAATTATTACAATTATAATTTAAATCATAGAAGGTCAACTTTAATTTATTCAAGCAGAATTTATTCTTCCCATAGGAATATCTGTGACAGGGGCTGTTGGAAAGTGACAAGTATCGCATACTTTATTCTGATTTCTTTTACTAAACCAAATATATTTACATAAAATAGATAAATATCAGCATAGTAAATCCAGAGGGCCACTGCAGCCAGGGAATGTTAAACTCTTTGCCCTCCCCAGAAGGAGAGCAAACATGATCTGCGAGAAACAGGAAATTAATGCTTGAGATTCTCTAGTATAAAGCAAGTGTTCCCTCTAAGCCTGAATCAAATGTTGTTCAGGCATTAACTGCTTTCTTCACCATAGTTTTCAAAGTGAGAAAAGGTGTGACACTGCAAAGAGGGTGAAGAATGGTAAATTTGAAGGAAAAATATTATAATAACCCTACTAAGATTCATTGACTGTTTTAGTCCTAGAACCACACGTATTCCTAAAAAGATTTTTTTTTAATCTGTTTTTTTTTTAGTATATACATTGTTTGTTTCCCTCTTCCCACACAGTTTGACAGGTAGTTTCTTTCTCTTGTTTTGTTTCTCTTTCATCTGGTGGTTTTCAGGAAGAAGAACTGTGTGTTTTGAATTTATAGCACAGTAAGAACATATTAAATTTAAAGCCATAATCTGATGTAAAGGCATTCAAACCACTACAAATAATAAAAGGCAGATATAAATTGTCCTAGACTGCTTAGTTGTAAATGCAAGAGTTATGAGTCGAGACTAAGCTGTAGTGGCATTTTGGCTGTCTCAGTGTAGACTAAGCCAGAGATGGAATGCCTGCTCAGATCTTTATAAACTGAAGTCCAGTTCCTGTGTAGATTTTGAATATCTATTTGCATATGCAAATGACACCATTGTTTATGTAAATTGGACATTTGTTCACACAGCAGAGTAGAAAATGTGCAGTATGTCCACACACAATTAGTGGAAGCAACTGTGCTATCCACATACACAAAAGTAACCCTGATTACAAGAAGCAGCTACCAAGTAACTTTCAGGTCAGTGGTACGTGTTCCATGCTTCAGCAGCATGCAGTCAATGACAGTTTGACTGTTACTGTCTGAAATTGCCAATAAATCCAATAAGAGAAAGAAATTAATTTTCAGATGCAATAACAACAGAGATGGCAGTCGTAACTTTCATATTAAGACAGGAGGAAAAGCAGAGATCATTTAACTCAGTATTCCTGAAAATAGTTCTGGGAGCAGACCTGAGCAGACCTGAGCCGCCATCACTTCACCATCACAGATCGCTCACTGTTCTCTGGCTACAGCAAATACTTCTATAGCATCTACACATGTATGTGGTTGTAAACATGCAGAAAAGCTAATGAGACACATCCTGAGACTGCTGCAAAGTAATTCATTATTCTGTTTCAGTTATCCATCCAAAAATAATTAATGCATGCAGACTTCGAACACATCATGCAGGTCAGGTTTGGCAGGGAGGCTTTGATAAGTGAGTTAATGATAAAAAAGTCTTCTCTAGAAATATAAAAGTTAACTCATGATGACTTTGAAAGTCTTTCTCATTCCATCCTGTGATGAGATGTATTTCTTTATTCTCAATTTACTTCTCTGTGGCATGTCTAGTTTGAAGCATAAGTAAAACGGCAGCCCCACTGAGAAAAAGAGAAGGAGGAAGAGAAAGTGTCTTTTTCAAGGAACAGAGATACCTAAACGGTGACCAAAATATCTATGAATCAACACTGAAGGCACATTTTTGACCCATGTTATTTAGTCTTATTTAAGAAAGATTGATACAGCTATCAGACTTATATAATTGATGCCATTTTCATGGAAATAAAGGGTGTTTATAAAGTCATTTGACTCTGCTAGTCCTTCTTTACTCATAGTGAAATTGAGTAAAAACATGATTTTAAGCTGAACAGAAGTGCCTCAGACCCTCAGATTCTTCTTGAGCACCCCTACAGGTCTATACAAACTTTAGCAATAACACAGCTGTTCCCCAAATGTGTTCAACAACTGTTCTCTAAAACGCCATCAGTTTCACAGTGCAAATGGGTCCTAAAATAGCTAGAACATTATGTCCTTTACCATTATATCTTCCCTCCTGGCTGCCAGATTGTTCTCTTTTCCTTCTTTGATGGATTAAGTAGAACCACAGCAATTTGTTGATTTGAAAACTAAGCAATCTCTTTAAACTGCCTCTGTGCTTATTCACTGCTGTCACTGACTCTACCTGAATTAATTTTGGAGCCTGCATTATAAAATGCTTTATTCATAAGGAATATGCATATGCAAGCAGTGTTGACAAATCTGATAGAACAGACTAATTTCATACCAACAGTCATCTTTAAAGATTTACCTTTTTGGCTCTGTTGCTGACGTTGATTCCCTTCCCTGGTCTTTTTAGGTTGGTTCTGCAAACATTTCACTTTTAAGAAATGTCCTTTCACAGATGCCCCTCTTGTTGCACTGCGCAGAAGTACTATCAGTTACAGCACTCTTTCAAAATTTGTCAGCACCAACAGTGCTATTCAAGCATCAGTGTGATTTTTCTTGAAACAAGCAAAGAAAATAGGCCCAATTCCATTCCCAGAAATCAGGCAGAAATTAATTAACAAATAACTTGACATTAGAAAGACAACCTTCTCTGCAACTTCAGCGCTCCCTTCTTCTCCACTGAGAGGTGTGTGGGATCACAGGCCAGCTGTTAAGGTTTGGCTATGACAGCTCTTCACTCAGAGAGTATAAATACAGTTATGTCTCAGAGTAAGAAGAAAAAAAACAGTTGTTACCCCAAAACCTCAAAATGGAGCAAAAGATTGCACTGGTACAGTAGGGAACATTAGCAAGGTCAGCTCACTTTGCTTTTTCCCTTAGTTCACCAATAGATGGTGGCAAAGACCCCCTCTGAAGCTACCACTGGATTTGCACAGTTAACATTTTTAAATCCCCCTAATAACATGTAAAAAGGGGAAGTCAGATGCAGATGTCTCCCTTGCAACAACCACCTATAGACAGTTTACTAACTTTCTTATTCCTAACATATACCTGTACGTAAATATTGTTTATGCTAGTTTTCTGTATTTTCAGATAGGAACGTATTTGTTTCCTCTTTCGTAAGGTAACAATAGCGTATCTCTTTAATTTCATACAACAGAGCATAGAGGAACATCAAAGCAAGCTCTTCTACAATAGGTTAAGAAATGAACTTGTTCCTAAGACCTTAGCACATGTCTGCCTGAAAGGGAGGAGGGACTGGAGAAGAAATACTCACAGAAAGTGATTTCAACCTCTTGTTCCTGTATGTAACATTTTGAAGAGGCAACTTCGTGTCATTTCCAGAGACTCCCCCTAGCTGCAAGCCATTGAGCCTGTGTCTGGCAGTACTTCGTGGTAAAATCAGCAAAGATTATTTTGGTTTGATTCAAAGGCTTTCAAGTTCCATCTTTATGCTTCAGGAAGTCGTAAAAGAAATCTACTCCTGCCTGACTCAGGAACAGCGGAGTAGGGGTAGAGCACTGAGAGTGGCTGGAACACTAAGGGTGGCTAAGTCACTAGCACAGGTGATTTATGAACCAGGAGCTCTAAATGTTTACAAAGAACTCACCACAATACTGGCTGAAGTAAATCAGATGTGCTAGCCAAATTACAGAGCACATAATGATATCCTGCCTATCTTAATATGTCATTGTTTTCAGTTCATGGTGATATTCGCCACCTCATCTTATGACCCTGTGTAATGCTGCCAGTAAATGACTGTCCCATTCCACATCAGCTTTTGTGAGATGGCAAAAAGAAGTCTCATTAATCTTTTATTTGAGAACAAAGAACTTTGAGGTCCTTGGGTTTAAATTGATTTTTAAAAAAGCGATTTTAGTCTCTCTGCTGTCAGGTTCACCTCCAAACACTACTGTGCCAGTTTCTTTTACCACATACCTTTGTAGAGCACTTCATAAGAATTTTTGGGTGTGTGTTTAGATAATTCTCGTACATGCTTTTTAGTTCTCCGCTTGTCTCCAACATAGGGATCTCTGGTCAGCTTATTTGTATAAGTACCTATCTGGCAGCATAAATAACCCATTGTGCATCAAGCTTTGCATCTCGAAACCAAGAACAAAAGATATGTTCTCAGCTGTTTTTCCCCTAGCAAGCATAAGGAAAACTTCCCGCACTAATTTGCACAGAGAATATTATTTAGATTTTTTTGTATGGGAGCGCTAAACTACTTTTTCTAAATTATAAACCTTATTTTTCCATCAGGTTTTGAAATGTAGGTATGTAAAGAGTTCAAAAACACATCCCCAGTCAACTCTGGAACTATTTCCTACCAAGAGCTAGAAAAAGCAGCCCTGAACAGGGTATCTGTGATGTTGGATCAGGTAAGCTCCAGAGATCCCTTGCAACCTAAATTATTCTATGAATCTATAACTCTGTGATTCATTCACCTTCAATTCATATTGGTTTGCTTCTCTGGCTTATTTATAATAGAAGGGTTGAGTTTCTAAAAATAAGTTTAAAACAGAGAACATATATAAGTAGCTCAGTTTCTATTCTTACCTAGTCTGGAGCTGATACAAAAAGTGATAATACTCAGGATCCCAGAAGAGTGTTGGTACTAATACTTTGCTAAGAGATCATCACGGACAGTGCACAAACCTCCTAACACTCGAAGTCTAGACAGCTCCTTTTTTTATTGCCGTACGATATCCTTACCTTACTTGTTAGAGAGGGTGAATTTTTTACAATAGAATAATTATATAAAATAGTAGAAATGATTATGTTCGAGAAATTTATAAATCAGTAGTGAGGTTTTGTATATTAAAAATGTTGTAACTTTGCAATTTTGTATCACGGCTGTTCTGTAATCAGTGTTGCAATGATATGTGTATGGGTGGATTTAGAAAGGTATGTACTGGAGACTATACCCAAATGGAACCTATGCATAAGGTAGCCAGAAGAGCATACCAGAAGCTGATAAGTAAATGCTAGCGTCCACACAAAGATTGGGATATATCCAAGTAAGGAAAAGATCCTGAGGAAGACTTCTTACTTCATCTGAGGAAGACTCCTTACTTCATCAGGACGACCACCAGAGGGGGCGACGCAGGCACAGAAGAGGCTGATGTCGTAATAAACTGATGTAGCAATCTTTGATGCATATGTATTAGCCAATGATGTAATCTGTGTTGAATATGTATTAGTTACAAAATTTTTAGTGTATAAATTACGAATGCGATGTGACGGGAATCGGAACCAGATTTGGGTGCGTACCCCTGGTTCCCGGCGCCTCAATAAAGCACCTCATATAACCATCCCAGTGGTTATGTGTTTGTCTTGACGCTAACATACTGAGTCACATACTCTTCAGTGTTTTTTATTGTCTATATGAGGTGAGGTGCTATCTTTACTCAAAATGGATGCTAAACTCGGGATGTGTACTGTGCCTTAATTCATGCCACCCAGTATCAGCTTATGCTTTTAATTTCATCTATGCATTTAGCTGAGACAAGAGGATGGCAAGAATTTGTACTGGGATTTTAGATGATGATGATGATGATTATTATTGTGGTTATTATTATTATAGCAGGATGAAGGGAATAGTTATATTCCCAGCCACCATCTTATTTATTATTCATTGGCTTTTACAGATTTTTGGATTAATTTCTGATGATCAAACATATTCCTGAGGGTTTGAATACTACGTAGTCTTTTACAGAGCAAACTGGACAATAATGGCAAAGAAAACTAAGAGTAGCCCTTCTATAAAGGGACAAAATCAAGTAGCAGTTCAAACAGATTAGCAAAAAAGCTAAGTAAGGGTGTAGTGCATTGAACTGAATTAGTGGTCACCCTTCTTGCCTACTTAAAAGGGATTCCTTGGGAAGTGTGGATTATGGTATTTTTTAGTCTAAATGGTGTAATGGCCTGAGGGCAAGAAGTGAAAACACACCTTCAGAACTCAAAAGGTTTACAAATGCACTAGCTGTGCTCCAGCTATCCAGCAAAGACTATATACACCAAAGACACATTTTACATGTGTTTTCTTTTCATCCAGTGATGTTTTCTGGCTCTAGACTACTGCCTTGATCTAAAAAGCTTCTTCAACATCTGCAAGCTGAACTGGGAGCAGTAGTGGGAGCATTGTGGCTTCAGTTTGCACAGACAAAAAGGGGTTGCTTGCTTATGTGTTTGAAGTCAGGGCACATATTGTTGGGAGCAGCATTCAGCCTGAAGAAAAATGCTAGGAAGTTCATCATACTGAGTATAATTATTCCTAAAAGCTTAGCACTTGATCCAATGTCTATTTAAGTCAATGGGCGTTTTTCATTGACTTGGGGTGATAGATAAAATGGGCCATTAGTACACTTTTTAAAAGCTTCCCTGAACAAACATCACTAGGTGATTCAGATCTTTTTTATAATGCTTTTCTTTCTCTCATATACTGCATTTATCTCTATTCTTGTCCTTTACAGCAGCTTGTATTGTAACACCTTCTCCTGCATCACACAAGGAGAAAAATTCTCAGCCTCTTTTCCTTTTAGTAACAGAGAATCTGCTCCATGAGTGTCTTCATACCACACAGCTCTGAAGATTAAGAAACTTTATCAGGATATATAAAGGTAAATTTGGATATTCAGTGATGTATAACCAAACTTTAAAAAATACCACTATTTAGCCTTTAAATTCTAATTAAATCATTTTGTTAAAAAATTTTAGATCTCTCACATTCAAGCACAGCAGAGGGAAACAACTGGACAATAAACATGGATTCAGCAAATGAAAAGTACTTCGAATTTTTCTGCTCATGCTAGACATTTCCCAGGTGAGAAAAGAGAGAAAAACAACTTTAGAAGAGTCATATGCATTATACCAAATTGCCATTCCATTCTGCCTTCTAAAAAGGTCTTATATTATGGTAGCGTGATTTAATAACTAAGATTAGGTAAAAGTAGATACCATGCAGAAAACACATAGCACAAAGCGGTAATAATATGCAGCAGCAGCAGGATCTCATTTGCTGCCCACATACTGTAAACCTGTGGGTAACTCCATATGTGTTAAGTGCCCCGTATTCAATTCACAGCAAAACAGAGCCAAAAAAAGGCAATGACTGTAGCTGTCTGGACCAGTAACACCTCCCATCTGCAGTAGCACTTACTTGTTTGCTTTTAATTGCTTTTTATTTTTTTAATTTCATGTTTACTTGAGGCGTAATACACCCAGCCCTGACATCATTGTCCATATCAGAGTATGGGCAGACAGGTCAATGTTAAATGCAGTTTATCCACCTTTCACTGCTGGTCTAGGCCACCAAATACGGATGTTGCCCTGCTGTTTTACTTGCCATTGCACCACTGGAATAGAAATGTTCAAAACTAAGCAGTCCTTCTGCAGCATGATTCCCCTAAACAGCTGGCATTCCTACAAAGACAACATTATTAATTAGTACACAAAAGTGGTAGGTCAACATTTCCAGAAGCATCTCAGTTGCTTAAAGGCTTGTATGCTTGTGAATGTCATTTTCACTTGAAATGCAACAAGCACTGCTTAAAAGGAAAACCTTTGAACTGAAGGATAACATCATTTCCAGAAACATTGACAATGCTGCTGAAAATGAAATGTTGGAAATGAAACATTTTCAGATAACACTGCCTTTCAGCTCCCCTGTGCTTTATATGAGACAACAGTGAGTCACAGCATAATGGCCTTAAGTGACAGGCAACACTGCTGACACAGCAGTATCATGAATCAAAAAATATACAGTATCACATAATTAGAAAATTATTACGTGCTGGTACTACCATGGTGTCTCTAGTCAGTGCTCCCTGTGTCTCTGCCCTGTTTCCTGCATATGTGAGCCTGGGGCAGTACTGACAGATCAGGTCCCCTGCCCTGCTGCAGACAGCTGGAGGAACTGCTATGGCTCTGCCTCCCTGTTAGCTAGCAGCAATCCTTCCTCTGCCCAGTGCCATCTTTGTGAGCCTGTGAAGACCTAAGGGCCTAGGGAAGATAGGAGAGGAGAGGGGAGGCTGTACCACTCCCTGTACTGCAGGCTCCTACTAGACTGCGAAGCTCTCTATTGGCAATTCCCAGGCTCCCCAGTCTTTCTCCCTAAGCCAACTAATTCCTAGACTGAAATGAACTGCATTGCATTTGTGGCAGAATATTCTATTATCAGTACCATTATAGATTCACTAGGTATTGCCCCTCACTAAGCCACCTGTGGATCTCTATACCAGTAGCAAAGAAACAGAAAAGGAGAACTTGGCTTCAGGAACGGTGTTAGCAGTAGGGACACATGAACCACAAAACTCTCCTTCTGTTATTCATAAAATGGAATATTATTTCATTTTAAATTAAATCATGAGGCTTTCTATTTGTCTGAATCATACCTCTTGCTGATACCCTCATTACTCACCATGTCCAGTTTTTGATTTTCCATCTGGGCATTTAACAAACAACTTAATTTGCCTCATAAATCTTTGTTAAGATTTTTTGAACACTGGCTGCTTCCCCACGCAGGCATGCAAATGCACTCTCATTTTCACAGTAGATCACCCCATCTCACAGCAGGAGAATCAAGGCAGGAGGGAAAGACCCAACAGAACAAAAACTAGCTGTAGCAGAGTCCTGCATAAATGAATATTACCAAATCTGGTAAGATTTAGCCTTCCCTTGAATTTTGTGGTTTCTCAGAATAAACCCAGCTTTACCTCCCTTGTCAAGGAGGAGCAAGGAGAATGGTTTTTAAGGAAAGGAGGTCCTTGGAACTGTTCAGAAGACTTGCACTTTCCAAAACCTTTGTTTGAGGTAGAAAGGTAGGTGAGCAAGGGAGGAAGAAAGTAAGGACTTGTTAAAAGACAGTAACGAGCAAAAATCAAGGCAATATGCACTCTTATTCACAAACTGTTGCAAACTATTCCAGAACTGCATGTGTTTGCTCTCCTCCCTCAATCCCATTCCCCAGATTTCATGCCATCACTTTTGAAGTGAATCACAACACACTGTCTTATCACAGAAGTTGAAACTCTGTCCTTCATGTTCTTCCCTATCAAGGACAAGCAGCAGTAGCTTTGGAGGCTAAAGTGTCAGTGTACACTTATAACAGTAAATGAACAAACTAAGGATTACAAGCTCCTAATGAGGTCTTTGAAGTTTTACAGATCAGGCTCCTCAAATTGCTGTTCTCTGAACAAAGGGCTCTTGCTAATCACTGGATTTATGCTTTACAATTTTGAGAAGTTTGCAGTACTGTTCAAATGATGTTATCTGCTTTTAGACTTCTTTCTTAAGGAGCTCAACAAAACTATGCGTACCTTCCCCTGGCCCCACTCCAGGAAGGTATTTACTCACATAGCAAGTCAGCTCTTATTCATAAATTCACCTAGGCATGAGTTTAAAAGCACATAAATTCCAATGGAGTTGAAGTACACATTACCCAAAAAGTCCATTTCCCTGACCAAAGCTTTGAGAATCAATTCAACAACTGAAAAAATGAATTTTGTAGAAGATGGACAACTGTGCCTGGTGGACAGTCATCTAAGAAGATGTTCTTTCAAAGGTTTTGTTCTTTCCTAACTTTCCTTCCCCAAGTCTAGATATGCTGAGGCAGCAGTTCTCTAAGATGCGGGCTAGAGAGATGCAGAATTCTCTTTTTCTTGTAGTTTATAGAATCATAGAATAGTTAGGGTTGGAAAGGACCTTCAGATAATCTAGTTCCAACCCCCCTGCTGTAGGCAGGGACATCTCACACTAAACCATCACACCCAAGGCTTCGTCCAACCTGGTCTTGAACACCACCAGTGATGGAGCATTCACAGCTTCCCTGGGCAACCCATTCCAGTGCCTCACCACCCTCACAGGAAAGAATTTCCTCCTTATATCCAATCTACACTTCCCCTGTTTAAGTTTTAACCCATTACTTCTTGTCCTGTCACTACAGTACCTAATGAAGAGTCCCTCCCCAGCATCCCTATAGGCCCCCTTCAGATACTGGAAGGCTGCTATGAGGTCTCCACGCAGCCTTCTCTTCTCCAGGCTGAACAGCCCCAACTTTCTCAGCCTGTCTTCATACGGGAGGTGCTCCAGGCCCCTGATCATCCTCGTGGCCCTTCTCTGGACTTGTTCCAACAGTTCCATGTCCTTTTTATGTTGAGGACACCAGAACTGCACACAATACTCCAGGTGAGGTCTCACGAGAGCAGAGTAGAGGGGCAGGATCACCTCCTTCGACCTGCTGGTCACGCTCCTTTTGATGCAGCCCAGGATATGGTTGGCTTTCTGGGCTGCAAGTGCACACTGAAGCTGGCTCATGTTCATTTTCTCATCGACCAACACCCCCAAGTCCTTCTCCGCAGGCCTGCTCTGAATCTTCTCTGCTCAGCCTGTAGCTGTGCCTGGGATTGCTCCGACTCAGGTGTAGGATCTTGCACTTGGCATGGTTAAACTTCATGAGGTTGGCATCCACCCACCTCACAAGTGGGTCGAGGTCCCTCTGGATGGCACTCCTTCCCTCCAGGTTATCAACCAAACCACACAGCTTGGTGTCATCGGCAAACTTGCTGAGGGCGCACTCAATCCCACTGTCCATGTCAGCAACAAAGATGTTGAACAAGACCAGTCCCAACGCCGATCCCTGAGGGACACCACTCGTTACTGGTCTCCAGCTGGACATTGAACCATTGACCACAACTCTTTGGGTGCGGCCATCCAGCCAGTTCTTTATCCACCCAGTGGTCCATCCATCAAATTGTTGTCTCTCCAATTTAGAGACAAGGATGTCATGTGAGACAGTGTAGAATGCTTTGCACAAGTCCAGGCAGATGACATCAACTGCTCTACCCCTGTCCATCAGTTCTGTAGCCCCATCATAGAAGGCCACCAAATTGGTCAGGCAGGATTTCCCCTTAGTGAAGCCATGCTGGCTGTCACCAAGCACCTTGTTGTTTTTCATGTGCCTTAGCATGCCTTCCAGGAGAATCTTTGGCTAGGCACAGAAGTGAGACTGACTGGTCTGCAATTCCCTGGGTCATCCATTTTCCTCTTCTTGAAAATTGGGGTTATATTTCCCTTTTTCCAGTCATCAGGAACTTCACCTGACTGCCATGATTTTTCAAATATAATGGACAGTGGCTTAGCAACTTCATTTGCCAGCTCCTTCAGGACCCACAGATGGATTTCATAAGGTTCCATGGACTTGTGCACGTTCAGGTTTTTAAGATGGTCTTGAACCAGATCCTCTCCTACAGTGGGCCCAAGGTCTTCATTCTCACAGTCCCTGCATCTACCTTCCAAGACTTGGGTGGTGTGGTCAGAGCATTTGCAGTGAAGACTGAGGCAAAGAAGTCATTCAGAACCTCAGCCTTCTCCAAATCCAGGGTAGCCAGTTCTCCCGAGAGCTTCCAGAGGGGGCCTACATTCTCCCTAGTCTGTTTTTTATTTGCTACATACCTGTAGAATCCCTTCCTGTTATCCTTAACATCCCTAGCCAAGTTTAATTCTAACTGGGCCTTGGCTTTCCTAACCTGGTCCCTAGCTTCCGGACAACATCCCTGTACTCTTCCCAGGCCGTCTGTCCTTGCTTTCACCTTTTATAAGCCTCTTTTTTCAGTTCAGTTTTCCTCAGCAGCTCCTTATCCATCCAAGGAGGTCTCCCGGCCCTCCTGCTGCACTTCCTTCTGGTTGGGATGCAACACTCCTGAGCTTGCAGCAGGTGATCCTTGAATATCAACCATGAGTCTTGGGACCCCTGCCCTCTAGGGCTATATCCCATGGAACCTTACTAAGCAGGTTCCTGAAGAGGCCAAAGTCTGCTCTCTTGAAGTCCAGGGCAGTGAGCTTGCTGCACGCTCTTCTCACTGTCCTGAAGATCTCAAATTTGAGCATCTCCTGATCACTGCATCCAAGGCTGCCCTGGAGAGTCACATGTTGGTGAGTACGAGGTCAAGCATGGCGCCTCTCCTTGTCGGCTCTTCTATTACTTGCAGAAGGAAGTTGTCTTCCACACAATCGAGGAACCTCATGGATTGCTTGCGCCGGGCCGTACTGTCCTTCCAACAGATGTCAGGGTGGTTGAAGTCACCCATGAGTACAAGGGCCTGTGCGCGTGAGGCTTTTCCTATCTGTCTATGGAGTGCTTCATCCGCAGGTTCTTCTTCATCAGGTGGTCTGTAACAGATCCCCACAGTAATGTCTCCCATGGCTGTTTTCCCTTTAACCTTCACTCACAAACTCTCTGTTAACTGCTCACCTGTCCCCAGACAGAGTTCCATACTCTCCAGCCTATCCCTAACATAAAGGGCAACTCCCCCTCCCCGCCTGCCGGGCCTGTCTTTTCTAAAGAGCCTGTAACCTTCCATTCCAACACTCCAGTCATAGGAGCCATCCCACCATGTTTCTGTGATGCCTATTATATCATACCCCTGTAGACGTGCACACACCTCTAATTCCTCTTGTTTGTTCCCCATGCTACGGGCATTTGCATAGAGGCATCTGAGCCGAGCTCCAACTGAAGCCGGCTCATTGGCTGGAGCGGCTGGGATATCTCTACATTGCTCCAAGCATTTATTATAGGTGCTGGCAACTCACTGGGTGTGTTGGGGTGGAATGATGCCCCCGTCCCCCAGCACATCTAGTTTAAAGCCTCCTCGACCAGCCTGGCAAGCCTCCTACCAAAACTGCTCTTCCCCTTCTTTTAGACCAGCTCCACCAGCCCCCACTAGACCTGGCCTACAAACTTGGGTCCCATGTTCAAGACACCCAAACCCCTGACTATGACACCACCCTTTTAACTATTTATTAACCTGGCCAATCCTCCTAGCTTTTTTTAGGTCCTCCCCTGTATCCTGGAGAATTGAAGAAAAGACAGTCTGAGCTCCAGAGCCCCTAACCACCTCTCCCAGAGCTCTGTAGTCTTTATGTTCCCCAGGCTACTACTATCTATATCCCTAGCACCCACATATATCACTAGAAGCAGGTAATAGTCCGTGGGACTTACTAGAGCAGGCAGCCTCTCTGCAACATCCCTGATCCGTGCCCCTGGTAGGCAACACGCCTCCCTTGAGATCAGGTCAGGCCCACAGACTAGTGCTTCTGTCCCTTTTGAAGTAGAGTCCCCTACTACTATGACCCGCTGCTTTTTCCTGGCAGCACCAGTAGAGATCTTCTTTACCAGGGCATCAGCCAGCTGTTTCTGGCTCGAGTGCGTTTCCTCATTAGCCTCCTGCAGGACAGCAAAGCAGTTCTGCGTGGGGACAACAGATTTAGGAGGAAGCCCCTTGCTTCTAATTGTACTTTTCCTCCTTTTTTTTTGTTGGCTTTTTTTTTTTTTTGGGTCACTATTTCCCAGCTTCCCGGGTCAACGGCCTCCTTCTTTCCTCCATGAGCTAGAGGGGAAGCTCGAGGCCCCTGCACAGTTTGGGCCAGGAGCAAGCAGTGCTGCTTCCTCTCAGCTTCCCTGACATCTCGCAGCCTATTAACAGCATCCCGCAGCTCAACCCCTGCTGCAGGAGGACCTCCACCAGGGCGCACCGAGTGCAGCCCTGCCCATTGTGCCCCCTCCCCTCACCAGACCAGTGCAGGCACTCTCTACACCCCGAGCTCTGCGCTGCAGCCTCCCCTCTCACCGGCTCTGTCTGGGTGCCTACGCTGCCACCGCCGGGGCAGCCAGAGCAGAGCTCCCGCACCGAGCCCTGCTCATACGCCGAGTGCTCACCGTCCCGCCCGCCTGCCCGCGCGAACGGCCCCAACCCGCCCTCTTCGCCCGCTCTGTTCGCCGCGCTCCCTGGGGCAGGTTTTCACCCACTCAGGGCTGGTGCCGCTGCTCCTGGCTCCGCTCCCTGTGAGTCAGCTGCTCGCTCTCGTCAGCTGAGCTGCCGGCTCCTGGGCAGGGCCTGGCGAGGACTTGAGGCTCCCTCGGTGGGAGGCTCTTGTCGCTCTGAGTTGAGGCTCCTGGACGCTGATCTCCCCCCCCCTGCTCCGGTGTTGAAGGCGTCCTCTCTCGGGCTACTCACCTCAGCAACTGACCCTAGTAGTTCTTCGACCTCATCTGTTTTCATTTACATGTTCTGCAGATTTTCATCTCGGCCTGTCAAATTTGCTTGATATATGCCTAACTCTTTTCTCATCCAAGGATTTTATTATTCCTGTTTACTTCATGCACCTACTTGTCAAAACCAGCTTGGTTCTTATGAAGAGAATGCCACTTCTTTCCTTGGTCCTTCTCTTCAGTCCAGCTGTCCTCCATAGAGGTGGGTGCTTCTGATTGCATGGGACTTCTACTTTGACTAGAGGAGGCTCTTTTTACACCAACAAGCACTGCAAAGTGTGAATCAAACCCAGAGGTTGTTTGACTGAGAATTTAGAAAGTTAAACTGCTGAAATAAGTAGTTTGTCATTAAAGTACCGAGAAAACCTGAACAGAAGAATCACTAGAGCAACACTGTAATTATGCTGTCCTTCATATCCTGCCATTAGCATTTCTAGAAGTGACATAATAATAATGTGGCTTTCTTTCTCTTTAGGAACTGTCAGCTCTCTTTACTGAATTCAAGTCAGTTTATAAAGAATATCAAGTTCTTAAACGGAAAATGTAAATGATGACTTTTGTGTAAGAGACATGACAGTCACACTAGTAAGCTCATGAAACTCACAGCTGTATGTGTTTCAAGTCAGTAGAGTGGAACACCATTTTCCTTTTCCTTTTTTTTTTTCCTTTTTTGAACCTGAACATCTGTTCAGGGTTCAAGAAAAAAAAAAAGACCGAACAATCTCTTTTTGCACTCTCCTGTTAAACTGCTCAAATCCAGTATTTTTGTAGGAACACAGACTGTCTGTACTTCCAGAAGCACAGAAAGCCCATCTCAATCAATTAGAAGGAAGGTTCTGATGCCAGACACCAAAAAGACTTTATGCATATATCAACCAAGCTTGTAATAAGCTTCTAATATGAACCACATTTTGGGGGACGTCTCAAGGACACCTTCAGGCTGCTCTTGCCAGCAGAAAATGTTCTTTCTGCCCCATAGCAAGGAAAAAGCTGCAGTACCAGCTGTGGTTGATGAGTTCCTGGGAGCCTATTAGGCATGTATCCTCCAACCACTACATCCTGTCAGGAGGTATAATTTGATTTGTATTCTGACATATCCTAACACATTCTGAAGAGGTAAAAGAAAGCATGTAGCCCTGTGTTACTTTATTGGGGGTGCCAGCGAGACTTACTACCAATTCTGAAGGAGAGCTGATACACTTCCAAAGCACAAACTGCAAAAGTTGTGGCTCACAACAGTATGTGAGGCCCTGACAACCAGTTCTGTTTGGTTGATCTCAGTCAATCATAAGTGTTGGTAAAAGCAAAAAAGTATTTAGGAAAAGTGCATTTTCTGTCAAACAAGCAGCAAAAGTATAATGCAGTTAAAATAATATGCTTCAATGTTTTAATTCTGTCATGGAGTTTGAAAGTGAAGTACTAAATCAAATCTAAATAAGTTATGCAATAGATTTTAATTATTGACTGCCTGAAAATAAATTATTATATTAAAAAATATGTGATATTGATTAAATTGCATGAAATTACACAGGATATTTCAAGATCATAAAATGTTACACTGAGGGCAAATATATCTAGTTATAACAACTTTTGGGGACGACAAGCGTGTCACATCTGACACAGGCAAATAGCATTTACCTGTTTCATATGTACATATAAGATACTGATTTACTAAAGATAGACAGGAATAAGAGTGAGGTCCTGGGAAGATGTGAAGTAGACGTGAGCTAAATCTGCATTCACCAACTTAGTGCAGCACTAAACTCATCTCATAAAATTTATGAAAGCCAGTGTATAATTTGTTTGAGTCTGGTACTACTTAGATGTAGCTATACTTCTTTCATAGATCAGTTCCCTCCAGCTCATAGCAGCAACAGAAGGAGCTCACAGCTGACAAAACATGCCAGGAGAATTGCTGCTGATAAACCCTTGAACTTCTGTTCTTTTTAGAAGCCTGGTTGAGAACCTGTGTAATGCAAGGTGGCATGGGGTCCTCACTTTCTGCCATCAAAAGCATCTTCTTTCGTAACAGGGATCACAGAGGTAAGAAATGGACTTCTGTGTAAGTCTCTTTCAGGCTGCATAGAGTGGGAGAAAAGATTTACCTTGACACCACAATTAAATCAAGCTGTGGCTCCAAAGTCTCTTTTTCCTGCATATAACCCAAACCTTTCTTTTACCATATATATGGCAAAGGCCTCCAACTCAAGGTAGCTGGCTTGTAAGATCACAGAATCATAGACTGATTAGGGTCAGAAGGGACCGTAAAGATCATTTAGATGAGGAAACTAGATCAAATCTGCAGAACTCAGTTGTTCACCCAGTCATTCTGTATATCATATTTTGGTGTGGCTAAGAGCTAGTCTATACAGAATGGGAGGGGAAAAAGTAAATATGTGGAATGTTCTGGTATTTTGTTTTCAGGTTGAAATCTCTGCAGCTGCATGATGGACTTCTCCCTAGCAAACTAGCAAGCTTCTGCCAACTGGGGAAACTCTTCCAAAAGGGCATTACATTCATTTCATGATGAGTTAAACCAGGGGAGGAAAAGTTCGTATGGTTGCAATCTGTATGTCAGATGTCCTTTTTTTAGGCTTTGGAAGTCTTCCCACTGCTGTCTTGCACCATGACCAGACTGTCAGATTACCTATCTGCCCTGTAGTCCACCAGAGTCAAGCTGACCAGCTGCTAATTCACTACTTTCAAAAGTTGGCAAGCAGCTCAGTGTGCTCCACTGATGCTCACACACTATTAAAAGCTGACTACCCTACTCAGCATCACAGCAATCATGCATTGTGTAACTGCCTAACACTAAGCAGAGGTCCCAGGTTTCTCTGACACCTAATAGAAGAAATTATTCTCCTTTAAAAGTTTGCACTGTAGCAGAAAGAGCTATGAACTGCAGCTAAATAAAGGTATGACACAGTATTTGCCTAGGACAAATCTTAGGTAATGTCATAAAGAGGTATAATTTTCTAAACAGCATAGGAGAGAAAGAGGTCTTTTAATAATCATGGAAGTCCTCATCCTTACTCTGGGTTAGGAAAAACACTGAGACACTGAAGATACCAGAAACAGAACTCTCATGAGTTAGAAACGAAAGTCAGAATAATTCTATGAAGGAGCCAAAGAAATAGACACACAGAAACAGAGAGAGAGAGAGAGAGAGCATAAGTCCCAAGCTCAAAAGGGTTATGAAAGAGAGCTGTAAGTACATGCTACATTAAAGTACATGAATGCATGATCTGAACAAAGATCCTCTGTGCCCAACAGAGGCTGCATTTTAGGCAGGTGTTAGTGAAGACCCTTTCTGAACCTGTTTGGCTCTATCCCCATATTTTTGCATGTATGCTGGGAAATTCACGTCAGCAGCAATTATTTTCCTTCTGTTTTCAGATCCCACAGACTTCAGCTGCATTAGCACTTACCCCTCAGCTGTCCCCTTTCACTTGGCCAGCGGTCAGGGCATACTACTTATGCACTCCAAGTGCCTTGTGTAAGGTTTCATATGGCAATGCAACAGAGGGTAAGTTGGAAACCTCAGGATCAGTGATGGGTTAATAAGCCTTCCTCGAACCTTTGTATCTGCTGTTTCAAGTGAAAGGAAAAGTCTTTTGATCTTATTTACATATTTATGTAGAAGCATGTAGACTAAAGGAGCAAATAAAATAAATAAAATCCCTCAGATCCACCAAAATAAGAGACCTAATTGGACAAGATTTTCCTCCTAGAAGGAACATCTAAGAATAAGTATATAGAAGATGTGTAAAATAGATGGCTTAACACACTAATAGAAGGCTTTTGCACCCACAGGGATAAATGCAGTCTAACAGTCTACGGAAAATGGGATTATTCTTAGTAGCACAACCATGAATATTATCTTTTGATAATTATTCTATGGGTATGTACAGCATGTATTTTATATGCATATATACATTTGTTTCCTCCTTTTTACTCATTTAAGGTGTGAATTTTCAAAAGTGCCTAAGTGACTTTCCCACTTTAACTGCTTTACTGAATATGACAGCATGAGGCTAAACACTGCCCTTGAAAGCCCTAACTTCTCTGGGAGCTGTGTGTATTCAGAAGATCACAGGCTTTTGCAGAGGCTGAATCTGCAAACTCTGCATAACTGTAACAGCCTGGTCTGACCTTTTGGAGTTGTCTGTTGCCAAAGCCTTCAACATACACACCATTTGAAAAAACAAAATCCTTAACAGAAATGGTCCATTCTTCTCTGTATATCTGTGCTGGGCTTTTCCAGCACTTTGTTTGGAGTGAGTACCATGAATTATTTTAGGGCAAGTGTTTCATTGCAAACTAGCAGAATTTCTTGATTCCTCTGTCTTTCCTGTGGCATTGCCATTTCCAAATCCCTGCCAGCCACATTGGAGAAACACTGCCATGAGCTGTGATTGTGATTGATAGTTCTAACAAAGATCACTGAACTTTTCCTTCTGCCCAGCCAGCCAGGTGGCTTTAGCAGGCAGCAGCCTGGAAGGTCTTAGTGCAGAAAAAGGCGGATGCCTTGTGAAAGTTCCACCTGGATGGACTTTTCCTGACGTTACTTTTCTGAGGTAGGAAAACAAGGTGGGAAACCATTAGCTTTTATTAAGAAAGGATAGTAGTGTGGCCATGGTAATAAAACCTGACAGAAGGAAGAAACACGTAGATCGTGACTCGTATGTGGAGGGCACCATGTATCTACTTGTTTATGCGCACTCCCTAACCTGATTTAGCCACAATTACCACCTGAACATTAATGTTTTACATTATAAATGTAGATTGATTGGATTCATTTTGATAGAATAAGGTTAGGCATTGCTAGCAGCCCTAAATAAGTGACAGCTTCTCACACCACAAAGCAGGGTGATAAGGCGCTGTGGTATAAGCTACTGGTGGTATCTGCTTTATACTGCGAGCAGAACACAGCATCTCTCTATAGGCTTAAGAGCTAACCTGTTTAAAACTTGAAAACCAGAGGTAATGATTCTTTTTTTTCTTAATGTGAAGTGTCAGAGCACAAAACTTATACCAGTGCTCCTGTGAGCCAGTGAAGTGCTATCCCCCAGGTTATGTTACATTCTTGTATGCCACAAATATGGGGGCAAAGTGATTCCAGCTTTTGAAGTATCTGATAATAGCATTTGTGGAGTCTGAATGGGGAACCAAATCCCAGGCTTCTTTACTCATGTGAATAGTTTTGTGCTGAGATATTCTTAAAATAATCATCAATTCCCTCTCAGTGCTTTCCCCCATAAATTAGTTTCTGTGATGTATAACAGCGACTGAAAGAAGAATTGAACAAGGGAAATTAACTTGCTTTTCAGCAACAGAAATTTATCAAGCCACAGTTTTTACTGGGACAAAAATAATTCATTTAAGCCTTGTCATGATTCCTAATTAAAAATCCTTTATTCGTAATTGCAACTTCCAAATACTGTGCTTAACTTGGAAACTAATAATATTTCCACACATTTCAGCTATATTCTGCTGTATTAGTGTCGAGTCTGGTCTGATAACAAAAGCACTGTATCCAAGCCAGAAGTAAACAACTTCTCTCATTTCTGTGTCAAAATGAAACCTACTTTGTAGAAGGGTGATGGGGAGCTTTGAAGCTGTATTTATTGTCTGAATTTCAGTTCTGTTGTATGAGATACGAAAGACTTGTCTCTTTTAGGCTTAGGCTAATGCATCACATATTGCAGGCCTGAAAAGCTTTGACTTTTTATTGTGAATCAGTCAGTACCCACCGGACTACCTGGCAGGTCTCCATTGGTAAGTGTTTGTGAGCAGCTTAGATCACAGGTCACACTAATGGCAGACCAAGCCTTCAACTGACTAACCCATGAGTGGAGCTCAACATTGCTTTTCATTAGCTATAATTTGGAGGAGGCACCTACCTTCAAAGAATTTGGTAGTGTAAACCATCATCATGTTCAAGGACCAATTTTCTGTTCTAGAATGTGATTGTTCTGTGATGGACAATTACAATTTCATAGGTAATCATTCAAACTTATAGTAATTTGACTGGATTTTTTTAATACAAATATAATATGAACTTGAAAGAAAAACAACTCTCAGTCTTCACCAACATAAAACAGTTCATCTTCTGCTACTTGAGGAGTATTACAATGAAGAACATGTGACAGATCTCCAGTAAGTCAAAAATCAACAGCTCTCTTAAGCATCTCAAAAATGTTTCCCTTTGAAGTAACCCACATTCTGCCTTCATTGTATATCAGTAACACCTTTTCCCTACACAGTCTCATCTTTGCCAGTTATCACCTTGCTTATGATCTGTGAGACAAGGGTGTGCACAAGAATGTTTGCTAATCATACAATGAGGGTCCCAAACATTTATTTTCCTGTGCACTAGCAATGTTATTACCTCAGTAGCCAGTCTATGGCCAAAGTTCTTGGGGATATTGCTTAAAACCAGACAGTTTTAAGGAGAAATCTGAGAGAGAAACAGAAGGCAACTTTTCTGATATTTATAGGAGAGGGTTTTCTAATCATCAGGACCAGCACAGTAGGAAAAGAAAAGCTGTAAGTTAAAAAACCATCAAACTAGATGTAATGGAGGATGTGATCCCTGCTCAACCACGGCCATCATGAAGTTTGACCTAAACTGTATTTTCCAATAAAACATCTGAAAACCAGGCTTGATTTCCTAATGTTTACACACACTTAAAAAAAGAAGAATGAAAAGCCTTTTAAAAGCAAACCAGCCTTTTTGTTCTTAGTTTTATATGAGCTGGATATAAAATATTCAACAGTCAAAACACAACTTAAGAAATATCAGTACAAATATGAAGGGGAGGAAAGCCTTAGTACAATGATTTTTTTTTTTCCTTGTTGTTTGGGGTTTTGATTTATTTTGTTTTTTTTTAAGCTAAATTTACATATTATTACTTGTTCTTGAAATTTCAGAAGAATATTTCGGTAAACCTCCCAGTTTAACCACCTTAGGAATCATTAAGACCCAAAACCAAGTCAAAACTAGATACTAGTGAGGTATCTTTTTCTGTAATCATTGAAGACTGGCATACATACCAATCTATGAACTCAGAGATGCAATGTACAAATCACCTGAGTGGGAACACTCCCTAGCTAATACTATTAAGAATTCATAGTATTAATTTGAGAGTCATTAAGAAACAAGATAAGAAAACTTATCCTCGTGTTGTTAGGACTTGGTCTAAATCCACCAAAGCAAATACAAGTCTTTCCAATGGTTTCAGATAAGGCCATAAGTCTGGAGACGGCACCATCTCTTGAATTTGATGAACTATGATTCCTCAGCACTGGCAGCACACACTGTCACCAGCAAGGTCACATCAACCATGAAACCCAGCCAGTACTAGCAGCCAGCCTGTCTCTGGTGACAAAAGAAAATCCATTGGGCCATTTATTTTTGCAGCTATCGGTTTTCACTTAATGCAAGGGGAAAAAAGAGAAAAGAATGGGTCTCAGTTCTGCCACTCTACCTGATATTCTCTGTTTCTATTCTTATTTCCTTTTCCAATTTAAATAATGTACACCTTATGTGGCAGTTATTTTTACTTACTCAAATTATATGATATTATTTTTATATTCCTGCTCTATAAATGCAAAAGAAGAGATGCCTTGGCCTCTTGAGCAGACATCACTTGAGAAACTAGGCTGATGTGGGAGGCCAAAAAGAAAGTAGAGGTTGAAAAAGGGCAGGAGGCCAAAAAGGGGTGAGAGGGCAACAAGAAACTAGAGGCTGAAAATGGGTGGGAGGCCAAAAAGAAAGTAGTGGCCAAAGAGAAATTAGAGGCCGAAAAGAAAGTGGAGGCTGAAATTGGATGGGAGGCCAAAAAGAGACTGAAAAGACAGCAGAGACAAACAAAAAAGAAGAGGGTGAAAATAGGTATGAGGTCAACAAGAAAGTAGAAGTCAAAAAGGAAATTAGAAGCCGAAAACAAATTAGAAGCCAAAAATAGGTGGAGAGCACACAAGAAAGTAGAGGCCGAAAATGGATGGAAGGCCAAAAAAAAAGTAGAGTCCAAAAAGAAAGTAGAGTTTGAAAATGGGTAGTAAGCTGCAAATAAATTAGAAGCCAACAAGAAAGCAGAGGCTGAAAATGGGTGGGAAACAACAAGGAAGTAGAGGCAAAAATGGGTGGAAGCCCAACAAGAAAGTAAAGGCTGAAAAAAAAGTAGAGGCCAAAAATGAGTGGGAAACCAACAAAGAAGTAGAGGCTAAAAATAGTGGGAGACCATAAGGAAAGTAGAGGCTGAAAAGTAAGTGGAGGCCAAGAAGAAAGTGGAGGCCGGGAAAAAAGTAAAGGCCATAAGGGAAGTGGAGACCCAAAAGAAAGTGGGGGTCAAAGGTGGAGGCTGAAAGTGAAGGCCAGAAAGAAAGCAGAGGCTGAAAAAGTGGAGGCCAAAAGTGGAGGCTGGATGGAAAGCAGAGACCAAAAAGGAAATGGAAGCTGAAAGTGGAGGTCATAAGTGGAGGCTGGGAAGAAACTAGAGGCTGAAACGAAAGTGGAGGCCAAAAGTAGAAGCTGAAATTGAAGGCCAAAAAGAAAGTGGAGAGTGAAAAGTAAGTGGAGGTCAAAACAAAAGTGGAGGCCAAAAGTAGAAGCTGAAATTGAAGGCCAAAAAGAAAGTGGAGAGTGAAAAGTAAGTGGAGGTCAAAAAGAAAGTGGAGTCCAGATGAAAAGTGGAGGTCAAGAAGAAAATGGAGTCCGAAATGAAAGTGGAGGCCAAAAGTAGAAGCTAAAAGTGGAGGCTGAAAAGAAAGTGGAGGTTGAAAGAGAAGGCCAAAAGTAGAGGCTGGAAAGAAAGTGGAGGCCAACAGCAGAATCCAAAACCGGAGGCTGTAAAGAAAGTGGAGGCCAGATAGAAAGTGGAGGCTGAAAAGAAAGTGGAGGCTGAAATGAAAGTGAAGGCCAAAAGTAGAACCTGGAAGTGGAGGCCAAAAGTGGAGTCTGGAAAAAAAGTGGAGGCTGAAAAAAAGTGGAGGCTGAAAGAGAAGGCCAAAAGTAGAGGCTGGAAAGGAAGTGGAGGCCAACAGCAGAATCAGAAACTGGAGGCTTTAAAGAAAGTGCAGGCCGAAAAGAAGGTAAAGGCCAGATAGAAAGTGGAGGCTGAAAAGAAAGTGAAGGCCAAAAGCAGAACCTGGAAGTGGAGGCCAAAAGTGGAGTCTGGAAAAAAAGTGGAGGCTGAAAAGAAAGTGGAGGCTGAAAGTAGAGGCAAAAAGTGGAGGCCAGAAATAAAGTGGAGGCTAAAAAGAAAGTGGAGGCCAAAAGTGGAGGATGGAAAAGAAGTGGTGGCTGGAAAAAATTGGAGATTGAAAAGAAAGTGGAGACTGGAAACAAAGTGGAGGCCTAAAAAAGTAGAGGTGCAAAAGAAAGTGGAGGTCAATGAGCAAGTGGACACCCCTCCCAAAAAAAAAAGGAGGCCAAAAATAAGGTAGACATGCAAAAGAAATTGGAGGCCACCAAAAACATGGAGGCTCAATAGAAAGTGGCAGCCATAAAGAAAGTTGAGGCCAAAAAGAAAGTGGAGGCTGAAAGTGAAGGCCAACAAAAAATGGAGGCCAACAAGAACGTGGAGGCTGAAAAAAAATTGGAGACCAAAAAGTAAGTGGATGCCAAAAACCGGTGGGAGACTTACAAGACTGTGGAAGATGAGAAGAAATTGAAGGCCAAAAAGAAAGTGGAGGCTGAAAGTGGAGACCAAAATTGGAGGCCAGAAAGAAAGTGAAGGCTGTGAAAAATGTGGAGGCCGAAAGTGGAGTCCAGATAGAAAGTACAGTCCAAAAAGAAAGTGGAGGCCAAAAGTGGAGGCTGGGAAAAAAGTGAAGGCCAAAAGTGGAGGCCAGAAAAAATTTGGAGGCTGTAAGTGGAGGCTGAAATTGGATGCCAAAAGGCAACTAGAGGTCGGTTGGGAAGTTGAGGCCAAAAGTGGAGGCCAGAAAAAAAGTAGAGGGCAGAAAGTGGATGCTGAAAGTAGAGGCCAAAAGTGGAGGCCAGAAAGAAAGTGGAGGCTGAAAATGGAGGCTGGAAAGAAAGTGAGAGCTGAAAGCAGAGGCCAAAAGTGGGGGCTGAAAAGAAAGTGGAGGCCGAAACTGGAGGCTGAGAAGACAAAACTGCAGGGAAAGAAAGTGGAGGTCAACAAGAAAGTGGAGGCCAACAAGAAAATGGAGGCCAACAAGAAAACGGAGGCCAAAAAAGAACTGAACACCAAAAAGTAAGTGGATGTCAAAAACTGATGGGAGCCTAAAAAAATTGTAGAAGATGAGAAAGTGGAGGCCAAAAAGAGAGGCTGGAAAGAAAGTGCAGGCAAACAAGAAAGTGGGGGACAAAAAAAAAAGTGGAGGCAGAAGATAAAGTAGAGTCTGAAAATGGTGGAAGTTCCACAAGAAAGTGGAGGCTGAAAACAAAATGGAGGCCAAAATAAAAAAATGGTGACCAAAAACGGGTGGAAGGGCAAGAAGAATGTAGAGGACAACAAGAAAGTGGTACTCAGAAAGTGAAGGCCAAAAATGGGTGGGAGGGCAACAAGAAATTAGAGGTCAAAAATAATGTACAGGCTGAAAAGAAAGTGAAGGATGAAAAGACATGCCAAAAAGAAAGGTCAACAAGAAAGTAGAGGCTGAAAATGAGTGGGAGTTCAACAAGAAAGTAGTGGCCAAAAAGCGAGGCTGAAAAGAAAGTGGAGGCCAACAAGAATGTGGAGGCTGAAAATGGCTGGGAGACTAAAAAGAAATTAGAGGCCGAAAAGAAAGTAGAAGCCAAAAACGAGTGGGAGTATAACAAGAATATAGAGGCCAAGAAGGAATTTGAGGCTAAAAAGAAAGTGGAGGCTAAGAAAGGGTGGTAGTGCAACAAGGATATAGTAACTGAAAATAAAGTGAAGGCCAACAAGAAAGCAGAAGCCATAAAGAACATGGAGGCCAAAATAAAAATGGAGGCCAAAACCAAAGTGGAAATTGAAAATGGGTGGGAGGCAAACAAGATACTGGAGGCTGAAAAGAGAGTGAAGAACAAAAATGAGTGGGTTGGCCAACAGGAAAGTGCAGGCCAAATAGAAAGTGAAGACTGAAAACAAGTGGGAGGCCAACAACAAAGTGGAGGCCGAAAAGAAAGTGGGGGACAACAAAAAGTGGAGGTTGAAATTAAAGTGGAGGACAAAAATGGGTGGCAGGCCAACAACAAAGTGGAGGCTGAAAAGAGAGGCCAAAAAAAAGTAGAGGCTGAAAATGGGTGGAAGGCCAAGAAGAAATTAGAGGCCATAAGGAAAGTAGATGCCAAAAATTGGTGCGGAGGCCAACATGAAAGTATAGGCTGAAAAGAAATTAGAGGCAAAAAAGGGGTGAGAGGCTGAAAAGTGGTGGGAGGCCAACAAGGAAAGTAGAGACTAAAAAGTTCTGGGAGGCCAAAAAGGTACAGGAAGCCAAAAGGAAACTAGAGCCTGAAAAATGGTGGGAGGCACACAAGAAAATAGAGGCTAAAAATGGGTAGGGGTCCAAAAAGAAATTAGAGGCTGAAAAGTGGTGGGAGGCCAAAAAGAAACTAGAGGCTGAAACTGGGTGGGAGTCCTACAAGAAAAGTAAGGCAGAAAATGTTTGGGAGGCTGAAAAAGCAGCAGTCGAAAACTGGTGGGAGGCCAGCAAGAAAGTAGAGTCTGAAAAAGCATGCGGAGGCCAACAAGAAAAGTAGAGACTAAAAAGTGGTGGGAGACTGAAAAGTGAGGATGATCAGAGAGCTGGAACACGTGCCATATGAAGACAGGTTGGGAAAGTTGGGGCTGTTCAGCCTGGCAAAGAGAAACTGTGTGGAGACCTCATAGCAGCCTTTCAGTATCTGAAGGGGGCCTATAAGGATGCTGTGGAGGGACTCTTCATTAGGGACTGTAGTGATAGGACAAGGGTAATGGGTTAAAACTTAAACTGGGGAAGTTCAGGTTAGATATAACAAAGAAGTTCTTTACTGTGAGGGTGGTGAGGCACTGGAATGGGTGCCCAGGGAGCTTGTGAATGCTCCATCCCTGGCAGTGTTCAAGGCCAGGTTGGACAGAGCCTTGGGTGAGATGGTTCAGTGTAAGGTGTTCCTGCCCATGGCAGAGGGGTTGGAACTAGATGACCTTAAGTTCCTTTCCAACCCTAAACATTCTGTGATGCTGGAAGCCCACAGTTTGACCTTGTTGCTATGTAGCTCATAGGGATGCAACTTTTGTTAGATAAAGCACAGTTGTTACGAACAAAAATGAGAGGAACTGACAGAAATAGAAGAACTAACTTATGCAAGAGTATTTACCCAGTGACTCAGTAAAACACTGAAAGCAAAAGCTCACAACAGTCCTCCAGCTAGCAAAGTTTAAACAATCTGAAAGATGCTCTCCACCTCATGAAACTCATTCACCTCAGCCCAAAGACAGGGGGCAGCAGCACACCTGCTTCTGGGGATACCTGACCTAAGAGGATCTCCAGGGATGTCTCGGGCCAAGATAATGCAGTCCAAACCAGCACTAATACCCCACTCTTCTAAACTATTAACAACTGCTGTTCCGGTGAGCAGCTAAAATGGAAGTAAAAATAATCCAATTTCTGTAATTTTGTAGTCTTCTACACATTAATAATCACTCTTTCACAGAGACAATAAATATCTAAACCTCTTCACACAGATCTAATTATCACATAGGGTTTGATATGTGAGTTCAGTCCATCCTGACCTGAACCACAATCATAGGAAATGCACTTTGAAACTCAATATTCTCACTGAATTTGTATTAATTCTGATAAGCACAAAAATAAGCAGGACTACTGACAGGAGGTTCAGAAAGTCTAGAACGGGCTTCATTATCTGTTACAGCTATTGTAAAACATTAAATAAATAAATGCAAACATTCTTCCTAGATAAAAGAGAGCTCCAAAAGTCATCACTTCCTCTTCTAGTACTGTTATGGGGCTGGTGTCACAAATTTGATTTCTCTGGTCATACAGGCTTATCTTCTTGCCAGAGACAAAAGACATATTAATACTGGAACAGCTCTAAAAAAAAAAGCTCTATACACAAACTTGCATTTATGAAAACAGCAAGAATACCTAGTTGCCATAAATTTTGTGAAATAATAATACATTTTCTGCTTTCAGACTTAAACCTGCATCTAACTGCTGCTCACAAGGGCACCTAATGTAAAGAATACATTAGCCTCATTTCTATATGAAGCAGGTGGTTTCTTCCACCTTCCCTCTGAAACATCTGGTGCTGGCTATGTTCAGAGACAAGTCTGTAGTGTAGATTGATATGAAGTCTAATTTGGCATGGCAAATCCTCAAGGCGAAATTCCTCCACAACGTGCAGATGTACCAGGACTCTGAAGTCAACAACACTGCATCATTTACATCATCACTGGTTTGTGCCAGATTTGTTGGGTCTCGGTTTTGTGGTTTTGTTGCTGTCCTTTTTCTCCTTTTAAGTAGAACTTTATTGGATTTTAACAAATAAACATATGCAAAATTCTATCTTCTTTAGCATACTGACTCCTGGATATAATGATGGATTTTCTGGAAGGCTACTAAATTCAAACAGGCTAAAAATCCCTTATTTCATGAGATAGTCACGAGTCATGTCAAGGAGTATGATGTAGCATGATGGGCAGTAATTTTGTATATGCAAGTGCGTATTCTCTAGATGTAACAGCATGGTTGTTGCTTCTTTGTCAAGCGTGCTGCCAGGTCCCACAAAAACTGATAATATTGTCTCCAGCTGTATTACTCAACATAAGGAACACTTCATCAACAGGATTGCTTTTGAGCACCTGTGGCCTGCCCTAACAGTCAGTTTTTTCCGTTCCTTCATAAATGCATACAGTATTTAATTTAAATCAGAAGCAGTGATTTTTACCTGGATATTATTTGAGAGCTCATGACCTGTGCACGTAGGGAACCCACAGATGGTCCAGTAGGTCCTGGGAATAAAGGGAGAAATGCGAGGAATGAATAGGCTTGTCCTCATCCTTCTGTTCTCTGTCTTTTGGGAAGACAACTGTAGACTATTTGATTTCTTTCTCATTGAGAAGTGATTAATTTTTACTTATTTTTTTACCTTTGCTGCTAGAAAAGGTTCAGTTCCTGTTAAAATTAGCAAATACCTTTTACCTCCATGGGCACAACAATACTGCTTCCCACATTGCATTAAATATTCTTTCTTACAGAACTGAACAAAGCACTGTCATAAAGCCATTCCCTCTGTAGAGCTTTGATTATATTTACATCAGGCAATGATAACACTACAAAAAGGCTGTTATACAGTGGTAAACAATGAGTTTGCATAGTCAAGCTGGTGGCAGACCTCTTCTACCTGGTAGCAAGTTTCTATGAATATAACTGCAAGCTGTAGATACAATCAACCTACATTTTACTTTTATTTCAGGACTTAAAATAGATTCCTTCATGCCTCCTGAATACAGCAAACACAAAGTATTCATTACAATCAATAGAGTGTATTATATTGTGACCTCTCAGCTGTAGCAAGATCTTTCACCCAGCAGAAATCATTCTATGTGAAGGGCCCTTGAGCAAAAATTAAATGAAAGTAGACTGCAATCGAAGGAAATTATAGTCATAACTGCCATAGAAATGAAGTCAACTCCTTCTCTCTATGATCACAGCAAACAGTGCAGATGCTCTGTTATCAGCTTTGATGCAGGTGCCAAAACTCCTACCTGCTAAAAGAGTTTTATTAAAATGCCTTTATCCTTAAGGGATGTGTCACAGTATTACACAAAAACAAAGACAGAAACAAGCTTTAAAAAATACAATAGGACCCAAGAACAAATTTGATCTACTATTGCCATTATAACACATAGAATTATAGAATCACAGACTAATTTGGGTTGGAAGGGACCTTCGAAGTTCATCTGGTACAACCCCCCTGCACCAGAGACATCTTCAACCAGATCAGGTTGCCCAGAACAAATCTAGCCTGGCCTTAAATATCTGCAGGGATGGCGCACCCACCACCTCTCTGGGCAGCCTGTTTACCGCCCTCAGTGTAAAGAATTTATTCCTCATATCCAGACTGTATCTCCTCTCTTTTAGTTTAAAACCATTACCCTTCATCCTATCACAATAGGCCCTGCTAAAATGTCTTTCTTATAGGCCCCTTTTAAGTACTGGAATGAAAAATAAAAAATAATAAATATAAAATAAAATAAATACAAATGAGTGTCTAATGACAGACATTGCACTTCAGGTGTGAGTAAGAATCCGTACATTACCTAAGTGATGTGCATGGAGTGCTATAAAACATACTTAAAGGTCTCCTGCCCCAAGAAGTTTGACAGAATCACAGACACACAAAACATACTTATTTAGAAAACTGAATGTTTTCTTTTTCCTTCCAACTGCTTCTTCAGCATAGATTTTACAGTATATAATTTTTTTCTCTATAAAACTTACGAAAGCTAGTGATAGATCCTACAAAGTAGTAAATCACCAGAATCCAAGCTAGCTTGACAATAGGCAAAAAGCTAAGAACAATTAATGGAATCTGCTTGCCAACAGCCACCAATTGAAATACAAAATACTACTACTTATGACCATATTTATCAGAGAACTCACTCACTTGTATAATGTACTACAGTCAATAAAGGATCATAGAAAGGGCAGAGATATTGTTCTTCTGAACAGAGACACCAACCTCAGAGCTATAAGCCTTTGAGCAGAAGACTGGGTTTACTGAAGATTTTGAGCTCTCTACAAGAATAGTAGGCCTTTCATAAAGGTAGAAATATCTAAGTTTCCTAAACAAATGAATGCAAAATGCACAGTTCTCTTTTAGAACTTGAAAACCTTAAACATAGATCACTGACAAAGCAACAGGCCACTTTATTTCAAAGACACCAGGAAATAAGGAAACAAACAAAAAAAAAGAAACTTTAGGAAATTATAATCAAAACCTTTTTACAGATATTTCCTTTGTAAAAATGTGCTTCACAAACATATGAACTAAATGAATCCTTCTTAAAGGCTAACTAACATGCTAAAGATTAATTTACAGTGCTGACTTCTCAAAGAGAAAAATGCAAATAAAACCAAAACATGTTGTCTTAATTGAACTGCTTTCAGGAAACATACCCATTTCCATCAATAACAGACAGTATGCTCTGGGGACCAGGAGAGATGGCTGACAGGCAAATGAAGTCTGAACTGATCATCAGTAACATCACTTTAGGATTCCTTTGTCTTTCCGTTCTGAAACTGGGTGGGGGGGGGGAATATCAAAGGAAATATCTCTTTTCTCCATTAAAAAAAAAACAATATGCACAAGCATACGATCTTTATAGTCGTGGCTGAATCCCTTTCATAGGCCATCATTGGTCTGCTGTAACTGGACCCAACAGTTGCATCCCACACATTTCCAAGCCAGCTGGATTTGGCAAGAGTCCAGATACAGTCTTTACTCTGTCTCTCTCCAGCAAATTCATGTATATAGAATTCCTGTCTGAAGCCCTCTTCAAGGCATCTGTTAGTCCAACTGCTTAGGACCCAGGACCAGTGGTAAAACCCAGCTGAACTCTGCTGTTAGTCACATTCTCCCAAAATTACACCTACCCGTTCTGGCTGTTCTGGCTCATGGTAAAAAAAAAAAAAACAAACAAAACAGACATTCAAAGCAATCTCCTACACACATGGGCTTTCATTTTAGATAGTGTGAGAATATTGCAATGTTTATAAAAAATAAAAGTAAACACAAATACTTGAAAAACATCTCCCTTTTGAGCATTTGGATTTGGTCTGCGTCCTTGAGGAAGGACAACACTCCAATTGCTCCCCAGCTACTTCAGCTGTCTTCTTTTTCCAGAAGTAGGTCGGACATACCTACTTTTCTTTTATAGCTGCGTCTCCTTCACAGTAGCGGAACACTATCCTTTTTCTCTTTCCTCGACTTGAAATTTTCCCATGTCTGCCCCTTGCCTCCCTTTCTTTATCAGCAGCTGAGCAGGGAACATGTGGAAATTGGTGATTCTGCTAGTAGAAACCCTTTTATTCTGCCACAATGGAAACATTTGCTGAGACCTTGAATGGCTTCTTTCTGCTTTGCAGATGCATTCAACATTACCATAAAAAGGATATTTTTCTCTACATTGAAGATTACAATCATAAATGATGCTCATAAAACAAAGAAAAATTCTTGTTCTGACAGGGGCATATTCCCCACACTGTAACACTATTGCTCCTATCTTTATATACCAGAGAATCAATAGACTCTGTTGAAGGAGAGCTACTGTAGCAGAGTATAAACAACCTCCCTCAGCAGAGTCCAGGCCATGTGTCATACTAACATGGCTAGGCTGCCTCAAATCCCCATCTTAGCTACCTGTGGTACACTTGTGTGATGCTACCCTACTGGCTTCTGACCGTCAAACTACTGGTCTTCTTTGCTTTTGCTAATTGGCATTTATGGGAGCAGAATGAGCTTTGGATGCAATTAAAGAAGCATCCGTACCTATGGGCATGCAATTTAAAACAATCATTTTGTGCTAATGTTGTCTTACACAGGGCACTGTCGCATATAATAATTTATCAGTACAAAAATAGAAACATGAAATTAAGGCATAAAGAGCCTCTCTAATGTAATGGCCCATGAAACAGATGACTTCACAAGATATCATTAAGGGTTTTCAGGCTAGAGAACACAGATACTCCTAAAACCAGGAATTCAATTCTTACCCCTAGGCTCTTCAGTTGTCAATTTTCCTTTAGAAATCCCTGTGCAGCTATAACTGTGGTCCAGTCTAATTTTAAACATCATGTAAACTGAACCTTGTCTCAAGTTGAGCTGTCCAAATCAGATAGAGAGGTCAACTCATCGAAAATGCAAGCCCACAGATACACAATCAATCATGAAGTCAGGATTTCAGGGTGTGTCTATTTTAAAGTGTATTTTAAATAAAACAACACTGAAACTCTCTTAGCCACCTGACCTGTTGGTCCTAATAATAAATAGATCTACTTAGCCAAAACTTACTGGCACAAAAAGATGCATTTAAATTAAAATAACTCTTTCTCCTCTTTTCATCAGTTACCACCTAATAGATCAGTTTATAAGACACAAACCAAAGAGCAAATCAGAAACAACTGTGGAAGATTTTGTGCATGCTCAGAGGTGGCCACACTTGAGATCCAAGAATAACATTCTGAAAGACTGATTGTGCCACAACACAGAAAACCTGTAATCTTAACATAATTTCTTTTCCCTCCCTACTAACATATCAGTTTCTTGAAATTAGGAATTATATCTTCCTTTATGAGTTACACAGAAAATTTTTGCTCCCTCCATGTATTATATTCAGACCCATAGCTTGTCATTACCTTCTTTCAGATTGCTCAATATTTGCACTGATTGTCTCCATTCCTTGCCGCTGACTCTCATGACACTTGCCATTAATTTGTTGCCTAAAGAAATAATTCTGGAAACCTTCCAAAATAACTCACTTGCTTGGCGCATAAAATTAGGTACTTCTACAATAAAGGATGCAGCTTCATCAAACAGCCAAATTCTAAACAGAATTACTTGAGTTGTGATTTGATGCCTTTAGGCATTACGCTGTCATGTAAAGGAATCATAAATAAAGCAAGTATAATTTTTATACCCAGAACAATTAATTCTTCAGTTGGGAAAAAAATTGAGCTAAATTCCCAAGAATCCCTGGAAAGAGGGCCAACTAGCAAAATACCCATTTCAGCACAAGACCAAAGAAAGCAAAGTAGAACAGCGTTTTGATGTTATCCTCTAGACAGCTGTTGACCTACAGCAAAGCAAATTATAACCACTTCTAAATATTCAGATTGCTGCCTTTTCAGTCTTACTTTTTCTTTATATATGCAGATATAAGGAGTCCATGGAATACTGTATTCTTTACTATGGTCACCTAATCCCACAAGTTCACAAAGAGCGAGACAGCATTATTTTCATATACAACCAACAAAGCAATATTATCTGGGGATAAACATTCTTCACCTTTGGACAGGAGGAATCTCATGCTACCTTCTCCATACCAGAAGTAGTAAATTATTTCAGCATCTGAGAAGCTCTGCAGCTGACTGCCAAAGTGCAGTTTGCAATTTGCTTAATCAGTTTCCTTTATCTATAAGGTTAACAGGCTACCAAGTCAGTGCACTAATATGTCAAGTACTTGAGTCTGGAATATATGGTATAGGAGGTGTCAGAGAGAGAAATTACATAATTTACGTGTTATTATATTTTCATCTCAAGAAGCTGTTGATAAGATCATGTTAATATGTCAACATTTTGACTTGGAATGAGTCTCTGCCTCATCTCTCTCCTGAAGCACTGGGTTAGTTCTGGGGAATAAGAAGAGCAGACCTATAAAATTCCTTCCAGGCTGAACAGCAAAAACAGTATCCAGAAGAGGTATGAGTAGCTTTTTGGCAAAAAGGCATCCTGTCATGCATCAGACCCACATTCATTAGTATTACTGAGCATTGCTGCCATAAGAATCAACTATTATACACAGGACTCAAGAATAATTTCACCCCAAACAATGAGAAAGCATATGTATTTTAACATTAGAAGCAATGGTGGCATCCACTCAGCTGCACTCTTAATTCCTTTGAACAGAATGAAAAACTAGCCCCATGCAGAATACCCTCCTGTTAGATGAGTTGAAGACTTCCAAAATATTAAATAGAAAATATAAGACAGTCATGAAATAGTACAAAATAAAGAAAAAAATGATGTGTAAAAATAAATAAATAAAAAAAATCAGCATTACTTGGACCTACTTTTGTACAGTACTGAGCGCATTCTGAATATTAACCATTAACAATTATTAAGTGTTAAGAGCTTTCATTACCATTCACATAGCATCTAACAGAATCAGCCCTTTTCCAAGGAGAAAGTGGCTACAGAAAGGGTCATAGAAGCATTTTACATCAGTATGTCTCAAAGCATCATATGAAAGAAGCTGGTCTCATTATGCGCATTTTACAGATAAGGAAATTGAGGCAAAAAGCTGTGAAGTACCTTCATCAAGACTTGACAAGCTACTATTAGAGATAAAAATAGAATCCAGTTCTTTTAAATCCAGCTTCCCAGGGAAGAAATGGAGACAGTTGTTCTTGGACAATGATAAAGACCTGACTTTTCAGAGGTGCAGCCAGCAAGGGAAATAGACACTTGAAGCCTACAGGAAAAAAAGCACGTATTTTTCCCCTTCTTATAGCCAACACAGTCACCAGATCAATAAGCAGCCTGGACTGCTATAACTGTATTTCTTGGCCTGTTTTCAAATGGCCAGAAAGACAAATCCTGCTGCCACCAAAGGGCTGATCTGAACAGAGTGCTATTCCCTTAAAGCAGAAAAGTCGCATGCACAGGACAAGTTATAGGATCAAGATATGATAGCATGCTGCATTATTAATTTTAAAATGTTTAAAATTGCAACATCCCTTTAAGTATAAACTATTTCCTACACAGTCTTGACAGTACTCTCATTAAATGCTAATAGATGATTCTGTAATAAACAGAAGCTTGAAAATGAATCACATTTATATACCTTGGGATGTCATGAGTAACAGTGTTTTGCAACTTAGGAGTGCAGATAATAATTTTTTATGATGCACTGACATCTCCTTCTGGGGTTGAACAACACTTCATAATATCTTACATTATAATTTTACTTTTTTTGTACCAAAATTTGTAGTTGTTCTATAAATTTCAAACTTTAATTGTATAATTGTCCTTTATGAGGATACAAGAAAGTCTCTTCAGATACACCTTTTTTTATACATGCAGAGCAATCGCTCCCTTGCGTGCCATAACAATGACAAACCAGAAGTATTTATTCTTCTGAGCTAAAAGTGATATACCACTCCTCTCATTAGAAATGTAAATATTTGGGCTGAAGAACTGTAACCAAGCAGTGTTTTCAGAAGGTCACTTTTCTCATGACCTACTGTCTAATCCATCTCTAGATGCACACATCATAGACTATTCCATGCAAAGCTGCTGGTAACACTGAGGTAACATTTAATTAAATATGTTGTTCTAAGACACTGTGAAATCCTTCAGGTCAAAGGCACCAAGCAATTTCAAACATTACTACATCCAACAATCACTGTTATTAGCTGTTGTAACAATATAAATTACATTAACACAGGCTTGCAGGCCCATCAATGGAAGCAAACTTAAATTTCAGGAGAGTCCTAAAATAAGATTCTGGTGTTGAGACAAAGGGAGGTGACTCAGCCATTAAAAATGTGGCATTGTCTCAGCTTCTTTTCTTGGAGCCATACTATGGGTACATCTCAATTCTGACACACACACACAAAAAAAAAAAGCAAAGAAGTCAACAACTGTTTATCACTGCTGTTCACATAGTTTCAAGTTCACCGGAGCTACCTGTAAGGGAAACTACATGATGTCCGCATATCTGTGGTATTCAAGCTGGAAATAATAGCAGGGCTAAATAAAAGGTTTTACATTACTTTTATACTTGGAAATGCTAAGGGAAAGAAAACAAGATGAGAATGTAGCTATTTACTTAGGTACAAAGGGATGTCTATAGAGATCCATTTTTAGCAATAAGTTACTAACATTAGTTGTATAAAAAAGCAAGACAAGCTACCATGCAAGCTCTGCAGTTTAGTGGCAATGTTGGTTTTAATCGAACAATATTAATTACCTGATTTAATTATTAGTAGTTGCCTTGAATACAGGGCTACAGCACAAACATGAACCAGGAGAATTAATTTCCACTTCACATCTACAGGCTCTAATTCTGTCTACTGTGGGGTTTTACAGAATGGCGACACAAGCACTATTATTACTAGTCATGACAACACCAGGATCAAATTACTTTATTTATTTGCTCATGTAGATTTTAAAAAATGGCAAAACACAAGTTTAATACTAACTATCAGATTAGTTGCATCGGTACAAACTCCTAGAGGTATGTGCATACACGCGACTTAGTGTGATGTAAAGCAAGGTATAATATACTGATAGATTAAAACATTGTAGCTGAAGTGGATACATGAATTTTGATAGAAGAAAACAGCTTCTGTTTAATTTAGGCTAACATTTTTAAGGGATTTACTCAGATACACAAAATAAGCTGTGTGGAAATGCTCAGAAATTGCCACACAGACAAATTACAAGAATGTAACAGACTACTGCGTATCAGGTGATCCATGGCCACAGTCCATGCCAGTTTTCTTAGCCTGTAACAAACAGTGAGATAACCAGTTACCTTAGTCATCTTCCCAACTAATTCAAATAATTTCTCATCTGTCTCGGACAGATGCACAGTCACCATTGATCAGCTAATATACGGTATCTTGTCCAGGCACTGCATCGGATGAGGAATGCAAGAACAGAGTAAAATAGGTCTGACTTCTGCACCAGAAAAATAACCAAATGACAGAACCAAAGAGGGATAAACTGCATTTTGTTCCATTTGTTGTGTTTTTCAGGGATCTATGTTAGCCTCAACTGGTATTTGTGTCAGTTTTCTTTACCTACATGGAAACCTACAGAGCCATCTATAAAATACAGCACTAGCTAAACTCAGTGGGCATTTAAAATGACTAAATGTAACTCAGTTTAAACCACTAGGTTTATTTTAATTTGCCTTAAAGTGATTACAAATGGTTTTAAATTAAACTAACGCATTCTTAATTCAGAATGCTTGATAAGAATAACACAACTATACAAGACATTTTCACCCATAAAGTTGTTTAAAAATACTCTCTAACCTTCTCAGACAGACAAAAATTAATACTGGTAAAGATAGTAGAAGGTCCAATTAAGAACTCCATTTGTTGCCAGGAAGTTCTCAATTGTGGTAGTCTTTTGTACCTGCAAAGGTGGAAGTAACTGCGCACACAAGGTTATTATAAATATCTGATTACTCGTCTGAAATTTAATCCTACCTGAGGAAATAGTGTCAGGCAACACAGAAAGAGTTAAGCATTATCCTTGGAAGAAATTATATATTTCTACAGCTTTAGCAAACCAAATTAAAAATGTAAAACCTTTTGCTCCTCGGACTCAAGGACTACAGCTAATTAGACTGAATTATAATGCTCCTTTAAAACCAATACATATTAAAAGGAGAGTATTTAAAAGACTAGGAAAAAACAACATAAAGAAAAATGAAATTCATAAATTCTTCATGATTCTGAAAATCAGTATCAAAGGGTTTACTGTCATCCTCTTTTAACATCAAACTGTATAAAAGGTAATTCCTCTATGTTTTGAAGCAGGAACATCTCAAAAGAGATTTACCAGGTATATTGCTTTGGTTGGAAGTGCCAAAATATACAGAAAAAATATTAATGTCCAAGATGTCCAAGCTGATTTCTAAATTAAAGAAGTAATAGCCTGAGTTTCATCCATTACAGGACTCCCTATGGTTTGGGAATCACTTGCACTAATACAACAAAGCAAAACATCTCAGCACACCCAGGAAGAAACAAGGCCTTGATTGTTATTCTATGACAAAAATTGCTCCTTGCTGACACTACTTGAGATCAATTAGACTCAGGATTGCCATGGGACATGGTCTATTCAGAACACTTTGCAAGACTGAGGCCAAAAATCTAAAAAAAACCACAGAAATTCACTGCAACAGAAAGCCCCTTCTGCATTTGTTTTCAGTTTTCCATTTTTGTTGTTCTTTCTATATCTTATTGTAAGATATTATAAATAATACCTTCTAGGAATGAGAATGAGGAACTGCTGGACTTGCTACTCGCAAACCAAGAAAACTTTTGTAGTATCTCTGTTAGCAATAGCCTTAGCTGCACTGACCACAATATTGTGGAGTTTCAGATCCAGCTGAGCACACTGAAGGTTAGTATAAAGACAAAGGTTTTAGAGCAGACACCAGCTCGCTCAGAGCTCAGTTGGGAGGGATTCCATGGGAAGCTTCTATAAAGGATAAAGGAGCTAGCAAATGCTGGGAGATGTTTTCAAGACTGTTCTCCTGGGAGCACAAAACCAGTTCATTCCCTTTAAAGGGAAAGAAAAGCAAAACAAGAAACCTCCTTGGTTTAACTGTGAGCTTCTGAGTCTGCTCAAAACCAAAAGAGAAGTGTACCAGCAATGAAAAAGTGGATGAATACCCGTTGAGAACTACAAGGACATTGCTGGGGTTTGCAGAGACATAGATAGAAAAGCAAAAGCTCAGCTCAAATTGAAATTGACCAGAGACATCAAAAACTACAAGAAGGGGTTCTTCAGGTGCATAAGTAACAAGCAGAAACAGAAGGAAAGTATTGGGCTGCTGCTAAGTAGGAGAGGGGAATTGGTCACCAATAACACTGAAAAGACACCGGTTCTCAACGCTTTCTTCACCTCTGTCTTTACCAGCAGTCGAGCCCTTGGCATTCAGGAACAAAAATCCAGGTTGATGCAAACACAGCCCTATCACCAGCTAAGGAAGAGTTGGTATGCACTGCTAGTTATCCTCTTTATTGATGTGACAACTTGTTCCTCTGTTATGGAGAGTCAGCCTCCTGCAGACCTGCGAAGCAGTTCTGGGTGGGGACATTAGAGAAAACCCCTTGCTTTTATTTTCCCTCTTCCTCTCACTTTTGAAGATTTTTTTCTTGACAAGTTTCCAACCCCTGGATTAATGCCGTCCCTCTTTTCCGTGTGTGTTAGGGGTACGCTTGTGTTTCCTGCACAGTTTGGGCCTGAGGCAAGCAGTCTAGCTCCCTCTTAGCTTCCCAAACATCTTTTAGCTCCCGCAGTGTCCTGCAGCTCAGCCCCTGCTGCAGGAGGACCTCCACCAGGGCGCACCCAGCGCAGCCTTGCCGATTGTGCACCCTCGCCTCAAGAGACCAGTGCAGGCGCTTTCTACACCCCGAGCTCTGCCGGCAGCCTCGGCTCTCATCAGCTCTGCCTGAGCGGCGACACTGACTACTACCACCACGTTAACCAGCTCAGCGCTGCCAGGCTGGGCCACAGCAAACCCCCTACCTCCCTCATCGCCCCGCGGGCGGTGTTCTACCCACTCAGGGCGGTGCCGGCCTTCCTGGCACCGCCCGTTAAGGGCCAGCAGCTTGATCGGCAGAGCTGCAGGCTCCTGGGGCAGGCCTGGCAAGCACCTGGGGCTCCTTTCGCGCAGCACAGGCTGGGGTCCACCCAGCTGGGGAGCAGCTCTGTGGATAAGGGACCTGGGGTCCTGCGGGACAAGCAGCTCAGTATGAGTGAACAGTGCGCAGCTGCTGCAAAGCAAGCCAACAGAATGCCCCCAACAAGGGCATCACCAGCAGAGAGTGATAGGTGGATTGACTCCACAACTCTTTAGAGCTGTAAAGTTATGCTTTATTCAGCGCTGAGGCGCATGGGGGTTGTTCCTCCAAAAGCGTTCACACCCTCCTTTGTCACTCAGTTCGTTTATATTACATATAATGATTACCTAAACATGAGATTGCTTCACGCGTAATACATATGCAAAACCTATTCCCGTCTAGTATTAGTTTTCTGCCATTTGTCCCATTGGTGCCGCTGCGCAGTGCCTCCTGGTGGTGATCGTTGGGGGGTCGTGAGGATGAAGGCCTGTAGTTCCTCTTCATCACTGCGAGTAACCTCTTGCTTTCACACAGACTCAAGAGGGTTTCGGCTCCTGTCCAAACCTCAGGTTCAGTACAAGCTGGTTTTATGTATCTTAAAGCAGAAACTTGTCCAGCTTGCAAATTTTGTTACTCTGGCTATCTGTTGTTCCTTTTCTTTCTAAAGACACTATTTAAACAAGAGTCTTAAATATTAAGCTATGAATCTTATCTACTACCATTCTGCCTAGCAGCTGTAACTCCTACAATTCTGCTGCACCGTTCTAGCAACTTTGACTCCTACGGTTCTGCTTCATCAAGCACAGCAACTGCTTAAGCAAGCAGGCACAATGTTAATCCTTTGTTTCCCGGTATCAAGAGAAACAAGTTGTGATTCCACTCAGCACTTGTCATACCATACCTGGGATCCTGTGTTCAGTTTAGGTCCCTGCTCCACAAAAAAAAAATGTGGGCAGACTAGAGAGGGTCTAGAGAAGGGCACAAAGGTGATCAAAGGACTAGGAAGCCTGCCCTGTGAGGAAAGGCTGAGAGAGCTGGGTTTGTTCAGTCTAGAGTAAATAAGGCTCCAGGAAGACTGTATCACCATGTGCCAGTATTTAAAGGGTGGCTACACTGGATATGGAGATTCCCTTTTTACAAGGGGTCATATGGGAAAGATGAGGAGTACAGGAACAGAGAGATTCCGGTTGAATACAAGAGGAAAATTTTCCACAGTGAGAAGAATTAGCCATTGGAATAGTCTCCCTAGGGAAGTGTGAATTCCACAACATTGGATCCTTTAAAGATTCAACTGGACAGGGTGCTGGGACATCTGTCTGGACTATGCTTTTACCAAGAAAGGTTGGACCAGATGATCCTTGAGGTTTCTTCCAACCTGGTATTCTGTGATTAGAAAGGCCAAGGTTGATTTTATTCTTAACATTTTCATAAGTGAAAAGGGATATTATAATAATAATAAAAAATCCCACATTTTAAATAAATAATTTCACAAGTACTACTTATATTCAGTGATGACTTCATAGGTAGCCAAATCATTTCTAAAGGGCTAAGAAATTTTAGGAGGAAGCACTCCCCAAAAGCCAGCCCACAATTTCCTGTTCTCTCCTAGAGGGAAACTTCCAGATATCTTTTATTTTCATTAAAAATTTTCTCAGCTCACCCCGTGGGTATAGGTGGTGTGAGCCAGTGGTTATGGAGCAAGGTCATTCTGAGCTGTTGTAATTCAAGTGCTGGCACTGACTGGTTTAAAACAAAACAACATTCTCAATGCCATGAAAAAGGCTGATCCTCCAACAGTCATGGTTTAGCTGCTATTGAAACTATTGCTGATGTACAGTGGTATTCTCAGCAATTCATACTAACCTTGGAAAATTTGCAGAGAAAATTGAGAAATGCCACTCTACTTAAAAATGCATGGTGTATATAAAGTTTCAATCATTAGCTTAATAAAACTTAATTTAGTGTTAAACAAAACTGATTCACCATAGAGCTTGTATGCTCTTCCTACTTTCACTGCATTAACTAAAATGCAAAAGGCAACACTTACCCCAGGAGGGAATAGCACAAATATTTCTTGGCTCTGTTTCAAATCAAAGGAGACCATCAGATCATCCCATCGCATCAGGTACTTCATAATCTGTTGAGTTTCATCTAGTCACCACTGCACTGAGCCTCCTGTAAAACTTGTGTTTGCTGAATGCCTGTCAATCAAAGTAGGCACCTGGAGTTTTTGCTTGAGTCATTAATGGTTAAACTGTGGTCTCTGTGGCCCCTGCTGCAGCTGCAAATTAATCATGGGCAAAAAAAACAGCAGAGTTTTGTGTGTCTCTCTGCCAGGGCATTTCACACATACTGCAACTCCTCATGTTTACATGTGAAGACAAAGCTGATGTAAGGATGCTCAGCTCCTTCACAGTTCATGGCACTTGAGGGCTCTGACAGTAGGAGTGGCAGGTATGTCATAGTGTAATGACAGAATCTGGAAACACAGTTATTCTGGTAATGCAGATGACATTATGAGTGAGTGACCATCAGACCCCTTCCTGAAAGACAGCTGTGAGGTGTTCCAGGACTATCCAAAATGGCTGGATAGCGTATGATCAGGCAGGAATAACTGTAAAACAGGGTTTTTTTTACAGAAACCAGAGGGTTCCTTCACTTTGTACCTATGTAGATCTTTGAAACTAGGACACTTGTAAAAACATCTATCTGTAGCATACTATCTGTATAACAGTTCCAGCACAAAGGAGACTAGCAGTTTGCTTCAGGAATACAGGCAATACTTTACTATCTCCTGTTCTCTGTCATTTGACCTGTATCTTTGGTAGTGCTCATCCTTCAGTTTGAACTTTCCTGCATCACTGACACAACTGGAGCCTGAATTAGGGTCTATAATAACATACTTGAAGGCTTTGAAGACAGCTGCTACCTTTTAGAAATCTGTTTAGTGACTGATACAATCACGACCAGCATGACAACCCAGGTAGGCCCATGCAGAGGAGTATGTTCACCAAAAGTAAGTGAAAATGCATCAATATGATCATATGATTCTATGATTCTATGGCTGTCAAAAACAAAGTCATTCAAAGGATTTCTGAAGACTTTAGAAGGAATTTAATGAACGTAGCCACTCCATCTTTATATTCTTGAATGAGAACATGAGGAGGCACAGCAGGGGCATACCTGTCAAGTATGTGAGTTACATCAGAGTGATTCATGTCAGTATCTCAGGGGTCCTAGTGATCATTGCACTTTGTGTGAAGATGGAATCCCTTGTGATCATTGTGCTATGTGCAAAGGGTATAAGTGTCCCTGTCAATACCACAGTGAGGAGAAAGAAGAAACAAGGGAATAATTCTCCTGGGTCAACCGCATTACTGTGCAAAGAAATGTGTTGTTCATTGTTTAAATTGCATGAATGTTCTTAGAAAAGGAGGGGGTAGGTAACTTAGAGATATGTCCTGTTACAGAACGTTGTGAAATCTGTGCGCTGAACAAATAAACACATAAGGAGTGGAATTTATGGGGGCTAAGATGGCAGTCGGACTTGTGATAGCCACAATATTTCTTCACCCAGAGACAAGACCCCAGCAACAGGTGGAGAAGCCCGGGAAAAGAAGACAACAGGATTGGCTGAAGAAGCCTGGGAAAAGAAGACAACAGGACTGGCTGAAGACGCCCGGGAAAAGAAGACAACAGGACTGGCTGAAACCCAAGAAGCCCAGGAAACCAATAAGTATAAGAGACTATCCCCAGAAGTTCCCCATGTGTGTCTCGGGTGGAGCAGAGACTCCTCGGCACACCCAGCACTGCTTGCTTATTGTCTCTCGATATTAATTATAATAAAAATCAATTAAAACAGATTGGCTAGGTTATAAATATATATAAATAACAAGTATGAACTGAATCTCCCATAGAGCCCAAGGGATGGAGAAACCCTGATGCTGAATTAAGAAGAAAGGGAAAAGCACAGATGCCTGGATAAAGAGTCCCACATGATTCCTAAGTAGAGTCAACTTTTGCTTTGCCACAGAGGAAAGGAGAACTGCTGTTAAATCTTTCAATAGTGAGACAGAAAAACCACCTGTTTCCTTACAGTTTTGCTTTGTAGTTCTCATCTTCAACACTGCGACTGCATTGCCTGCAAACACAAGGGAACCTTGCTTGCCTTTTTTTTTTTCCCTGTAGTCAGTCATTTCTGCCTTACCCCAAGGTGCCACTGAATTCTGAAACTCAAGGAAGAATTTAGTCAGTGAGTAGGTAGGTGTGCAAAGGAAAAAAAGGGAGAAGAGAAGGCAAACAAGCGGGTAAATGTCAAAACAAACAAGCAAAAAGAATCTGTAGCACCAATATCAAAGCAGCAAAAGGCGCAATGGCTGAGAACCTGAGGCTGATGTGATTTACTTTCGTACCTTAGGACATTCAGTTCCATATAATCCACTGTCAAAGTCAATTATGAATATTATCTGCCACTGGAACTGATACAATCCATTCAGAAGAAAACATCAAATGCTGCCTGTAAGGTACATGAGCACTTAATGACAAGGATTTATACCAAGATACGATCAAAATGAACAAGCTGTACAAAAGAGCAAACCAAAGCTAGGTTGCTAGTGTCTCTGTTTTTAATATCTGCACTTGATTTCTCAAGGGATTCTTTAAGACTAACTTTCTTCAAACATAACAGCATTAGGAAGCAAGGGACAAAAGATTTTTTTACACTGTCCCATAAAGTTACTTTCCTAAGTCTCTGCTAATACATAGAAATAGACATAATTATTAGATTTTTAAGGCACCCAGAGCCCGGCACCTTCTGCTAAAATCAGTAACACCATGTACCTCTCACTACATGACTTTACCACTACTGGGAGGATGATCCACTCTTGAATGAGACGAAGTAATACTATCTGAAGAAGGAGACTGTTGGTAGGCATAGGGAGGTGCTTTTAAGAGTTTGAAATCAAAGTAGTCTCTTTTTACACAGGCAGAACTGTTTAGAACTGGAACTGCTGCTTGGATCTTACTCCAGTTTTAGCATGGATGGGTGAGATTTTGGCTATTAACTGCTTGGATAAGAAGCACCAGAATATTCTGGCAAAAGAGAACCTTGACCACGTTTATATCCGCCTTTGCCTTTTTTTGATTTGTGTACAATTGCCATGTACTTCAACACAGAGTGTCTAACACTTTGGAAATTCAAGCTGGCACACAGCAGAGCTCAGAAACACATGCTGCTGTGAGCGCATCAAATCTATTCTCCTCACTAAAAAGTGGCTTCTCAACAGGCAACAAATGAAGTCCTAGTTCTAACAGATGGCAGGGTGTCCAGAAGATCAACAAAACCTCCAAAATGAACATCATTATCACCCTAATTCCATGGCCCAAGCCTGCATTATGGTAAAACCATAAACCTCACCACACAAGTACAGAACAGAAGAACAGAAAGAAACCTCTAAAGTGATATTCCAAGTCACTTTGGACATCCTTTATGGAAGAAAATTGTGCTGGTTCTGTTCCTCTTGAAAACAGACACAAGATTTGTTTTCAGACCTGTTCATTCGACTTGTTCTTATATTTCTCACTTTTTTTAAAATAGGAAGAACTCCACTGAAAATTGTGGATAGCACTGGAGACTAGCTTTAGTCCACATTTTTAGCATAGTAAAAATCTTCCTACACTATATAATTTCAGTTGCTACAGTGAATCATAAAGGCAGCTGAAGTGCATATTTTAAGAACCTTCAAGGAGAAAAATACAGAATCATAGAATCATAGAATAGTTAGGGTTGGAAAGGACCTTAAGATCATCTAGTTCCAACCCCCCAGCCGTGGGCAGGGACACCTTACGCTAAATCATATTACCCAAGGCCTTGTCCAACCTAGTCTTGAACACTACCAAGGATGGAGCATTCACAACCTCCTGGGCAACCTATTCCAGTGCCTCACCACCCTCACAGGAAAGAATTTCCTCCTTATATCCAACCTAAACTTCCCCTGTTTAAGTTTTAACCCGTTACCCCTTGTCCTGTCACTACAGTCCCTAATGAAGAGTCCCTCTCCAGCATCCCTATAGGCCCCCTTCAGATACTGGAAGGCTGCTATGAGGTCTCCACGCAGCCTTCTCTTCTCCAGGCTGAACAGTCCCAACTTTCTCAGCCTATCTTCATACGGGAGGTGCTCCAGTCCCCTGATCATCCTCGTGGCCCTTCTCTGGACTTGTTCCAACAGTTCCATGTCCTTTTTATGTTGAGGACACCAGAACTGCACACAATACTCCAGGTGAGGTCTCACGAGAGCAGAGTAGAGGGGCAGGATCACCTCCTTTGACCTGCTGGTCACACTCCTTTTGATGCAGCCCAGGATACGGTTGGCTTTCTGGGCTGCAAGTGCACACTGAAGCCGGCTCATGTTAAGTTTCTCATCAACCAACACCCCCAAGTCCTTCTCTGCAGGGCTGCTCTGAATCTTCTCTGCCCAACCTGTAGCTGTGCCTGGGATTGCTCCGACCCAGGTGTAGGACCTTGCACTTGTTAAACTTCATGAGGCTGCCATCAGCCCACCTCACAAGCTTGTTGAGGTGCCTCTGGATGGCATTCCTTCCCTCCAGGGTATCAACCAAACCACATGGCTTGGTGTCATCGGCAAACTTGCTGAGGGCACGCTCAATCCCACTGTCTATGTCAGCAATGAAGATGTTGAACAAGACTGGTCCCAACGCCGATCCCTGAGGGACACCACTCGTTACTGGTCTCCAGCTGGACATTGAACCATTGACCACAACTCTTTGCGTGCGGCCATCCAGCCAGTTCTTTATCCACTGAGTGGTCCATCCATCAAATTGATGTCTCTCCAATTTAGAGACAAGGATGTCATGTGGGACAGTCTCAAACGCTTTACACAAGTTCAGGCAGATGACATCAACTGCTCTACCCCTGTCCATCAGTTCTGTAGCCCCATCATAGAAGGCCACCAAATTGGTCAGGCAGGATTTCCCCTTAGTGAAGCCATGCTGGCTGTCACCAAGCACCTTGTTGATTTTCTTGCGCCTTAGCATGCCTTCCAGGAGAATCTGCTCCAAGATTTTGCCAGGCACAGAGGTGAGACTGACTGGTCTGTAATTCCCCAGGTCATCCATTTTCCCCTTCTTGAAAATGGGGGTTATATTTCCCTTTTTCCAGTCATCAGGAACTTCACCTGACTGCCACAATTTCTTAAATATAATGGCCAGCAGCTTTGCAACTTCATTCACCTGCTCCTTCAGGACCTGCAGATGGATCTCATCAGACTTGTGCACGTTCAGGTTTTTAAGATGGTCTTGAACCAGATCCTCTCCTGCAGTGGGCCCAAGGTCTTCATTCTCACAGTCCCTGCATCTGCCTTCCAAGACTTGGGTGGTTTGGTCAGAGCCTTTGCCAGTGAAGACTGAGGCAAAGAAGTCATTCAGAACCTCAGCCTTCTCCAAATCCAGGGTAGCCAGTTCTCCTGAGAGCTTCCTGAGGGGGCCTACATTCTCCCTAGTCTGTTTTTTATTTGCTATGTACTTGTAGAATCCCTTCCTGTTATCTTTAATACCTCTAGCTAAGTTTAATTCTAACTGGGCCTTAGCTTTCCTAACCTGGTCCCTAGCTTCCCAGACAACATCCCTGTACTCTTCCCATGCCACCTGTCCTTGCTTCCACTTTATATAAGCCTCTTTTTTCATTTGAATTTTCCTCAGCAGCTCCTTATCCATCCAAGGATGTCTCCTGGCCCTCCTGCTGCACTTCCTTCTGGTTGGGATGCAACACTCCTGAGCTTGTAGCAGGTGATCCATGAATATCAACCAACAGTCTTGGCCCCCTAATTGTACATCAAAGCATACTTTAGGAATAAATTGTGTTATCTGCAATGTTAGAATATTTTTAGTGCTTTAATTTAGTAATAATATAAGTACAGTGCTGCTTGAATTAACCATTGTGCATACCTATGTTCAGATACCAGGGGGTCCAAATGTACTTTTATATGTCCACTCTATTCTTATCATTAGAGATACTCATTTCACATTTCTCACAGAAATATCCAGTTCTTCCTGTAGAAATACTTCCACTGCGGTCCTTTTTAATAACTTCAGTCTTGTCACAGTTCAGCATATTTTATAAAGCTTCTTTTTAGGTTAAAGAGCATGAAGTTCCAATAATGCCAATCATGTATATTGCATTTGTATTTCAGTTTTCAATTATTTTCACATTTCTATTACCACTTTCTCCACAAAAATGTTTATATGGGGACACTCTCATTTTACACTCAAGAATTCATCTAATTCTGACATCCATCTGGTAGGCTATCTGGAAACCTTTTTTTATTATATTTGTCACAGCATATTTAGAGGTAAACTTACTCTGTGACATTTCAAGATATAACAGTATTTTCTCATGCATAATAACAAAAATCCTAAAAATCTCCTAACCTATGTAAAAAAATTGCCCCAGACCATAGACAGGGCAAGGTACTTTGAATCTGCATGTTATTTTACACCTGAAAACACTTAATCAAAGTTCACTGGAGTTGAGGTTGGAAGTGACCCCTGGAAGTCATCTTGTTCAACCCCCAGCACAAGCCAGATCACCTAGAGCCTGTTGCCCAGGACCATGTCCAGATGGCTTTTAAACATCTCCAAGATGGAAGATTCCACGACTCCTTGGGCAGCCTCTGCCAGTGCTCTGTCTGCTCTGTCACCCTCACACTGAAAAAGTGTTTCCTGATGTTCAGATGGAACCTCCTGTGTTTCAGTTGGTGCCCATTGCCTCCGGTCCTGTCACTGGGCACCACTGAAAAGAGCCTGGATCTGTCATCTTTGCACCCTCCCTTTAGGTATTTACATACATTGGTAAGATCCCCCTCAAACCCTTTTTTTCTCCAGGCTAAACAGTCCCAGCTCTCTCACTCTTTCCTCATAGGAGAGGTGCTCCAGTCCCTTAATAGTTTCTCATTGCCCTTCATTGCACTCTCTCCAGTATGTCCACGTCTCTCATGCACTGGGGAGCCCACAGCTGAACACAGTACTCCATCTGTGGCCCCACCAATGCTGAGAAGACAGAAGAAACAACTCCCTTGACCTGCTGGTAGTGCTTTGCGTAATGCAGCACAAGAATACACTAGCCTTTATTTTGCTGCACAGGAACGTTGCTGGCTCATGTTTAATTTGGAGTCCACCAGGACCCCCAGGTCTTTTTCTGCCAAGCTGCTTTCAGGCTGGGCGTTCCCCAGTATTTATTACTGCATGTTGTTCCTCCCTAGGTTCAACGTGAGTCAGCAATGTGTCCTTGCAGCAAAAAAGGCAAATAGCACCTTGGGCTGAATTAGGAAGAGTGTGGCCAGTAGGTCAAGGGAGATTCATAAATATCTGAAGAGAGGGTATTGGATCCAGTATTGGTCCCTGGTGTCCATCACTTGTTATTGGCCTCCAACTAGACTTTATGCCACTGATCACAACAGTCTGGGCTCAGCTGTTCACTCAGTTGTCAGTCCGCCTCACTGCCAGCTCATCTAGCCCATACTTCAGCTTCTCTGTGAACATCTTTTGGGCAGCAGTGGTGAATGACTCACTGAAGTGAAGGTATACAATATCAGCTGCTCTTAAGTTTACCAGAGCCATGATTTCAGGTTCTTTTATTGTTCATATATATATGTCAATATTCCTGATGTGCAACTGTTGACATTTTTAAAAGAGAGTAGGTCAGATATTCAGTATTTACCAAACGATTAATTGTTCCTGAAATCAGTGATACAATACTGCTTCTCCATTAGACCAGGAATCAGCCATTTAATACTGGGAGAAGAGAGCAAGAAAAACAGAGGATCAACCAAGTTCATGTTTTCTTCTTCTTTTTTTAATCATTTTTTCTTTATAAATTCACTTCTTTGGGTCATCCTTGAGGATGTCTGTATGAGATGTCTGAAAGAACAGAGAATGATGGGCTGGTAATTGGGATGGAAGAATGTCCTATACCCATCAGTCCCTAAAAAACTAACAAACAAACAAAAAAAGAAACAGAAAAATGGGACTTGAAGAGCTGGAATCACTGATAGAACAAAAGAAGGAGAGGTGACACAATAAAAGACTGCTCAGAGACAACAGACCCCACTGCTTCTCAGCTTTGAATAAATCGCAGATCAGGCTTATCTTGTGTACTGAATGAACCAAGGGGTCCTTTGGAAAAAAGTGGGAAAGACTTGGTGGCACAGAACTAATTAAAACCAACGGAAAACACACCCAATGAGAAATTATTAAGAACAACTTAAAACTATAGATTCCTTATATATTTTACCCCAGTGCAGTTTCTTTCCAATAAACATCATATGCAAATTTGATGTTTCCAAATTATTCACCTTTTTGCATGCAATCAAAGGTCTTTTAAATAATCTTCCTTAAAAATAAGAGCAAAACCCCTTATTTTTTTTCAAATGTTAACTGTCACAGCAGAGGTGTCATAGGAGACAATTGCAAAATCTCAAAGTAAAATCCATCTTTCAAAGGGTAAAAAGTAGTACAGTTACATAGTTAATAAGGTAGAGTAATATAATAGTAACACCGGCAAATTCTTTCCAAAGGTCTTGGAAAGCTGTGTAAGTATTGATGTAGATGTAAGCATTATAATTCATCTGGAAATTAGGAAATAGGTTTGGTTTCATTTCAGAGATAAACAAAGGCACACAAAGGTTAACTAATTAGCTCAGGGTCACTCATGGAATTAAAAAGGCAGATGCAGAACAGCTGTGCTTGGCCACTGTTTCAAGAATATAACTGAAAGCAACTACAAAGTCACATGCCTTCCTAGATTGCATTCCATTTGGGAGTACTATGTATCCAGAAAAATCGATGACTTTGTGCCTTACACTGGCAAACAAAAGAAGTTACAAATCTGCCAATACAGTACCTCAATAATGAAACACATATCAACAAACAGTATCGAGCAAATGAAAAGCCAAAATTCTGAAGATGTTTTGTCACTTCCTTACATGCTTTTATTGCTGCAGATAAATGAGAGCAGGTTTGTGTGGATAGACTGAATGATTAGAAGAAATGAAAAAGTTAAATTCTAGTATAAAAATGTGACTGATAATGAAGTGGGAGGAAGAAGGTGTGTGCTTATTTTTTGTCAGTGCAGGACAGTGCAGGACTGAATCTATTCTACTGCATTTCCTACCAAGGTGAGAAATAATCACATTCTATCCCACATCTATTTCCTCTAAAAACGTAACATATACACCAGGCAATACTGCAACACAATCAGCAACATCCTGGACTGGCTTCTCTAAAGGGGACACACAGTAAGTGTAATTAAAAGTGAAACTCTTCCTTGATATAGTATTAGTCACTGTCTTTATCTTTAAAATAAGTGATAAGGGATGAGGCATACCTAATGTTGGTTAATATCCTGGTTGTTACCATTATACCAAATTTAGCAGTCTATCTAACAGTCAAAGATTTTTACTCTCATTTGAATGTGACTCATAAACCTAACATGGCACTTGTATGAGTCCAGCCTGTTGCTCAAGAAGCGCTGCTTCTTGAGGTAACATTTGTGTGGAAGTAGCTTTAAGTTTACTATTCTGTTATTTCCAACATATCGTGTACTTCTAACGAACAAGAGTAGCAGCTCCATGTGATTGTACAACTTCCCAATTACAAGACCAAAACACAATGGGAAAGATAAGAGAGGCTCAGAACAACCTGAACGTTGAATATCCCTGGACAATTCAGATCCTTTAATATCAATGTGCTCTTTCTAGCCTTATATATCAAGCATCCTGGTTGCTATTTTATATTGTAATAGGGCTAGAAATCAGATTGATTCAAGGGAATCAGAATCAAGGGAATCAGAATATCAGAATGATTCAAGGGAAAATGTTGGTTTTTTTTTTTAATCACAGAATCACAGAATCCTAAGGGTTGGAAGGGACCTCAAAAGATCATCTAGTCCAACCCTCCTGCAAGAGCAGGGTAACCTAGAGTACATCACACAGGAACTTCTCCAGGCGGGCCTTGAATATCTCCAACGTAGGAGACTCCACAACCCCCCTGGGCAACCTGTTCCAGTGCACTGTCACTCTCACAGTTAAGAAATTTTTCCTGATGTTCACGTGGAACCTCCTATGCTCCAGTTTACACCCATTGCCCCTTGTCCTGTCATTGGACATCACTGAAAAAAACCTAGCTCCGTCATCCTGACATTCACCCTTTCCATATTTGTAAACATTGATGAGGTCACCCCTCAGTCTCCTCCAAGCTGAAGAGTCCCAGCTCCCTCAGCCTCTCCTCGTAAGAGAGATGTTCCATTCCCTTAATCATCTTTGTGGCTCTGCGCTGGACTCTTTCAAGCAATTCCCTGTCCTTCTTGAACTGAGGGGCCCAGAACTGGACACAATATTCCAGATGTGGTCTCACCAAGGCAGAGTAGAGGGGGAGGAGAACCTCTCTTGACCTACTAACCACACACTTTCTAATGCACCCTAGGATGCCATTGGCCTTCTTGGCCACAAGGGCACATTGCCGGCTCATGGTCACCCTCCTACCCACCAGGACCCCCAGGTCCCTTTCCCCTTCACTACTGTCCAGCAGGTCAGCCCCCAACCTGTACTGGTACATGGGGTTGTTCTTCCCCAGATGCAAGACTCTACACTTGCCCTTGTTGAATTTCATCAATTTCCTCTCCACCCAACTCTCAGGCCTGTCCAGGTCTCGCTGAAATATGGCAAAGTAGTTTTGGCAGAACTCATACACCAAAGGTAAAAGGGTTGGTATTTTTAAAACCTGCATCAAATTTTCACTTGCAGTAGTGTCAGTCTGTTAATAAGCAACACATGTAGAAGATTACCACACCCACATACATTCCTTTGCTATCAGTTTAGCCATTCACTTAACCAAAAGACAGATCCTGAAGTGTGCTGTAGCTGGAATTCCATGGATCTTAGCAGATCCAGAAGCACATTTTGATGACCAGGTAATAAGGAATTAGGAAACAGAGCTATAAAGGCTATCTATGTAGAAATTGGCAAATGGGGAGGTTCCTATTTCCTCTTTATTCCCCATTTCTTCTTTATTCCTCAGTGGAACGCTGTCAAGGTCAATCTTATCAAGGGACCTCCACAGAAATACTGACCCGGTATATTCAGAACAGGTTAATAAATTGTATCATTTTATTTATATTGGGCAGTGGTGGCTTTTTCATGTTTTGCACACATAATTGCAATTTATTTTTAAAAATCCAACAGCTTTCTGTCTTGTAGCAGCTAAGTCTCTCATCTTTTGAGTAAAACCTTCAAAGGCTATCTCACTGTGTTCCTTTTTATTAGCGTACAGAATGCTAAAACAAGAATATTCTCATTTCATTAAAAATGAAAAATAATTTGCATAATCTGGGACAAAAAAAACCCACAATCTACTAAAGAAGAGTCATGAGAAAATGCAAAATAGGAAACAACTTGTGATCAGACAAGGAGCTAAAATTGGTGATCTTTAGAAACATGAACAAATCAGGTGTTTTAATTAAGATCTCATGGAATCAAATTTATTTTCTGAGCAAGTTAGAAGATTGTTAATCTACACAATATTCACAAACCAGAATTCTGAAAGAGAAGAACGCAAGAGCAAGCACCTCCCAGTCATGTATTATCCACTGTCTGTAAGACTTGTCTGTAAATGGAGAGTTGGGAGCAGTACTTCATTGGATCATCTGCAGTTCCAAAACAGAGTTCTCAGTTTTCTGAGTAGGCAGCACAGAGAAACAGGTATGGGAGTCCTGGACAGTATACACTGAATCTGTCATCATTTTCTCATTGTTAGAGGTTCACAATATCCCTGCAAATTCTTTCTTTTTGGCACCTAATCAGAATGACTAAGACTGTAACTTTAATAATAGAGTCCAGAGCGTGCTCTTTGGCCCTAAGGCCATGTGGCAAATGCACACCACATAGCGTTTGACCCTGAGTCTCTCTAGACTCCATGAATTGTCCCTCTGACCACAACACATAATTATTTTTACTGTGTTTTATTTTCAGTTCAAACTGCCTGAAATAACATGAGAGCTATTCATACAGCTCCTCCAGTTGTTCTTTGTCTGCAGAATTTTAAATCTGAAAATAGGACTTAAGATATTCCTTCCATAATAATATGCCACACTGAAACAGCAGGCAAAAAAAATTAGTATTTATTACCATATACTACTGCTGCGGCTGGTAGCTGTGCTGTAGTTAAAACTTGTTAACGGTTCTATTCCAAGTGTCTAATTCATAGGTTTTATCATTTAGCCTTAAAAGATAATGGCTTCATTTTACTTCATTTACGTGATTGAGTAATCCTGACTTGGGAAAGGAGTCTTGTTAATGAGTCACATCAATAGATATGCAGAATTGGACCCAAACTGAAAACAACATTTACAGCAAAAGCCACATTTCTTTCTTTCCTCTCCTCTACCTGTAAAAGCAAAAGAACAGCTCCATCTGAACCAAAATGAAAACATGTAGACACTCTCAGCTGACACTGGATTTGTTTTCAGACTAAAAAGGAAATTCATCAAGTAAGCAGTCATTGCAGGGTTATGATTTTTTTTGGAAAGAAAATCATTGAAATGTAGTTCATGTGTTTATCCTTGCTCATGTTCAGTGGGCAGTGCTCTTCTAAAGCAAAATCCAAAAGATCTTACTGCAAAGTTTACATGTGATGCTGAGTTTAAACTCACTTGATACTTCACAACCCCAAACTCACATCAAATCCAGTAGTTACTGGTCAGATCCAACAGAAATGTTTGTTCCTGGATAATGTTACATATCATGATTTTTCATTGGCAAATATGAGGCTCTTCCTATGTTAAGGATGTTCATTTGACCATTTAAGGCCTGGTCTTTTTCACAATTATCAGTCTATCACTGCACAGAACAAATTCAGTAATTTCAGCAGCGATCTTATCTGCATTTTTGTGCAGAGCCTCTACTGTGGGATTTCCCAGAGCCCCAAGGTACCCCCTGCACTTCTCATTCCACGCTCTGTAGCACTGTAACTTTTTTCCGGAATATTGTTATTTTAGACACTACATTAAATGATGTGCCAGTGCATCAACAGAGATCTTGTCTCAGCATACCAATGCACAGAAGTGCTAAATCACAGTGAAGAATACTGTTTATTTGAGGGACATGAATTCCAGGCTACTGAGGCAAATAAAACAATCCAGTGTATTCTGCTACGATGAACAAGGAATGTGAGTGTATATCACAGAAGCTAGGAAGAAGTCTGTGCATCGAAACTGGTGACAGAAGAGTGCAACATTCAGGGCACCAACAGTGCTGGAGAGCTAACGCAAAGAAGGCCAGCCAACCCAGTGATGATTCTGAGGATTTACCTTACTTTGGGCTGCTTATTTTAACGGGGATATTGAATTCATAAAACTAGATCAGGGTTTGTAAAGGAAAAGTTTGACCCTGATGAGTTAAAATCCTGGCAAGATAAGCCAGTCCCCCAGCTCAGTCCTTTAAGCAATACAGTAAGATGCTTTTATCAACATATCAATTGCAGACCACAGAGAACTTTCAAGACAGAAACTAAGCATTAAAAACGCACAACAAACCACAGATAACACCTCAGCATGGAGGAAAGTTTGACTCAGAGCTCAGAGGAAGCAGCCAAGTACAGGATGAGCAAAAGTGCTTAGGTGTGCTAACAGCTAAAAACCTAGCTCAAGACAGCAGCCACTGAAAGAAAAGCTAGGATAGGCATGTCTTTGAAAAGCTTACCTACAATTTAAATTCCAGTGCTAACAAGTGATAAAGAGAACGATCAGGGGGCCTCAGGCTGAAACTTACAGGAATCAAGGATTTCATTTTATTTACTTATGTATAAACATATATCTGCACTGAGCACTTAACAGGCTTTGACAAAAAGCTAAAGCAGTGTTGCTAGAATAATTTGAAATTATTGGAATTATAGAATAATTGGAAATTATTCTTGGGGCAAGGATTTTCTTCCAGGTCTTCAGTTACAAAGGAATTGGCTGAAATGCTCTCAGAGGTGTGAGATTTTGAGAGTATGCACCAGTGGGGTGGACCCTTTGGAAAAATCTCAAAAGTTTCAGCAGTTAGCAGTTCCCCTAATTTGTGTTAAAGTGTGAAAAACAAGATGAATAGGTGAAAAATTAATATTTCATCAAGCTACAGAAAGGGCAATGATTTTGACATGGGGACCAAGAAAAGCTGGACACTGGGAATAAAAGTGTGAGATGGTGCTGACCACAGAGGAGGTAGAAATAAAACTCAGGAGGCTTCATGAACTATAGGGTATCTGACAGTTTCCAAGCTGGTATTCAAACGATTTAGCACATGCATTCACATGAATATACTTTTGATAATGTCTCAAGTTGTCATATGAATAGATAGCAGCAATTATGGAACTTGTGTTTATATGAAGCAGTGGGGGCAGAAAAAATGATTCAGTTACAGCACTATTTGGACCTCAGTGGAACACAGCACTTTCAAACAGATGATGCTGGTAAACAGAAATAAATACAAAATGGATTCAAAGGCAGCTAAGTCCAGACTAAACTTGACAGAGTTCTTTTAAAAAGAAAGCTGGCTTTAAAAGAAAATCTTTAGATGCACTTTGTCCAGACTTCAGTACAATAGCTGACACAGGGCTAGGTGGGAAATTAATAATGATAGAGAAGAAAGAGGTAAAAGAGGAACTCTTAGGTGGGTGTTGCTAAAGGAAAAATGGAAATAGAGGGTTGGATAGTTGACAGTGTTTAAAGAAGCAGTTTGACACTGGAGGGAGCTTAGTGGTAGTTACCTGAGCAGTTCTGGGACCAATTATTTTTAAGTTTCCTTTCATGATCATGGCATAAAAATGAGTAGTATGATGACACAAAGCAAAGAAGCATTGCCAATAGAAAACAAAATCAAGTCACTGCAGAGACAAATTGTAATGATCTAAGACAGGACTAATGGAAAAAAGACTGTGAACTGCAATGCCATTTACTTGATGACCTAATTGCAAATCTTTCTGCAGTAAGTGTAGAAAATCCCTAGTGGTAAATTACTGAAGAAAAGAACCTATCTTGGCTATGAGGCACAGATTTACCAGGAAACTAGAATATGCTACTTCTCTTGCACCAGCATTTATCTGACAGTGGCTATAGCACACATACTCCCACTGCATGTGAAGCAATTTCAGTTTTTCAGCTACCTAGACCCCCAGTCAGATCACAGCTGTAATAAGAATGAAGACAAAACCATGATGTATTATTTTTTGAGGTGTTTTCGGTGGACACAGAGAACCATGTGTGCCATGATAGAAGGCACTGGTAATTCCAATTTCAGCCACCAATTTAAAAACAAGGAAGACACAAACAAGAACAGGTGGGGAAAGGCTATTAGGAAAAGCAAGAGTTATGGCTGATGTAATAGCAGAGCTCTAGAGTTCAAGTTGCAGGAGGTCTTGGCCAATTCTTTTTTCTTTGGTTGAAATTGGCAGTGTTTGTTAGCCTGCCTCTATTGGAAGTGACAGTCCTGAACGAGAAGTAAAAAATTCTGTTGTTGTTTGCTTGTTCTGTTGGTGTTTGCTTTTTGTTTGCTTGCTTGTTTTTTAAATCTCACAACAGCCAGGTATCTTAACAGGATGTTTTAGCAAAGCTTTACATTTACAGCTTAATGCAGATCCAAATTGACAAAGATAGAAGAGATATTAAAAAAATAACAACTTTGTTTGCATGGTTTGTCTTTCATGCCATTGTAGAAGAGTGCATTGTATACTCAACGAAGAGTCAGTAACTCAACCAGAGAGTGATATATTTATTGTGTTCTGCAGGAAGGGCAATTATCATCACCACATCATAATACAGGAAAAAAAATATGCATTTGTGTAACATCTTTTTGTAACCATGATTAGCAAACAGAAGGACCAAACAGTAAAGACTGGGGTTTCATTCATTCCTCCAAATAGCCTCCAAATAGCTTGCTGTTGCATTTTTACTGGTTTAAATCTTACTTATGAATTTTTGCAATTAAAGTAATAGTCTTCTCAATCTGTTACCCTGTCTTACACAGTAGCCACAGCCAGGTAATTTATGCAACAGTTAAAACTTTCTTCCTTGATAAGAAACTGTTTGGTTTCATATTGATTCATAAAATTCCTTCCTCACCTCTGGCAGGCAGCAGCTAGATTACATCCTGAAAAATTATGTCCCGGATGATAGCCTTTCCTTTGAATATTTCTAATACAAATCAGCATTACTGTTGTGTCCCTGCGAAGTGGGAAGGCCGATCTAGAAACACGGGCCATATATAACTTGTCAAAATAATTGATTGAGTCTGGCCGCTCTTTTCTCTTATTGTTCCTTGAGGCACACGTAAGGAGGTAGCTGCCAGTCACCTGAATATTTCTAAGTCCTGTCTTCTTTTCCAGCAGCCCAGTGTGTGGCAGTCACAGAAAAAGAGGAAAATGGCAGTGAAGGGCTCTTGTGAAAGAAAGCAGCAGGGACTGGGACAAATCAATGATTCTGGAGGTGGCAGATAAATATGGACAAACGCTGCATCATGCATCAGCAATATTTCCGTTGCTTCAGGGAAGCATCAGATCTTGCAAGCATACTCAATTTCATTGATTTGGGCATGTTTAGTAAACCCAGTCCCATAAGGATTAATCTCACCTACTGTGCAAGTGCAAATCTTCTGGTCAGTCCATTACATGCTGGCCACCTAACCATGGAAGAACCATGGCACATGACCCAAGTGCTTTTATAAGAAATTGTGTGGCCAGCTGTATCAGAAAGACTATGCATTACCAACATAAATAAATAATGGCAAAAAAGATTGTCCACATATTAAGGTACCAATCTACCATTCAGGTCTATAAAAATTGGTTTTGCTCTGCAAGAGATACTCTCTGTGTTCCAGGGCAAAGTACCTAGTGTTCCCTCAGTGTCAATCCTGTTCACTAGATTATGGGCACTTTCCTGCTTTAGAAGCCTGTTGTGAGCATCAGTACATTAAGGATTCTTAAATATGCAGATCATGTGTTATTGGATGATTACCCAAGACAGCAAGAAATGTCAGACCCTTTTATTAATCCCATGTTGTCCACTACCTCAAAGCTTGAGGCAGTGGGGCCACATTTACATAAAAAGGATTTCCTGCTGTCAGTTTTAAACTGAAAGGCTATGATTTCATTGTGAACCCATTGTTCTTATATTCTGAGACAGTTAAATTGGTGCACCTTCTTGACCTTCTCTAAATCATTAATAATTTATACACCTCTTTCATTTCACCTTTTATTCATCTCTGCTATTACATAAATACCCTAATCTTTTTAATCTCTGCATATATGGAACTCTTTCCATGCCTCTAATCATTCTCATTACCATTCTCTATTTTCTACTTACTTACAGCCTAAGTGAAATTAAGTGACCAAACTGAATGTATGTTCAAAATCAAAGGTTACTGTTTCTTTATGCATGATGTTTATATTATATTTGATTTCCTTCTGAACTTCAGGATCCTCTTTTGTTTTGTTGGGTTTTTTTTCCTTGTGTGTGTAGATGTTTTCAATTAAGAGGTCCACAGTAACACCATAGTCTTTCCTTTGAATACAGCTGCTGTTCATTTAGGACTTCTTACAGTGGGAAAACAGTTCTAGTAATTTTTTTTCAATATCCATTACTGTTTTCTCAATGTATCAGCTGCTGTTGGAGTACAGACTTCCAAGTGGTAGCTCCCTGCATTCTGCATTCTGGTGTTCTCTCTGGTTTGCTCTTAGTTAATTTCTTCTGTCTCTCCTGTGTCAGCACAGCATTGTATACTGTCTTTGAATTCATCACGCAGTTACATGCATAACCTCAGTTAGATGTTTGTCTGCTTTCTTACAGATCGTAGTGATGTCTGTAATTTCAAAACAAGATGTTGTCCATTTCATACCAGCTTCTAAGATTATGACTTAATTCTCTATAAACAAAATGTCTCAACCACACAGCTCATCCATTATCTCATATAAGAGATAGCTTCATGTGGTATTTAGTCCTCACAATCTGGTCAATGCCAGATTGCAAACTTTTTCACTCTCACCGATCGCCACTTCCAGTCCCCTGTTGCACTGAGAGAGCACATATGCATCTCAAGAAAAGAAGCAAATATAATACTGTAGTACATTGCTGGAATCCACCTCACATAGATGCACGCATTGTGTTCAGGAAAGCCAGTTCAGTATCTGCTACTAATAGTGACTTCTGCTTCATGCTGTAGTTCTGGAGTCTTCACAACACTCAGTCATTTGAGTGTACTCAGAATACAGCTTTTTTGTTGAGACTGCTCACAGCACTGATACCTAGACATGAGCTGGTAAAAATACTGGTTTGCAAAAAGCTCAGTTTGTGACTCTTTCTAATAGCCATTTTTTGTGTCTCTTGATGCTTTCTAACAAATTCTGCAAGATGCTGCCTTAGCAGTCACAACATCCTTGGTTTCCAGCAGGACAAATACTTCAGGCAAATACTTCAGCTATAGTATTTGAAGAATATAGCATTCTTCAAATGCCTACTCCTGGGCTCCTGACATGTCTCTTCTTATGCTGCATCACTGTGTTAAAACCTGCTTCAATGGCTATTTGTAAGAGCATGCAGTATCTAGGAAGAGTTACTTGTCCTTATAGACCATTGGTTCCCCTCATATACATCAGTCTTACATATTCTTAATAGCATGTCAAGTCCTGATCCTTATTTCCTAGAAGTCTATACAGTTCAGTTCACCTCTGCTTCTTCTTGCCCATGTTTTCAGTAATGCACTCTTCACAGTACTTGCTTATAAATTGTTGCACCTTTATATTATGGACCCACATTGCTTGAGTCTTGATGCCTCATTTACCTTCAAGAATGCCATCAGTACTGCTCCTAGGACTTTTTCTGGTTGGTGTTTCAGTTAACATTAGAACTCCTTTGAAGATGGACAGATACTTAAAGCTACTCATGGCCAGCAGCGCCAGCCCAATGATACAAGTAAATGTAGTTGTACTGCCTTATTATACCAAAACTTATACTTGACTTCATCTAAAATGGTATTTTTATCCTAAAGCAGATCTTACATCCTCAGTCTCTGGATAAGGCTAATGACTTTTTCCAGTGTGACTTCAGTACATGTTCTGATATTAACTGAAGAGTCATTTCTTGTGGAGCTAGATTACCTCTGTAGTCTGCTGTAAATAATTACTGTACACGGTATGGCAGTTCATCAGTATGTTTGCCAGTTCCTTTTTACAGGGAGCTTAGAAACACTTCACTGTCTCACATAGTAAACATGGGAATATACTTCTAAAATAGCCCAGCGCTGTAGGTGTCCTTTTCCTTGAAATGTATTATCAGTCTCCAATTTGGATGCTGCTAGACAGTTTTCATTTCTCTTTTCCAAGGACTTCATTGCTGTTCAACAGTGGGAGGTACACCGGCATTTGGACTACTGGAAATTCTAACAAATAACATCATTTGGGGAGGAGGAGTTCTTGGGGACAGAATGTACTCCCTCCACTGACTTGAAAAGGTTTTACTGTGCTTCATGACTTGGTAGACACCCTTCTTAGATCTAACCATTTATCAGCTGGTATTTAATTCAGCTGGGATTGAATTGGTTGCCAGTCCAATAAAATAGCTTCAAACATTATTTTACATGAATATACACACACACTTTTTGGGATCACTCACACATAACAAACATCTCTCCTGTAGGCTTCCTTCATTATCCATACTGGTGCTTACTGCTCCTCTGGTAGCTTCAGTTTTGGGATAAGAAGTATCTTTAGTCCTCCTCTCTGCCAACAAACTGGGCTTTTTATTTTTTTCCGCTTTTCATTCTGTTTTCTGATGTCTGCTGTAGATCACACTATCAGCCCCAATTTCTCCTACTTTCTGTTTCTCTTTAATTGGAGCCAGTACATTGGTTTGGGTTTTTTTCCTTGTATCCACTACTGATTTGATAGCTTCCCTGGGCAGTGCAACAGTCTTGGTTATTGGGAGCTATGCTGTTGCACTGGATATATGTCTCTTGACAGTCTACCCTGTGAGAAACTTGTCTGGCACATACAAACCTGTCATTAACAAGGAATTTTTAATATTTCCAGAGTTTCATGAGGATACAAGAGTTCTCAGCTCTTGGTATAATTATTTCCTCTTCTGCTTGTCTTTAAGTAGAAAAAAACAAAAACAGCACAACAGCCTCTTGTCCGAATGGGTTGCCCAAGGAAGTTGTGAATGCTCCATCCCTGGACAGAGCCTTGGATGACATGGTTTAGTGTGAGGTGTCCCTGTCCCATGGCAGGGGGTTGGAACTAGATGATCTTAAAGTCCTTTCTAACCCAAACCGTTCTATGATCATGATTCTATGATCTCCTTCTGTGGGATCACATCACTTATTAAGTACTTTCATCAGTCTTCCCAGTGTTTCAGACACAACCGCATCTTATTTGCTTCTCTACCATCTTTTCCCAAAAAGGACAGTAAAAAAACCCCTCATTTTGTGATCTTTATTCCTTTGTGCATAGACTCACTTTTTTACCACTTCCTTTTTTGTGTAGGTTATTTTGCCTGGAAATACACCAGCACCTTTTTTAAAGCCCCTCCAAGACATCTGTTTACTTTACTCCTAGCTTTATTTTCTAGTTAATCATATTTGAAAGGGAAGGTGTGTCTCTCTGGAATTATTGCTGCTGACACGTTTCTCCATCAGGTACTGGACAATAACACAAGCAGACTCCATGTTTATAACACTAACATGGCATTTTAATAAGCAAACTATTTACACAGATGCTGAGAGTGCTGTTAACACCAAAGCCACATGCATGCAGATTAGCATATGTGTGGTCTTCAGATCTCCCTGCAAACTGCGTTCTTCTCCCTGGTTTCACACAGATTGCTGTACTCAGTTGCCTTTATTTATTTTCCCAGCCTAAGGAATCATATGTGATTTAACAGCAGCTAGAAGTCAGATACTGAGCACTTACCGGTAGTGGTGGCAGCTGTTACCCCAATAAATCTGTCTTTTCCAGCTTGGCTTTATATTTAGGTACTCACTTCAGCAAGACTGAACCTATGTTAAACAGAATTCCACTCAAAAAAAAAGTATTTTATAACTTTTTGTATTTACTAGGAGAGCAAGTTATCAAAACTTTGTGCTCATGTTGCACATACAATACAGGCATATGCAAATAAAATTAACAATTATGAGAACTGATGAGCTTTTCTTAAATCCATCACTGGGCTTGTACACCTTATCTCACTTAGACTGTGTCACTCATATAGGACGTGCAAAAATTCTGTGCCTAATAAAGGAGTGTATCATGATGACAGAAAAACATTTAACATACTCAAATTTACTCTTTGATCATAGACCATGATGGTATTGCCAAGATAAGGATAAAAGGCTCATTTAAAATTACTTTCACTTAAATATTTAAACATTACTATTCCTAAATTCAAATTTGTATAGAGATCTTCTAAAACATACGACCTACTAAAAATAATCACTAAGCTCTTGCTACGGTCTTTGACTCCAGCAGCTAAACATGGTAAAATGTATCACAATATTTTGATAGGACATTAAAACATGACCATTAAAATGTAGTATCTACTGTGGGGGGCTCTTCAGTCAATAATTCCTGTGTTTATCTGGAAACAACTGTAGTAATTCAGGCAAATCTGAGAAAGAAATGTCAGTTCAGACGTTATGCTTAAAGCATTATGCTCTTTAGTGTAAACCAGCAACCGACTACAAAATGAAGAGTGTATTGCCTTTAAGAAAATCTGGTTAATTTCCATTCGTCCAAATTAATACATACTTAGAGGCATATTGTATTTTCCCACTGCAGTAGAAGTGGCCGCATCTGCTCACCTCAGAAAGCAGATGGATGTGCAAACACTGTATCAAAGTTTATATTTCAAGGAGAAAATTTAACTGCCTGGGTGTCACAGTTTAATTCAATATAGCTGAAGCAGGAAGATTAGAATTTTAAAAAATTTCCTGAGTTAATTGATTGATGAATAACAGCTTCCAAGAGGAGACCTTTATTCATCTCATTTCATATACCCCAATCTGAAATTCATGCAGATTACCTCAGGTCATATAAAAATGATAACTAAGGTCACACTGAAGTGTGCACTGCACACTAGCAGTTTCTATTTTCTAGCATTTTTCTGGGGTTTTAATTTACTGGAGATACATGCCCAGAATATCTATTTCTATGAAACTACTGTAGAGCTCAAGTCAAGAAATATTAAGAGCAAATATTTCCCCAAAGTATTTCTGTGAAGAGCAATAATGACCTGGTGCCATTTCTCTCTCTCTCAGGAGAAATTTTTTACAACTTTCCACCCCTAGACAAATGGGAAAGCTTCTCAGCTCCAGTAATAAATATTTTTATAAAGATGGTTATTGATGCAGGTATTTCCATGTTTTCTGCCAGAACAGCTTTCCTGCCCAATAGCTTATACAATTGAAGAGGTGTTTGCTAAAATGATAGCCACATAGATACAAACAACTTAACAATGAAAGAACACCAGCATGAAGTCTGGAATGTGAAATCTATACATAAGTTATTATGGATTTACCTCATTTTATCACTGCTGAGTGGTTTTAAAATGTTGGATTCCTTTGACTTGTGCATCCCCAGCAAGCATATAAATGTCAACTCTTTCAATTATAGATACCTAATAGCAGGCAGCCAAATTGTGTAAATAGTAAAAGGGAAATTTAAGAGATTTAGATTTTGAGATAGCAAGAGCCAGTTAGAAACATAATAAAAGGCATAAAGCTTTGGAATAGAGTTCAAACTGTATCTTCTTAAAGAATGACCTACATCGTATTCAGCAGCTCCATAGCTTGCAGTACACCTTGTCTGAACTGGGTACAGCACTGTACAGAACATACGTGTTTTTCATAGGGACACACATGTTCCACACTGAATAGGCATGTCACACACGCTGACTATTTAGCCCTCCACTGAACAGTGAATAGAAGATAGGGGAAAATACCTCCTTCGTTACTGAGACTGAGTGAATAAACAAACATTCAATCTGTGAATAACTGAAGGAAAAAATAAAATTCGTGGAGAACTTGGAGTTGTTTAGTATAATTCTAAAATGTGTGCTGTTCACACAAATCTATATTAAAAAATTAATACTTGTTCTTCAAAAATAAACAAGTGCTTTGCTACAGAACTCCATCATCTCCGATGCTGATCATAGTGGTTTTCTTTTGTCATGAGAGTGATGGAGTATGACCAGTTTTAAGCAGGCCATATAATGTAATTATTATCAACATCCACATATATTCAGTTGGACAGGTCATTTTTTTTCCTCACTGATATTGGCTTCCATCAGCTCTATGGACAGACATTCTTCTTGTCTTCTGGAATGTTCATAGTACCATTGGGAAATTGATTTCTAAATTATAAATGAAGCATAGTCATTTATAATAAACAGTGGGTTTTAAAAGATCAGGTTTTTGCAAGTCAGTTTCTAACATTAATATGAACTGCCATTGCAAAGGGTTTGTTGAGCACAGCTACAGCAAACAGTATGAGCAAAGTACAGAACAACAGCATCACAGAAGAGGACATTATTGAACATAACAGGGGAAATAGGATGCCAAAAGTATATAGTGTGAGGAAGGTTTAAGAAACTATGAACTTTAAAATTATTGTTTCACTTCTAGCTTGGTGCTGATAATGTCATCAACTAACTGGTATCGTCTAAACAAGTGGCTAGCTAAATTTACTAGCTGTATATAGGCAATTGTGTAGAAATAACCTAAAGCCCAGGCTCAAGCTGAGTTTTTCACTTCCCCACAGTGCTTCCCTGCAAAAACCTATTCAAGGGTCAGCTCTACAGCAACCCAACTAGCACACCTTGTAGAGAAATACCACGTACTTTTGAAAGCACATTAAGTTATGCTTCCTTGCTACATGGATGCACTGCAGGATATTGTGATTGATTTGCCCTTAGGATGGCATCATGTCATGGACCAAAATGAGAAAGCAGGAAGGTTCCACTGAGTCCTACTGCAAAGCCAAATGGTTTGTGAGAGCACAAACTCCAGCTGAAGGAAAACTGCTCATAACAGAAATGTACAATTTCAAGGTTTCAAAGAATTGTGGGGCCACAAAGCTCACATACAACATGTAGTATGGCTAGAGGCTATTAACAGCTGTGATGTCTTTGTATCTGCTTGAGAAACTATATAAATAACTAGTAGGTCGCACGGCCAAACATCATTCTACATGTTCCAATCACTGTTACCCACATATTTGTCCTTCCTTAGATTGTTGGGTTTCTTCATTTAGGCCCCAGTTTTGCAAAGAGTTCCAGGGCTTAATCATAAGGATGCTCAAAACTTTACATTCAAATCTGCTTCGAAAAGAAACTGTCTTGTGATATAGGTCTGTAAAATGCTCACAGTTTCAGGGTATTTGAGTTTGGTGTAATTAAAAAGAAAACAAACAAAACCTTCACACACCCCACACACAACACAAACAAAAGCCCCTCAAACATGTAACAAAGCAACACAACTAGTAGAACTAGTAGAAGGTTCTATTCTCTACAAAAGATTTCTTCCACACCTTAAACTACTGGATTACTTGGAATTGGCTGGTCCGTAGAAAATAATCCTGTGGCCCCACTCTTCTTTTTTCTGTCTTCTTTGGAGTTAGGAATGTACCCAGAAATGGGCTCTTGCCCACTTTAATTACATCTTCACTTCAGAATCAACCAACAAAGTCAGCACTACCAGTAAATAAAAGAATATAACATTTCAGGAGACAATAGTCTTACTTGCAAATTCTCCATCTCATTTTCATTTCTTGTTTGCATTCTGGAAACAATACTTTAATGTTGGCACTCTATCCTTGCAACAATTATAATCTTCAGGTGTCTTTATTTTTGTAAACTAATGGCTTTTTATTCTTAAATAAAAGTGGGATTGAATAAAGAATGCTGGCAAAACTAGCAAAAGTCTTTGAAGCAAAAGCATTCATTATCCTAAGACACCATATGAAAGGCTTTCTCCTATATTCATCTTAACACTATATACAAGAGGTAGAACTGCTTCCAGAGAACAGTGGAATGAAGGTGCCACAATATTAGCAGTATCACAGAGAGTTACAGACTCTGATGTGACAGAATAATAATAGAAAATAGTAATAGAAAATGTACTGATTTGTAGTCAAGTCCACACAGTGGAGACATACTGAAGATGGTAGGATATTAGCTGACTGAGTACCTTTCCTGAGAGAAGCAACCAAGTGCATTACAGAAGAATGACAAGTGCTATTTTTGTGAAAGGGTGGTTAACTATTTCTACTAATGTTGATTTCTACTATTTCTACTAATACTAACTTGGCTTTTCATATAGTTTTCCATCTCACAGCACTTTGTGGAAGTTGTGTTTTCTAGTTCCTTTCAGCCTGGGAATACAAAAGCAAAGCATTGTCAAAGTGGGGAGGCCTTTTAGGATAAAACACCAAAGGAAGGAAAAATAGGGCCAAACCACTTCTGTGGCTGCCAATAACATTCATCACCTGTGCCCACATTCTTGCAAGATCAACCTGGAGGAAGCTTCACAAGAGTTATAGAGCGAAGGTAAAGGTAAGCAAGCTGACTGGAAGGAAGCAGAGAGGGGAAAATAAGGACCAGGAAAATTCTGGAGGAAGTACAGTTGATAAAAAAGAATGTGGAAGGCTTACACAGATGGGAGCTCCAAGACGCAGAGGTAGAGATGGTTCATTAATATTTATACAGACAGTCAACCACCTTGGGAAGTAGACCACAGATATGACAACCCTGCCCTGACTACAAAGTTAGTTCTAGTGGGGAATATGCCATCTGTTGCACAGTGAGTAACATTTCACCACAATCTAACTGAAGCTACTAGGAAATTTAGAAGACAGCAGGTTAATTCTCTACTGTAGAGAGTGGGGTTTGTTTTTCCCACAACTGCTAAATGAGAAGAGGCTCTGCTTAGCTCCCAGCTAGTAGAAGACAACTGAGGTCCACCTGTCTATATTAAGAAGTGTATTTCTTTCCCTTATGTCATTATTCTTCTACGAAGGTCAAGGAACACAAGAAAAACTCTCTGCTGGGCAATTCACTAGTGGAGAATACAGAGTTCCTCTGTCACAATCCTTTAAGCAACACTTTGCTTTGTATCTATTGCTAGTAGAATCTAATTTACCATATGGATCTCACAGTAGACATGGCATTGGCTCCATTCCAGCAATTAGCTGAAAAACACTGCTTCAGCCACTAAATCTACAGTTTTAATCAATTTACAAAACCAAATCGTTCTTAGCAGTAAGCCACTGCACCCCTCACTGTCTAAGCCTCATGGAAACAGTTACTGCATCTGTCACCCCAAATGCAATAACCCCAAAGACCTGCTCTCAGAGAGCTCTTCACCACCCCTAGAGTCAGACTCCACACTTAAAATTAATCCCTCTGAATTTAGGAAAGATTTTAAATATGGAACAGTGCCCCAGTTGTTGCTATTTGGACCATAATTACTATAAAACATAAATTACAGGCTTTGAGACAGAACTGTTAATGAATATTTATCTGTATCATCTGATTCCTAGTTTGACCATAGAATTCCATACTGCTGTTATGATATGTTTTATGGGAGACCTTCCAATATAATTGAATTTCTTGGCTACCATTTCCTTCACACAAAGAGGCAGGGGGAGAAGGAAAAAGCTGAAAAAAAACCCCGGTAGGGACCTCATTAGTGCAATTTCAATATAATCCAGCTGTTTAAAGGAATAATGCCAAAAAAATTATTTCTAGGATATTTAATTCTAACCATTCTTGAGCCTTGCAAAATCAATTGCACAATAGAAAGCAAAATTCAGTAGATCAGTTCATCTTTCCTATAGTAGGTCTCTATTACGTGCAATGCTTTCACCTCTTTAGTAATGTGGGAACGACTGCAATTTTCTCTTATATCAACCCCAAGGAACACAAGTCCCTGCTAAGAGATGCAAGTCTCTGGTAAAAAAAACCTGTAACAAATACGACCTTTAGAGAAAACAGGGTGCAAGAGGCTTGAAGTGTTTAGTTATTATCTAGCTGTGTAGAAATGACATTGAAAACAAACACCTTTTCACCAGACATTAATTCTATCACTTCATATTAATTCCATCATCAGACATTTAACTATCTGGCCTGTGTCTTATCCCAGTGTAGTTACTTACACTTATTCTCATTTGAAATAAAGAGTAGGTAAGGTGGCCATCCAGTACTGCTAGGACATACAACATTCTCTTTTTAATATCACAAACACAATTTTAAAAAATATCTGAATTCTTAAATATTGATATGCTACCACATGGACAAATTGCTTAAAAAGTATAGCCAAAAACCTACTTAGAGACAAATATATTTGTCCTAGCAATCTGTAGATTTAATCTGGAAGAAGTCTAAAGCACATTGCTAAATATAATCTTTCCAGAACAGACTTCAAACATTCAAGTAAATTTCTGTTTATTTTTACTGTTGTTTGATCAGTTTTGTCACAGACCATAAAATCACATTACCTTAAGCTGCTGAAAGATTAATATTTACTATGCAATTGAGTTTACTTGTACATTGTTAAAGGTAATTGTCTTCAGTTAAAAGGCTTCAGGGCAGAAAATTGAATACTTGATGTCATCAAAAGTGAGATAAATGTCTGGTGTCTGCCCATCATACAGTGTAAATCACTGTCGTACTTGAGCAGTTAACAATACCATGAAGCAAACTGCATTTGCCATAGAATTTTGCTTTGTATCCCATATCTTCACTTACTGCCTTGCTTGCACAATTCTGTTGCCTTGTACAAATACACAGTATCTACATCTTCGTTTTTCTAAGGAGAATGCATGTGGGGTTTCTGCCTTCCCATCAAGTCTGAACTGTCTTTAGTTTGTTAAAGATATATGTGGACAAAAAAAAAAAGAAAAGAAAGGCTTCTACATTATACAACAGTGTTTGACACGAATACAGTACTGGGAAAAAAATATATCTTTGACATACCATGTGCTATCACACTGTGACATTATATTACCAGGTGGTGATTTAACATGACACTATGTGAAAGCATGATACACCTTTGTTTATAGAGAATGTTAGCTGCTTGGGAAAAGTATCACTTGCTGTTCTGAGAAAGAAAAATTCTAAGTTATCAGGAAACTTACAGGATGGGTGCATCCAACACTGAAGAAAATTACTTGAAAATAGTTTCAACTTCACTGCCCAGAGCATCCATTAAATGCATTATCTGCATTGAGCTCTGCTTCAGCTCTAAATTCAGTGAAATGTGGTTTTCACTGAGGCTCATGAAACTGGTAATCCCTATGGAGAGTGGAATTTCAGTATTTTCTTTATTCAGTGGCTTCTCATTTTCCAACCAGGGTTTAAAAAAAAAAAGATGATACAGATAAATATTCATTAAAAATTGGTATTGACAGAAATCGTAATGATACTACTGCACTACTATAAATTCTGAACAAGGATATTAGGTACCTAGCCACTGAAATTGCCTTCTTTTGACTGAGATCTAAAATATAATTAGCAGAAATGTGTTAAAAGATCACTATTGGAGTTTGGTGGGTTTTTTGTTGTTGTGGTGGGTTTTTGTTTCGCTGGTTGGGGTTTGTTTGTTCATTTCCCCACAAGTGGAAATTTCTGTACTCCTATTTTAGTGGAAGATGAGGCTGTAGTTCTTTGAACAGCCAGGTCGTGTCACAGTAAACCATTCTTCTGGCTTAAATGTGGGCACACAACCATAGCTCTATTGAATTTGGTAGATGATGCAACTTGGAGCTTATATTGGCTTCATGCTTTTGTGATAACTGTATGTTACTACAGAAACACCTGCTTCACCCTAAAACTGGGCTGGCATAAAGTCAAGAAGAGCACATCTAGGCCACCAAAAATTTTCAGAGAAGCCTAAGCTAGTCATGTGAGTAGGTTTATTTTGTCCTGTTGCTAGGGTGGTTTCTATCCAAGACTAAGAGGTTTAATGCTGGATCATCATGTTATAGCTTTTACACAAATCCAAAGATCAAAAAACAAAATTGATGCTCAGTAAGAAGCTATGAGAATGGGACTTACCTCTAGATTAAGACATCTAAACATAGGGCTCTACATGTGAGCTAGATGTCTACACATCCACTGTAGTTAGTGGATATCTGATCAATATAGTTGATAGAATTAGGAAGCAATTCAGATCAAAAGTCTGCTCTGAATTTGGCAGCTCGTAAGGCCAGCATGGTTAAGAGCACTGTTTCTGTGGCTAATTTTATACAAATGAATGATGCATCTGTCAAGCCATTTCATTACTTTCAGCTCCTGAACCCAAATGACCAAGGATACATGCATAACAGGATCAGCCACGAAGTTTCGTCAAAAGGCTGAAATTCACATCTCTACATAAGGGCCACTCTGCTTCCACAGCACCATCACTATCTTATATTTCATCTCTGTGTCTTTACTACAAAGCTCCGCTTACAAGCAAAGAAAACAGAAGCATAATAGTTAACTTTGGGTTAAGACCACAGTTCAAATGGTATAATTTCCAACCAGTATTAAGTCCTCTTGGAGAAATATATATAATGGCATAATCTACACAAAGCACCTAAAATTATCTAAATGCCTGAGGTACTGAGCTGCCTGCTGAAACATATACTGATCCTATACATCCTCTAGCCAGCCTTTGCTGCCTGACACCTAAGAAAGCCAGCATGGAATTTAAATCTCCCCCTTCAGAGACTTCTCAAGCTCTCTGTCCAATAATTACACCTGTGCCTTACAGAAAGGTTCAAGCATCCTCTCTCACAAGTCATTTAACTGGAAATGGTTCACCCCTCAAGGAAATTTTATATGAAGATGCTAAAGTTATCTCCTGCAGATCAGCTTAAAAGCGTTTCAGCTTTTTAGTTGAGAATCTGACTGTATTAGTATCAGCTAATTTATTTGGGATACAAAACCCTACTGCCTTAAGTTTAGCCTGTTTTACAGTTGCCCTATAGTTTGCTGGTAAAGCTAAACACTCAGACAGCAGGTCTTACCAGATACAGCAGAGACTGGAAATTGGATGTTTTCCAGCACAGTAATTGGTATAGACACTATCTGGATTATGCAGTCCCTTATTTAGAAGTGTCAAGGATTAGCCAGAACTAAAAACACTTGTGGGATTAGGGATTTATTTATATGGGGACAATCAGGAAAGTGAATTAATTTAAAATGTCACTTTAAAGAGAAGCTGTAAAACTGCATTAAACTCTAACGTGGATGTTCTCCTTTAGAACTGCATTTGAATGATCTAACTTCACCACAGAAATAAATTAAATAAGGACCACTTGAATTCTGGATAAGAAGGTCCTTGGGGGTTTTAATGACGTTTAACTGATCTAAGTCACATCTTTAGTTGACTCACATTAATTTTCATGAATTGCTCCATGTAGATAAGTCTCAAGTTCTGAAAAGAGGAAATCCCACAAAAAGAAAAGTGACTGCTATATTAATGGTGACAAAACATTTCTAAAGACAGTTGCAACACAGCTTATTCATCTGCAAAAATGACAGTAAGTAATCACAATGACTGGATCTGTATACGGAAGGACAAGATTTAGTAACAGGCTCTCAAGTTTTCTTGTGACAATGCCCAAGTGATGCTCCTTCTATGCTTCACATATTGAAAACTGCTTGCTCTGTAATTGTTGTTTGGCTAAGTCTTACACCAAGATTTGATGATTTGATATTTTAGGAAACTCTAACCATTTTGGAAGGCACTTAGGCCAAGGTTAAGATTTGTAATTAAATTTCATAATCAAAGAGCTGTAAACTACTGAAACGTCAGGAAAGGTATCTTTCCTTTTTTTTATTCCAAGTTCAACTGCTGGAAGCAAACAAATCTCAAAACTCTATCCGCACCCACCCCCCCGACCCGTTTCTGTAATCTACGTAATCCATGGTTGATAGCTTCCACCTAGTTTATTTCACATATGGTATAAGAAAGCCAGTGGGACAAATGGCATTACTTGACACTTCTGCTTTATGGATGTTCAATATTCTGTTTCCAGACAGGAAGGAGCTACGTGGCTTTATAATATTATCGATATTTGAGTCAAATTATGCACCAGTTAATTTATTGTAAATTCAGCTAATTTAGCATTGTCACTCTTCTCTTGTGCATCCAGAATTCCTTCTGTGCTTTCACTGTCTGTAGAACAAATGCTATTACAGATAGTCACAGTTGGGGTGTTCATAGGACTTCATTCCCTCACACAAGGTTTCCTTTTCCTTCAGAGGTGTAATATAAGAATATGCATTTAAATTTTAATACCAAGCCCATATACAGGTTTTCCTTGCAAACAGATAGTTTCTCAAGTCCCTCTCATGGCATGTGCAGTATCACATGCAGTATCAAGCATATCACATCACTGTAGATGGATTGTAGTTACTGCTGTACAGAGAATATCTCTACTTAGAGATGAAAAAAAAAGGCTGGAACCAGGCTAAAAGATGCTGAACCACTGGTTCAGTTCCTTTTGTCTTCATCACTGTCACTAGCTAAGGACAAAAGCATCCACATTATGCCTCAAAAGAAGCAAACTCAAAGATTTTCCTTGTGCACAGGATAACCTGTGGAGGCCTGACCTCTGTTGCTAACAGTAAACATATCTTTAGATCAAAATGCAGGTCTCAAAAATATCCTACTCTTGAACACATGCACCTACAGGGATGTTATGTCTAATTTATGCCTTTTGGGAGGCTTACTATTTTCATATCACATTTTACTGACATCTTACTACAGCTGCAGAAATAAAGCACTGTATGTTTATTTTATAACAAACATGTTTAAAAAAAATAAATAAATCAAGATTGATATGGTGCTTTCTCCTCACTCAAAAGAATAAAAGAAAAAGGTACTTTGTACTAAAAACCAAAGCCATATCATTATTGTCATTAATTATGGTCTGAAAAAACATTCATGCTAGCAGAGTTGTTAGAGGAACAGAAAAACTAAAAGGTTGTAGTAGCAGAGCTTAGCACCTTTATCTTTTTTTTCCATTATGGAATAAAGACTTCAGCATTTTGATTAATAATTCCTGATGTTTTACCCACAGCATCATCATTTTTAACAGAAATGAAACATAACTTGCATATTTCAGAGCACTGAAAACCAACAAAAATGGGGAGAGCGTTCCATTTATGAACAAGGTAGAGAATGCAAACTGTCTCTGAATTTTCTGGAAAACACAAGGGGCTTAAAACCAGAGAGGTTAAGGGGAGGAAACTCTGCCAGCTTTCAAACTGAGGAGGAAGTCAATTTAACCTTGATTTCCTCATCGTTTGTGAAACCTGATTATCCAAGCAGACCTTTAACTGAAAAAAGCCAACCTTGCCTCTCAATTATTCTGGGGTGACAGGGACCCCAGAACTTCATGGTTCTGCGATTTTGGCATGCTGCTGTCCATCAGAATATCCCAATTTTATTTTCCACTGGAAAACAACAAAATATTTGCTTCCTTTTTTGGGTCCCGAACTAGTAATGGCTTAAGTACATACATAAATCCTTCTGATTTCTAAAATACCATATGTTTTTCAGGACTGTGATTGTCTTATGTGTTCGTACATATTCTTCTATGACAAACATAGCAAAATTGCAAAAGCCAGCCTGGTTCAGCAAAAAAACCCACCCTGCTTTCTGATAACTTAGAGCTGCATCAGCTCATAAGTGGCTGAACAACTAACAGTGCCTGTAAAAAGAGAAGTTGGACATTGGGACCATCGGACAGAAGTAAGGGAGGCCAGAAGTACGCGAGGACAGAACAGAACTCAAAATCCTCCTTTCAGCAATAGCAAACTACTAAATGAGCTCAGACATCTCATCCTTTTTCAGGTCTACAGACCCAAGTATGACATCTGAAAACAGGCAAGCCTTTCTGCCTTTTTTCTCTTCCCTTGCTTCCCAGGGGCACAGTTCTACTAAATGCATAATAAAGGCTGTTAAATCTTACAAACTTTAGCAAAAATCTTTTTTAAAATCTATGTTAAAATATGACTAGTAACTCTGATGCATTGAACACAGTCTTACAGAGAAAATCTTACCCTTTTAACAATAACTCTTATGTTTTCTCATACCAGCTGAGTATTAAGTCTCCAGACAAGATACCTTCATTTGGCTTTTCAAAAAGCAGATCTCTTTGCAAAAATAAAAACAATTTATTTTCAGTTTCCATCCTCTCAAAAAAATACCACACACAGTTAAGCTTGAGTCCTTTTCAAGTACCTTTGTTGACTACACATCATATTCCAAGATTTAAAAAAAGTTTTCCTTTATGAAAGCCAGCAACAAAATCTTCTAACAAACAATATTTTAAAACTTTAACTATAAAACTGCTACTGGAAGACTATATTCTCAAGATGTACTGTAAAATATTTGGGGGGACAGGTACAGAAATTGGTACGGATGTTTGTAAATAATTTTCAACATTCACTGAAAGACTTTGCTGGAATGCACTAAAACACAGTAAAGAAAAAATGTTGCCCTTTTCTATCTATATTTAAATTAGACCTTTGTTCAAAAGCCCATTTCAGATGAGATTTTGGGGGGGGGGGGTTGTGTTGTTTTTTTTCTTAAACCAACATTGGAAGAGATCGGGGGGGAAAAAAATCCCCCCAAATGAAAAAGGATTATCCAATTTTATTTTCTAGCCAGTTTTCATTAAAACTCAGTGATAAAAACCCTCATATGCTATCCTATGTAATGAATGGATATATAAGCAGCATCTGCAGAAATCTTAAAAATACAAACATCTTTCAATGCATGTTAAATATCACACACCAAACTCTTCAGCCTTCCACCATTAAATAATACAAGTACCACAAGGTCCCACATGACAGTCTTTCATGACACCTTCGGCTCTTTTCCTGGAACAGAAACACTCTCATGACAGGTTCTTTTACAAAATTTATTATACATGGATAAATTTGATGGCATTTTCATTTTGAATATTACTTTTACATACCCACAAATAGACCAGTGGTTTTATTTAAGCAGCTAAGTCTTACCATTGATTGTAGAAAGTAAAACATATGCATGTTTGTGGAGGAAGTGTAAATATAGAAGGGAAAGAAAACAAAACCAAATGTGAACTCCTGCATACAAAAAATGGTGGTAGCAAGTGGGGCATGTAACATCCTTTGCTCTGTCAGAATTTGGTCATTTATGCATCTGTTGGGGAGAAAAATCAAGTATTATAACTCTCATGACAGTGATAAAACTCTTGTGTCATAATTTTTTCAGTTTGAAGCCACCACAGACCTCTCAGACATTGCATATCTCTATTGCCTCCACAAATGTCTGGACACACTGACCTTTCTTTAGCAAAGAATATGTTGGTTTGACACTAGAGAGTGGAGCTTAGTTATATGTATCCAAGCTTACTTAACTAACCTGTTTGGTGACTGAGAAAAGTCCATCCCAAAGCAGGATGAAACTCAGTAAGAACTCTTAAAGCCTAATACATCAAGCAGCCTAAATGGAACTCGAGGCCCCTTGTCTGGCTACCATATGCTTGGTACCCAAGCTAATTGTTTTAAAGCTAGCTCAGGTGTATCATGAGGAGCTATAGCTGCACTGCTAGATTGCAGTGTAGATGTAGATGATATTAGAGATGACCATAGATATTCATCAGCTTTAAAAATTAAAAAACACTCATGTTAAGTGTTTTAAGCAAGAAAGAGACAAAGACAAATTTTTAAAGGAAATAAGATTTTACTTTCTGGAAATTGCCAACTGGACATAAAGCCTGATCAATGACAATTTAGTGATGGTTTTAGCACCTAATCACATTTGTTCAGGGTGGTTTTGGCTCCCACCAACGCTGGTTATCCAGTAAATTCCTAACCAGTCAAATACATGATTCCTCAGTCATCTGAAGCTCCAGTGTGAAGATTTCTTGCAGGAAACTGATCCCAGTCCAAGAGGTTCTTCTCAGGAATGTCACACAAATTTTGAAGATTTCTATTCTTCACTTCCTAGGCAACAATCTTGCTTATCCATCTGCTCAGCACTACTTTCTTATGGATTCATTTTACCTACTTCATGTTTTTACTTTCTTGAAGCAAAATATCCCCACAGGCATTCTACAAAAAAAAAAAAACAAACCCTAAAGTCCTTCAAAAAGAATGTAGACAAATGTCCAATCTAACTTATTTTAAAAGTCATTAAGTACTTAAAACATTTTAACATAGGTATAAGTTCCATCAATATTTTGGGGAAGCAAAGAAGGCGAGTCTGTTTCTTAAGGTCTTTATCATTATAGAGGGAAAACATAAGAAACTTCCTATGTGTAATTAAGGGATGAAGGCCATAGGAGTTCCAAATCCCTTTTATGGTCATGAACTGATTTACAGCTATGTAGGCAATCATGCTATTTCATTCATATATAGTTCATTAAAGAACTTAAGCCTACCAAATTGAAACCATGAATGATTATTATTACCACAACTAGAAATATTGGAAGACCTTTATGTATTGGAATTCTAGTTATTCAGAAAATGAACAGCTGTTTTATTTAAAACCTTTAAAGATACATATATATGTATAATTTTTAAATGAGAAAATAGTATTTTTAGTTTTACATGAACTGCTTTATCAAGCTGTATTTTTAGGCTTATTTACTTAAACTGACCCATTTCAGTTCTGTGATTTCTATTAATCATCCTCTCATTGTATACTCTACACAACAAGTCATTGTTATCATGTGAGTTTTCCCAGAGGTGACAAATCATTGTATTTATGGGCAAATAGATATGCTACAGTGATGTTTTAAAGCACCAGAAATTATTTCCATTGCACCTTCTAGCAGGAACACTAACAGTTTCATTAAAGGATGAAACAAAATGAAAATGAGTATTAGCTTTTTGTGCCCCTGTCATGTTCTTATTTATTTGATCTTTAGAGACATTAAAAGACCTGTGCAATTTGTTTCAACACCACCACTGTTAGTTCAGAATGAATACCTATAAAGATCTGCAGTGCCCAGCAGCAAGAATTATTAAGGACAATAGCAAAGACATGTAGTCATGAATTCAAAATAAAGAGATACAACTTAAAAATCTCATTTTCCTCACTCTTTTGTTTACCTTTCTCTACAATTACCAGTATATTAAAAGGCTGTGATAAAAAGTTATAGTAACAGCAGAAGCTTTTTTTTCTATTTGTTAGTCGTGATGTATTTGAAAGGATTTATTATTATATCCTCAGTCATTCTTCAGTAAGGGCTCTTACCACAGTAAAATACAAATGAAAACATAATTGCAAAACCTCATCATTTGCTAACACATTTGGGTATATTTGAGACCAATTGCAAATCCTTGCTCAGAAATATTAGCAGAAAATGCTCTGCATGACCCCAACTCCTATTACAGCAGAGAGCTACAGCTGACCCCATAGTGATATGCAGCCCCAGCTATTGCTTTCTCCTGTCCACAGGGAACAGAAGGATTATATACTGGAACCACAGAGTTTCCTATAGGACAAAAAGAGTAGTAACTGAGCTGTGCACTGGCTACACCTATCAGTTACTCTTTATTACACTTGTGTGAGCCTTGAGTAACTTTGGCTTCTTCGCACGCTCACCCATGCACCTTCCCATCACCAAGAATAAAAATCTGAGATCCGCTTCTGTGGGCTGATTCTTCCAAAAGAAATTACAAATAATTCTTACTGACATCAATGGCTTAGTCATGTTTGCAGATGGAGCACAAAGACTAGTATTATACTGGATCGGAGTAGGTGATGTCTTGCACTTCCTCTGTGCTTATGTAACAATATGCAACAGCACACAAATCCAGCCCTTAGGCTGTGGAAAAGTACCTTATTACTGTCCAGCATTTTATAAATTCTCAATGAAATAGTAACATCAATATACAGCATGATACACTTGCAAATGCAGCTTTGGGGAAGAGCGGAAAGGAGAAAGGGAGGGCGATTGGGAGGGGAAAGATATTTATAGCATGCTTCTTGCATCTGTGCTGCTGAACAGCAGAATTATATTCAAACTGCATTCAAAGGAAACTTGCACTGAGAAGTACATGTAGAAAGCAAAAATATTTCCACCAAACCTGGCAACAATGCTCATATTTAGTTATATTTTTCTTTGCTCACATTAAATTCTCTAGGGACTCAATTCAGCAAACCACTTCAGCATAAGATTAGCTCTATGCACATTAATTGTGCTATTCACGTGCTTATGGAGAAATACCAGCTTAAGCACTCAACTTGAGGCTTACACATTTCAACAATTTTTTAATTACTGTCTTCAAATAAAACATGCCAAAATAGATTGCATAAAAATGGATCTTATAAAAATATTCCCAGCTTGCAAGCAATTTTTCTGTCATCATCTGGAATCTGCAGGAATAGATATCCTCACTTCATTCACTGCTAGAGAGAATCCTCAAATATGTCCCTTTTGTTATATCCATACAGTGATATACCCATATCCAGTGTTACATCCAAAGTGATATAACCAAAATACAAATGTCCAAGGCAACCTGATCTCTAAAGGGAGAACAGCAACTTATTTTTTTAATCACAACTTTTCTAATTCTCCTAAAAAAAAAAAAAAAAGATTTGAAGCAATATACAGAGAAAACTGTCAAGAAAGACGTTTTCCTGATCTAATACCTAAACCAAAGTGTGTCTGCAAGAGGTTATCATTCTGATCCTGATTAACAGTCAGCAGCAGCAGAATCTTCCTGGCTTCTAGGAAGGACATGAGACACAAGTCTAACACATACACATGGGTCAGAGCAATCCCAGGCACAGCTACAGGTTGGGCAGAGATTCAGAGCAGCCCTGTGGAGAAGGACTTGGAGGTGTTGGTCGATGAGAAAATGAACATGAGTCAGCTTCAGCATGCACTCGGAGCCCAGAAAGCCAACCGTATCCTGGGCTGCATCAAAAGGAGCGTGACCAGCAGGTCGAAGGAGGTGATCCTGCCCCTCTACTCTGCTCTTGTGAGACCTCACCTGGAGTATTGTGTGCAGTTCTGGTGTCCTCAACATAAAAATGACATGGAACTGTTGGAACAAGTCCAGAGGAGGCCACGTGGATGATCAGGGGACTGGAGCACCTCCCGGATGAAGACAGGCTGAGAAAGTTGGGGCTGTTCAGCCTGGAGAAGAGAAGGCTGCTTGGAGACCTCATAGCAGCCTTCCAGTATCTGAAGGGGGCCTATAGGGATGCTGGGGAGGGACTCTTCATTAGGAACTGCAGTGACAGGACAAGGAGCAACGGGTTAAAACTTAAACAGGGGAAATATAGATTGGATATAAGGAGGAATTTTTTTACTGTAAGGGTGGTGAGGCACTGGAATGCGTTGCACAAGGAAATTGTGAATGCTCCATCCCTGGCAGTGTTCAAGGCCAGGTTGGACAGAGTCTTGGGTGACATGGTTTAGTGTGAGGTGTCCCTGCCCATGTCAGGGAGGTTGGAACTAGATGATCTTAAGGTCCTTTCCAACCAAAACCATTCCATGATTCTATGACTCTACATACATCACCATAAGTGTGCTCTAGCAGCACTTCTCACCTAGATGGAAACCATCACAAGAAAATCTAGAGATTCTTCTCCTCTCACAGTCCGAGTTCTTCTGTCACAGATTTAGCCCAGTCAAAACCGAAGCAACTCCATCTTTAAAAGAATTTGAAAATTCAGAGCAAAAAATGCTAAACTCTATTACTGTAGGCAAGTTGCTTAGATTAACCAGGTAACTAAGCACCAAGAATGCTCCTGCTGATTAAGGCTTCATATGTGCTCCTTAAGGCACAGGCATTTTAATTTCCTCGCACTCACAGGATAAAAGTTTCAGATTTAGAATACTTTTTACATTTATTTACAACTGAAGTAAAATCTTCTACAACTATCACCCTATTTTTCTTCCTTTCTGCTTCAGGTATCAGTCAGTACCCCTTATAACACATCCAACTGTAGAAAATTTAGGACTATTTAGTGTTAGTGGTTTAAGGATAGTTCATCTCCCATCAAACAAAGTGTACTGGGTTCAGCAGTAGCAGTCATTTTTTCTCCTTCTTGGTAGCTGGTGCAGTGCTGTGTTTTTTACTTTCGGCCTGGGAATGGTGATGATAGCACCGATGTTTTTAGTTACTGCTCAAATATTTGGTCTGACCAAGGACTTTGTGAGCATCATGTTCTGCCAGGGAGGAGGGGAAGCCGGGAGGAAGCAGAGACGGGGCGCCTGACCCAAACTGACCAAAGAGTTATTCCATACCACAGCACGTCATGCCCAGGATGTAACTGAGAGTTACCCGGAAGGGCTGGGGCACTGCGGGGTTGGATGAGGTATTGGTTGGTGCTCAGTCGGGTGGGGTGAGTTATCGGTCGGCTGGTGGTGAGGTGTTGTGTTCTCTTCCCTTGTTATTTCCTTTATCATTGTTATTATTGGTGGTAGCAGCAGTGATTTGTGTTATACCTTAGTTACTGAACTGTTCTTATCTCAACCCAGGGGAGTTGCATTCTTTTGATTCTCCTTCCCATCCCTCCAGGAGCAGGGGGAGGGCAAGAAGGGGGGGAGTGAGTGAACGAGCTGCGTGGCTGGGTTTAAACCACGACACCAAGACATCTGTCAATCTGCAGTACCCTTCTTCAGAGACCTAAGAAACCTAGATTTTAGGGACAGACATTCAAAACTGAGTCTAAAAAGTAAAATACACTATCATATCCTTCCAGTCTTTTTTATACTATGTGTAAACTCCTGTCAGCAGACAGGACTGAGGCAGCTCCTTGCTGTAGGATACCCTGCACTTGACTGAAAGTATAAGCACTGTAACAGAACAGATGTTTTCAGTCTTTTTCAGTTTTTATACCACAAAAAGTTGTCCCATGAAGTTACATGTCTCCATAATCAATTTAACATCGTTAGTATTGGGCTTCCTTTTGCAAACTCCTTATAGGCCACCATGATGTGGATCACTGACCACACCCTGGAATCTGTAAAAAGCACCGTAACCAGAACCGGTCCCTGTTACTCTATTCCTCCAGTGGCAAAAAGCTCTACCACATATAAGTTACACCTAAGAAATTGTGGTTTTCCAAAAATTCAGAGCCGATTAGCTACGTGGCTAAAAACACGTGTTGTTTCTCGCAACATATACACTGATGAGCTTGTTTTGAACACTTTAACATCTCAACTCTCAATTATTACTAACTCCAGACCATTTCTTAAGCCTTGCAGATGCCCCAAAATAAGGACTATATAAGCTGGGAAAGGAGGCAAAGCTGGTAACTGTACTAAGAGGCTCAGAAGAGCCATAATACTATTCTCACCAATTTAAGTACTCATTCATTCCTCATTAACATCAAGCTTCTCTACATTCAATTTCTCAATTAAACAAGAGGTGAAATGGTTTACATAGCAGTGCTTTAGTGAGATGGAACCTAATTACAATTAATCTCCCAATACACAAAAGGGTGGCTTCCCAACAGTTAATAAAAAGAGATGGTTAGGAATTATGAGAGTACTGCTTCCAAAATGAACATAAGATAAAGCACATAAGAATGTCTAGTTACCAGATTAAAAAAAAACTGCATTGAAAGGTATTCATTTCTCAAGCAAGAACGACTGGAACAAGTTAGGATTATATTCATCCCAGCAGAAAATAAAGCTTACCATGTACATTTCTTACAAACCTACCTTGCACTAGTACGTAGGAATCTGAATGCTTCTGCTTCATAATCAAGAAACTAGGTACCACAATGTTGGTTGTGTGAGTAAAAGGATAATACCATACAGAGACAGAGGAGCTGAAAGATTTGTATTTCATTTTTTAGTCCTACTGGGGACCTGTCATTCTTTAGATTGTTCTAATATCTGACACACAAAACTCTTTGCTATAATAAATTAATATGATTCAGGATTGCACACCTAAAAGCACTCAGGGTTTGACCTTGCGTTTCCAAATTTTTAGGAGTCCCTAGTGTACTCCAGAACATAATTGTATTAGGCTGACAGACAGTGCTTATAATACTCTGGAGGATCTGGCTGATCTTAAGAAGCATATCTTTATCTCAACCAGAATGGAGAATAAGTAAAAGATGGTCAGTTTCCATACTTAATATTCACAGCTTTCCCAGTTTCTAGCTGTGAGACCCAGTACTGACTGTATTAATAAAAATCTTCTATCACATTAGAAGAAAACATATAAAATTTTTACTTCAGGTCAGGACAGGGAACACTAAGCTACAGACCACAGCAGGGGAGAGGGACTACTATGAAAAAAATACTGCATATTCACAAAGGCTGACAAAATCAATCTAATGCTGTTGCAAGAGCATTTGAACACTGTCTTCCTGTTGCGTAACACAACGAGTTAATGGAGAAAATCAGAAAATCACAGACTAAAACAAGCCACATTTCTCTCCAAAAGAAGGATAATTGTTGCAGAAATAAGGAAAGATTACCATGCCTAATAATTCAAATGCCACTAATTAACAGCCCAATAAAAATTGCCTAGGATTTCCACACAAATCTTATCATCTGCCTGCAATAAAAACCATAGAGTGTATCTGTGCTTCAAGTGGAAGTCACATGAAAAAGATGCAAGTAGGATGAATTCATCAAATTAAAGAACCTTGCATATCAAGAAAACGGGTATTTTCTCTAGAAAATGCACATTATCTTAAAAAATCCTGAATGTATTATCAATATTAACAAATAACATCCTTTCAAAGGCTGTATGACTCCATAGATATGTAGAGCCTTGTCGTGGTTTAAACCCTAGCCAGACAGCTTGTTCACTCACTCCCAGTGAGTGGTGCTGGGCTGAGAGCAATCAAGGCCCCCCCCCCGCCAGGGCTCTCCCCTTCCCCACTCCCGGAGGAACGGGGAAGAGGATCGAAAGGGTGCAACTCCTACGGGTTGAGACAAGAACAGTCCAGCAACCAATGTACAACACAAATCACCACTGCTACCACCAACGACAACAATGATAAGAGAAAATAACAAGGGAAGAGAATACAATACCACCGGCCAAGAAACGAGTCCCACCCAGAAGCCCGTGTCCTTCCGGGTAACTCCCAGTTACCCCGCACCCCGGGCATGATGTGCTGTGGTATGGAATACCTCTTTGGCTAGCCTGGGTCAGGCGCCCCGTCTCTGCTTCCTCCCGGCTTCCCCTCCTCCCTGGCAGAGCATGAGCCTCACAAAGTCCTTGGTCAGGGTAAACATCACTTAGCAACAACCAAAAACATCGGTATCACCAGCACTGTTCCCAGGCTGGAAGTCAAAACACAGCTACCACAAAGGAGAAACATGACTGCTACTGCTGAACCCAGGGCATTATCCACCCCTTATTCCATACCATTCACGTCATGCTCAGATCCCACATTTTCAATACACCATTACTCTCCCACATATATACATCCATATACCCACAGACCAAGAGAAAGAGATGATTTTCTTAGTGCATGGACCAATCCCTATAACGCTGCCGAGTCCATTCGGTCCATGATGTCAGGTTCCATCTCTTGTAACAATCTTTGAGGGCAGGAAAGGCTGTGTGCAGTACTGGATCGTTGCCTGCTGATGCTGGTCGTTCCTTTACTGTGGAACTCATCCGGTTCATCAAAGTTCATTCTCTGTTGGGATGATGGCTGGAGGGAAGTCAGGGCTAGTCGCTGGTGACCTGGAGACATCTAGTTGATGGGCTATAAAAGTATTACACAGCAGCCAACAGCATACAGTTAAGTTCATTGGCTGTTTTCCCCTAAAATCAAATCCCCTTGAGGTATACATCGGACTTCCCCATCTTCCCGCATTACCCACCAAGTATATCCAGGTCCCTGAGCAAAAGCAATCCCATGAGTGGGTTTGCCTTTACCTGAAGCAGGAATAGCCCAGACTGTCTTCCCCAGCAAATTCTTCATATGCACCACGGGAACTTTGTCCCCCTCTACAATATGTAAAAGTTCTGACTGGGCTGGGCCAGCCCTGTTGGCAGATCCTCTGGTGTTGACCAACCAGGTGGCCTTTGGTAAGTGTGCATCCCAATGCTTGAAAGTTCCCCCACCCATTGCTCTCAGTGTATTTTTTAACAGCCCGTTGTACCGTTCGATTTTCCCAGAGGCTGGTGCGTGGTAGGGGATGTGATATACCCACTCAATGCCATGCTCTTTGGCCCAAATATCTATAAGGTTATTCCATAAATGAGTCCCATTGTCTGACTCAGTTCTCTCTGGGGTGCCGTGTCGCCACAAAATCTGTTTCTCAAGGCCCAGGATAGTGTTCCGGGCAGTAGCATGGGGCACAGCGTATGTTTCCAGCCCCCTGGTGGTTGCTTCCACCATGGTAAGCACATGGCACTTGCCTTGGTGGGTTGTCGGCAGTGTGATATAGTCAGTCTGCCAGGCCTCCCCATATTTATACTTTAACCATCGTTCTCCATACCAAAGAGGCTTTAACCGCTTGGCTTGTTTAATTGCAGCACATGTTTCACACTCATGAATAACCTGGGCAATAGTGTCCATTGTTAAGTCCACCCCTCGATCACGGGCCCATCTGTATGTTGCATCTCTGCCCTGATGGCCTGAAGTGTCATGGGCCCACCGGGCCAAAAATAATTCACCTTTATGTTGCCAATCTAAGTCCATCTGAGCCACTTCAATCTTAGCAGTTTATCCACTTGTTGGTTGTTCTGGTGCTCCTCAGTGGCCCGACTCTTGGGTACATGGGCATCTACATGACGTACCTTCACCCCAGGTTCTGCACCCGGGCAGCAATATCTTTCCACAGTGCAGCAGCCCAGATGGGTTTACCTCTGCATTGCCAGTTGCTCTGCTTCCATTGCTTCAACCACCCCCACAGGGCATTTGCCACCATCCATGAGTCAGTATAGAGATAAAGTACTGGCCACTTTTCTCGTTCAGCAATGTCCAGGGCCAGCTGGATGGCTTTCACCTCGGCAAATTGACTCGATTCACCCTCTCCTTCAGCAGTTTCTGCAACTTGTCGTCCAGGACTCCATACAGCTGCCTTCCATCTCCGATGCTTTCCCACAATACGGCAGGACCCATCAGTAAACAAGGCATACTGCTTTTCACTTTCTGACAGTTTATTATATGGTGGGGCCTCTTCAGCAAGCACCACCTCCTCCTCTGGTGACATTTCGAAATCTTTGCCCTCTGGCCAGTCCATGATGACTTCTGGAATGCCTGGATGACTGAGATTTCCTATTCGAGTTCGTTGTGTAATTAGTGCAGCCCATTTACTCCATGCAGCATCGGTTGCATGATGTGTAGAGGAGACCCTGCCTTTGAACATCCAGCCCAGCACGGGCAACCAGGGTGCCAGGAAGAGCTGTTCTCCAGTGCCAATCACTTCCGAAGCAGCTCGAACCCCTTCAGAGGCTGCCAGTATCTCTTTCTCAGTTGGGGTATAGCTGGCCTCAGATCCTTTGCATCCCTGACTCCAAAAGCCGAGGGGTCGACCTCGAGTCTCCCCTGGAGCTTTCTGCCAGAGGCTCCAGGTAGGAGCGTTCTCCCCAGCTGCAGTGTACAGTACATTTTTTACATCTGGCCCGGTCCGGAAAGGTCCAAGGGCTACTGCATGAACTATCTCGCGTTTAATTTGCTCAAAGGCTTGTTGTTGCTCAGGGCCCCATTTAAAATCATTCTTCTTCTGGGTCACATGATAGAGAGGGCTTACAATCGAACTGTAATTTGGGATGTGCATTCTCCAGAACCCCACAGCACCCAAGAAAACTTGCATTTCTTTCCTATTAGTTGGTGGAGGCATTGCTGTTATCTTGTTGATCACATCTGTGGGGATCTGTCTACGTCCATCTTGCCATTTTATTCCCAAAAATTGAATCTCCTGTGCAGGTCCCTTGACCTTACTCCGTTTTACGGCAAAACCGGCTTTCAGCAGGATTTGGATTATTTTCTTCCCCTTCTCAAAGACTTCTTCCGCTGTATCGCCCCACACAATAATGTCATCAATGTATTGCAGGTGTTCTGGAGCTTGCCCCTGTTCCAGTGCAGTCTGGATTAGTCCATGGCAAATGGTAGGGCTGTGTTTCCACCCCTGGGGCAGTCGGTTCCAAGTGAACTGAACACCCCTCCAAGTAAAAGCAAACTGTGGCCTGCACTCTGCTGCCAAAGGAATTGAGAAAAATGCATTGGCAATATCAATCGTGGCATACCACTTGGCTGCCTTTGACTGTAGTTCATACTGAAGTTCTAGCATGTCCGGTACGGCAGCACTCAATGGTGGTGTGACTTCATTCAGGCCACGATAGTCTACTGTTAGTCTCCATTCTCCATTAGACTTTCGCACTGGCCATATGGGGCTATTAAAGGGCGAGCGGGTCCTGCTGATCACTCCCTGACTCTCCAGCCTACGGATCAGCTGATGGATGGGAATCAGGGAGTCTTGGTTGGTGCAATATTGCCGCCGGTGCACTGTTGTGGTCGCAATTGGCACTTCTTGTTCCTTGATTTTCAGCAACCCCACAACAGAAGGATCCTCTGAGAGACCAGGCAAGGTGGACAGCTGCTCAATTTCCTCAGTCTCCAAAGCAGCAATACCAGAAGCCCATCAGTACCCTTTTGGGTCTTTGAAGTACCCTCTCTTGAGGTAGTCTAGGCCGAGGATGCATGGAGCCTCTGGACCAGTCACAATAGGGTGATTTTGCCATTCCCTCCCAGTCAGGCTGATTTCAGCCTCCAGCACAGTCAACTCTTGGGATCCTCCTGTCACTCCAGAAATATAGATGGGTTCCAGCCCTTGACAGCTTGATGGTATCAGGGTACACTGTGCACCAGTATCTACTAGAGCCTTATACTTCTGTGGGACTGATGTGCCAGGCCATCTGATCCACACAGTCCAGTAAATCCGATTGTCCCCTACCTCCACCTGGCTGGAGGCAGGGCCCCTCTAATGGTCATCACAGCGTTGGACACTTAAGTCATGGTAAAAGGGATTATTCTTCTTTATCACAGGAGCTGGAGTAAAATCAGCTCTTCCACTCCATCTGGGAAACTGCTCACCAGAAACTGAAGCCGTAGCTCTCGTGGGATGATCAGTCTTGGCCCTTGCTCCCCTCTTCAATTCACTCACCCGTTCCTCCAAAGCTGAAGTAGGTTTTCCATCCCACTTTGTCATGTCTTCTCCGTGATCCCACAGGTAAAACCATAGGGTAGCCTGTGGCGTATACCTCCTGTATCTCCTCTCTCAAACAATAGGACGCCTTTTGTTAATAGCCGAGACGTGTTGGTACACGTGAGGAGCTGGATAAATCAGATAGATCATCCCTCAATTGTTTGAGGTCCTGGGACAGTTTTTCCACAGCTGAGATGATGGAAGGGGTGAGATTGTCTTTGAACTCTGGGAGTTTATGAACCATTTCATCCACTGTTAGTGGTACTATGTCATTCCAGGTTACTGTTGCCAATGAATGGGCATATGATGATGGTGCATTCCGTGTAAGTTTTCGCCACATGGGTCGTGTACATTCAACTTCATCTGGATCTATGGGTATATCCCCGTTATTCGGCTTGATGTGATAGATCATCTCTACGCTGGCTGATTCCCTCGGAGACGGGATACCTTTGTCTATAGTAGTCCACTTGGCCGAACAACTCATAACATCGTCCTTGTATGGAAACCTTTCTTTCACAGCTGCCAAGAACCGCCTCCAAAGACTGAGGGACTTTTTCTCTCTTGCAATTGCTTTGTCAATTCCCCCTTCTCTAGCAAGTGATCCCAGCTGCTTGGCTTCTGTAGCTTCTAGTTCGTGACCATCGGCCCCATTGTCCCACCATCGAAGTAACCAGGTGATGATGTGCTCCTCTGGTTGACGGGTAAAATCTTTTCGCATATTCCATAGCTCAGTTGAGGTCTGAGGTCGAGAAGTTACCTCTTCTTCTTCGTCATGTGATGATGACTCCTGATCAGATGCTAGACCAGGTGGTGAATACATTGTTCCTTCATCTTGCTTCACCCTTCTTGCCTCTTTTTTGCTTTTTCTCTTGCGTATAGGGGCAACCGATATTGGTACGAATTTGGTTTGGCTGCAGTGATTATCACTTTGGTTTGAGTAGCGACTGTACTTGTTGCTGGGGGTGGTGCAGCTGCTGTGCTTGGAGCTGGAGTAGCTGCGCTGACTGTTGCTTTGCCCTCAGATCCACCGACATTCTTTTCCTTTTGAAGGTGCTGGATAGTGTTGAACAAGGCCCTGTAAGCATGGGGCAAGCCCCAGCACATTGCCATGATTTGTCCATCTCTATCTATCTGATTTGTATCAGATTTACATGGCTGCTTTCCTTTAGCAATTAGAAATTCTCTTTTAGGAAATTAATTTGAAATACTAACTGGGTTTTTAAGTCTTGGAGCACATATCAGTGACTGGCATTAAGTATCAATAGGGATTTCAGTGTTCTAAGACCTATAATAGTGGAACAAATATTTAAAGGAGTTATGCATAAAAAGAGAGTTTGGCAGTAATGATTAATTATTGTGGGATCAGTTTTCTCAGAATGAGATTTTAACCATTAAGATTCATTGTTCTAGATACATCTGCAATAAGGAAAAAAGAAAATAAAAAACATGCCAAAAATTCAACTTCATAATAATAAATCTGGGATTCAAGTGCTGCAGTCATTTACCAAAAACATTGATTCCTGTTGTAAGAACCGAAGACATATAGATTAGATAGCACAGAACACAGTGTTTCAGTTCACATGTGGACAGAAATTGTTAAAAGCCTTTTAGCAGCTTCTGATACAGTGGTCTTTCTACTTCTGAAGCCTCTAATCATCTGACGCCAATGCAGCAACCAGAAAAATTCAAGGAATATAAAATCACAAAGAGGTCACTGCTGAATTGTCTTCTTGACAATGATGGAGTCCCCACTTCAGATCTGGGTGTGAGGATGGGTTGAAATTACACTATCCCAAAGCATGCATAAGCTCCTGTTTTGTATTCCATCATGCATTTTGGCACAGTTCATTCCACTACTGACATTACTTGAATTCTTTCGCATTTCTGATGCAGTTATTAATGCGGCAGTTGACCAGAAGAATATCTAAAAGTAGTCTAGAGAACAGCAAGGAGACAATTAGTCTGACTTGCTAGCAATATAAAAGCACTATACTTTGTAAACTTCTCTTTCCTCAAGGCTATGCACATTCAGACTACAAACCCAATTATGGAAGAATACTGCACAATGCTTACAGACAAATTTTCAGGCATGGGGAATTATTTGCCGATATTATACTACATGATCTTCAGATTTTTTTTTTCATACTGAACTAGTTAATGCACTGAAGTATCTTTGATACTGTAGAACTTTCCAACTTAACTTGCTCAAATTTATCATCCAAACTAAAAATCAGAAGACTTAAGCTTTGATGAACTATGGTAATAGTTCACATGCAGTGTGTGAACAACACCTTCTTCCCCTTCCCCTACATTCAAGTGCTACCAGGAACTGTGTGGAATGTTCTGGTGAGGGAGGCAATGAAGAAAAATACAACCCAAGGGTGATCAAAATCCAACTGACAAAAAGGTCCCATGGATTTCAAGAGGCTTTAAACAACAACATAAAAATAATTTTCTTTCCTCTCTGTCCCTGATTTTGTTTCCACATGTCTTACTCTGATGGTGTAACACACAGCTGGTGCTACAGCCAACAGCAAAACGCCTCTTTCCCGTGTTCTGACCTCCCCTCAATTTAATCTAGCGACAAAATTCACCTTAGCTGCAACTAAAGGGCCCATACATTTAAAATTGTTCTCTCTCTCTCCTCTCCCCAGAGGTTAGCTAACCCTCCAGCTGGTTCCCTTAGCAGTTTTACTATCCCAACATAACATTTTAATAAGACCCAGTATCTACAGCTTAAGGGAACTCAGCATTTACATGCTCACCATCACTTCTCAGCTATTTGATGGGCCATTTAGCGATGTCTCTGAAGAAAAGGGCCTTTTTCTACCTTTCATTTATTTTTTTTTGCTAATCACCCCTAAGGCAGCATATTCTTTCTTACCAGAAGGAATACAAAGGAAGTTTTGCAAAAATACCTGATTGCAGCATTTGCTCAGAGCAACTAAATTTTGGATAAGGTTCCTGCAAACACTAGAAATGACAAAATGGCACACTTCAAGAAAGGTATTTCAGAGGTCCACAGGTTTTAAATGTTGCACAGCATTTGGGTTACAATATGTAGACATGCATCTACAGTTGCATATGATTTATCTAGTTACTATTTATTCAAAGAAAGACCCAGTGCATGTCTTCCTCAGTTTTTCTAACAAGAGATGGGGACTTTGCAGAGCAGGTGCCCACCCACCAGCTGGAAAAGCCCCATTTCTTCACAAGAAGCTAAGACAAGGCTGATACAAAAGGTGCTGGTGGCAGAAGAATATGCCAGGGTTGGTTAGGGAGAGCAAAAAGCATTTTGATTCCTGGCAGGCCTGTGTGTGCAAACCGGAGTGATTTTTACGACTGTGCAGGTCATGGAAAAGGGAAATGAAGCAGGATAATTAGGAGAAGCAGAAGAGGAATATCAACATGTGCTTAAATTATTGGGAATGAAGGGAAATCACTAGTAGAAAGCTGTCAATAGTAAGTCAAGTTTCTACTGTTACTAAATTAAATGCCAGATGAAGGCCTTGTCTAAACACAACAGTTGCAGCATTTTAATTCAAATCAATTACAACCTCATTATAGTTACACAAGTGCAAAGCTCTTTGAAGACAACCAACCAGATTGGTTCACAACTGGCTTAAATGATTTACACATTCCACAAAGGGCTGCACCTGCTGAATTAAACTGATTTAAAAATGATTTTAAACTCACGTCACTTTCTCTATATGGAGACAATAGATAGTTTTTTTTTTTTTTAATGCAATAAACTTCAGATTCTCAAGGATAATTATTACCTTTTCTCTCATTTAAACACTGTCATGCATTTTTAAACAACAATCATCTGAGCACATAGCTGAAATCAGGCACCTTCCACCACAAGTTATGCTCAACTGTGCTACTTACATTGTAATAGTCTTCAGTTTGGAAAGTATTGTATTGTTAATTTCTAAAGCCACCCTCAAAAAATCTTAAACCAAACTTAACTTGTTCATCTACAGGACCACACAGTTGGAAGGAGTGTTTAAGAGACTTCTTTATTCACCTTAAACCTAAACTGCTCTTCAAATGGCTATCTAAACCGCTAACAAAGACTGCCGAATTGTTGCCAATAAAGCTTGGAGAAAAGTATGAATTGACCCCTCCAACCATGAATGTGTACTTCTGATTAGTAATTTATTACTTGGATATGTCCATGTGCAGTTTTTTTCTGCACAAATTTTGTTTGCATTCTTTCAATAGCAGACTTAACATCAGGGACACATGGTAGCTGTGTTGAGGAATGAGAAGCTGTCATCTGACATTTTCTTGCATGCAGCTCCACAATTTTCAAGATGCTCTTGTTTGTAGAACCATAACATGAATTTTGCACTTGGCAGTACCCCCTGAATAATTCCATTATTAAGGAACCTTGGAAATGAAATAAGATTTTTTTGTTTTCCTCTTAAGGCACCTGGCTATGATTTTACATGCTCGGAACAGGAAACTGATTTTCTATATGCAAAATGGCTCATAATCACTACGCAACTTCTCAGTCACTAATGAGGATATTTTGGTGTTTTTTTTTTTTCTGTTCAAAGAAAACACCACCACAGACAGTGAATGGAACAAATCAAAACAAATTACCTTAAAACAAATGACAGAACACAAGAGGATGGTGGAAGATGGGGAGGAAGGAGGGGGAGGAGAGAAGAGAAATAAAAACCGAGGGGGAGGAGAGAAGAGACATAAAAACCTTCTTTCCCTATCAAGCTATTAATAGGGGTTGGAGTTTTCAGGAGACATGTTTTGCGTTTCCTCTACAGCAATGTGCTTTCCATTGCTGTCATGGCAGTATAGTATCAAAATCGTCGAATCCTTCCATCTTCCATTAACAATAGGAGTCTATAAATTTCCAGTTTTGTGCATTTCAACAATTTTACTGTAAGACCACTAAAACTTATTTCACACAAAATTCAAACAATACATTTACAGAAACATTAATAAAAGCTTTTACTAGACCTGTGCTTTTGCTGCCACTAAATTCCACTGCCCAGGCTCTAAGGTATTCAACAGTACAGACTTTGGAACAGTTTAAAAATGAATAGTCAACAATTTTGTTTGTTACCAACAACAAAGAAACACTTTACCACTAGTCAGCATTCAAATAAATCACACTGTCTGGGCTTGTCTACGCTCAAAAATTTGTCTGATATATCCGTCAGTACAGTCAGAATGGATATTGCCTACCTGTTGTAAAAGTCATAGCACTGAAATGGAAAGTAGACACCATATAACCTTATCCACAATAACAGTGGTAAAATACTGGCACAGGTTGCCCAGCAAGGTGGTGGATGCACCCCCCTGGAGATATTCAAGGCCAGGCTGGATGTGGTTCTGGACAATCTGATCTAGTTGAAGATAACCCTGCTCACTGCAGGAGCATTGGACTAGATGACCTTTGAAGGTCCCTTCCAACCCATACTATTCTGTGATTCTATAATCTGCAATAATTGTTCAGTAAACCAGATTTCCAATCAAGCAAAGTTAACCATACTAACTTTTACATAAAAATAAGTTCTGATAGCTATATTTTTTCCCCAGCTATTACGCATCATCAGTCTTTCCTAGCTCCTTAACAGCTAGAAAAATGGCTGGTGGGAGTGTGAAGGGAGGAGAAAAGACAAAGGTATTCCAAGTACAACACTATCACTTAAAGCAGCTCCTCTACTGCATCATTAAGCTTGAACTGCTGATACCAAAAGACATGATCTCAACAGTGGGAATGGAAGTACTGCATTGTCATTTTGGAAAAGCAGACCAGGACAAAGCCTGTTGTAAAATTAGTCGATTCCTGTTAGAAAATCTTTAATAGTTGCAAATTTCTAGTCACATTTGCTCTTTGCTCATGATCCAATTAGAAAAAAAAAAATCCACCCTTGAAATGCCACTTGCTCAGCTCGTTAAAAAAGCCATGCTGACAACACTCAAAAAGGGGCAAATGTCAGACTTAGGTTATCTTGAACACAGTATTGACCTATTTAAACAAGAATAAGAAAGAACACAGTATTAAAAAAAACAACCAAACAAACAAAAAAAAAAGCCATTTAATAGTCAGATTAAGCAAAACTGAACCTCAAAGTCTTCTGGAAGTTTTCCTAACCCTTAATCTAAAAGGATAAGTAAAATGGAGTCCTTTATGAGCAAAGTTTAGCAAGTGCTCAGCTTAAAACATAACACACACAATGCAATAACCGCTTTCAAGCCGACTGACCAAGTCACAGCTGTTAACTGGTGCAAGGACTGAGGAAAAATAGTCACAAATTGTTAAACTGAGCTTTCCACTAAAAGAATTTTCATAGAAAGGCTTCTACTTTGCTTACAAGGAAACATACTGTTTTCTTTCTCTGGCAACTAAAATAAAACCAGAGACAAAAGCAAGGACTAATTAGAATTATATTAGTCAGCTAAGGCCCAGATTAGTCCCCTTTGGTATTAGTGAAATTGAACTGCAAATCTTCAGGACCTCTGAGAGTCGTGTTTCTACATCACAGGCAATGCCTGGAGCTCAGACAGCAAAACCCAAGCTATTTTATTTAGAAAATACACCCCTACATAAAAGCCACAGAATTAGTTGTTGGTGTAAAACAGTGCAAACAACCATGTATTACTTCATTTTGCCTGCGCTTAGTTTCAGCTTCTAAACGCAGGCAGCCTCCTGCCATCTAAGAAGGATGAAGGTCAGCACAACCAGTGAAAAAGCAGGACTGCAAAACCCAGGTAGCTTTCCATTTTCTTCACATTCTTCTAACTGCAGGTTTCATAAAACACGTGAGGAGGTTACAGGACTCCCAAGCAGCATTTCATTATGAAAACACTTAAGAGGGAAGTCACTGTTTAAAACAAAACCGCGCCAGGTTTCCATTTGCCGGTCCCTGACCCAGACGGCAGAGCTTCCAGCAGAGGCAAGCGGCTGCATTCAGGGTGAGGGCTGCAAGCTCTCCCTGACCTCAAGCCAGGCCTTGCTTCCAGCCGCTCCTCTGAGATGCCCAGGGCCAAGCTCTGGCACAACACTGGAACTACGCGGGTAACCGAAAATCTGAACCAAACCCACGAAAGGTGCGGCAGCCCCGGGAGCCGCATCATGAACAGAGCGACCGCACAGCGCGAACGACAAACAAAAGCAGGCTCCCCATGCCGAGAGACGAGTGAGCACCGCCAGCCTCAGGGGAGCGAGGCGACCCCGCGGGACTTCCCAGGGACGCCACTGCCACACACACCACGAGCGGCGCCCCCGCGAGCGCCGCCCCGAGCCGTTACAACCACCACCGCAGCGCTCGCTCGGCCACGCCCACACCCCGAGCAGACTACGGCTCCCGGCAGACTCCGCTTCTACTGCACGCCGCGTGACCCGGGCGCCCCCGCACAGAGCGCGCCGGGATCGGTGCCGCCCCACAGGCGCTGCGGGGGTGACCGCCGCGCCTGAAGGCACCCACGTGACTAGCGAACCTCACTCCGATTGGAAGAGACAGTCACCAGTCACTCCTGCCCCTCCGCCACCCCAATGCCACGGCAATGAGCGCAACCTCCCCTACGCTGCCACGCCTTCACCTCCACCGCTCCGATTGGCCGGCTGAGCTCGCCCCGCCCCTTTAAAATACCTGTCGCTCTGTGACAGGCAGTGGCGAGCTCCTGCGCGGAGGGATGCCGCGGGGGGTGGCCCCTCCCTCCCTCCCTCCCTCCCTCCCTCCCTCCCTCCCTCCCTCCCTCCCTCCCTCCCTCCCTCCCTCCCTCCCTCCCTCCCTCCCGTAGGGGTGTGCGATTCCCCCCACCCCCGTGCGCGCGCGCGACGCGGCTCCCAGCTTCCCCAGCCGCGCGCCTGCGAGCTTCCCGCGCTCTGGTTGCCAGCTGGCCCCGCCCTCAGCTCTTCTCACCTCCTCCCTCCGTCACGGGCCCCGCCCCGCGCCGCACTGGGATGGTGACGGCGGTGGAAGGCAGAGCTCGGCTGCGCGAGGAGGCGGCGGCGGCGGGGAGCCCGTGAGAAGAGCCGAGGGACCGGGCGGGCTCCGCCCCTGCCCTTCCTCCTGCTCCCTCCCCCCAACCCTCCTCCGCCTCCTTCCTTCCTTCACTCCCTCCCTTCCCCCCCCCTCCCCCCCCCCCCCCCCACGCGCCAGGCGGAGAGGCTGCGAGGGAGCCGCGGGTACAACATGGCGGAGCACTCGGCCCCCGACAACAAGCACAAACCCGCCGCCAACTCCGTGGCGCTGCTCAACAGCCGCGCCGGGGCGGGTGGCGGCGGCTTGGCGGCGGCGAGTGCCGGCGGCCCCCCGGCTGGCGGAGGCGGTCTGTCGGGGGGCCTGTCGCAGCCGGCGGGCTGGCAGTCGCTCCTCTCCTTCACCATCCTCTTCCTGGCCTGGCTGGCCGGCTTCAGCTCCCGGCTTTTTGCCGTCATCCGCTTCGAGAGCATCATCCACGAGTTCGACCCTTGGTGAGTGCCCACCGCTGCCGGACGGGACGGGGCGGGGAGGCGGGAAACCCGACCCCTCACGGAGTGCGCCTCAAGTGGGCGCCGCGCAGTGACCCCCGGCGGTGGGGCGGCGAAGCGGGGTGTTTCCCCCTGCCGATTTCCTCCGCCTCGGCCGCTGGAGGCCACCGCAGCCTGCGCCCCGCGCCGCCACTTCGCTTACTTGCGCCCTGCGTGTTCCCTCGGCTGCCGGGCGGAGGGAGGGAGGGAGGGAAGCGGGAGAAGGGAGGCGGTGCCGAATGGACACTTCGTGGCAGGTCGGAGGGAGCCCAGGGGGTCGCGATGCACGAGGCCAAGGCATGAGGGGCCTGCGGGAGGAAAGAGCGGCTGTGCCGGACACTTACGTGTCTCCTTGGGGACGGGGAGGCGGCTGTACCCCCTGATCCGGAGGGGTGGACGCGGTAGAGTTGTGTCAGGAGCCTCCCCCGCGTGCCGAGGGGCACGGGGAAAGTTACGGAGCTGGCAGGCACGTGGGTGCCGGGCGGGATTCGGGGGCTCCGGTGGCCGCCGTCGTAATGAAGCAGTTGTGCCAAACGTGAGCGACGCGTGTGTCCTTGTGTCGCGGTGTTAAGTCTCCAGATGTGCGGTGTGGCTTCTCGGAGTGGTCTTCCCTAGAGCAGTTGTCGGCCCGGGAGGGCGGAGGGTGAGGAATGCGCTGGAGGAAGTAATCGTCAAAAAAGTGACTTGAGGGATTACAGTGAAATGGGTGACATTGGTTTGCTGCCAGGTGTTTCGAAGCTGCGTTTCTGAGCCCAAGGACTTCTGCTGTTTCCCACGCATCCTCATTTTTCTAAAGATTGCTTTCCCTCCTGTAGAAGCTGTCGGCTCTTTTCCCTGTTGAAGGGTACTGAAACCATTTTATGTGCAAGATCAAGAAATGCTGCACTCGTTCCTTGCAGCAGGGCAAAGTCAAAGACGATGGGACTTCTGGGCCAGGTTTTTTTAATGCGAAAACGTGACAATGAATTTTTATGTTAGCGGCTACTTTATCCTAAGGATTCTGTGGCTTTTTTTAAAGCCTTTAAGCCTTTTCAAGTGGCACATGACTTTAGAATAATGAATTCTCTGTTTTAATTTAAAATTGTATGTCTCGGGTCTCATTTTTAATCCCATGAAGGAAAGAGATGCTTTGTTTTGAAATGCACGGTAGATACTCTCTGTTAATCTAAAATTGTTATTGAAATTGTACTTATCTGCAAAGCATCCACTCTGCTTTGATAGTTTCAAAAGCACAACTTCCTCTTTCCTGGTTGTTTTTCCCCTTTTCTGCCCCCTTTCCCCCTCCACGTAATCCATTCACAAATCATGGTTCAGAAGAGTGGATAGAGAACAAGGAATTGCTTTGTTTTTTAAATGCTATCTGAAGTAATACACACTTTGTGATGTGAAAGCCAAATACCTCAAAATATCTTTAAAACATAAAGCGGTTTCCCATAATTTGTTTTTCTGCAAACACAAATGAATGCAAGGAATGCAGACTTTCAAATAATAAAATTAACAACAGGGGAAGCACTGTTAAGACGCATCTGCAGTGATACAATGAACCTGTGGTTGTATCCTGTGGAGTAGTTCTCAGGCTCTTCTAATCTAAATCTAAGCAAAAAGACTTTCTATCATGGAGGAAACTTGGGGGGTTAAGCATACAACCTACATCTTTGTACAACTTTATCTGGTTTTAATAATCAAGGCTCATCCTTGTTGGATAAATGGAAATTTTACAGTGTAGAGTTGCACAACTTCAGTTGTTAAGTCCTGAAGGACATTTAAAAAGCTGCTGTGGGAGTTAAGTTCGTAGCTGTGATATGGTTGTAAAGATAAACTTCTGTTTTAAGTAATGTGTAAGCTGATGCAAAGTCATCTTATGGAGTACACAGATAAAAGGCATTTCTGCCTACGCTGCTTTGATAATTAGAGAATAGGTGAGGTTGACAAAACTCACTGATTTTAATGCAGATCTGTGAGGAGCAGTACAAGTGTCAAGAATCATGCCAGTGTCCTGTTGCTGCATGCCAGAAATGGTACAGGCAAATGCACTTAAGTTAATTAGTAGGAAAGAGGACCTAAAATGGTAGAAACTGAGGAGAAACAAAGGGTTTGCTCTATTGCAGCAGCAGTGTTGTTGGAAAGGGTAAAAAATGATTTTCCTAAATACTGTTGAATCACTAGGTAGGCATGGTTTTACGTAGTTGTTAAGGGTCTTACAAGTCTGAATCTAATGTGGGAAAAGAGTTTATGAAAGGAGATGAGAAGCAGTGCCCTTTTATTGGCCATTGTCCTGGCAGGGAGGAGGGATCCATAGTCTTTGCTGGTGGAACAGTGCTGTAGTTTTATCCATTCCTTTGGCTTTTTCTGTGGAGCTTGCACAGCTAGGATACCTTGCAATGTGTTGGTAAGTCGCCTCTTCTGTAGTATTTTTGTGATCAGGAAAGAAGCCTAAGGTCTGTTTTATAAACTGAGGAGCATAAGGCAAACCAGTTATTCTTTTGAAGGAAAACATATTGTTAGGAAGTCAGTTTTCTGGTGTGGACATAAGAAACTTAAGAGATCTGGGGTGGGACGAAAGGGAGATTTGCCACTTTTTTTTCCTAGCATCCATTTCAAGCTGCATTTATGACACTAAAGTTAGGTTTTGATTTGGGGAAGGGGAAGTTTGCTTATTTGTAAAACAGGCCTCTGAGACTTACTCCAGTTGGCATTTCTTCCACAAATCACGCAAACGTAATATTGTAGGCCAAAGCAGTAGAGAGAGAACAGCTTTTGATCCCCATTATAATACAATGCCTGTGCGAGGGAAAACAAACTGGTGTTTTGATTTCACCATATAGTTAGTTACAAATTTGTAACCTGTTTGTCATTACTTGGGTTACTGTTGCTTTTTCCACACTTTATACCTCTTCTGTATAGCATTGCCACTTTATTTTGATTTCTCATGTCTTGTTTGCTTTCCGTACTTGAGCTGGTACAGAGACTTTGAAAAATGTGTTTCTTGGCAGCTCCTAGATCAGGTGAGCTTATACATGAAGTCAGTCAGCATTGGCTTTTAACTGTGCTATTGAAAGGCCTCCAACATTTAACCTCTGGATTTCATTATCGGGCCAAGAAGCTGAAACATGGACAGTGATGGTACATTGGGATAGACAGGTTTTGTGGCTGAAATACAGTTTATCTGGTTTGGCAGCTGGATGGACCAGCAGCATAATTTCTGTGCTACATACACAGGAGTGCACAGTGAAAGCTTTTCATGAAAGTACAACAATGTGATTAACTCACTTGTCAAGCAAGGTCATTCCTCCTGTCAGATATTGGCTTAAATGCCAGCATGGTTGCTGAACTAAGGCAACCAAAATTATGGAGTTCTTGGACAGAGACTACTTTCTGTGCACTGATTTGTCTAAAGTACAGCTCCAGAATGCCACTATACTGTTTCATTTGGCTGCTTGTATCATGTATATATACAGATAACAATCTATATGTGTGTGTATAGATATGTATACATACATATAAGGTAGCTATATCTAGCAAGAACATTGCATCCTGATACTGCTGCTAACTGAAATGGTAACAATCATTTGTACATCAGCAGTCTTCAGAGAGTGCTATCAAAATAGTAACATTCATTTTATTTGCACACTTTTTACCATTAAAGTCACACATGTGAGAACTGTATCTGAATCATTAATCATATCCCATGACATTAGATCAAACTTTTATCTTTCCCTGAGAATTTTAACAATTTGTTAAGCATCAGATTAACACCGGTTACCTTAGGAGTGAAAGCTGGCTTAAGCTGATATTCATGTCTGAGCACGAGCCCTTCACCGTACTAGTTGGCACATGTAGGATGGAGCACCAGTGCAATCTTTGTCAATTGTATTTGCCTCGCTACAACTGCCAGGAATGTTGTCTCCTACTGTCCTTACAGTTTGTGGTACTGAACAGCACTATTGCAATCTCATATACGTCTTTGCCTCTTCCAAACTAACATTGTTGTTCACTCAAACCACCAGCTCTTTAACTGTCATCAGGGTGACCATTGCTTACGTTACCTCATTGAGGTAACGTAACTATGCTAGTGAGAACAATGGTTTATAGGTATGATAGCAGTCCACTTTCTCATCACTGATACCATGATCTACCATTAGTGGACTTAAGTAAATGGGGATGAACTTGTGAAAATAAACATACGGTTGGTGTCATTGCTTGCATTTCAAAGGCAGACAGGTTATGGACAGGTAACAAAGGAAGTTAGGCTTTATCTTGGGCGCAGCTGAAAAGGCAGGTTTTGCTATGCTCAAATTACATTTGCTAGATGGATTCTTGAGCTTTTATGAACTTATTAATGAAAATTCAAATTAACACCTATAAATACGATACGAAAGCTTCATTAAAATACAAAGTGTGACTCAAGTGGTGTGTGGAATGGATCAAACACTGGAGGTTGTGTAAATGTATTGATTTTATTTGGAGAGAGTAAGGGCTTGGTTTTGTGTTGTAGTTAGCTGTGATCCAATGGTTGCCTTTTTGGAGTAGTGTTCTGTCACCCGCTGGGCAGTCTTGCTTTTTATTTTGTACTTGCTCTAAAGCAGTCATGGTGAGTTGATTCAATTAGGTGAATTGTAAAAATACCGTAACATTTTAGCTCCCCGAGTCTGCCCACCATCAGTTAGTATACAGCAGTTTGGCTTCTTATTTGTTAGGAAGAGCATGAATGTTGGGAGGGAATGTAAATAGCAGCTGATTTTAGAGGGTAAACTGGGATTGGGTGATAGGATGGAGACATGTATATGTATAAAAACAGAGCCTGTTAAGGCACTGGAGCAAGAGGAGTAACAAAAAAAAGGGTATGTAGCAGTGAATGAGAGTACCTTAATCTGGGAAGGGAAAAAGGATGGGGGGAGAGGGGAATATCATGTAAAGAGGATGATAGTGTTGATAATCTCAGTTAACAGTACTCAGTCTGTAGGCTATGGTAAGATGTCCAGATAATTCATCTGAACATTGCTTACTTGCCAGTGACTCTTGCTGGGCAGACAGGCAGCAGATTGCATAGTAAGTGTGTGTCTCTTGAGGGGTGGCAGCCCTACATAATATTGTTGAAGGTGAGTGTATGAAAGTGGATCTATTTAGGAAACATTTCCAAACTACTTTAGGATTCTTTTCCCAAACACTTCCTTTTGTTTATAATCTTTGAAAACTCCAGACCTTGGGAAACCACTTGATTCCAAACCAGTTTGAATACAGTCACTTTGGATTGAATTTGAGATGTTGCAAATATCATGAGATTCATATTGAAAAACTTACTGTAGTATCTTCATTCAGAAGCTTTTGGATTCAATGAAATGAGAAGTGCTGTATTTCTATTTTATAGAACTGAACCTTAAAAGATTGTGTACTTAGTGAACAGTTGGATTAAGTATTTTGTGACTTTTTCCTGAAGGTAAGACAGATGTATTACACTTAAATGAGTAAAGTTGTTCATACTCTAGTAAAACTAATAATTTTAGTGGAATTTCAGGTAGCTCAAATTCAATTCTGCCATTTTATTGAAGTAGAAAAAATAGTCTAGCATAGTCTTCAAATCCAGTTTAGCGGGGCCTGTGTGTTCATGCAGGGCAAGTTTAGAGATTTTTTTAAAGTTCTTGAAGAATAGTCTGCCAGTTACCTTTCCTTTCCCTGTCTTTGACGAGGAAGATCCAGATAAGGCATCTGTTTTGATCCTTGCTTCTATTGGGAATGGGTTCTATTGGTATTGGTATTTCTTCTATTGGTATGGGTTGAGAAATGCTGTTAGCACAGGTCAGTTTCTGGCTTTTGGGCTTTTCTAGATTGTAAGTCCTGTATGTCCAGGGACTTGAACAGCCTTTTGTTTTTCTGGTACTTGCTGTTCTGTAAAGTGAACTTTTCTAGAAGGTTGATAATGGTGTTAACAGTCAAGTAGATGTGCTGTCACTGTACTGAACTTCGCTACTGCTTAGGAAATAGCAGAAATAGGTAAATATTAGAAATTCAGCAGAAGGATGACAGTTGGACAGAGTTGAAGGCATAGCAGAGACCTGAGTCTCTGCTGTGGGGAAGAGTGGGGAAGACCTGAGGCTAGATTTGATCTGTTAGACTGATGCAGCTGAAAAGCAGTTCACCATGTGGCAGCATAAAATAACATCAGTGTAAGAATCAAACCTGTGCTCCACCTCAGCTGTTGTTTTCTACCATCTGTACTTAGCAGGTAATGTTTCTTTCCTCCCTTGCACAACTTTTAACAGGGATGAAAACCTCATAGGGGTGCAGTAATGGGGTTATGCATTAGGGGGTAGGAGGGACAGTGTTCATAAAATGTGTGTGGAGTATGGCTGAGAACAGAGACCACCCTTACAGTCTTCTTTTGGAAAACATAAGAGATGAGGCAGAATACTTGCAAAGTGTTGACCTTTTTATTGATTTGTTTATAGCAGAATGAAACTTGAAAATATATCAGGATGTTTTATGTAGGCTGGGTCAAACTGAACCAGCAAGTTTAGTTTTTAATGCCATTATTAGAAAAAAAAAACAAAACAGTCTGCAGCAAATACTCACAAACACTTGACTAGCTAGAGCAAATACTATGATGAAAATTGCTGAATGGACTTTTCTTGGCAGGTATCCTATTATTTGAGCAGCTTAATATGTTCTATTTTTTAAACAGAAACTTGATTTGATTACATAGGGTTAGATGCTTTATAAAGGTTACCTTTTGCTTCCTATCGTAATTCTCTCTTAATGGTCTGGTTTTGACAGCCTGTAATACTAATACTCATGTTTTTAAATCTCTTGTGTTGAACTGGTGGAAAAAGGGAAGAAGAAAAATTTTGTGCAGTAAAGCTAGCAGGAAAATTCAAAATCCTATAGGTACTAATAGATTTTAAATGAATTGGAGGCAGTCTGGGTTTAGGGAGGTGTCTTTGCTTTTCCACAACAGTCTCTTCTGTTTCAGTCTATATCCCACTTAATGTCTATCTGTGTATGTGCTGCAGAGTTTCCCCAGTTTTTGTAAAATTCCATTCTTGCAAGCCCTTTGAGGTACATTTGTACTGACATTTAGGGCTAATCCTGAGGGCTTCTTTGTACTTAGCAGAGCCATTAAGGCTGCAGCTTTCGAAGCCTGTGGAGCCTGCACCCTGTAGCAGATCATGTGCAGATGTTTTTACTATTATTAACTCCTTTAGCAAAACTAACCATCAGTCTTAACACGTCCTTGGAGAACAAAGTGAAATTAAAACAAGTATTAGGACAAGTATTGCTATAGTATTTCTGTGTTTCACGTCTTTAGTAAATGTCCGAAGGATGGACTTTATTTCCGGCCCTGTAGCTGAGCAAAGCTTTTGATCTTTACCTGAGCTGTTGCTGGGAGTCAAGCTGAGGTATTTTTAATGTGGGTAGCTGGTGGGTCTGGACTTGAGAGGTACCATGAAATTGACCCTAATGCTGTATCACACCTTACATAAGTTGAGATAGCCTGGGGAATGAATTTAAGAACAGATACAAACAAAATAGATGAGCTGCTCTCTTTCCCAATTTACTGCTTCTTTCCCAAGGTAAAAGCTCCTTTGGCATATGGAGAATTAAATATACTTCAAAAGTTCTTGCTATTAAGTGAGGCAGTATCCCTGTGCTTTAGGAAAGGAAATGGTCTATTTTAAACAAGGAATAACCGAGTGTACATTATTGCTTGGAAGAGCAGGATCAGAATTTGAAATGTTTTTCTGCTGTGGGAGACCCAAGTCCAGTATCATATGTTACCATTACATTAGATGGCTAGAGCCCATCTAATAGAAATGACAGGAGTATGTGGACTGTATTGATCATTACTTCCAGGTGTTAAAATGCTTATATAATTTTCTTTGGCAGTTGTTCTATATGGATTATGTTACTTGATTAGGTAAAGAGCATGTTGGAGTTCTGTTCAGCTGATAATCCATGAAGACAGAATTGCAAAACACTTTTTCAAAACTTTCCTCGCTTAAACAAACAAAAAAATCCTCTTGGGAAATACATTGCAACTGAGGATGCACATTTGGTTTGATTATTGATATTTGGTGGTGTTCTTAATGGGGTTGCTATTATCTTCTAGACTGTTCTACACAGTATCTTTTACATATATTTAAAAAGAGTGGCTTATTGTATGCATGGGCACCATCTATCTTGTTTGTTGAATAGTAAATGGATCTTGCAGAAGGGAAAAGTGTGTAGTTATGTAATTTTAAACTTTTCTAGCACATATGGCTGGGCAGGCTACATTCTGTTGGTTCTTTGATTTATTTTTGTCAGTTTCTGTGTTCATTGTTTGCAATTGATATACTATAAATGGTAGCCAACTTCTTTAAATTCAGAGCGTTTGACTTACTTATTTTTATTTTGCTCTTCCCGGTAGATGGACATTTTAAAGAAATCTAGGTATGGAAAGTACCTGTTCAAGGATGCAGCTGACTGGGGGGAAGACCACAGGTTGAACAGCATATTTGTGTGCTATAGCCAGAAGATGTGAAAATACGGCAATACCTTTTCTTGATGCAGAAGGAAAATATAACAAACAAGCCTACTTGTACTGAATACTTTTGTTTATGTTTATCCACAGGGTTTTTTTGGGGGGAGGAATGTTGCTTTTGGGGCAGGGGTGACGTGTGTTTTTCTGTAGTCCATTGCGTATGTCGAATGTGTTTCTTCCCTATTCTAAACTTATCCCAAACAGCATTTGGAAGTTTCGTTGAATAATTTTGTAAATATTATTAGAAAAGTGTATCTTGAAAAAGATGGTTTCATCTTCATGGTCAGAGTATCTGAAGTTTATCATTTGGATATTAAAGGCCTTTAAAATGACTAAAATTCTTTTCTCTGGCAATGGGTAAAACACCTTAAAGTTGCAATTCTGCTAATTTAGAAAGTCAGCAGGACAGAATCAGAGCTTTGGCATTATTGTATTGATGTTAACAATGGAAGTAAAGGGGCATCTCTTTGGCTCACTTTACTGTAGAAATAGAGTCATGAAAGCCAATGCAGTGTTTGAATTTTCCAAGAAGCTCTGTAATGCTGTGTTTTGACTATTTTATCTTATACATGTGACTAGAATGATTTGTCTGATGTCAGACGTCTGAAATAATATTTGAAAAACTGTTGCATATGTCTCACAGTTCTTCTTACTCTGTAACAGTTCTAATCTTTCATTTGCCAAATGGAAAATGGTTTTTGATGCTGGAGAAACTACCTTAAGCTTTTGCAACAGTACCTTAATTTATGATGTCTTGGGTCAGCTAGTGATGACAGATGTAATTTTTCTCCTCTGGCTAAATATGTTCAGGAGCCAAGGAATTTGAAGTGGTTCAGTTTTCTTATCTACCACTACTTCACCAGTGCTCACTTCACCCTTCCAATTTCGCTTGGGTGAAGACTAGATGATATGTATTATGTCATTGTTTGATCACTGAATTTGATTTTCTAGCTTTTAACAGGTCAACTCCAGGGTCCTTTTTTCCTTAGCTTCCATCATACCCTTGTTTCAACACAACATTCTTACCATACCTCATGCTTTCTGATAGTATGTTCCATACTGTGTGATCTTCAAGAAATAAACCCACAGGACAGCTTTAAATGTTACTCAAATGGTACTTCTACCTGAGAAGTTAAGCAATGTTATCTTATATCTCAGTATCAAATATGCTTTGCTGGAGTACCCAGGGATATCATTTGTGTGTTGGAAAACATGGAAGATGATTCCAAAGGTTCCTTCAAGGACCTCCCAAGAAGTTGCTGTGGATGATAAGATGGCGATTCAGAGTGTATTGAGTAAAGCCTCAGTGTCTATAGTATGACACAGTGCTGCTAAGCTTGTCTTTAGCAATATATATAAATTGGCATTATTTGCATCTAATCAAATGCAGCAGATCTGAATTTCCCGTCACCTGTTGGGCATTTCCTGGGATAGTTTTCTGCTGTGTTAACAAGTTAAGGCAACTGACAGAAATCTTGTAAGCACATGAGTCAGGGTCTGCTGCTGAATACAAGGGAGGAAAACTATTGGCACATCCTGTACCCTGGTCTGATCTCAAGTATCCATGAGTTCTCTGATCAATAGGTCATGGGTTATCAGGAAGTGAACCTATCAATGGTTTATGCTAAAGCTCTTCTACTGTACTGTTAACTGTTTACAAGTTCTGCAGAATTAAGATTGTCATTGCTTAAATGGTTGCATGGGATGTTTGGTATCTAGAGTCAAATCCCTCTTGTAAATCAGGAAGGCTAACTTTAGTTTTGTAATTTAAATGTGTATTTGTGGAAAGGAAGTTGAGAGGGCATATGGTCTGATGGGGATTGAAGTGTGAAAGGTCCTGGAACAGGCCAATTTATTTTGTGTCTGGAGAGTGAGGAGGGAGAAGATTTAGGATTATGTGACCTAAGAACTATCCTTTGAGAACTTCTGCTGGGTCTTTCCCAACAGCTTTCATGTATCCCCTGCAATAAAACTCTTTCAACTCCACCTGAACTGCAGCTGATCCTCTTGCTTTAGTGTCTTCATTTCTGCATTCCTTTTCATGGGCAACAAGGCATTCATCTTACCTTTCCCCATTTCATGTGGCAATGGGGAAGAAGAGGAAAGCATGGTACTTCAGGTTGGTACTTGTTATTTAATAAAATGGCATTAGAAATTAAACTCACCCCATTTACTGTTCATTAATATAAAACAGAAGGGCTGTAGCTACCAAAATGTGTACTAATGTAGCCAGCTGGTCAAGGAGGAGATGTGTTTGGGAAAGGACATAATCCTGGACATATGATAGATGAGGCAATGGTGGGTCTGTCTATGAGCATTTACGTAATAGTGATTGTGGTAGAAAGGCATTGGAGCTTCAAAGCATATGTGTATAATATTAAGCCTAGCTCATCTTAACAGTGTTGCCCTACCTCCACAGTTTTATTTATTTACTCTTTTTTCATTTTAAAGCTCCTCTAAGGTCTAAATTTGAACAGAACAGCAGTTTGGTTTTACTAAAATGACAGAGGAGCACAGTGAAACAGTTTGAGAGCTACAATATAGTAAGACTAAGCAATACTAGAAACTCCATAAATAATGAGAAAACAAACATGTCAATTTCATTACACATGACACATGACAGGAATTTAATATTAATTATAAATACTGTCTTAAATGCTGAGCACTGTGGTCACTGCAGTACACTTAATCTGTGGTGTTTCTGTGAGGATATCTGATAAAAGGTAAATAATGTTTTGTGCTTCCTGTACATACTCTAAAGAAACATTGATAACCATTAAGTACCATTCTTAATAGTTTGAATTAAATGAAAATTTGTATTTATTTATTTTTAAATTTAGACTTATTTTAAGCAGTGTGAAAGATATAAATGTGGTGGATAATAGATTTAAAATTCTGCTTGCTATACTTCAGAATAAATCAGACATTGAAAGTGAATCAAAAATGCAAAACATGGACTTCAGTCTGTGTATTGTAGGGAAGGTAAAGATCATTTTCTGTTATCTACATTCCTGGTCTTTGTTCATTTTATTGGTGACATCCTGTTCCCACAGCTGTTTCCTCCAGTGTGAGAATATGCAGTTGCTTTGCAAACAGCTGGAAGTATTTCTGCCCTCAGATGGAGGTCACCATCCCTTCTGTTGGACTGGTATTAATATGTCATTTGCATATTCCTAATCTGCTTCAGAGAAAAATCAGGTGAAATAGTTCAGATCATCTTTAGAGTTGTTTGCTTTTTAGCTGCGATTCAAGGTAATTTGTCTGATTTGTGTAAGGAGGTGGATTAGGAGTGCTTCTGCAATCTCTTTAACCAGCAAAGGTCAAATGAAGGATAACTTCCACAGTTAAATATGGGCAAGAGTATAATACAGTACAAGACACTCTGTAGTTGTGAATCCTTCCTCCCACCTCTTCTGCCCTTACCTTCTCACAAGTCGGGTCTTTTTCATTTTAGCTTTATTTGATAATTGGATCTGTTTCTAGGTTTCTGCAAAGCCTAGGTGTATTGTTTAGTTTGTTCTGTAGGTAGCTATATATATATATCTATATATGTACATACCTACAGCAGAAAATTGCCTCATCCCTGCTACAAGCATGATAAACGCACTATTTATGTCTATTTATGCCAGCTTAGTGAAGGGTTAAGCAGAATTTGGGTAGGCATATTTAAGTTGGATAAAATTAGGTCTTTAACCCAGCCTCAATCACTGGGAAGAAATTGATCAGTTTAGATAGAGACTCTAGTTCTGCTCTGATGTTTTGTATTATGTGCTATGAAACAAATTTTTATTTTTTCAGCATTCATTGTAGTAAAAGGTCAGTAAGTCAATACTGCAATAGATGGAGCTGAACAGGTACGCTATGAGAGGTCCAACTTCTTGGAGTAAACAACATCTACATACAAAAAGGACAATCAAAAGAAAGCATGGTTGGAGAATTCAGGTAACTGAGAGCTAATGGCCGGAAGAAGAATAGCAGGTGCAGTAAGAGATGTACTAAGGAGCAAGGAAATATTTAAGGACTATTGAATGAAACGCTGCCTTATTTTAACTTGCCAGACTGATTTAGAACTGCTGACATGCAACACCGACACTGTAGATTCTTTTAATTCCTGTGAGCTAACAAAAACCTGACATCTGTACAGTGTTTTAATATCTCATGTCCAATTCTGGCCGGACCTACTCTTTGTTGTGTTACATGGAAGGTCAAGCAACAGGCTGTTGGTTATTAAGGGGTGAACACAAGAGTTTCTGCTAAAGCTCTTCTGTGGTGCTGCAGCCCTTAAAATGTTTTGCCAGAAATAAGATTGTCATTACCTAACTATCATATGCGATGTTGGCGACCTAGAACCTTTCTGAGGTACCTGTTTACTTTTTACCATGTCTTGCATTTTACAGGGTAGAAACATCTGCCAAGCCACCTTGCATCCAGATACCCTAAATTTCACTTAGTGGAAAGTGATTGTGAAATTGATTCAACTGCATTTTGATGTGCTTCCACAGTTGCCACTGCATTGTATCATACGCATGACTTTATGTAATAATTTATGTCATAGTTAATACATAATAAAAAAAAACCACAATAAATAAGAAATATCCTTTATTTTACTCTATATTTCAGACTATTGCAAAAATTAGTATTTCTTTCTCGTTACATGCTAGATCTTACTATAGGATATCAGGCAGTATGTTTGAAATCATTTGAATAACAGTGCTCTTATAGTTGATTAGGTGTTGCAGGTTGCTTCATTCCATAGGAGGACCATGAAAAAAGTGGCTTGGGAGCTAGTTAGTGACAAGCTAGAAGTCACTTCTTGTAAAGCAGTCATGTTCAGCCCACTGATTTCTGGTACCATGTTTTTCACAGAAAACAGTATTTTGCTTCTTAAAGTATATTATTCAACTAATTGCCTTTTGAATTCCTTTCTGCCAACCAGATCCTCATGTACCACCAGCCTTTAACTTTGAAGATCCTGAAGTTAAGCTGCATCCATCATGTTAAAAATAAGTACAGCATGAATCTGTTTCATCTGGAAGAAGCATCCTTCTTGAACGTATTCTTGAATTTAGTACAAAGCCTTCAGAGTTGCAAGATATTATATCTAATTTATAGATATAAATTGCGGCTAATATGCCGCAGAGTAGCCCAGTAGCACTTGGAAGGAAACAGACGCAATACTACAGGGCCTTTTGAGTTTGTGGTAGTTAATATTGTATTGAGCAGAGAAGTGATGCCTCCCAAGATGTTGGTGTTGTCAGAAGATAAGGAACCAATATTGCCAGCAGTATTGATGCCTGTTATAGTGTAGTGCATACTGCAGTGAAGTATGTCCAGTAAAGAAGAAAATGAGCATTCAGATTTTCCCTGTAGGAATTTCAAATGATTCTGTTTCCGTTTTATCATTGACACTCCTTTGCAATTTTGACTGTCTCAAGGAAAAAAAGTCATTATCACTTACTTCTTGAGTCTAAAATGTTGATAAAAGTTATGAGTGGTGGCTTTTACTGGTGAAGTACATCTTTCTATATTAATAAAACTAACACTTTTCTTAATAATTTGCCTTGAGACATGGAATAGTTCAAAAGCAAGACAGAAAAGTGTCATGAAAAAAAACTAATAAGCCTAAAGGCCTAATAGGAATTGCCTGCAACTGTGAGCAGATACATGCCCATTTCAGTGATAATGGGAGGCATATTATGGCTTCATATGATGTTTATTGTGTGAAAAGTACAAGTTGTGGTCATGGAATGCTTTAAAAGTCTTGCAGCTCTTTAGCAAGAGATGCTCTGGGCTCTCTGAGGAAGTTAAGAGTGACTGTATGCTCCCTGTAGAATTTCATATCATTAAGGTACTGGCAGCATGCAGTTCCTGATTTCAGCACTTGCTAAGCGTGACATCTTGTTGCATGCAGTGAAAATGCCATGCTAAGTAGTGGCAGTAGGAATGCTATAATCTTTCTTAAACACACTGGGGACATTCTGATATTCTTAATGGTTGTTCTTAATTGTTATTCTATAACCATTCTGGTATTCTTCAGGATTTCCATTGAGCATGGTTGAATGTTGGACCTGAAAAAACACGTGTCCTTCCAGTTGTGACATCCAGGGGTTTTTTGCCTTTTTTTTTTTTCTCTCTCGTGTCTGGACTTTCTGCTGTTCTTCAACCATCAGGGATTATTCTAATGGTATTGCAAGCAAGTGGAGGTTGGCTGCTCAGCCGGATTCCAGGAACAGAAACTTCTTTCTGTGATTCAGAATTTCCATCTTTTCTGAAGTTAGGTGGCTACATCGCTGCAGAGCTTCCTGCAGTTTTATTATGTCAGCATACTAACTATCTTTCATATAACAGAGGAGTCTTTGCCACATTTTTCTGAGCATGTTTGTTCAGAATTAGGAATCTGAAGTTGAAAGCAAGGTCATGACTAATTTTGAGCCTCAGGAAACTCAGAATTATAGTACTGCTGCCAAGTCTCTTATCAAATGTTAGACTTCTGGTTGACAGTGAACTTTCAGGACGTGTATCTCTTTTCTGATGGCCCTACTTAGAACAGAACCCCTAAAGATCAGTTTGCCCTCTTTAAATATAGGGCACTCTTGGGAGCTTTCAGCAAATACTTGGTATTAGGTAGAGGCATATCTCGAGATACAAAGAGTAACTTACATATCCATGTATTTTGAGATAAAATCACAAAGACTAAACTGTCAAAAATTCCATGTTTAACCCCTAAAACCCATCAGGAGTTTAGGGGAATTAGGAGAATATTAAACTCTACATTGGACAAAGCTTCTATTTTTTTTCTTTCTGGTGGACTTGACTTAATAATCTTTTTTTAAAAATGGAAATACAGTACCCCATCAGTCACATCATTAATTCAGTGCACTAGAATTTAAAAACTATATGCAAAACTCATTGTGGTAATTACTTATTTGTAGATACAAGCTTTAGAATAAGACTTCCAGGATGTTGTGCTGGTAGTAAAATACGTAGGCAAGCAGGTGTTTTAGAATTTAGTATGGAATACTGCATATACGTTTGTTTCAGTGGAAGTTGTTGAACTTTCTCATTAAATTTTCTGTAAAAGTGTTGTGCTGAATAAGTTCTTTCAGATGCAAAGAATATGTTGGATATGGAGTTAATATGCAACTATCTTTTTCAAGAATCTAGACTTGCCATCTCTAATTAGATGCTGTATGGCAGAATTGATTCTGTAATCTACATTTGCATTAAAAACTGACTCCTAGAATTGCTCAGATAGCTTGTAATGTTCACAGTTAGTTTGTATCGTGTAATTTTTCTGAGTTGACGGATGTGAAAATATTCTGCATCTGCAGCTGAAGACTTTTAGAGCAGAGAAGCCCTTATAATTGCAGGCTTTGAAAATTTTCAACCGATGCTGTTAGTAAGGAGATTATATATTCTCAGATGGTTATAAAATGCCAGCTAAAAAGTCTAGATGGTGGAGCAGTAGTAGCATGAAATTTATAGGGTTTTAGACAGTCAATGATCTGACAAGAAGCAACACTGATGTTGCACTTTGCTGTGATGGGAGAGTCAAATGGATTCTATCACTCTGTGTTATTTGCCTTAAATGTTGTTAAGATCTGGATGAAGTAACTGCATTGTTTGTATATGTGCTCTTCCTGTGTGTTCTTACTTTCTAGTAGGCTTAATTTTATTTGAATGTTCATCTTAAGTAGGACTTTTGTCAAGGAAATACTAAACTTAGGAATGTCAAGCCAAAGATGTCTCCTTTATAAATATAGCAGTAATTGTTGCTGTGAAGTGCTGGAGAATTCTATAGCTCCTGGATAGAGAGAGTGATTGCTATGACTAGTGTTACCTTGTGCCATCAAAAAACAGTTCATAGAGTGGAATAAAGATTAAACCCAAGCGTGAACAGATAGTTAAGATTACGTATTAAGAGTACATAACGTATAACTGAAAACTTCACAGGCTTTATTTCTCAAGTTGCTTAGTTAAGCTTTCTGAATTGATGTCGCTACTAAAAAAAAAATTATGGGTCTGCTCAGTTATTATGCTGTTGCTGCTTGTGCTCTATGCTGAAATTGAAATATGCTTTGAAAATGAGAACCATGTCTTTATGAACTCATCTTCAGTTGTCTACTGAACTAGCTATAATATAGGTTATCTTCAGTAGTGCCACAAAATTAATGGTGCCATGCATACAGCACTTTTGTGATCATTCAGGCATCTCCCCAGGGGTTCAAACTACAGTATCAGCCTGATTTGGTGGTTGGGACATTGAACTCTGAAATGTGCAAAGACTTTGGATTATTTGATTCCTTTAAAGCTTAGTTTGGAGGAAACAGTTCAAACTATGGACCTGACAGAAAGAATAGCAGAGCATCACTTTTCCTCCTAGAACATCAGCTAAAATAGGAAAGGTCAGTGCTTACTGGTGTTAGTCAGGTCCTTAAGAGCTCTTCTCTGATAAATTTTATGAAGTCTATCTTTTTCACAACATGGGCTGAGAACTTGAATATTCATCTCAGTGTCTTGAAGCTAAGTTCTTAATTGAGCAAGTGCTTCACACAATCTTTTCTTTATTCTTCTCAGGTTTATCTCAAAATTACCTGCATCCAAGGGGTGAGGGAGGATAAGAGGGAATATTGGGAGATGGGTGAACAGTTCCCATACCTCAGGATAAGATGGATGTGAGAATTGAGGGTGGTAGAAAATCCTTTCCTTCACTCTGGTCCTTTCGCATAGTGCTGCATTCTATTCAGTCACTGTAACCAGTAGCATACCCCAGATCCTGTGTCTGCTAGGCCAGTCAGAAACAGGGTTGGATAAAAAAACTCTGAATACCACCTATGCTTGCTGCCACTAGAGATGGAAGAAGTGGGGGAAGAAGTGGGGAAAGCAGTGACACCCAAACCTGTAAGGCAACCCCTACCCAGCACTTGGTGTTCCTGTCTCCATTCTAATTCTTCCCTCAGTTGCAGCCCCTAAATCCCCAGGTTGTGGGTATTGGCAAAGGTGTCACTTTTTCTAATATTTCCCCGGGCTGTTTTATGCCCCTGTGAAACCTATAGATAGTTGCAGATGCTGTGACAGTACTGCCATAGAAATACCGCTGTGCTGCTCTTCAAACAGTTCAAAAAGTACCAAGATAGAAGGTTTGCGATATTCACTGTTCATTAGTGCTCTCTCCATTCTGGCCTAAAGGGAAACAGTTTTACAAGGCTCAGGCTTGTCCCTAAAGGATTAGAGTGCTATGAAGTGGGCAAGCAGTACCAGAGCATAATACTGGCATCATAGGACAGCTAGACCATACTGCTCTCTCGTGCAATGTAGCTGCCACTTTCCTGGTGCATGAAGCCGGTTTCGATATGCAGCATTGCTCATCAGCTTCTCCTTACATATACATATATTTATATTTACATTTTAACATATTTGTGTTTGTAGGTTACCTGGTGAGGTATGAAGTGAGTTGGTTTTTTTTTTGGGGGGGGGGGGGGTGGTTTGTTGTTTTTTTTTTTTTCTAAAGTCAAAGTGAGGTGCTGTAGCTAAGCTTCTAAATACTTTTTTCTTAGGTTTCCATGGTCAGAAGGTTATATTTATATCTATCTATTATCTATCTCTATTTGTATCTCTATGTATTAGGAGAGATTAAATTCTTACCTATTAAGTGGTAGAAAAAGAATGCTGCATTTCAATTTTGAGTGGGAATTCATTTGTATTAAAGACTTAATGGGGTCCTGCCAAAGCACAAGACAGTTGTTCACATCCTTCTGAAGTCACTTATGAAGCTTTATTAGTTCAAAACACAAAGAGAATGTCAATATGTATTCTTGGATATTTCATTTGTTTAACTTTTAATGCTCTAAAAGTAAGCATTAGTCATACTCTTTCTTGTAGCCTCTGTGAGTTTGAGTCGTGATTTAAAAAGTTGAAAGTAATCCATGTAGGTAAGAATCTTTCTTGTTTCCTTTTTAAAGTTCTAGGATAACAACTTTATTGGGTTTTCAGAGCAGTTTAGGTCTGGTCCATAGCTGGCTGTATTGTACGTGTCCTGTGCAGCATGGAACTCCTGCTTTGTCTCATACCATACTGCAGGCACTTGGCACTAAACAAATTAACACTAGACCTTGCTATATTAAGATAAGAGGCTAATTTTACAGGTACAGCGTTTCATAAATCACATTATAGTTGTCAGTTCAGGACTAGAGAATTAATTAATTTCTAGAAATTTAGTCAAATGGGAATAGCTGCAGGCTTATTGGAAACCAGTGTCACATTGCTGCTTGTTACAAAGATTGCTAGGTCAGAATGACTGCTGTTTGTGTGAATTTTTCACATAAACATGGCTAATTACTTTTGAAAGTCCACAATTTTATCAGTTACTGTATCCTACGTAACTGCTTATTTAACATGTAAGAGAGTGTTTCTGAAAACACTGCACTTTTTAAAATTTACTTATTTTTAATGTCAGCTGACTGATGCTGTGATAGTTAAGTCAGTGGAAGCATACAAGTTTGCTGGCATCTGGACTTGAATTTCAATTCTTTTTGTTCTTTCACTGAGTAGATGAAGAAAACTGCTCATGACCTCTGTGTGGTTGTACTTCAGATATAACACTTGTAATGATTAAACAAGGAACTTGATGTCTCTTAGTCTTGAAATACATTAGCTTTATTCTGTTGAAATAAATTAGTGCAAAGTAAACCTGTGGTATTTTGGGAATCCTGGGTATACAGAAGTAGTTGATGTGCTTTCAAAAGCTGTGCTGGAAGTGATGCATGTTACTGATATAGTTGGATACTTTCATAAAATAGACGAAAAAACACACGATCTTCTCGGGTCTTGAATACTAACTGTATTCAGAAGTCTTTCATGGTGGTTTGTTTGTCTAATCTGTTGGCTGTTACAGTATTCCATTTAGTCATCTTCACTTCTACGTAACTAATGTATATAATCTTTAATACTTCTTTCATGATTTGCACATTCTTACCTAAATTCAAATTAGAATGTCTATTAGGAGGGTTGGGTCTGTGGATCTTGCTTCTTTCAGAAGTGGTATCTAACCAAACTTTTTTAAACTTAAACTTTCTTCACAAAACTTTACAGTATCATACCTGTAGCCTTGTTAGTTTGGCTTTTAAATGACCATGAAAGAGTTGTAGTTTGGCGTAACATACACTGCAGTTCTTGCAGCAGTCTCATACCTAATCTGAAGAATTAATGGACTTTGTAATAGTTAGGTTCTGCTATCTGAAGTTTGAGAAGTTGGAAAAACTTCATGCCATGAAAGTGGAAGATTAATGCCTTGATGGCAATCCATCCATATTTTTTAATGGTATATGGACAATGTGGAAGACTGAACTGAAGTTATGCATGGGAGGGTTTTTTTTCTACAGGGAATTTTCTGCAGCAGAGTATGTACAAACTTTGAAGATGAACACACAGATTTTGCATTGCAAAGAGTATTGTTGATTGAAAGAAGGGAATATGTAATGGCCCCTGGCTGTAGAAATGAAGAAGGTATAGTGGTTAGTGACTGAAAGCTTAGTAATTTACTTTAAAACTCTCTAGAGATGACTTTTGTACTTATATACTAAATGAGATGCTGAAGTTTTATTCTTTTTCTAGGTCTTAGAAAACAGATGATTTAAGTTATGCTTAAAACTTAGGTTCTTGACCTTTATCTCCCCCCACACACACACCCCTTTTCTCATTTCTTTCTAGGTTTAACTATAGATCAACACATCATCTTGCGTCCCATGGGTTTTATGAATTTTTAAATTGGTTTGATGAAAGAGCATGGTATCCATTGGGAAGAATAGTAGGTGGAACTGTAAGTATTGTAATAATAACCATAATAACTTAAAGATGACTTTGCACTTAGTTTTGGGAACTTCCAGTACAAATTTGACATTGATAAAGGGAAAATCTTAATAAAATATGCTTTTAATTTTTAAATTGCTTATTAACACTAATAACACAGCTACCTGTTACTTAAATGTGTGAATGTGCATTAAAACTTGTTATAGTACATACCATTTAAATGCATATAAGAAGTTTTTGTACAATTTACACAATTTTGTACAATTTGTATCTTAGAGATACTTGAGACTCTGTGTAATATATGTTTTTTTCCATACTTGTCTTTTATGAGGTAAAAACCCTTAGGAAATAGAATTGAAATGTTGATTGCATGAATTATTTTGCAAGTCACATGGAGTATTATGTTTTAATAGTTTATGTAGAAAAGCAGCTCTCAAGGATATATGCAGGAGAACATTCTGTCTGTTAATTTGATTTAGTACAACTCCCTTCATAGCTTTTGAAAAAACTGAGGCAGATATATGCAGGGGAACATTCTGTCATCTGTTAATTTAATTCAGTACAACACCCTTCATAGCTTTTGAAAGAAACTAAGGCAGGTGAAGTACATACTAACTTTTCTAGTACACATTGATTTTTCTGATGTTGATAACTGTGGGAGTTATTCTGTTAAGAATATTTTTAAGTTCTCTGGTAGTCTATGATGGGTTCAGTAGATTTAAGTCTACACTACCTTTCTTGGAGAGCATCTTTATTCAGTTTTATAGGACTCTGTTATAATCCTTCATATCCAAAGATGTCTACTAATGTATTGCAAATATGTAATACTCAACTGACTGTCAGTTTTTCAGCTTGTTGATAATAAATCTTGTTGCTGCACATCATCTTTCTCCATTGATAACAAGAGGTGAAAGAGTGGCATGGTATATTTATGAGGAAAACGGATAAGGCTGGGAAATGTTGGGTTTCTTCTTGTTGTCTTAGGGTTTTGGGGGTTGTTTTTTACTTAAAGCCTTTTAGCTGGCTTGAAATTCTCCTGCAGACTTTAGCTTCTTCTTCCACACCTTAATGACAAATTCTTCTCATTATATGATAATATCCTCTCTTGCCTGACATTTATCTGTATGCTGCTTATTCATTTGCAAATTTGATTATGTGTAATTGTTAGCATTTGGATAAAATTTAAAGAACCTCTGGTATTCAGCAGTGTTGTCAAAACATGATTAAAGTACTATTAAAATAATTCCATTAGCTTTACCTGTTCACCGTTTATATCAGCTTAAGAAATGTCTGTTTCATTGCAAATCATGCACAAATAAACCTACCATGATAGTTTTCCGCAATAACCTAGTGGGCTTTGATGTTTTATTTTTGTTTTTTCTCCTCCATTTAGGTATACCCAGGACTGATGGTTACAGCTGGCCTTATACATTGGATTTTAAATATGCTTAATGTGACAGTCCATATAAGAGATGTGTGTGTGTTCTTAGCACCAGTTTTTAGCGGCCTTACAGCTATTTCTACTTTCCTGCTCACCAGAGAACTGTGGAACCAGGGAGCAGGGCTTTTAGCTGCCTGTTTTATTGCCATAGTTCCAGGTTACATATCCCGATCAGTAGCAGGATCATTTGACAATGAAGGCATAGCTATTTTTGCATTGCAGTTCACATACTATTTATGGGTAAGTAATTGCTGACTCTTTTGCTTTGAAAGGTTTTTTGGTTCCTCCTCCAACCAAATGACTGATTTTACTTAGAATCCATTGAATTATTTTCCTCCTTCTCATCCCTCTTCCCCTTAGCTCTTGATCAGGCAAGTACTGAGAAGTCACATGATCTGAACCACTCCATAATCATGCTCTTTCGTTTGCTATGTAAAAGAACGGTTCAACTGAAGTATGTGTGTCCTATAGTAGTAGTAATCATAATAATGATGATAAGTATAAATTTAAAGCAAACAGAATGGTTGCTTCCGTTTTTCAGTTTGGCAGTATTAACATCGCATGAGCATCAAACTTCACCTCCTTATTTAGCTGGTGAAAAGTTGTAGACTCTGAATATGAAGCACTTTGAATTGTCTTCTTCAGAAGCTTTTGACTATATAGAGGGTCTGGGCTTTGATTTAAGCATCCAAGTTAAATATCCCAAGCTGTCCAGAGCAAGATACTAACACTACTTGCATGCTTAAAAAAGAAATAGTTAAAATTGTCTGATGTCTTTTAATTAGCCTGCTTGCTAATGCAACTTGCCAGTCACTCCTTAGTCTGTATGTAGAATTGCATCTGTAATGCAGTTTTGTATGAAGGAGTTCAGGCAAGCTGTAGCTTTTCTGGACTCTTGTATCTGTTTTGGAAATATCACATAATATAACTGTGTTGTTAACTCAACATAGACACTGTATGGTACTTGTTCATTCCTTGAATGCATATACTTTTCTTTGAGTGTCTCCATATATGTGCGTGGTCATTACAGCTTTTCCCATGATTTTCGCAAGAGTTCCACTTTTCATAAGTGGATGCATACTCAGCAGTTTTATTTTAGCTCTAGAATATTCAAACTTGGGATATTGTTGGTAGGAATATAATGGAAGGGAATTCAAGTTTTTAATGATAGGTGTTGTTTAATGCAGGATTTTAAAATCTGGACTTAGAATAAACTGCAGCTGCAAGTTGTACTGTGTTTGATAACAATAATAAAATCAGTCTTTGCTGTTGCTTTATAACAACTGAGACATCGTAGAGGTTACCTGTTCTTAGGAACTCGTTTAACTAAACTGCATAATGCAGTGATGTTTGCATGATCGCTTGTAGTATTATGTGTGAATCAAATATAGATTAATTTTTTACAGTGAGGGTGGTAAAATATTGGAACAGGTTGCCCAGAGAGGTGGTGGATGTGTCATTCCTGGAGACATTCAAGGCCAGGCTGGATGTGGTTCTGGGCAACCTGATCTAGTTGAAGATGTCTGTGCTCATTGCAGGGGGGTAGACTAACTGACCTTTGAAGGTCCCAGACTATTCTGTGATTACTTCCTGGCTTTATTTAATGTTGAGTTTTAATTCCTATTTTCCTACACCACAGTCATCACAATCAGTTTTGGACAAAATCATATCCCTGGGCCAATTCATGGGTACTGCTGAAGCTTTAGTAGTGTCTGAATGCTCTCATTAAACTTGAGTTTTTCAAAATTCCGGAATAGCTCTATCTATAATTACAGAGATGGGTCTGATGCAGTTAAAGTAAGGCATGCATAGTCTACACTGACAAAGTGGTATGATGTTTCAGAGAAAGCACAGAGGCGTTGCAACTACTTTTCTACCTCAGATTATGAAGTAGAGAGTTGTTGCATTACATCCTGTCTCTGCTTTAACTAGAGAGATAGGTATAAGCTGTTCTGGTTGTGAATGAATTGCTCTTGTGGTTTGGTTTTATGGACATCAGTTCAGAAGCATACAAATATGACTTCATATGTGCTAAAGTTCTCTTGACTTTTTTTTTTGAATGAATCTTTTTTTAATATTGTCCACTGTTTGATTATCATTCATAAATACTTGGTTATTTTTAAAGGTGAAGTCTGTGAAAACCGGGTCAGTCTTTTGGACAATCTGCTGCTGTCTATCCTACTTTTACATGGTAAGCCTTTTTTATATATATGTAACAGCTAAACTGTTTGAGTAGGGCTTACATAATCCATCTGTTAATGAAGAACAGGAGAAGATTTTAGTCTTTGTTGGAACCATGACAGAAAGTTGTTGGTTCATATACATAAATATATGAGTAGCCTCAGTGATTTAGATGATAGAACTTTATTGCTTACCTACGTCATTCCTGGTGATAGCTTTCCATATATTGTATTTCCCTTTGGGAAAGAGTTTTGTTAAGATGCCATTCCAGACATTCTGCTTAGGTAAATTTTTAGGACAAAGCATAATTGTGGTTTGTTAGATAGTAGTCACTTGTCTTTTTCTGATGGAATTAGTTATGTTTTCAGTTTAAGTTGAAAATTAATCACAATTTTGAGATAGTAAGAGCCAGTCCTTACATGGGGGGTTTTGGGAACAGCTCCTTGAAAGAGGAATGGATATTGCATGGACTGGCAGAAATTTTTCTTGATAACTAAATCTGCTTAAAATATGTATGTAAGTCATTGTGGTAATTTGACTCACAGCACTGCATTGCATTCCATAAGGAGAAGGCTTTTTTTCCCTTGCATTTTTATTTTTAGCATTTCTTTGACTTCAGCAGCTTCTGCTTCAGATAGCTTTTTATGATGAGGAGGTAAAATAAAACAAAGCTTTACACTGAAGCAATCCTTCCAGCAATAATAGCATGTTTCCACTTTTTTTGCCAATCTATGAAGGTATCTCAGTTTTTTTAAAAAAAGTACCAAAGTATATTTTCAGTTCAGTATAATCTTCAGTGCTTAGATTTGGTTTAGTATTTTGATAATTAGAGGTGTATGTCTCTATAGAGGTCTGTAAGGTCCATAAGAACTGCATGCTGTCTGCTTCATTCAGGCCTTTCTCTAAATAGGACCGTGTCCTCATTGGACTTTTGTTCTTATTCTAGTCTTTCTTACGTGTCTTCATTTAATATTTTCTCCCATAAAATTTGCCTGTGTAAACCATGATACTTCATGCTAGTAACGCAGTATGTCATGATCATCTGAAATGAATTTCTAGAAAACTTAGACAAATTCTATTCTATTTGCTTCACATTGTCTAATTAGGTTACCCCAAATTTTGAAACACTATTATTAGAATTAAAAAAAAAAAAAACAAAAAAAAACAACAAACAGTTGTAATTGGCCTCATCCTTACTTTAGAAACTGTTTTATGGAACATAGTAATTGGATTTCTTTTTGGATTCTGAGGCTTTAAAAATATCTACATGAATCTAAGCCTGGAAGTACAGTTGAAGTGAAAACCACATTAGGTACTGCATTCTAAGAATGAAGACCTATGGTAAGCATGGTGCATACAGGAGAGGTCTATAGACCGTAGTTTGACAAGAGGATGTGTTAAAATAGCCATTGCCTAGTCAACATTAGCCCTTTTAAATACATTAGAAATTTAGATAACACATGGTAATAGTAGCTCATTAAATCTTTATTTAAACCAGCAATCAGTGTTATATTGTTAACATTGTAGTATTTCAGTTCTAAGTACATCATACTAGGGCTTCTTAAGTGCTGCTGTTGCTACAGGTTCACAATATCCATTGTACTGTTGTACCCCATTCCAAGGTACTCAGCGCTGCTTCCTTGTGCATCTACCCTTTCCTTTTCTTTCCTTACACTTCCACATGCATTGACTCCTTTGCTCCAGTAGTTCTGCTCCCGGAGGTGTACCTTGCTCTCTTTCTCCTCTGTGGCTGGAGATACTTTTCCGTATCACCAGCAAAAAGTGCAGGACATGGTGCTAACTTTGTGTGTCAAAGGAAAATCTTGGATCCTCCATGGGAGTCATACCACTGTCTTGTGTTGCAGATTTCACCATGGGGAGAACCCCAAGCATCACATTCTTGTTTGCCAGCATGGCCAGATTAGCTTGGGAGGAGGAGATACAGGAAGGAGATAGCCTTGAAAATCCACCAGCCTATTTCAAAAGTCTTTGCTATATGGGGTGTTTGTTTGTGGATGGAGTCGGGGGGAAGGGTTAGTTGGTTGGTTTGTTTGTTGGGTTTTGGTTGTGGTTTTTTTTTTCTTTCTTAATACATACTAAGAATGATTCCAGAGTTATTACCGGTAGTTCTGACTGGTTGTCTAGATGGAGTTTGTGTTTTCTTGTTAGACCTTTAAGGTGTGTAAATCCAACATTGGCTACCCTAAGAATATGCAGATATTTTCAGATCTAATTTCTCATTCCATTTCTTGTAGGTCTCTGCATGGGGTGGTTATGTTTTCATCATCAACCTTATTCCACTGCATGTATTTGTTCTATTGCTGATGCAGAGATACAGCAGGAGGGTCTACATTGGTAAGTTTTGTTCATTGAACTGTCCTTCTCAAATACTTATGAGATATGAAATTAATTATACTGATGTGTTTTGTGTCAAGCGGGAATTAAGTAATTGCACATCAGGTTGCATTTTGTAATTTGATTACTGGTTATAGTCAGTTACTCTCTACAATATGGAAACAAGGAGTTAAGAAATACACTTCCAAAATTTCGTATATGTAGCTGCTAATTGATTTTTCTGTTTTGTAGTGCTCTGAAAACAAAGTTAATTGGATAGTTTGGTATTTGTAGAATCCCTATAATGTATATCATATTTATTTATGCATGTGTCCATACCGATGTTTCATATTTTTGCCTTTTCCTAGTATGTTAAACAGTCGTTACTTTTAACAAGTTGTGCAGCAGAAATCATGCAAACATATAGTATATTGTGACATATATGAGAAAAGATACAGGGAATTTTAAGCAGCCATGCATGTTTTATGTAACCTACACTAGAAAGTACTGTAAGAGCATCCACTCCATGTGAATCCTCAAGATTTTATTGGGTTAATGGGTCAGCTTAGGGTTTCTTAGGAGACTGACTTTTTAATTGATACACCTAACATTTAAAAGTCTCTGTTTTTACGGAGCCTTTGGCAGTTAAATCAGTTGGGCATAGTGTAGTTGTGTGAATAAAATATTAAGCAATTCATGTGTTCAAAGGTTTATAAGTTAGCTAGAACATTTTTGATTATCTAATGTGAAATCTTTCCAATAGATACTTTGCGAACATAGTATGAATTCAAGTGTAGTATCACAGAGCATTTCATATTTGTAAATGTTTTTATTGCCCATTTTAATGCTGTTTTATCTTTGTATTTTTAATTATGTTAATGCTTTTTTTTAACGCTTGCTAGAGAAATGACTATGTTTACATACATATTGAACCAATATAGTATAATAATTACTCAATTTACTCAACTTTACTTTTGTATTTTTGTTACCCAGACTATAAATATTTGTTTAATGTTTCTTTGTTAAGCTATTTATGTAATTCAGAAATGGAAATTCTTTAAAAAAAAAAATGGGGGGGGGGGGGCGCAAGCTCTAATCCATCTCTGATTTTTTATGTTAGTATTACTTCTTCATTGACCACTTCTTCATAGCTTAAGGTGAAAATGATTTATCTTGCTTTTAAAATCATTAAATATTTTCATTGTCCAGTATCTATGATTTAGGCAAGAGAAAATTAAATCTATTAATTATAAATTCCTGAAGCACGGTGGTAAACAAACAATAAAGAATAAGTACTCTTGCTTTTTCAGCTTTTAATGAACCAGTCTTTGAACTCATCTGGGGAAAATAGTACTGTAGGTTCATAAGAAATAAAGGTTTTGGCAGAGGTTTGTTTTGTAAATAGCTACAGTGTTTTGAGATGTTACTGCCATTCAGCTGTGAGGGAGATGTACTTCAGCAGAGTTGTCAGAATGAAAATGTGGTTGCTGCTCTGATTTTTCATTGCAACTGCTGGCATAACTTAAGCTTTCATGAGAAGCCTTACACAGAGACCTCTGTACATCTCACATTTGTATGTAGTTTCTAGGTTTAACAGGATATTTTTGTAGAACAGGCAAGAATGTTCAATCATTTCTGAGATGAAATTCAAGTATGCTTGACTTCCAAACTGTTCGGAGAGAATAGTTTACAAAAGCTTATAGAAATAGGGAGAATAAAGATATTTTTTGAGTTCCTATGATAATGCAATTTCAAATGTTCCTGCAGCAGTCTCAGAATTCTTAAACTACCAATGTGCAGCTTAATCTTTTGTAAACTACTGTCAGCTGACAGCAGCTAGTAAAATCTGAATCTGTGTTACTATCACCAAGAATTTGGGAGGTTTTAATGTCTGTCAGTGCTCAGTTTTATTTTAAGCTAGCATGAGCCTAGCTTTTGTAACAGATGAATGTTTAATCTAACATAATAACGTAAACGTAGAGAACAATATTTTGCAGCACCAAATTTTTTAAAATAGCTATTTTTCACATGGATGTTTATACACCAAAAGGAAGGTTGATGTGACATGATCTGATATGCCTGGCAGTGTAATTCACAATCGTTTAATGTGTAAAAAAATTCCAAGACTGTAAAGTTTTTCCCAATTTTAAATTATTTTATGACTTGCAGACAGGTTAATATATCAGCCAGGTAGCTTCAGACTCACTTGGCATCAAAGGTGTTCATGCCGCCTACATTTGAAAGCTTAAGCTGTGCTTTTTGTTTGTTTGTCTGTCTTGACAGTGGTCAGTGTCTTTCATTCAGATATTACTAGCGTAATAGTTCAGAACAAGTCCTTGTAATTCCAGTTTATTAGCAGCACTTATATAGGAAAATAACCTCTTTATTCAGATACAGGAACCATCAATACTGTTTTCTATTATTGTATTTAGAGTTTCTCATGCAGTTTATCATATGTTTAAAAAATAAATGGCTTTACGTTTTGAAAGATACCGATACAGATTTCAGTCATGCTTGAACACTTGAGAGATTTGGTAATTTCACTTCAACTTGATTTTTTTTCCTCTACTTTTTTTTTTAAGTTCTGTGTACTTTCTGATCATTTAATAACAAAACACTTAAGGATCTTCCAGAATTAAAAACTTAATTTCTGTAATTCCTAGTTCTGTGTCTTGGATTTAATCATTAAATAATGAGCAGGGATATATCTATATCAGCTACTTCAGTTCTAAAACTTAAGATGGTGAGTGTTTATTTCTGATGATTGCAATTCAGTAGTTAAAAGTATGCAGTAAAGTATTTGATTGTACTCTCTGGAGAAGTTTTTCAGTTGGTTCTTCCTGTGTTCGCACAGTGTACCGCAAATAAAACTGTGAAATGAGTTTATCCACAGAAGGTCAGAATGTTTTTGTTCCTGACTAGTTCAAGTTATATCCATGGGAGCAGCTTGCAGAAATCAAAACTAAGTTCTTGATTTTGCAAAGACTGTACAACCAGTAGAACGTGAAGAAACATGGAAAGTTTATGATGATACCTTGATGTATCAAAGCTCCTAGAAAAAAATTGTTGATGTGTAAATTGCCAATTTTTTCGATACTAGGTAGACAGATGTGATAGCTGTTTGAAGAAAGTGGGAGTAAGGGAAGAGGGGACACAGGGAAAGTAGTCATAGAAAATATAACAGTTGCAGGACCGGGCTTAAAAATGGTGATTTACTAGCAAATGTGAAATGCAGCGATTTATGCCAATCATTGAACTTCCACAAGATGGCAGTGTTGTAACATTTTCATCGTAGAGTAAATGGTTTATGTTGTAATTAGTTCCTCAAAAAATGAGCTTCCTACAATAAAAACATATTTCAGTGACATAAGAGAGCATGTATCAGTCGCTAGGCCAAGTAATGCCATATAGATGCTTGAAAGAATACACCAGAGAAGACAAGAAGTGGTTGGAAGTATCATCACAGTCACTTCTATGGCTTTTGGAAATCATACAGTACCCTGGGAGCATAATCCCCCAGAGACACCACACAGGTGGTATGGAAACAATACCACTGGTAAATGGTGCACTCCCCAAACCTGTTCTCATGGAGGTTAGCAAAGGATTGTATGAGAACAGGAATCTCTTAATAGGATCAAGGCCATAACAAAGACAGTTGTTTACAGTTTGTAGGAGCATTTAAAAATCCGGGAGGTGGATTTTTACCATTTGCCACTGAAAGAACAAAACTTTATTTGGACTTTTAAGGTGGCTGGTTACTTCAAATGTAATCAGACTCATGGCTGTTCAGAACTGGCATTTCTCTCTTCTCTCCTCTTCTTCCTCCTGGAATACTGAGGACCAAAACCCTGTCAAAATAAAGTATATGAATCTTAGTGCATGCGTAATAATAATTCATGATATTAATATTAATAATGTTCTTCTTCTCTACTTTTTGGAGGGTTATGCATCTCCATGGTTGATACAAATCCATTAATAAGTATGCTTAATATTAATTTTTAACTCTACTGCTTTTCAGTTTCTTGGCATGCATTTGCTTTCATATTAAAAAAAGAAGCGTACCTCCTAGCATTTTCTAAATAGGTATAGACTCTGAAGAGGTTTTGCTTCTTTGAGTTCTCCTCATATAAAAGATTTCTTTAGTTATTATCTGAGAGCTCTTTCCCATCCATGATCCTCAAAAACAAGATGGGAAGAGAAAACTACTTCCAAGCTTGAACATCTTAGGTAGATGGTTTGTTTCCCTCAGAGGAGACAAAACAGTGGAATTAGGAGCAATACTTTACTGCTTCCTCTAAAATTGTATGTAGTAGACGGGTTTCTTCTAGTCAAAGGAGAAAAAAAAGAATTAGCATGGCTGACATATTTAGAATTATACCATTCTGTTTCAGCGTCACTGAAGTTGGTAGGAGGATGGACTCTACTATGAAACCAATACATTTTAAAACATGGATTAATTTTCTTCCCACCTTTCTCTTCCTCCCTTCCCCACACTGTTTTTTTTTCCTAGCATATAGCACTTTCTACATTGTGGGGTTAATATTATCGATGCAGATACCTTTTGTGGGATTCCAGCCAATTAGAACAAGTGAACACATGGCAGCTGCAGGTAAGAAAATTCAATGCCTGCTTCCAAACAGCCTGCTTAGCACAAGAAAACCTCAAGCCCATGCGCTTTGTTTCTTTGCATTAGGAAGAACACATATTAGCAAACCAAACTGTTAAAAAGAGGTACAGTTCAGTGTCTGTAAGGAAGTTTTCTTTCTAAGTGTCACATTATCCTTCTTTGTGTGAGTTAATGGAAGTAAAATGTCTCTATAATGCAGGATCAGTTACACATTCTGACAAGCACTTACTTTACACATTGGTAATCTCTGCTGTTTTGCAATATAATGTTGCCTTCAAGCACTGGAAAGCATTCCTCATTGGTAAACACAGCTTTTACTGAGCAATTTGGGTTTAGAGTTGATAGGTTTTGTATTTTTTCAAAGCAGGTTAAATACAAATGACTTCAGTTACTAATCAGGAGACTGATTTTTAAATAACTAATTTCAAACTTGATTTTTTTTTTTTATTTCTTTAAGGTGATTTTTCAATAGTTGTTAACAGACATCCTGATTTCTTGACAGCAGTAATCTCTGCTGAGACTGATAGTTTTATGTTTAACTGCGTACATTGTGTGTTATAGTTGAGGTTGTTAGATTCTTCAGGTTTTTTATGTGTAGTCACCAAAATGTATTTGGGACAGTAATTGGAATATCATTGAAATTTAGCATAAAATATTTGTAAAAATGGAGATTCCCCCCACCCCCAGCAATCTGAATATAGTAGAAAAAGTAAAGCTTATCAAACTATTTTTTGCATCTGAATGATTTTACATTTATTTAGTGAATAGAGTTGGTGTTTTTCTCTGTGTGTTCAGAACTAGTTCAACATTGCATTTGATTGCAAATTTGTTGTTAAATTGAAGAGACACCATACACTTGAGTTCTATTTTCTTTCTTCTGTCACCTACCCCTATTTAATTTGGGAACAAAGAGGTGGTGGGTATTGGAGCTCTTGATATAACAAGTAAAATATGTTTTAGAGAGTATTTTCTCTCATTGCAAGTTTCTGTCATTGCAAGAAAGTTTTTGTGGTTTTTGGTTTTTTTTTTTCAGAAAGTGATTTTATACTAGTTTTTAGATTTGAGGGTGTACCTTAAGTTTTAAACAAAAACTTTCCTCTCTCTTTAGGTGTTTTTGCACTGCTGCAGGCCTACGCATTTTTGCAGTATCTGAGAGACAGATTAACAAAGCAAGAATTTCAGACATTGTTCTTCTTGGGTGTCTCATTAGCTGCTGGTATTGTATTCCTGAGTGTCATCTATTTGACATACACAGGTAAATAAAACAGGTAAAAACCCCACCCAACCAACAACCAACCAACTGAAAAACACTTTGTAACATCATTCCAATATTTTGGGTTTACCAACAATCTACATAATGATGTAAGGAGTAGGGAGGAACTAACTATAGCCAAAGTGTATTATGAAGATGCCTATAGTTAATCTATTCAGAATAGCATTGATGGTCAGAGTCAGTCTGCTTACTGAGTACTTAAGTCTGATACCTGTAGGACTACAATTAATCTGTAAAATCTACTTAATTTCTGTGGTTCAGCCTCTGGTCTTTAAGCCAGTTCTACCCAATCTCACAGAAACAAGCTTGTCTTTGCATGGTTGCCATTCCCAAGTGCCTCACTGCCGTCTTCTGTGATATGTTTCCTTTGTGATCAACACCATACTTCCTTCTCCTGACGGGGAAAAATAAAAAAGCAATCTTATTTTCCTAGCTATGTGTTACCCTTGCTAAAATTGATTTCTCTTTGATTTAAATTGAATTATCTTAATATTATACCCAAATACTGTTCAGCTTTCTGAGTTTTCTTTAGAAAAAAAGATTTCTTGAGGCATACTTGTTTTTATTTTAACTGACTTCTTTCTTGTACTTCTTTTTACCAGTGTTTCTGGTCTAAATTTTTTTGTGTTAGTTGTTTTAATATTTTGGACTGTTAAATAGCAGTTTCATTTTTGTTGGTTGTGATACCATTATTCCGAAAAAGTACTTGGCAGATCCCATTTGTTTGCACGTCTTACAGAGCCTGATGGTTTATGATTTGCTTTTCAGTACATATGAGCAAGTCCTACTATACTTAGTAATAAGTTTTCAGACTGGCATAGCAAAACAAAATTCGGCTTCTAATCTCAGTGTGCAGCAGTGTGTTGCAGTTCTTAGGAAGTGTTGATTTCAACTTCTGAAATTCACTGGTCGGTATCACTGCTTCACCAGATGGAACAAATCTGGTTACCTCAGCTTCTGGTATGTGTGTGATTTGGGATTGTGACCATATCTAATCCCTCTCTATTCTCTTAATAGAGAAGGGTGCCCACATCCGGACCCTGTATCCCAGGTGCAACACCTGGAATAAAGGTTTGAGGTTCTGGATCAAAGTCCTGCCTGCCATGAGGCATGTCAGACATTCTTTTCAATTTAGTATGTTTCACTGTTTGGGATGTTTTTACTTTTTACTAGCCACCAGCTGGACTCTCCTGATCCACTATTACTCTGAGGTTGTCAGGACAGTCAGTATTCAGCCTATCAAATGGTCTGCCTGTCCAGCCCATGCTTCTTCAGCTTATAATTGAGAAATGAGGAAAATGGTTCAAAAAGCATTTAATACTGTATTTCAGGAGGCTGTGCTCCATGATCTTTTCAGGGACTCTGGTTACTGGCCTGCAGTTTCCTCCATATTCCTCCTTGCCTATCCTAGAGGTGTAGCATTTGTCATTTTTTATCACCCTGGTAAAGATGGTTGGTAGCTGTCGTATTGGCAAACTCTTTGAGTACTCTCAGATGAATACTATTTAATCTCATGGTTTGGATACCTCCAGAGAGGAACGTAATTCGTAGTTCCCCATCAGCTGGCAGCTCCTTCTTGTGCATGCTGTGGTCTGGGAGCAAGCTTCACTCCCGGTGGACTGAAGGGAAAAGTAATGTCTTGCTGTGAACATAAACCACAATATTTAAATGTCTAAACTAGATACTAAACTAAAACCTTCAGTCAGATTATGCTAATTTTAAATACCAGATAGGGGGAGGACTTGCTGTGTCATGCACAAAGGCTTACATAATCAATAAAAGGTTTTAACTTTTTTTATTTCCACTTGAGTGTATGTCTTCAGAGGGAGCTGAAACAACTGCAAGGGAAGTGGAAGTAAAATTTAAGATTAATCTTATTAATAACTTTTATAGTAATTTTTATCTTCCTCCTGATAACGATACTGTTTGTTTTCATCTTGCAATACTCAAGTATCTAGAAGCTTTGTTTTTTTAAATAAATATGTAAATCTTACCAGCACGCCTAGTAGCAGTTTTGTATTTCATGTCACACGTATATCCACTAGTAGAAAAACAATAGGAAACCAATGTTTCATAAGAGTATTAGTGTTTTGGCTATACATCGTTCCCAGTTTCCTGCTCAGGCATTTCAGAAAAATTAAATAGTTTCTCACTGATTATGTGTTCCTATACTTCTTTACATAGTATAGGTTGCTATCTGTCATATTTCTTGAAGTATTTTATTTATTATTGTATTGCATTGATTTTTGAGGTGTGCTTGTCTTCATACTCAACATGTAGAATGTAAGAGTATGTTCTTCTAAAACTAGCTTTGCGGTTGGTAGACTTTATAGCCTGCCTAATGCAGTAGGTCTGGTTCACATATATTACATGGTCAATGAAATTTCTTTGGGTTTGTGCTATAATTTGAGGGAGTAGTAAAATTACTGCATTTAAGTACCTAGGCAGCAAGAGGGTTTCTTTCCCTTCTCTTTTTCAGGTTATATTGCTCCCTGGAGTGGCAGATTTTATTCATTGTGGGACACTGGGTAAGTAAGGATAAAGGATATAAGGATTTCGATATCAATAGCATTCTACTGAAAATTAATAATATTTTGCTTTCCTCATCCTCAAATTGATTGAGTCTTTAATCAGTTACTTAAAGGGTATTTGTAGTAACCGTTTCATGATCTTTGCCACCACTTCACTAATTTGTCTGTTAGGGTTTTTGCTTCTTTGGAAGTCTTTGAATATGTACTGTATGTTTTTCTATATAGGATTGTAGTGCTTCTCAGCATAAAATAACCAGAAGCTTTACCAACACTTGAGGACACATTTAAAACCTATTACAGACCTTAAACTGAAACTGTTTTCATTGCACAACGTTGCACAAGATCACAATGTGTGAATTTATGCGTGGTTTCATAGGTAAAAACCCATGTTAGTTTATCTCTTGGTTTACTTAACCTTTAAAACTTCTTTAGCCAGCCAGGCGATAAAACTGAAGATGTTTTTCTCAGATAAATATATTTAAGGTGAAATTCAATGAGTAGACTTGAAAAAAAATAATTCAAAGCAGGGATACAAACTTCTGCAGTTCTGATTTTTTTCAAAGAAAAGTCCAGCTCATGCAGGATTCTGTACCAAGTCTGTAATACATGTAGTGAAATAGATACCAGTAAAGAAGTGTCTATATATATGTATATATAAGCATTAAACTTTTGAGGGCTTGTCTACATTAGAAAACCAGATTGTGTTAAAACTTACAATGCAGTTTTGAATGAGAACTAGATCTCGGTGAAGACAAGGATGTATGTTCGATACCTCACCATTCCATCATGTAGCACCTCAGAATAGGTCTATATATATGTTTGTCTTTAATTATAGAACACAGTTTTGTCCTTGTCTGCACTGAGTGCTTGACATGTTGTTTAGCTGATATGTATTTTGCAAGTATAGACAAGGCCTGATTTTTATTTTTTTTCCAGCATCTGAAAGAATGGGGGGGCTTCACACACTGTAGCTGGTCTGGTATTAAATACTGAACTTTCTGTACTAGTAATATGAAGGTATTCTGTGCAGAGGAGAATTTTTGAAATACAGTATTGAAAATCTGGGATACTTACTGGCATGGATGATTATCTCTTCAAAATGTAATGGTGCGGCCTCCCTACCTACCTGTTATCATTTTGGTGAATTTGGCTTCATATTTAGCTGTAATAAAACATCCATAATTTTCACTGTCTTAAGTAGTATGGAAATAATCCTTTATATTGGTGTTTAAATAACCCTATACACCAAATACTTCCTAAATAGGGTAAGACCTGGGGAAGTTTTATCAGATTTCTGCTGAATAGAGCACTTGCCATTTTAACTTGAAATGCTTCCTTTGCAATGAGTTTCAGAATTCCTAATGTTTACAAGTTTTAATAATTTTATCTTTTCAAAATAATTTGAACTGAATTTTTTTTAAAAAAGGTATGCGAAAATTCACATCCCGATCATTGCCTCTGTGTCTGAGCATCAGCCTACAACATGGGTTTCCTTCTTTTTTGATCTGCATATTCTCGTGTGTACTTTCCCAGCAGGGCTGTGGTTCTGTATCAAAAACATCAATGATGAAAGAGTCTTTGGTAAGAGAAAATGTTTTAAAAATTATTTTGAAAAAATCTTGCCTTCAGCTTGATTCTGTGTTGTATTTGTTTGCGCAAAGCTGGTACATGGCTTGTTCTAAGTGATGTGCTTAAAGATGATGATTGAAAGTTATCTGCACCCAGTAGTATTTAAAACCATTTATAAAAATGCTGAGATGGGTGAAATGGTGATGAAGTGTCATCCCAAGAGTGTGGGATCAAGGTATTTGTTGGTATGGTTCTGTTCTGCAACTGGAGCTGCATGCTCTTCCACATGCTGTTCTTCAAAATGTGCATCTGGCTACAGTGCCACAGCACAGTTCGGCCAGATGAACAGCTCAGTGCAAAGGGAAGGTCCCTATCCTGCACAAGCTGCAAGGCAGCCGACCCTTCCATGGGTGTTTGGCACTCATCCCTGTACAGATGATAATTCCAAATGCCTTTTCTTTCCAGATTTTTTTGCTATCTTAAAGAATGGAATCACTTGCTGTGGAACAAGTGCTAGATAGGGCACAAGCCTAAGCAAGAGGTGTGGGGTCTCCCTGTGTCACTGACAGCAAATTGCTTGTTTCTACAAAGCTGTACTGTGAAAGTAGACTTTTAAGATTATGAATGAGGCTTATAGGGATGTGATTTGGAGTTGTAGCCCATATGGAGGAGTGAAGAACACACGGGCCTTGGGCTTTTACAGGGCCAGGCGGTTCCAGACTAATATAGCTGTCTCTTAAGTTTACCTAGGAGGTATGTAGGCAGTGGGAAAGTTTACAGAGTTAAATCCAGTGACTGGAGTGTTCTGCAGTCTGTGGCTTACAATGTGTCCTTGTCAACAAGACTAGTGCTGGGCAGCTAACTGCCAGCCTCCTACTGCTGCATCATCCATTTAAGTCAGCATAAAGAGATCTATGAATGAGAATGGAGAGCCATACTACTTCACTATAAAGTAAAAAATATTTATGTAATGTAATCTAGTAAAGCAGTGTCCTTCGGTTGCCATGGCAAGTCTTTCACAAAAGTGTATTGTTAAACTGTAGCAGACAAGGAATAACCACTGCTACTTGAATGATAGATGTTCCTGACCAGTGTATACAGGTTTGCTTGTTTGGGCTTTTTTTTCCTTCTAAGAAAAGTGTTCTGAATATTCTCTATTGTTCTGAAAATCTTATTTGGGGGGTGAAGGGGAGCCACAGAGCAGAGATAATATCATTCAGGAAAAGTTCCTTCAGAATAGGGCTCACAATATTGTATTCTTTGTCTGTATGGAATTATAATGTAGACAAGCCCCCAATTTGTCCACCAGTATCTCTAACTTAAATTAGTATTTGATATTTACAAGAAATTCTAACACTTCCTTTTGTTTTTTGAGTTCCAATAACTTGTTTGGTCTAGAGCTGCTTGACTTTTTTAATCAAATGAAGCTACCTGTTATTCCAGTAGTAATTTTGGTGTGTGCTATTAAATTTCACTAATAATGTATCTTCTGACACATTGTTAATGACTATGAAAATGGAGTTGTGTATTGTTAACAGTTCTCAAGATGAACTTCAAGAAGGATTTGAGGTTTAAAAGGGATAAACATTAATTGAACTCTATCTGTAAATTAAAAAAGCCATGAAATGCAAGATGTGTACTCAAGTCTGTACACACAGATGCTCAGCCCGCTCCAGAAGTAGTTTTATGGAGAGCATGTGCGTGTGCATTGGGAGTGTTATTTTCTAAATGTCATCAGTAGATTTGTTTCTTCACAGTTGCTCTGTATGCAATCAGCGCTGTTTACTTTGCTGGTGTGATGGTTCGGCTGATGCTCACTTTGACTCCAGTGGTCTGTATGCTGTCTGCAATTGCTTTCTCCAATGTTTTTGAGCGATATTTGGGTGATGATATGAAGAGGGAAAATCCACCAATAGAGGACAGCAGTGATGAGGATGACAAAAGGAATCCTGGCAACTTGTATGATAAGGTGAGTGGATGGAACAAAAGTTAGAAGTCAGAAAACAGCTTGTTTTTACTACTTCCCCCCCCCCCCCCCCCCCCCCCCCCATCTTTGGTCAGAATATTTTAAATGCTACTAAAGGTTTGAATCACTAGCATTCAAATTCAGAGCAAGTACTGTACAGGGTTGACCCAACTTCCTACAGAAGCAATGACAGTTGCTCACTCTCCTTAACTAGCTATAGCAGTTCTTTCTCACTGAATGTTTCCCTCTTGTATTTCCTCTTAAGACATGGTGAAGTTGAAAAATACTGTATTTTATGAAAAAGTGTTTCTGTTTATAAACTTGCATACTTTCTTCATCATGAAGAAACTGCTGTTAGCTACTGATTATTTTACCTCTTAGGCTTTGTTATACTGACCCTGACCATGCATGAGCTTTGGGTTTCTCCTTTTTCCTCACAGTACATACCTGTGCATTTGTTTTCCACCCTGCCCCATAAAAGGACATCAGCATACAGCCAAACCAAGGAAGTCATTCATTGACCTTCACATAATAGAGCTTTTTTCTTCTGAAAGAGGCTTTCAAGGAATTACCCATTTCTACAAGTTGCTAGCTTTCTAGTATCCTGTAGCATTTATGGGGTGCATGTGGTTGAAGAAAAAGGCATGGGTTCACCTGTCAGGGGTAATACCAGTTACCATAACAGATATATTTGTGTTTGTGTAGGCAGGCAAAGTGAGAAAACATGTATCTGAACAGGAAAAAACAGAAGAAGGACTGGGTCCCAATATCAAAAACATTGTTACTATGCTGATGCTGATGTTGTTGATGATGTTTGCTGTTCACTGTACCTGGGTAACTAGCAATGCATACTCCAGCCCCAGCGTTGTTCTCGCTTCCTATAACCATGATGGGTAAGTAAGGTCTACAGGTCTGCAAATAATTCTCTTTCTTTGTGTTAGCAATTTGCTGTACCTTCTTCCTGTTATATCCTTGCAGAGTTGTCACCTGAATAAAAAATTGTTAATACTCTAATTTTAAAAAAGGTGCATCTTCTGGAATATTTAATGTAAATCAATTGTAGAACAGTTAGGGCTGGAAAGGACCTTTTAATACATAAAAATAATCCTATCAAAAGCCAATAAACATGATGGTTAAAAAAAGCTCGAGTCAACTGCGAAAATATTTTATGGCTGTAAATGCATTTAGTCACATCTTCAAAAGTAGTTTAGCTTCTGGCTGCTCAGCTGTCATTGGGTTCAAGCTTACGACTGCTTGTGACTTAATTGCTCAAAGGGAGCCAAATGCATAAGAAAACCTTATTTGTGAGCCCGTATTTGTCATGGTGCAGTTAGTTTGTTGCTAGTATTTGTACTGATGTGAATAAAATTAACTGTTTTCCAGCACTCGGAATATCCTAGATGACTTCAGAGAAGCATACTACTGGCTGAGACAAAACACAGACGAGCACGCCAGAGTGATGTCATGGTGGGACTATGGCTATCAGATAGCAGGAATGGCGAACCGGACAACCTTGGTTGATAACAACACTTGGAACAACAGCCACATAGCCCTGGTAAGCGTGGCAGTTTTCTATGGAGTGGAAACACCAAAATGTTTAAATTGCAGTCAAGTATGAAATTGTAAATGTTTCTTGATAGATAGATAGTATTACATTAAGGAAAAATTCCATAGAGTGGGAAACACAGAGGTGGAGGGAACTGTATTTTTTTACATTTACTAGAACTAGAGTATAAATTGTTTCAGGGCTGGAAGGGATTGATTTTTGCTTTGGAGTTTCCATTTTGTCTAGTTGTAAAGTTGTCAAAACTTCTACTTTGGTTTCTCTTCTTTCTTTGTGGGAGGATAGACAAAAGCTAATGTAACCATTCCCCTTGTGATTAGTGCTACGACAGCTTATTTGTACCACTACTTTACTGGCACTATTCAAATAGGGATCATTTCAGTTCAATAAGGTCTTTGCTGGCTGCATTTTGGAATAGTATGTGAAAGCTGGCCGCATGAAGTTGCAAATTTTCAGGCATCTTGGAAGTGTTGCAGATTTGATGCTATCCTGTCTTCTCAAATTTGCAGTTAGACCCAACATCTAATTTCTTTCTCTTCTGAACAGTAAGTTTAAGCTTTGTGCATGTGCTTAAAAGCAGGGTATGAGCACTGCCTATGGTAACAGGGGCACCACCTTAGGCAACTTAAACTTTTTTCAGAAACAAAAAAATGCTCTATTATTGTAGTTGGGCTGCAGTCTTTCTAGGTGGTGTGTCACTGTGACATCAGTCATCAGTGGCTGTTTCTTCCAGGTAGATTGATATGCTGCATGGGCAGAATGGTAGAAGGGCTTGAGGAATGTAGTAGGGTGGTTTGTCTTGTGTCAGCAGCTAGTACAACAATTAGACCGACTTGGTCTGCAGACAAGCAGCATTCCAAATCAACAAATTAATCAATCTGTGCTTTGGAGAATACAAAATCCTGGAAAAAATGTGTTGTGGAAGGAGGGATCACGTTTACATGCTTTTGTAAGGGCAGAGAACTCGCATCAGCTGAAAGCAAGCTTGGTAAATTGTACTGTTAGTGCTAATACTGGTCAACAAGCACTTTTTTCTTACTTCGGTTGTTGACCTGACAGCATTAAGTATGTTTCGATGGAGATCCAACTGATAGTTCTATGTGCCTCTCTCTTCTACGCATGGTAGAATTGCACATACTGTATTTAAACGCACAATCTGTGGGTGTCCCTGCAAGACAAGGTGTGTTGTGTGAACAGAGAAACTGTGGGAGTCATCTGTATTGCTTAGGCGCAGTAACCATACACACTGCAGCAATTAGCAGTGATGGGCTTTAATAAAGAATTCTCTCCAGCTGGTGCTGTCAGGTTCCATTTCAGAATGAATGGGTGGGCCCAAGCAACAAATGTGTATTGTGGCAAATACCTGAACTTTTATGCTCTAAATGAGGCGAGCGCCAGAGATGTGTCCAGATGACTTCCTCCTGAACAGAAGTGGAAATCTGCCAAATAACTTCACATTGATTAGGATAATGGCCAACAACCTGAGGTTCTCACTGGTTTTGACAGAGTGCAGCCTAAATTTAGTGTTTCCGAATTATACTCGTAACTGAATGTTACCAGTTTGGATGGAATATTATTGTAGTTACTTCCTTTTACTACAGCAATACATTATAACACCTTAAGTACAAGAGCTTCAGTAGCAAACAGAACTACTGAACTGGAAGCCAGTTACTGATCTAAGTGAACTTTTAAGTGTGGCAAGTGACCAGTGTGGAAGAGATTCTGGATACAGCTTTGGAAAGTGTTTCAAGGCTAAAACTGTATTATGCTTTTAACTTAAGGATGTCTCTATTCTGACATTTTCTCTGTGTAAATTTACCTTGAATTCAGTGCTGCCATGTACCATGCTGCATGGCTGAGTTGTTAGTGAAGGATGAAGCTCAGGAAAAAATAGACAAAACAAGAAGTTACTAACATTTCACATTTGGCTGTGTTTACAGCTTTGAAAGTAATTTTTAATTAGTTATTTTCTGCCACATTTAAGTTTGTGGCGATACAGCCATGGCTTGAAAAACCTTGCCACAAAAGGAAAACCCTTATTGTTACACTTTCTACTCAAAACACTCAACAGGCAGCAGTCCTCTTGCAGAGGAGAAAATATTTTCAGTTCAGGTTGGGCTTTTGAGTTTCTACATATTCACACTGAGTTTTCTTTCTCTAGAATGGAGATGTTGGCAAGTATGTATCCTTGGGCTGTGGTCTCTCAAGTACTGACCTGTGGATCTGTTTGATAGGCAGCTGGTATTTAAGATATTTTTTCTGTGGTACAGGTGGGAAAGGCAATGTCATCAAATGAGTCAGCAGCGTACGAGATCATGAGGAGCCTGGATGTGGATTATGTTTTGATTATTTTTGGTGGTGTCATTGGCTACTCTGGCGATGATATTAATAAGTTCTTGTGGATGGTGAGAATAGCAGAGGGGGAACATCCCAAAGATATTCGGGTAAGTGGAGGGCAATCTCTACTACTTATTTTATTTGAAAAAACGTGTTATGGGTTGTTTCCCTAGAACAGTAGGAGTGCAGAGGCCTGTAGCCCAGTTTCTTTCAATATTTATGCTTTTGAAAGGTCAGTAACTTCAAAAGCTTTTCACTTGGTTTTTTTGCATGTTACTAAGAAGTACAGGGTATCTTGTAATTCTTGTGTGTGTGTGCCTCACTGCACCATCATACCTTAAAAAAGCAGGAGTGTTCAGACTGTTTGCATAGTTGGCATTGCAGATGCCTTCAAACTCTGTAATAGTTGACAAAGTGTTAATACTGACTCACGTAGAGTTTAAGTTATTCAGACATCTAGGAGATTGCAGAAGTCTGTGGTAATATTTTCTTAAGCCTAACAAAAACTTCTAGATATTGAGCACAGGCTTAAGGGAGTAGCCTGTGCGCATAGTTTTATCTTGTACTGAGGATAAAAATGGCAGAATTTTTGTGTTTAAACACAGTGCACATACATTGCAGACCTCCTATATTAACAATACAGTGCTTTTCACCTTTCTGAAGAATAATTGTGATTGATCGGTTTTTCAGTAACTGCTTACTGTATAGTATTATTGTGCTGGTACCCATTTTGTCATGGATTTAGGAAGATTGGTCTGTTGGGGTCTGGGTTTACAAGCACGTAGTTTGTAACTGTTTTACTTTTAATGACCACCATCATTTTCTGTTTTAAGACCTAGCTTAAATCAGCTTTAAAACTGTAAGTCAGTTTAGATTTTTTATAAAGTTTGGTTTTTGGGTTTTTTTTTTTCAGAGAAGAAAATGAAGAATGACTTTAATAGGAGTTCAGTTTATATCGACTCTTTGTATTTTCTTTTCTTTTTAAAGGAAAGCGATTACTTTACCCCTCAGGGAGAATTCCGGGTAGACAAGGCAGGTTCTCCAACCTTGCTGAACTGCCTCATGTATAAAATGTCCTATTACAGATTTGGAGAGATGCAGGTCAGTGCTACAATTTCTGTTGGATCTTAATTGAAATGTGAGAAAAGAAATGTTATTTTGATGTATTTTCAGTCTTCTAGATTGAGTGTTGCTTATAGTAGTAGAATCAGAGGCAAGAGTCAGCTCGTCAAATTAAAACACATCTAGGCATGGTCTACTGTGTATAACGGTAAAGAAAAAAGCCTTTCTGCTCTTAACCTACACATGTACTTGACTTTTTGCTGTCCTTGACACTGCCCCAGATGAGCATCTTAATTCTGCTATGCAGTGTGTTTGCTAAAGCATTAACTAACTGTTACGTTTTAGAGAGCTTTAGATTTGGGGTTTTGTAGTAGTAGCACAGAAGTAGAACTGCTAATTGACTATTTAATACCTGTCAGAAACTACTTGTCAGTAGTTTCTCTACATGTATTTCTATACAAGTCACATCAGTGTATTAAACAACACTACCCTTACTTACTTAAGGGCATAATTCTCAGAGTATTCATTCCCCTTTAGGATCATCAAGCACATGTATGTAGCTAAGTCCACCATGTTTGCTTTTTTCCCAAGTGCCCTGCATTCTGATGAGCACAAGAATCCTTTATTCAGCTAAGACTGAGGCCAGTGGATCTGATTTGTGAGTTGGGGTGTGTGTCAGATCTAACTCATAAATATGAGCTATTTCTACCTTGTATGGAAAACCATTAAAGTACAAATTATTGCACTGTCAGCGAAAAGGAGCAGCTATGCTAAAAAAGGCACTACAGGCTGCTGCATCTCAGACTTCCACCGAGTAGTTCCATGTCTGAAAGCAAACATGATATTTCTGTTGACACATTAAGGACATGTATAGGAGTGAGAAAGAATTTGTCTCTTTCTCAGCTGTGAAAAGGAACTGACAGTTTTTTTTCTGTATAGTAATAATCAGTGCAAGAGAAGGTGTTCTTTGACTAGACCAGCTGAAAGCACTCCCTTGTGGTATGGCATACTATGGTTTGCAGGGATGGGTGGTTTAGGTTTTGTCTCATTTGAACTAATATGCAACTTCCATTTTTATAGCTGGATTTTCGGACACCCCCAGGATTCGATCGTACACGCAATGCCGAGATAGGCAACAAAGACATTAAATTTAAACATCTGGAGGAAGCCTTTACCTCAGAGCACTGGCTTGTTAGAATATACAAGGTGAAACAGCTAGACAACAGAGAGACATTGGATCATAAACCTAGAGTAACCAGCATTGTACCGAAACAGAAGTATTTGTCAAAGAAGGTGGGTTCCTAGTGAAGTAACTGAAAGGGGTCAGGAGGCAGCAGTTTAACAGTGAATCACATAGCTGGTGAATTATGTATTTCCACTAGCCAGAATGTTATGGATACTCTTCATGTTAGTGTCCAATATCAGACCTGCCTGCTGGTAATAATTGTTAATTTACTGTCTGCTTAACTTAAAAGCATGTGAAGACACAAGGCTAGATTTTTTTTTAGGCAGAATGCTAACTGGAAGTAGAGTGTGTCACTGGCTGTTACAACTCTTAAGTCTTCATGTAACTGGAAGTATAATCTCTGAAGTACATCAGTTCATGTTTCAGTAACTATGGCTCACTAAGTAAATAATGTGGAAGTTGCTTTCTGACTTTGTTTGAAAGTAGTGATGCCTAGAAGTTTAAAAACGGCAATTTTGTATGAAATAAATTAAATATGAAAATTTTGTTGATGGAATTTTAGTGTCTGGCTGCTTACTCTTTGAAGTCATCTTCATGGTGTTTTAAAACGGTCCTAGCTGTGGTGTGCTACCTTAGCCTATTAAGAAAGATGTGTTACCCGGGGAGCTGGGGAGACTCCTAGGAGCCCAGCCCTCTCCTCCACAACATCTCTTCTCTATATGCTCAAATACATGGTGCAAAAGGAATTCCAGAATCTTGTCAGAAACAAATGTATAACAAATTAAGTTAGTGCAGGCTGTAAACTTACACTGTCCTGGAAATACAGGTAAAGAATGTTAGAGGGTAAAGGTGTTCGGCTTCGTAATTTAGTGGAAGGTCATACAATAAGGTGTTTGGGAGTTGCCTCTGAAGCTGGGCTTCCCTTAAAAGAGAATTATAAGCTTTGCTGTGCCTGTCATACACTTCCCGTGTAAATTTTGATCTTAAGTGACAAGCAAGGCTATACTTGCTCATGACAGATACATTGACCCCACTTAAGCTATGAATATGTTGGTTCTCTGTCTAAAGCCAGGATAAAAGCTGGTGCAAATTCTGATCTGTCACCAACTCTTGTAATACAAACTGGCTGTACCTCCAAGAAATCTGAGAACCACCAAAAAATGGGGGGTGAATGTCTAAACAGGGACTTACATGCGTTGAGGACTCTCTAGTAGCCACAGGTTTTCAGCAATTGCTTCTTTACTGGAAATTCAGTACCGGGAATCTCCTCTCTTCCATGTTAGGAATAACAGTGTTCAAGCTCAGAGATAACTCTCATGCAGTATCAGACATACTGTATCTGTCTCACTTTATAGTAATAGTGCTGCTGTTGTTATTAAAAGTTTTAATGAATTGACAGAGCCTGCTGGTAAACATAGCCAAGTGCAGCAAGTGTGGGAGCTGCCTACCTGTCTGATTTGCACAAGGCATGTTGAATGTACAATTCCACCTGCCACAAACTAACTCTATTTATAGAACTTGGAAGTGTTACCTAACACTGACATTAATGCTTCCCCCCATTACTGTCTTAAAATACCTAAAATATGCTGATAAAGACACATGAAAGCACTAAGTAGCCTACAGACCAATGGCAGAGGATTAGAGACTAAAATGTGATTATTCAGTTTTCTCTTACTTTCAAAAAATGCTGCTTTGAGTAAATATTTCTGTCTGTCGTCGTGCTAACTTCTGAGAGAATCAAATACTGCAAAAGATGCAAGAAGGTTTTTCCAAACACAACCACCACTCTGCTTTTTGGGTGTATTAGGGCTTTATCATGTTTTCTAATTATTTTCTGCCTCAGCACAAGCTTTGAAAACAGTTCTATAGATCTGGTAGATAGGCTTGCAAAAAGCAAAGGCCGGGCATGAATTAACAATCCCCATTTTAAAAATAACAACTGGATAATATACCTAATTGAGGGCTTACCATCCAAGCTCTTTAAAATCAGTCTAAAGATCAGGCACTGAAATGCACAGCATTAAACCGCGGTCAAGACTAAATCATTAACTAATACATTTTATTCTGTTTTCTTTTTAGACCTCCAAAAGGAAGCGTGGCTACATTAAGAATAAACTAATTTTAAAGAAAGGCAAGAGACCCAACAGGAAGACAGTTTAAATATACTGTTCAGATTGCTAATACGAAGCAGTTGTCCTTGAGATAACCAGTCTTTGCCTTTAGCTTGAGTCATGTTTCACAGCAACATGAGGGTACAGAACCATCATTGGTCCAGATTATTGTACAAAATTTTCAGGCAATGTCTGATTAAAAATATTGGCTTATTGAGAACAGCTGTTTTAGATCTGTAATGTGAAGTAGGACAGAGCTGCTATCCAAGGCTAGCAGCATTTTTTTTTATTGGTACATATTACCCTTCAAATCTATTGAGAATTTGGACTGACTTTACCAAAGATGGTCCTTGGCACATGCATACTTGTCAATCTTTTTTGGAAAACACTGTTCAGCTGAATAGCAGCAGTACATGAACTGGAATGGTGAAATCTAAAAATTTTCAACAATCAAGAGGAAGCAGAGCTCTCTAAAAATCAGACTTTCAAAATGAGTTGCTCCAATGATTACTTTTCACTGGTTTCTTTCAATATCCTTTTACTGTTGCTGCAGGCTGGGTTTGAGCTGGAGCATGAGCATCAAAGCTGCAGTTTTCACCAGAGCTGACAATTGGATGCTAGTTTCAATTGGCCAAGGCTGCTTTTGTTTAACGTGGGATCACAGTATCACTGCCTTACACCATCACGTCTAAGGTAGACAAGGTATCTTGCACACTGTAGCTACAAGGGCTAAATTTGTATCCTCCCAAAAAAATCTGAAACGACAGTAATGAATGCGATAGTGACACGCAGCTCACTGAGCACCACATCATGGCTGGTGCTTCACAACAGAAATTAAACCTGGTCTAGGTAAATGTTTACATTGGTAAAACAAGCATAGTCTGTGTAATGGGGAAGGGAAAAGAAAGGTTGACAGGTATACAACCCCCTTTCTGTGGCTGTCGGAGAGGATCTGCAGACCTCTTCCCCCCTCATTGCCTCAAGTTTTTCCTGGAGATCTATTTGCATTTTTATTTAGAGTGCTTAAATCAATTGAAGAAATTCCTGCTATAGTGCTGTTTGCTTTGTCTGTCTTTTATACTGTATTTTTTTGGTTGGGGTTTTGTTTTTGTTTTTTTTAATTGGTGAAAACTGTCAGATGAAATGCACTAAATATAAATGGAGACTGAATATGTTCACTTTCCAGCTACAGGAAAACTTTATAGAGACTTGAAATTTTTCTTTAATTAAAATGAAAGGGTTTTGCTGTTTGTTTTCCTGCCACAGGATTAACTTTTTATAGAAACAAAACTTATTACATCAGTCACTTGATGTAAAATGCAGAATAGTATGTACCTTTCATGAAGAAAATATAAATTTACAGTGTTCTGTGAGAATGTTACTGCTGACTTCTTTCCTGAGGTGTAGTGGTTTTTTTTTTGATTTATGAACTCATTTTTGACTCCAGTGGTTTATACAGACCAATTATACAGCTGCAACATTTTCACAAAGGTAATTAAATCTGGATTTCTGGCCCCCTGGCGTTTGGAGATTTCATTTTATTTTATTGCTTTAAAGCTCAGTGCAGACCAGTTGTTGACTATAGGGGAAAATAAAGTTAATTCAAGTTTTGTGTTACGGGTGTTGTGTCAGTTTTGTTGATTAACTTGGTAACATGTTGCTTATAGTCCAAGTTATGAATTCAGTTGTGCAAACTCCAGAATGCAAATCTGACCTGATGAAGGTGCCATAATGCAGCCACAGCAGCTACTTAACGTCCTTCCAGCTTAAATCTATTAAGCCACACGCAAGGCCTCTGCTGTACAGTGGCTGTACTCCTGTGAAGAGCAGCAACCATCTCTCCCAAACACACAGTGGTGCAGTGAGTTCTTCCAGCCACCTGGAGCAGCTCAAGCTGTCTCAGTTGCTTACCCACATGGAGAAGGGAGAGGTGATGAGATGGGGTGCGCTATTTGTCATAGCTTGCCTTTTCCACACAGATCTGCATCCTGCCCCCTCACCACTGGTAAAACATAAAGTGATCTAACATTTGGAAGAACAGCTGAAAGGCAAGAGAATAGGTGCTGCTGGTCAGTCTCTGGTTTGGCAGTAACTCGGCCTTGGTTTAAAAAAAGGAAGAATGAGGTTGCCCTCTCTCCACTTACCAAGATGTAAAGGTATCTTTACAGTTGGGTCACATTGGTTTCCATCTTAGCTGACAGTTCTCTTTAATAGAGCAGAACTAAGTGAATCCTGTCAACTTTTATAGTGTTTTTAAAGCTACATGAAAGAAAAATAAGCTTAACTTAAACAAGAGGAATCTGAGCTAGCCTGGGCCTAAAGTTGTCTACCACTTACCTGAGCTTACTGAACTTAAGGTTGACTTCAGGACTTCAGCTGACTTCTACCTCTTCTCTCCAAGAACTGGACCACGCTTTTTTTTCCAGCCAAGAAAGCTAGCATCTTGCATTATTGGCAAACATATGGTCTGTACCAGTTCATTTCTTTAAGTTACAGACATCCTTTCTTTGTTCTGCTAGGTTGAATTCTGAAGATCTTGAGGCATAACTGCCACAAAACAGTAAAATTCAAGGTAAAAACCTTAAAAAAAATGCTTAAGCCAGGCTCTGGTCTCCAGTTGCTAAGGGACTAAAACTGCAAGTGTCCAGAAGCCAGGACTGCATAAGGTCTGTACCACTCAATCATTACTGTTGAAAGCCATGAGGGCAGAAGGCACTATTGATAATCCCAGGAGAAACTGACTTGTGGAAATAATTCCATAATGGAGGGGGAGAAGAGTCATTAAGTATCATGACAGAACGATATACTCTTGGAAAAACAGCTGAATGCTTGACTCAGCCATTCTATACCCATCAATCCTACTGTGAGTAAAAACTGAAAATAAGTCATATTTGGCCATGACTAAAACTTCATTTAACCCAAAACATACAACCTGTTCCAAGATGTGGCCTTGAAGCAAATGCAACAAAAGGCAAGGAACAGGATTGGATCGTGTTTCCTGTCCTATTTTTCAGCCAGTGGTTTGCATTAAAACAAAGTGTCCCGGCACAGTTGTTTCCAACACTGTGGATGAATGTTTAAAATAAACCAGAACTGCGTTAGCTAGCACTTGAAAAATGTTGACCAGGATCCACGAAGCCTCTAAGCACGTTTTTCCTCCCTGTGCAAGTGTACAATGCTGCAATTATTCAGAGTTGCATTTTAAGTAGTATCATCAAGAATCTCTTCAGGACAAAGATTAAATGAAATACAATTTTCAGAAACAAGGGAATACCTTCACTTTTTTATTTGTCGAACAAAGCATATGTTGCCTAGCCTCTCCTAGAGCTATGATGGTGCCCAGCCCTGTTCTCCCTGAGCAGTGCTGTCCAATACAAACAGGAACTTACCTCTGTGGTGTCTGGTAGTATGAGCAGGGCAGAAAACCCCAACAAACCCATATTCAGCTGAAACATCACTTCCATCAGAGCCACATGAACTGCTCCTGAGGCACCTGTACCAGTACACTAAGGCTTCAGTGGAAAGAGAAAGGGCATCCCACTACTAAATAAAACAAATCTTTTATTCATGAGCATTGTCACCTTAAAGTCACAAATTATGAAAGGAAGGCAAATCAGAAGGGACTGCCAGAGCATCTTGGAAATCATAAAGTTAAAAATCTTCTTTCTGAACATTCCTAACTTGAGAAAGAAAAAGGTTGCATAGGCTTTTCACAGTGTGCACACAGAAAACTGAAGTACATGGAGGTTTCATTACAATTTGGCATGTACACTAGCTACTTTGAAAACGTTCACTCGCAAGTCAAGACAGCTATTGGAACAAGCTACAGAGTAAGGCTTATGAATATTTAATTTTCAGTCTCATAAAATACACTGAACACAGAACTACCATAAAAATGACACTTGTGAACCTTGTTCTGGAATCTCTCACTGATGGGATCTTTTCAGAAAGGGCTATTTTCGTCTCTGCCTCCCCCAAGTTACTTTGGAAAAGAAACAGCAGAAACCCCAGTGGGTTCTTCAGCGCATCAGAACCAAACAAAACATTTATCAGAATGTAAGTGGAATGTTCTGGGCATGCAGAAACAGCCAACCATGCAGACAGAAAAACTCTTCAATAGATTACAAGCATAAAATGACTCCAATTTCTCCTTAAAAGAATGGCTACAGTACCCTTGTAGCCTCGACAAGCCTACCACCAGAGCTGAAAGAGGTTTACGCTTTGAGGAGTGCAGGCCTGCACACCTGATGAAGAGGTATTCCGTGGCTCTTTATAGTGAGTCTGTGGCTTGTTCTTTGGTGTGTGAAAGCCAAAAGTTCTGGGAGGATGTTCCACATGTTCAATACTGCATTTTCGATTGTTCTTTGTGGTAATATTACAAACCATATGAATACTTCCAGTTACTTATCAGACTGACCTCTAGAGCAGGAGAGGATCCATTAGAAAGCTAATTCTCGCAGGGGATGAAGTACACATTTTTCTGACAATACTTGATTCAGTGATTACTATGACAGCATCATTTTGGCTTTGTTACAAAAAAAAACAACTATTCCTAAAAATAAGATATTTTTTTTTTTCCCCCTTACAAATGTTGGTTACAAAATGAAGCTCATACTGTTCACATTTCTTTTAAAAATAGGATTTACATCATTCATAACATGGATCTTTTTAATGTGCAAAAATAAGGACATACAACAGACAAAATAGCATTTAGGAGGAAAAAGCAGACACAGCTGCATTAAAAGGGGATCTGAAGTTTGAACATAAAGATCTATTAACAACTGTTACATCCAAATGAACAACTACTGGTGTGTTTCCTTGTGTACACACATCTGAGCAGCCTCTTGAGTTGCTGAAGGGATTGTCACGTCTACCAGACAGATAATGAGGAAATGCAGGACGCACAAGAACAGATCTAAGCAGCGCTTTGACTTAAAAGATATTTGTGTCACACATATAAAGCATAAGTTACTGTGTTAAGACAAAAGGCACAAAATTAATCAGTACTACGGAAAGGCCCACACTACTGTGCATTAGAAAACAGTGGTTTCTTGACAGGACACAGCAGAAGTCAGCACATTTACATTTGCCTTTTGTTGCTGCTCCTCTCAAAAACATCTTCACTCTCAACAAACACCAATTAAAAAACAACGAAGCCTTAACACACTTTTAGAATCCACTTCCTCAGTGTCACAGTGGTCACCTTACAAAACCAGATCAAGCTACAGGCCTGTTTCCTTTTTTACTTTACAAAATTAACTATATCCCATTTTGTTTGCTTCATTAATAAAGTTTTTGTTACTGTAACAATTAACTAACCTGTTACTTTTGCATCAGAAAATCATTCATCTAAGAAGGCTAATTCTACCATTCACCCAAGTATGTCATTCAGAATCAACCAGGTCAAAAGCAGAAGCAATCAGCACACATGGTCTGCCTGGAGCCTTCGCATGAAATGAGGGGCTCTGAGACCACCAGCTCTGGTCTGACTGCCCTGAGCAATGCACTGTTCAGCTGGTGGGGAAGGCCCTCACTGATCCCAGCAGCACAGCAGGACAGGATTCCAGCCCAGCATCACCCACCTCAGCGCACAGCCACTCCTTTGAGCAGTGGTTTAACTTCAAAGGCAAGGCAGGGAATGCTCAGGTGCAGCACCTCTTACATGGGGGTAGAAAGCTGCAGTAAGGCTGAGCTGGACACCACAGCCACAGCTGCCAGAAGGGATTCAGTGGAACATGTAACCCAAAGCATTGGCCCAACAGTACCCAGAACATTGCACAAGATGAGAATCACCCAAGCAGCTGGCTCACTGGTGACCAGATCTGTTCAACAGCTGGAAGTATGAACAAAGGAAAAAGAGGGGACTCAGTGGGTTAGTGTGAACAATGCTCTTGAGAAGGTATTGCTACTTCTTATACAATGGCTGAAAATTTACACTCCTAAGTGACCAGAAACATGCTCTTCAATTGGCATCCCAAAGAGGAAGGATGCCATCAGTGTATCATTCTTAATGTCAAAGTGAGTTACTCAATGCTTGTTCAGACAGAATGACGGCCATTAAGTGACATACCACATTTTAAGTGCAAAACATTTTTGGCGTAAGTGAAAAATAGAAAAACCTTAACTAATAAAAAAGTATTTTCCTATATGCTAGCATAGGCCTGATCCTGCAAGCACAGAACTCAGGGAGCCCCAGCTGGGTCCAGCTGGAGGCTTGTGCCCTAACACTTAGAGGAAAAGGTCTTCAATTCACTGTCAGTGTTTAAACTTGTTTACATGTAGTGTAAATAATACACACACAAGCATATACACACTGTGTGTATGTGTACATATGGAAGTGTGTGCGCGTGTGTGTTCGTGTACCCATACACATAACATGGCTCCTGAATAAATTGCGAATGTCATTATTTTGAGATGCACCATTCACAATACAAAGCTTCTCGTTGCTATCTTCCAATAACAGGACCTACTCAATGACATCTTCAGGTTATACACTGTATCATTTTAATGCCTTAAAGGTAAAGTTATGAGGCAACTGCTCTATCGCATCACTGGGTCTTCCAGAGAGGATTCAAGTATAGCCAACCATCGCCCTGCAAGAAAATTAGGGAGAGTCTGCTAACAAGATTTATACATACAGGATCGGTACAAGTTCACATAAAGCTAAAATAATTCTCATCAACACAATACTCATCAACACAAGAAACCATCCCCTGTCATCTGAAAATTCTGTGGTTAATCAATTTACAGATAATTTGGGCAGGAGGGAAAAAATTACAAGGGGGAAGAGAAGCAATGAGAAGATGCAACAGATGAACTGCTGGTTTAAACTGCTGGTCATAGTGGCTAATGTGACAACACAGTCACATAGTAATTCTCTCAGTCTTAGTTCCCTTCCCCTTTCCTCTAGGAAAGGGCAAAGACAAACTTTAAAATCTGTTTCATTCCAAGCAGATGAAACCCAAGACTTTGAGATGTCCATGCTTAATTACACTGGACAAATATCCCTAGACTATATTCATTTTACTATGCTGAGATCACGATTAGCAGGGACTATGAGTACACAGCACTTTCAAATTAGGATGTGGATTTTAAGGTAAAAACCAGCCTTAAGTGCCTAACATTAGGTACCAAAAACTCAGGTTCAAATCTAACTGAAGGAAAGTAAACTAGTTTACAATATGGACATGGAAAAACACATTGCTCTTCTTTAAGGGCCAGACTCTGGTGAAAACAGAATTTACAACTGTCAGTGGTAAAAACCACAGGCAAACTGATCTGTCCCTAACATCCACCTGTACACAGAAACATGCTACAGGGTCTTTGAAATAAGGCAATAGAAATACCTCTTTGGCAAAGTATTTTGGTTTCCACTGTGCTGCAAGAGCCACACGTTGCCTCTCCTCTGCTCGCTGTCTATCTTCAAGGTGGTGCTTGTGCTCTGTGGCTGCATCAATATTGCCTTCTTTCAGAGAGTTGGTGACGTGCTGCCAGAGGTGCCTGTGTGGTGGAGAAAGAGCAAGTGACAGTGTGAGAGCACTTCTCAGTGGCCACAGTATGGTGAGAATTGGCCAGACACCATGTTCTCCATGCTGCTTCTGCAATCATATAGCTCGTGAACCATCACTCTCCTGGGATGGTCGCTGCATTTATGGACCAGATTTTCCAATCTCAACTCCCAGTGTTTTGCAAGTTAATCTTCCAATCACTTTTGCTCATGTTCCTGACTCTTCACTAACTAAGCTTTTTTCTCACAGCAGAGGGATTTATGTTTACCATCTCCTTACTGACGATCCACCCCCAAATGACATGTGTTTATTCTGCCTTTATTTGCAGTGGTATCTGTGACTTGTAAGAGAATGTCAGCCAAAAGCCAAGAGTACATTAAAATGGGACACTGACTGCTCCCACCACTAACAGAGGAGTTGGTGCACTGATTCTAGGGAGCCTTCCAGGTCTGTGCTCTCAAATCCCAGTTAATAATAATTCCCAGTATACAACCAAACTTGTTCTTCACACAACTGACAGCATTCAGGTTCGAAGCCTTCTCACACTACATCAGCCCAGAAAAATACTGAGAAGAAACCAACTGCAGCTTTCACATACTTCCAGGGATGTTTAAATAAATGAGTTTCTACTTACAATCTTATAAACTGTATATCTTGCAGAAACACCAGATAAGTTGTAATTTGCTTCCTAGTATCCAAAAAAAACCCAATAAATACACTGAAGAGCTACTGGCTTCCTTATTTACTCCAACCTTTCTGTTCCAAAGCTACAGGGGAAAGATGACTTTGTGATAAGGAAGCATGTCTAGAAAGTAGCAAAATTTTATTTGACCCTGCACACTGACTCAAGACACACCTTTGTACAATAAAGAGAACATATCTACAGGTAACAAAATGAAGCTTAACTCATGTTTTTAAATTCTCAAAAAAATATTCTGAAATGCAATAAAAATACTGATTTTTCTAAAGATAAGCATCAACAGTTATTGACAGTGAGAGTAACAGTGCAAGTTTTGTTCTAATGTACCTAATCAGTTAGGCACATGATGTGGGTGCTGAGAGCCTTAATACACATGTGTGTGTATCTCACACCACATCACACTTTATATATATATATGTATAAAAATATGCAATCTAAAATATATAAACCATGTATTTCCAGTGTAAATTATAAATTATAAGATGTAACATTACTTGCATCAGACTTGGCTACCGTGTTACTATCACTCAAAGCAGCACCTGAAAACACTGCATTACCATTTTCCAAGTGCTCATTAAAACACATACAAGCATTTTCCCCCTCCACAGAACTGATGTACCTGTCACTATAATGTAACTTATGTTCCACAGAACCAATACACAGCTTCAGCTGTCTCCACCTAGACTAACGTGCTGCAGCAAGTGAGGCATTTTTGAACCACACCATTTACAACTGCACTTTGCCTCCCTGTTCGGCTCCCATTGAAGGTCTGGAAGCAGAACACTAACACCTCTGGCCTTACCTGGATTCCAGTGGGCCTTGCTTTGCTATCGGTCTAATCTTTTTCCTGATAATGGGCAGTTTGTTGGTGTCGATCACTTTGTTTTCTCCGTTGCTGTAAGTAAATTCCAGCATCCCATTCCATTCTCCCTGTGCCTTGCATACAATGGTGTTAGTGGGACTGTGTTTCACTTCAGCTGTAACCCTAATTCAAGAGGGAAGAAGAAAAAAAGACCACAGAAATAACTGGTACCATTTATTATTAGCATACGAAAGCACTACCACAGCTAAGGCTACCAGCAGCTTTCTACATCTACACAGCAAATTTTCAAGCATAGTCACACTGTCTCCAAAAGGAAAGACTCAACCCAAGGAAGCTTTGCTAACACAGCACTAGACAACATTCTCCCAAAGCACAACCATAATGCAGCTTCAAACTCTGACACAGCTCTAACCCAGACATTCACCTCATCAGCCTGAAAAACAACTGACATTCATGTGATGTTTCCAGTCCACATGTCGTTTTAGCACCCAAGTGCAATGATGTCAGATACCAATGTCAAAGACTTCAGGTACCTCTATTTTCTTTTTTACTGTGCAAATTTACTTTTCAGCTGCTGAGAGGCAATGATTAAAGCCACCTTGGTGGTTCAAGAACTGGTCTGAGAATGAGCAAAGTAGATAGGCAGGACTGGAAACTCAAAATACAAGGAGAAGCTTCGTGTGAGTGAGTGTGTGTGTGTGTGTGTGTGTGTGTGTGTGTGTGTGTATCTTATGAACATGCATATATGCTTCAGCAAGCCATGTCAAATAATCTGTAAACTCAGTTAAGTTGTTAAATTATCACAGTAATACAGCACAACCTTCCCCAATTTTCCCTCAGCCTGATAGCACCAATTATTCATCCACAACTTCCAGAAAAGCCCCTGTCAAAACAGCCCATGGTGGTACTTGCCTGAGCACAGTATTGAAATTAATATATATACATATGGAGGAATAATTAGATCAACTGAAGAAAAGCAGAGGTACCCATGCAGAAGTGCAGCTTCTCATGGGTACTGCTACAGCCCACAACACAACAAGGTCCTTTAATGACTGTACCATCAAGTTGAGCATGGAATTAAGACAGGAACTGTCTTGCACAGTGCCTCTCTGCACCCTTAATAAAGGGGAACCAAAGACACATAAATAATATTTTCATCATCTGGAGTTTTGGTGCAGGAGTAGGAGTCCCCAGCAGGGAGCTACCGCTAGGGGCAGCGCCACTTCCGCTTCTCTCCTCCTTAGAGGAGCTCCCTTCACCTGGAACACTGGTTCATCTGCAAGAACCACACAGAAGCAGCAGCTGGTGCAGCAGAAACACTGCCTGTTCTGGTCCTGCACTCAGCGCGATTTTTACAAGCAACGAAGTCTGGAAGAATACATTCATTTTAGTTTAATGAGAGAAATACAGTGAAACGATGTAAAACATAACTACAATAAACTGTGCTCCAAAGCTGTAAGTCATCCCAGACACTAATATGAAAAGAAATTCAGATATCTGTCTATAAAATACCCCACGAGAACCGAACAGATGCCCAACCCTCTTGGCATTAAAATCCAGTAGCAGGTAAACATGAATAACACAGTAATTCCAGTACCTGTGGACCTTCCCTCCATAGAACGGCTTGGTGTGGAATGTGACCGTAGCAGAATAGCCTGTTCTGGCACAGGTGATGTTGACTTTCCCTCCAAGCTCCACCCAGGGGATCGTAAGTATTGAGCGAGCATAGGCACTAGGCAGGGTGAAAACATACTCTTCTTCATGTTCCATTAAGTGAAGAACACCTATTTAGGAAGGAGGTTGAAACTGAAATTATGAAAGTTCACTGGTAAGACCTGATAGTCACTGACCAAACAATGCCATCAAAATGTACTTCCATAAAGTGCACAAGATGCAACTCCCCTTGAAGAAGGGCACTGTCTGCTGAGGAAAAGTCTGTCCTCTGGAACAAACTTCTTCAAACAAACATTTTCAGCAGCACACAGTCTGAATGTGAACCCCGACAACTTTCGTGGTACCATAGGGCTTAGCAGAAAATCTGTGTTAGTTCTTTTGCATTACTGACAACCATTAAAGCTGGGAAAAAGTAACGCTTACAAACCACCACACTGAATACTCAGATGCTCACTCAGCATCATCTCATAATCTCTCTCCAGAAAAAATGTGAGCATGGCCGAAAGACTCTTCAGTTCTCCATTCAATCAGACATGACCAGGTTCACTTCTTACTGGTGGGGTGTAAGAGGCTCTCCCAAGGTCTAGCCCACATAAAACTAGGAAACAAGCTTCAGGAAGCCACCTAGAAATTGCCTCTTAAGTTTGCTCCTTCATTCCCAAATGCCTGGTTTCCCACACAGCCTTTGCAAAAGTAAGGGCCACCAGGGCCACTGCTCTGTTACCACCACCACCAGTGTCTCTTCCAGGCAGAGAAAATGACCGGTAATTCCATTTCATTCTGTAAAGGTTCCTCCACCCTCAACATTATGGGGTTGTAGCTAAGAACAACAAGATGCAGCAGCAATAGCAATTTGTCAGGGTTGCACATCTGATCAGCTCTTAGTGTCTCCTGGGGTTAAGGATTCGGCTCCATCCCCACCACAGCTGTAGTCTGGGCTTCAGGATGACAAAGAGCAGGACATAATACCATGTAAAAAGCACCTTAAACCTTACACATAGAATTAAATAATGCCAAGTATTTATAGTATATTTTTGATTAGAGATTTACACTCTTTTGTGCCCCATTTAATAACTGCCTAAAGGCAAAAATTACAGCTTTGAATTTTTCATAACAGGGATTAAAAATAACCCATCACAGGAAGCACTCAGAACACAGAACTATTTGGAAAACACCCGGATCTTGGCAAGTAATAGTATCTGTTTAGAAACAAGATGAGCTTGAGCCAATTTGCCTTCACCCTGGGGCAGGCAGGGGAAGAACACGTTAGTAGCAGTATTGACTAGTTTGTCTATGTGTTTAAGGGAATCACAACACTACGTTTGCAAAGTGATCTAGCATGCAATGATGAAGAAGCACTAAATAGGAACAAGGCACTGCTACTGCCAACATGAAAATATGCCCTTAATGCTGTATGAAAACACAAACCTAGAAAACAGGCAAAATTTTAGAGCACAGAGTTCTGAGCAGAATCATCATCTCAAATATCGGCTCCAATTAACAGCACTCAGCACAGGCACAGGAAGCTCTGCAACTCATGATTTCTGCCACCTGAAACTGCGGCACAGGAAAACATCTTTTGCAAACCAGAACAGTTCTATGCAGTTATTCTCAGGACTCCTGCAACCTCAGCCTGCCAGCAACAACACAGCCAGTAAATCTACTGCAGCAAGTTTGGCACAATCAAGCCAGAGGCTGCAAAAGCACAGACACAGAAGAGCAGTGTCTTAAAAGGACCTGCAAACATTTTGCCTCAGCAAGTTGCTTGTGTCACTTGTGCTGACCCCTCAGGAGCAGGAACATCCAGGACACAGCTGGAATACACACATTTTGCCTCCAGGTTCCTTGGCTCCATACTTGCAGGTAAAACCAAGCTGAACACACTGCAGGGAGGCTGCAGTACCCAGCTCACCCAGGATATGCAGCCAGGAAGAACTTTTACTTGGAAAGACAACTCTGCTTAGCAAACTCATTAAATGGATGGTGCAATAACAGTAACTTAATAACCAACAATCAAGAAGCCTTTTAACCTGGTGATGATATTCAAAAAGGATCAAAGAAAGCTCATGGGTACTGATCAAGTGCAGAAAGGAAGCCCAGCAATCTGCAGGTAGGCGTTTCCTACACAGAATCATAGAATCACCTAGGTTGGAAAAGACCTTTAAGCTTATCAAGTCCAACCATTACCCCAGGACTGCCAAGACCACCACTAAACCATATAACTGCAGGCCTCATCTACACAGTTTCTGGACACTTCCAGGGACAGTGATTCCACCGCTGCCCTGGGCAGCCTGTTCCAATGCCTGAGCACTCTCTCTGTGAAGAAATTTTTAGACTCAATCCTGTCAGTTTCCCTTTCTCCTCCTCTTCCCATTTATTCTCCACCTTCTTCATGCCTGTCATGATCAACAGACATGCAGTACCAACAAGCTGGGGGAAATAGCCTGTGGAGGTACCCACGAGGTCACGTTTCCCCAGTCATAATGGTCTAAGCACAGACACTATCCTCACACAGTCATAAAGCATCAGCTTCCAACATGGCAGTTTTTGGAGGCTTTCATAACTGGTGATAGGTTTTTCTGTTAGACAAAAGGTCTAACCCTTGCCTGGTGGGCAGGGGTGGTGCTCACTACTGGGGGGAGAACCTCACTGTATTTATGATCCACACCTTCACATGAGCTTCTCCAGAGCCTCCAACTTCCCCAGGTCCAGCCATCTGACCATCACTGTGTGTCAACGCGTTAAGAGGAAACTGCCACAGTAAACATAATTCCCTCTGTGTTAGTGTAGCTTTGCTTTCATCTCTCTGATGGGATGGTCTCTGATGGGATCAATAGCTTTTTTCCCCTCATGCTCAAGTGGGAGGGACGCCGAGCTCAAATGAACACTGCTAAGCACATGGAAAAGTGAGCAGCAAACAACAGCAGTGACCTTCAATGTAAATATTTAACTACCACAGCAGGTTAGATATTAAACACTGAACCCAGCTCTTGGCAGTATTTTTAGCACCTGGGAGCATACTTTTTGAATTCTTTAAATACCTGAATAAATACATTTTTAATGAAGTGCTATTTCACTTGAAACATGATTCCAGCTCAATAATTGCAACCTGAACAAGAACAAAGGGAGTATTTGAAATATCCACAGTTGATGCTATGTTTAGTATTAACCAAACTGTTAGCTTTGCATTCCATCATTTGCACTGTCCACATGCAAAACCTTATTTAACCAAAGCACCATGAAGACTGCTGCTGCAGCACCATGACTGTAACTGAGACCCGTGCTCTCTTAGGGAAGAGGAAGCCAGAATGACACTGAGCATTTGTAACTGCTACCCCAATTTGATTTCAAGCCCTACCCTGCAGAGGAGAGAAATTAAAGGCAGAAAAAGTAAAATCTAACAGTTATTTTTAACATTTTAAGATCTGCTTTTACATATCATCACATTGGGACTGATCTTTAAAAATACACCATCTATTTTTTCTTCTCTTGCTTCCCCATTGGATTTTTACCTTAAAAATGGCTGTACGTAAATATACATGAAAAGAAGACTCTCCCATTTTCAGTCACATTTCCCCCTCTCACATCAAAGAAATATTTTGGAAACTGCAAATTCCCTTAAAGAAAAAAAAATCTGAAGTATTTATAGGCAGTTGTTATGCATGGAAGAATGCACCAGATTAAGTACCCAGGGAGGAACAGTGGATTTTGCAATCTAGTTTATGAAACAAAAATCACACATTGAAGAGAGAATATTTTATAAACGTGTAGAATTTTGAAAGTCCCCCTTGAAACGTCCTCCACACCATTTGCTCCTGCTTTTAACTGAGGCAACATATTCACAGTCATGCTCCTTCCAATGGCTCCTCAGCCTGCCTTAAAAGAAGTGATGCTTGTGACATATGTTTTCCCCTATTTGATTTTTACATGTCCCTCACTAATGTTGCAGCTTTGTGCATTTATTTTCCAGTAATGCACCCTGACAAAATACCCAGAGGAGGCTCTGGATCAATGAGCTGCAGAAGAGGCATGTGAAATTTAATGCTTCCCACTGACTGTATGGAGATCGATCTGAACAACAAATGGCACACAGGACACAAACAGCCTTGGGCAGTTTCCTAATTTGACAGGCTCTCCACTCCCTCTGCACTGTTCTTAACAGGGCACAAACAGGAGTAAGTTACGTGGGGCATGAACCCCACACAGGTGTAGAGCATCAGGTTCCAATGGGAAAACATGAGATGCCAGAACCAGGCTCTTACCGTCTCATAGACATTCCAGTGAGCTGCGCTGCACTGCTCATTTTCCAAAGACTGGAGCCTGCCAAATTAAGTAATGAGTGTCACGCCATATGGAAACTGTTCTGAAACCAATGGGCTAAAAAATATCGGTACAAAAATCAGTGCTGGGGAAATATTTAGGTAGCTCTAGTGGCACAGAGAAGTAAATCTTTGGGACTGGTAAACTGAAAAGTCACTAATGCCTCAGGAACACAAATTACAGCCCTGTACATCTGTAAACACATTCAGATACTTGAACAGAAAAACCCAAATAAAAGAACATTATTGCTCTCATTTAGATTTACCCTGGGAAGAACATCCTAACAAATCTTTTCAAGGTTGATTTCAATTTAAAAGGCCATTTCTGGATGTCTACACCTCACTAGTTTTTAAAACACTTAAGATAGCAGGAGTGAAAACACAAAACATAACCAGCCACCTGATAATACAGAGTAATACACCAAAACCTACTCGATGTTCTCTGCAAAATTAACCCATGAGTCAAAGGTGACATTTCTGCTGGATTTTGTAGCTTTGGAACAAAATCCAAGAGCAGAAAAGGAACAAGCACCACCCACAATGAGGTGTGCTCACCACAGCCTTTTCCACTTACCCACTTTCCATCCTTATCCTACAATCAGGGTCTGTTTTATTCTACAACCAGTATCTAAAGATTCTTTGGACCATGTAAAAAAAACATCAAATATTTACACTGACTCTCTCATCCCTGACTATTTTAAATCTTAATGAGATCCTATTCACTACATAGTCTTCTCCCTCACTCTCTCATTAGTACATAATTAACCAGAATTAGGGACTGCACATGCAACATGAATTCTTTTATGCAAAATACCCTCTCTTCTATTCAGGGTAGCTTTCTCATGAGGAAACTCAGTGCTGACTACTCTGAAGAATGGGAAGTTGATATATAGTGAAGAAAAGAATGAGACATTTCATTAGCAAGTCAGATTTAGACCCCTCATAACCACAGATGGAGGGCTAGCATATCAAACAGCATCTCACATGGATTTCCAGTCATGCTTTCCTACTTGTTCTGCATCTCTGCAACTGATACTTACTTTGAATCAACAAACATCAAAGATAAAGAAAAAAAATCTTAGTCACTGAGGTGCAACACACACTGAAAATTGTACAATTGAGATACTGAGCTGTACTCTGTATGACAGGACCACACTGTCCTCATATCTCCATATGCTTTCAATTCTTGTAGAAGCCTTTCTACTTCTACAACATCCTACTTCAGTATAACCACTGCTGCTTCAACCAACAGTGCTATTCTAACAACATTTTTATGCTATTCTGACAACACAGCACAAAAAGCAACATGCTCTACACATCTAAGGACACTGTGACCAGTTAAAAAAAATACCTTTCAAAAACCACCACAGAGACATGACCAGCATGTTCCTCACACAATACAGGTTCCAAAATTCAGTACGACTACTTTCTTGTAAAAGCCAACTGTGGTAGAAAAAGCTTCACTGAATTCCTTGAAGGGCACACACAAAGCTATTCCATAGAGAGCAAAGTTTCAAAACACATCCCAGTTGTTTGTATTCGACACTAAGGCCACAACAAAATTACAGGTCAAACAAAAGTGTTCTGATAAATACCTGAATTAGTACAAGGTGGTCACTTCCTCCCACTGAGTTATCCAAAGCAGTAACTGCAGCTCCCTAATGCTTTGTTTTTTTTCACTCCATACATCAGATAGTACTATGAATGCACAGTATAATGAAACTACTCTACCAACACCAGAATGATTTAAACAAAGTCTCAGAATGGACACAGATATTTTAAAGATATCAAGGAAACTGCCTTTCAATTCACGCAGAATCTAAAATCCTTCTTGTTCTAACAGAAAGCCAAAGGCAGAGTAGCATTGCATGACCAAACAATCAACCCCCAGGTTTTTCTATGATTCACAAACTGTCACTTTGTCTCTTACAAAAGCAGGATCAGTCATTCCTGAGAAACTTGTTTAATCCAGTTTTTAGTTTAAAATAAGATTCTACAACCTCAGCAGGCAACCTTGTTGTCAGAAAGCTTCTCCTAGTAGGTAACTTTGTTTTCTGCCTATCTTAACTACTTTCATGTACCTTCTGACTAACAGCATAGCTTGTCTTTCCGCCATCTGCGCTTTGCTAGACTAACTCACCCCATCTGAAATTCTGCATTGCATAAAATGTCCCTAAAGAAAATTCTTCAAATTATATTTCACATTAAAAAAATATTAGGCCTGCATTATTGGATGTGTAAATACAGACACAGGTTTTGCACACTGTAAGCCCAGTGGCTTTGGTTCAGCAACCTGCTCCCCAGTGCTCACGCTGACTTCAGCCTACTACAGAATTTATACTTATGCAGCACATGAGAAAGAAATGTCTGCAGTAGATTCTGATTTCTGGACAGCTTCACAAAGCTTCACCAGCTTAATTCTGAACACTTCCCTAGGACTTTATGTTTTCAAAACTGAAGAAAGCATCATTTTGAGTGAAGAAACCACATTGCAAAGCAAGCATTTTAAAACTGAGGCTGCTCGTTTCAGGCTGCCTGTTTCCAGATGATAGAAAAGCTTCAGCAGTACAATTTTTCTTCCTGCCCATTGCCAGTCCTCAACATGCAAGAGAAATGCATGGGCTGCAGTGGGGTTTCTCCGTCACTTCCCAGAAATGCTGTCATCATAGAATCAGCTGGGTTGGAAAAGACCTTTAAGATCATCAAGTCCAGCCACTACCCCAGCACTGCCAAGGCCACCACTAAACCATGTCATGAGGGCCTCATCTACATGGGTTTTGAACACTTCCAGGGACGATTCCACCACTGCCATGGGCAACCATGAGGCTGCATGTCCAGCACCACTTACACGAACAAAAAAGGACAAATTATAATTTGGTAAACCCAAACTTCCTCCCAAAATTCCCATCATAAAGACTGCAGTAAAGCCCACAGCAGAAGAGTTGACCATTGCAGATGTTCCCCAAAGCCTGCCTCTACTCCTGGGATATCTCCAGGATCATGAAAAAAAAAAGTGGTCAGGGAAGAACTTAGTCTCAGAAACACACATTAAACTATCCTTGGGGTAGGGAAGTGCTTCATGTCTAGACTCTTTGTCTCTCAAAACTGGGACACATCAGGACTTTGAAGTCTTAAGTAATCCTCCCAGCAGACACCCTCAATCCCAGGGAACTGTGCGCTAGCAACAAGGTAAATAAATTTCCCTACTCCTACATAAGTGACTTTGTGTTTAATTTTATTCCCATTAAATAGCTCCCTTTGCTGAGAACAACAGCAGTAGAAATTTATATATACCTGAAAAATGCAGCAAGTTAAACAGTGAGTCAGGCTGGCAGCAGTACAGTCAGAAGACAGAAAGACCAACTTCCCTTCTGACACTCCTTTCCCAACTTCCCTAGCTCCATATTAAAATCAAAATACCTAAGTCATAGGAAGAAGGAAACAGCCGTGCTGTTATAGACTTTAGCTATCACAATACTATCAAATGCAGTAGTTGAGGAAGTTACAGGGCTCTTCTGTAAAAAAGGGAATATACTGCCATCAGAAAAGAAGCTCCTGTAGCCTTTTCTACTGTTTGAATTTGTTATTTAGCTCTAGCTAGTAGAAACAGCAGAACATATCTATGTTTTTACCATAATCGTTTTGTTGTTATTAATGAGCAAAACCTAATTGCTCATTTCCCACTCTACTTCTTTAGTACCTTTAATATCATAGTGTTTAACATAATGATGACAAAAAGAAGCATTTACTGTAAGTTGTCCTGGTCCTTCTGAGACTACAGTCTAAAAACTAGTTAAGACGAAACACCAAAAGACACACACAGGGAATTACCCTCAAATGGCAAAAGGGACTAAATTGCTTAGAAACATAAAGTCAATACATTAGCAGTCAGTAATGACACTGGTACAGGTGTGTTTGTCAGCTCACATCACTCATGAAGAATTTGTTACAATTCCCTGTATTTCTGAATTCATGTTGAGCAATGACTTACCATAAAGCAGTCTATGAATGTATGATATAGCAAATCATGACTTATACCTTGACTGCATGACTTTCTATAAAGCATGAGATAAAACACTAACTTTGTGAACACCACAGAAACCATGATTCTTTGCAGAAACTACGAAAAAAAAGAACATTCGGCTTAAGTAAAAATGTGGTGTTTTCCTATTGCTTTGTTCCACTTACGCAACTATCGCATACCAAACTGCAGATCATTTTAAAAGCCAGCAAGACAAATAAAACTCTTCTTACAGAATATGCTGTTAGCAGCCATTTGCTACTGCAACTTAATTCTGTCTGCAGTACAGCCACATGTTAACAGAACCACAAAAATATAAGTACACATACATACCGTACACGTTCTGTCTGGACAGAAAAGAAGTCGTATGAACCCTGCAATTTTACTTCCACACTTCACAAAACAAATAGCCACAAGGGTGAAAGGAAGGGTGAGAGGGAGAGCAAGCAGGAAAGTATCTGGATTTCTGTTGTGTTGACACCCATGACATTAGCTCAGAAAAACAAAGTAAAAGCACATTTCTTACCTTCACCTACCATAGAAACACCTATTGACATGCCCATAAACTTGCTTTTGGTCCATGCATGAGCGTTCACACACATTTTCTTCTCTTTGCACTCACAGTAAAAGCAAGATACTGGTGGATGGTGGGACACTTGTTCAGCTACAAACCTCAGCTTGTAGCACGTGGACTGGTCCTGGCCAAACTCCTTGGTTGGTTCCTTAGAAACCGTGGAGGCACCGTTAGTTCTTAATGCTTTCACTTTATCTTTAGGCACATCCCAGGAGCAATGAAACGTTTCACCAATTATAGGGTTATAGGGCTTCTTGGCAACAGCTCCCTTTCGGCCTTCATGAAAAGCTGTTAGATAATACTCCACAAAGCTGATAATTCTTTCCTCAGGAGTGGCTCCAGCTGCAATTGACAAAAACAGGTCTGGATGGGCCATGAAATTTGCATACATCTCCAGCAGGGATCTTTTCTCCAAAATAAATGTTGGAAGCACTACCTGTATGCAAAGCAGACAAAGGCAGATATGATTTCCCCATGATCATACTACCACAGGGGAAGAGTGGGGGGAGAACAGTTAAGACAGCTGCAATTGTGGCCCTGTCAAGTTTTGGGAGAGTGTATTTTTCCTCCCCTGTACCAGCAATTTCATTTTCTTTGCAGTGTAAATAAAGAATGAAGAAAAAACAAGCCTTGAGAGCCATGCAGGCTGCTTTTTATTTCATTAGGATTCTCAACAGCAGCTCACACAACAGGGATGGGCTGTTCTGCTCACATGGAAATCTGCCTCTTCCTCTCCTTTCAGTTAACAAACCAACCATTGTTCTCCCTGTTTATAGGACATAAAAATCATACTCGATGTAAATCCATTTACAGCAAACATCAACAAACCCAACCTATCATAATCCTCCAAAAAGGGAGGGCACACCCTCTGAAACCACTGGGCAACAAGTGTTTTATATAAACATACATATCACCAACCTGTAAGCGGTGGAGCGTACATCTGTGCCCTTTCTGTCAAACATCTAGGCTCTCAGTTTCACTCTCAGGCCTTTGACCACCCACTGCATACGTATTAGGTCCTTTCCAGCTTCTAACAAACCAAGCCAACTAGATCCAACCAAAACCAAGTCTCAGGTGTGTTTCCAAGCATAATACAATGCCAAGGACCCTTCCCAAGAGGCTAGAGGCAAGCAAACTCTCCCCGTTTGACTCCCTCCACTGTACATTGTCACTGTATGTGTGATGCCCTCTCCCACTTCTCTGGTTAAATCCCTTGCCACCCAGTCACCCCAGGCACATGGCACATCCCCTCAGTTATACTATACCATACTAGTGTGATGGGTCCCAGCATGCCTTCACCTTATTTCAGACAAGCTGAGACAAACAAGAACTGCAGAAGCCATTACATTAACGTCCTGGGACTGGAGAGGCTCGAGGGGGAGGAGGGGACAGAAAAAATCTGTGACTGAGCACTAGGCAGTCTCCAGTGATTTGGATGCAGCCTCAAGTAGCTCACCTGGCAACGCAAATGCTGCCAAAGTCATCCACTCAGGAGTAACAGAGTTTTCAGTAAGACATCCTGGAGCGCACGGCAAGGCAGACAAGGGCCAGGGGACCGAAAATAGTTTCTTTCCTTCTCCCCCATCCTCCACACCTTGTGCAGGACTGTCCCTGGGGAGCTCAGGGGTTGCTTCTGCATGACCAACAAGGACCTTGTGGCACAAACCTATCTGTCGAGAATCAAAGTGGCTCAACACTGCCAGATGCAGACCAACAGCTGTCCTCTATTAAAGCAATTCTGCTTTCCTCTTTAATTCTTCATTGCACTTATTTTCTCCCCTCAAAGATCAGGTTATCAAAAGGGCAACAGAGAGCCAAACAGAAAAGACCTCCATCACTTCTGTCTAGAAATACTGCTAGTGACTATCATGAGCTCACTGCAGAGACATGAAAGGACAGAAAAATTAATTTGAATAAACAGCACTCCACATCTTGTCATGTCCAAGTGACTCTCTCTAAAAAGTGACCCAATTACACAAATGGAGGAGAAAATTACAGACCATAGCTATGATGGTGTTAACGTTATGCTTCAACATTAAGCCTGCTGTGGTTTCATCCTGTTGACTTCATCATATAGTCTGCATTGCTACTCGCTCAAGTACCAGCTGTGTGCTTTGCTGCCTACATACTTAACACAGCCAACACCAACACAGCCACAAAATGAGATGTTACGAATCACTGGACTCTTAACATTCAGTTTCAAGAATCAATTTAAAATCCAAATAAAGCTTGAACTCCAGCTCTAATGATCTTGCTTTAAAAGCCCTACTAAAATGGAAACTACACCCTTAATTGCAGCAGGAAAGGAAGGATCCACTGCAAAGGGCAGAATAATTGAGTTGTTTCCACAAAAGAAGGCAGAACTGTACGTGAAAAAGAATTGAGTTGTAAAGTTTGCACAACTCCAGTATTATAAAATGTTTCTTGAAAATGTTGCCCTTTACTAAATAATCTCATACCCTCAAAGTCTCAAAATGCAATACCAGCATGCACTAACATTAAAACCCCCACACCAGTTAGGGTGGGTTTTTTATTGGCCCTATCTTGATTTCTGCAGAAACAAGCAAAACAGAAATAAACAAATTTGGAAGCGTAACCACATTCTTCTTGCCAGCACTGGACTGTCATGCACTTGTGCTGGTACTCAGCTCCCAAGGGAATGAGTTTTTCAGCTCTTCTGCATCCTAACAGAATGCACTGTTCAGAAAAATACACTTTGAGCCTATGTTCTTTATATTGGTTTTGGTCTGGATTACTAGTAGGATTTTATTTTTTTATTGCATAAGAAGTCAAAACTGCTTAATTTTTTCCCGAGAAAAAGCCACCATGACAACCAAGTGGACAAAAGAGTCCCTCCAGAATAAATATCAAGTTACTGAAGTCTGAAGCAAAAAAATATCCTGACTGCATTCTAAAATGTTAGAATAATCTGTTCTCTCTCAGGCTTCAGGTGAAAAGGAAGCAGTTTAACAGTTTCCATTTTCACTGAGGTTGAAAAAAGAATACTGGTTCAAAGCTTGATCATAATCTCCTACATTTTAATTCACCTGTACTTAATTAAATCTGAATGCAACTGAGAAAAGTAAGAGCTGTTCTTAAGAACAGAGATATTCACCCCTGCTACTATTTACTGTGAGGCAAAACATGAGTGTCAACAGCATTATCTGACCAAGGTACCCCATGTGAGATGTCATTCTTTTAGAGGTACAAAAGCTTTTCTACTGTCATCTGAGTCACTGTAGAAATAAATTTCATGCCACTTATATTTTAAAATTACAATGCAAAAGTATATTGAGAGACAAATTACAAACAACATCACCAACATCATACTACAATGTTAATTTACAACAGGTTGGTATTCTGCAATATTACTGGCAGTCCTTTTACACAGAATGGCAGCCCTTTATTTTTAACACACATCAACTGCGTAGGGAAAATGAGGGAATGCAGGGGAGTGATCACCCATCTGTAAAACTGTTAGAATTAATTGCAATCCGTTAGATGCCATTGCCAACAAATTCATGGCTCTGTCAGTAGGTTTTGGCACTATTTTTCATTTTTCAAAAGTCCAAAGAAAAAACAATTTAGAAACTTATTTTTTCCCCAGCAATTCCGATTTTAAATGCGGTTTAAAGTCCTAGCCCAGTCTGACATACCGTTTTTGTATTATGTCCTGCTGCTGTGAACTGTTCCCCCACCCAACTCTCTTCAGCTACTGAAGTCTATTTGGCCACCACAAAGTTCAGCCTGTTCTAGCAAATCCCCATGCAGATTTAATACTTCATTGCAAGTGTTTTCCTTCACAGTAGATTTTTACCATTTAACTCCTCATTAAAAGTCACAGCAGCATGACACGTCTCAGAAATGAAGCACCTCTGCAACATTAATGTGACTATCATCACTGTGGGAAATTGATGTCAGCAGGCAAGGCCAAAACTAGCATATGCAATCACTCTGCAGGAAAAGGAAAGAATGCTGCTTCATCTGATATGGTATATGAAAGTAATGATCATGCATCCAGAACTCAAAGCCACCAAGGGCTCAGAAAAGCTGTTTGTTCATGCACGTGTCACGTTACAATCCATAGCTCACAAAATGAACCAAAGAAACAACCTTAGGAAGGCAGCACAGGAAAATGGAAACATGTAAAACATCCTCTGATATTAGCAACTTCTTCTGCGCCACGGCCACTTCCAGTAGAGGATGACCAGCATCAAGGCTATCTGAAATCTGACTTGCAGAGGAATCATGAATGATGAGAAGAGAGACAGCCAACAAACCAAACTGTAGTGTCACACGTCTGTAGCCCCAAGGGCTTCATGTCAGTAAGAAAAAAAGTGAATGAAAAAAAGCAGCCAGCTGTCTTATAATTCATGTTTTGTTTAATCCTCAAAATGGTCAGAAAAGTGATGTGCACATGTGGCATGTCTAATTAATACTCATCATATGTGTATTTGTGCATCACACAGAGTAGGGATGGATCTGACTCTGCCATATGCCTGTTCCTCTTTTCAGACTGTGGGTACTACATACACACATTCATGCATGCCAGTATTCTGCCGTACTACAGATCTGATAATATTCATCACTATCCTGAAAAACTGTGCTCTTAGAACACTATGTAAGAAAGAGGTAATCATACATATTGACATTCCTATTTTTCTTGTGTCTACACTTATTTACAGGAATTTCTCTTATTTACATTAACTGTGTGTCATTGGGATATTGCCTCCTCTGCCATGACAAAAAGATGACACAAGGAAGAAAAATCTTGTTCATTACCAAAGACAAAATGCTTTGAAGACAAAAGAACAACAGGTAACGAATCTTGATCTAGTTTAAACATTATGGACTCCTGCAACCTTAGTAAACCAACACAGAAAAGAGGAAGCGCTATGAAAAATGAGGAATATAAGAAAAACAAAACCAAAAATTAACTGTACATAACCCCACACATACTAAGGAGTGAGAGGTATAAACTATTCACAATGATGAAACTTCTGTTCTATTTAGAACAAAATATTAATTTCTGTGCAGCTATTCAATAGCTATACATAGCAACAGATCACGGGATTGCTCAGTCTTAAAAATGTATTTAAATACCGTCAATTGTTCCAGAGGAAGGAGAAAAGACTATACTGAGAAAGCCTTATTTAGTAAGAAAGTGATGGTAAAAATAGATTCTGATTAATATGTAAGATCAAAAGGAAAGCAGATGAACTCCTCAGAAAAGCAAAATGCCCATGAGAAGAATCTCCTGCAAAGCTACCACATGCACAAGGGAAATTCCCTGGAGATTCCAGATTTTTTTTATTTGTGGAAGGTGCATCAGAAGGAGCTCCTCTTATCTGTGGGAAAAGGATTACAGGGGGCTTATTGGGGAGGGGTGGGAGGGGAAGGGAAGGGGGTTATGTAGAAAACTTGTGTGGAAGGAAAGGGAATTCTGTATCTCCACAAAACTCCATTTGATTACTTATTAAGCCCCATGGGAAGGTATCACTGGAATATAGGACTATTCAGAAAGAGGAATTCCTGCTTCCAGAACCTCTACCTCATTTCCAAAACTCTAAGGACTTATGGGCAATTTCTCAGACACCATAATTTCTTTGATCACATCAGTATAGAGAAGTTCTTAACAATGCTGGTTCCAGGATCAGATGGATGCACAGAAGGTTAAACTGGTGAGTGGTTTAACACAGACAAAAACAGTGATACATTGAAGACTATGATTTCTTCACCATCATGTGGGTTTTTAAGCTGCCAAATAATTAAATAGAATCCTGTCCACAAAACAGTAACTTGAGCAGGCACCTCCATCTATACCATTGCATTATTGTCCCTCAAACACTCAATGCACCTGGACTTATTATACATGTGAGATACTTACAAGACATACAGTTGCTATGAAAGACTTACAATAAAATTAAGGAAGAGGTTCAGGGTTTTTTCATTCTTTTTTTTCTTTCTCTTCCCCCAGCCCTATAAAATCTGATGTAGTCACTTCCTGTGAAACCCTGCAGGAGACAGCCCTCTATACCTGCTTGGAACCAAACCTTTATAAAGAGCCAGACTTCCTTGTCCACAGGGGCAAAACATGGTCGCAGGAATCACGCAAGTGCACGCATACACAAAAACAGAAGGATGAGAGGAAGAAGAAATAATGAACAACTGTAAGAGAGAAGTGGTGTCCATACCCTGGTAAGGTCCATGCCAAGTTTGAGTTGGGAGATGAGATGAAGAATCACACTACGTTGATCATCCATGACTCCTAAATCCTCCTCTTCATTATCTTCAGTATCTGTCATTTCATCTTCAACTACGATCAACTCAGAAGCTGAATGCTGAAATTAAGAGGAACATCACCATCTGGACAGAAAGATACAGTATGGTTTTCTTCCTATTATATATGTTTAAAAACAGAGCTGTCTCAAAGGAACCAAAGACAGCTTCTGTTAAACCAAGAAAAGGTGTAAATTCAAAAATAAAAAAATTCCAGTGATGGATTCATAGAGCTTTTTGATCCCATCCGCAAAATGTGAGTGGTTAGGTATCAGATGCTAATTTACATATTATCTTCTCATACTATATTGCAGTGATGCCAAACAAAAATCATAGCATTTTAAAGTAACAGGTCTTCTATTTATTAAACAGAAATACAGAGCTGTAAATGAGTCTTCAAGACATTGTTTCACAAACCTCTCTAGCCATTATTCATACCTAGTTGTTGCATGACCTGATATCACACTATTTTTTCCCACCTTTCTTCTACTCAACATCCAAGTTAGGTATCTAAGAAAGCTAAGACTATTCTTGAAGGAGATAAGAAGAATACTATAATTGGGGAAAAAAAAAACAACAAAACCAGAGATATTAGATTTTGGGGGTTAAAGCAATACTGTGAGTCTTTATGACATTTGTCATTTTTAACACTAGGCTGCTTCATTTGCACGATAACGCCAGTAACAACCCAGTTTTCAGACACAAGCTGCAGATCAGGACATCCTCCTTTACAAGGAACTTTACAGCAGAAAGCAATAACAATTTGTGATGTTTTATTTCATTTCTCCTCAGGGTTTACAATATATTATTAACAATAATCCAACAGGTGGCAGTTATTTTGCTCAATCCATTGAAACCACTCTGCAAGCCTTCCAGATATGTATTCAGGCAATCTGTTTGTACTATAAAAAAGTTGGGTTATATAACTGAAAAATTTACAGCCCAGCATTTTGTTACTGCCCCAGGATTCCATGCTGTAAACGAGACACCGCTACCTGCAGAAGTCAGCATTCCTTCATGTTAAACAGCACTTCTGCAGAACCAGCTATTTCATTACATGAAATGAGAAATTTTTCATCTCACTGCGAAAGTCTTTGCAACTGAAAAGTTTCACTCAAACCAGCTTATACTCAGAATTGGGTTTCAAAGAAATATTTCTGAATGATCACACCAGAGATCCCTCAGGTGAACAGCAGCTTGTGTAAGGAGAGTGTCTCTGAAATTTAGTGACTACAGATGACTCCAAGATTTCAATGAAGTGTCTCCTCTCTCTCTATTTTTTGTAATTAAATAAATGTTTAGGTAGCTATTCTTTTGAGAATAGCTATTTGGTAGAAGCAAAGAACATTTGAAAGACATATTACTTTATTTAGAAAGGAGAATATGTAGATTACATAAAACAAAATCTCATGAGTTGCTGTCACCTCAACAGTTTGGAGCTCTTCAAAAGGACAAAAACCACACTTTCTTCCTCCCATCCCTCAGAAAATAACAGGATAGAACAATAAGCCTTTTCCTCCCAAAATGCACAGTATTATTATCCAACAGGCACCTTACTGACCAATTCAATTAACATGAAACTTGACAACCTCATACAAAATTATCAGCCAGGGAAACATAAAGCACCGAAGCCTGGCTCAACTGTACAGCCTACGATTCATTTGGGGGGAGTGTGGAAAAAGCAGTAGCAGAACTTACAGTAGATGCTTCCACAGGAGGCTTCCCTTTGATCCAGCTTGACCTCATTGAGAGCACTGAGCTGGTGGATAAGCACTGCTGCTTCTGTTACTGCCATGAACCGAGCTCGATGCAAACAGGCTCCGGCAGGAATTAACAGTGCTAGGAAAAAAGCCAGGGAACCTCCCCTCCTCATTCCCACCTCCTTTTTTTTTTTGGCTATCGAGTTGGAGAGTGTGCACCAGATGTCAATCTGCTCCTTGCTTTTCCAGTTGCATGGCACTGAGATCAGTGAGCTTCACTGCACACAGCTCCAACTGGGAAATGATGCTGCTGTTTCTCAAAGGTTACCCTGGTGGATCCAGGAGGGGAGCAGGAGGGAGGGGGCACATGAGTGAGAGAGAGGTAGGATGCTTTCAGGTGAACATGTAATAGCTGCTAACCTCAGTTGTTCACAGCATCAGTTTGCAGCCTAAATCATACATTAAGAATTTTCTTTCTCTCCCCATGACAACACATTCAATCAGGGACAGAAATCCTTCTTTCTTTCCTGCTGTATAAGCTTTTCTCATGCCTTTCAAGAGTTACTAACAAAACAGCAACTCTCATCGCTGCTCTACAAAACATGCAGCAGGGACAAGCAACCCTATAAACCATTTATGTGCTCAGGAAAGTAAAGTTTGCATTTTTTTCAATGGAAGTGATATGGTTTAGTGATGGCCCTGGCAGTCCTGGGGTAACAGTTGGACCTGATGACATTAAAGGTCTTTTCCAACCTGGTTCATTCGATGATTCTATGAAAGACTTTCTGCTCATCAGGGAGGATGAGTACAATAACATTAGGAGAGTGTTTAATGACCATCTGCAATAAGGACCATAATTTTAATTAACTATAACCTATTTTAAGAACATGTGCAAGGGCACCAAAATTCCACAATTTTACTACTAGAGCCAGCGACATACAAGTGACCTTCAGTGCATGTAGAATGATATCAACTATCTGCATCTTTTCACATTTGCAGAAACTAAGAACTTCAGTAGAGGTTTACAATTTATGTCACAGGAACTGAACAGCAGCCATCTTCAGTAAACCATATCCTTTCTGTACTTCCCTCTCTCATTGGCTGTTCTAAGGAATTACTGAACTGCTTTTTAAAGCAGAGAAAATAGACATTTTCAACTAACAGACACTTCCTTTAAAAAAACCCAACCAGGTAAAGTACAACAACAGGAGTGTGGACAAACAGCCCTAAAAGACAAAGCTGCTGTATTAAAAAAAAAAAATCATAAAGGCCCAATCAGGTTTTTAATTCTTTTTTCCTTTTTTCCTCCACAGAAATAGCATGCAGTTTAATAGTTACCAGTGCGTAAGCATTCAGTAGAATGCAAAAGATTATGTGGAATGATTATCCTTTAATGGCAGCTTTTCTGAATCATCAGACACAGGCGTACTCTCCACCTCCCCCCAGCATAATTGCAAAGCTGAACTAGGAAAGCAGTGATTTGCTCCATTCCTGTGTGGTCAGAGCATAATGGAGCTAAAGCTATTGAGCTGTGTGCAGCTCAGCTTTGGAATGAACAGCACAGCTAGGCTGGGGTGCTAACCCTGAGAATCAAATACTGAACCAAGTACAATTAAGCACCAAAAAGAGGCTTATACTTAAAATAATTTTAATCAAAATGAGTTTCCAACACTGGGCTGAAGCACCAGCATTTTTCATAAAAATCTGACTGGAAAACCACATGAAGGGATTCACTTCAAAGTTTAAAACACTGAAGAGATGAAAACACATACTAGCAGAGATCTATTTTAAACAGGTCACTTCATTAGAACTGGGACTGATAAATTTAGAGAGGTCATCTGCTGGGATATGAAACAGATGTTCTAGTCAGCAGCCTTCATCAGAAAACATGCTGATTCTGTTTTAACAGATGAAACCTGTAAGGGAAAGAAAACAGTTTCTGAATGGAATAGTCTGCATTTAAAAGAACTGTCTTCAGGAAAAGATGCTTTGACAAGCCTGGGACAGAACCAAGAGTTAGAAGCTATGTTCCTGTAAAAGGATAGCTTTCTATGATGGCATGGAGTACGGATCGATAAGGGGAGAGCAGTGGATGGTATTTGCCTTGACTTCAGCAAGGCTTCATCCACCTTCCAAGGGACTGAGGTGAGGCTGATCAAACTACAGTTCCCCAAATGCTCCTTGCCCTTCTTGAGCATAGGAGAGACATCTGCCTTCTTCTAGCCTTTGTGAACCTCTCCCAAACATTATGACTCAAGACAATATCAAGACAATAGATGGTGGCCCTGCAATAACACTGGCCTCTTAGGTGCATCCCATCAGGCCCCATGGAGTTACATATGGGCAGCTTTAGCGCTGCCTAACCTGTTTCTCCTCCACCAAAGCCTTCCTCCAGACTTCCCTTCTAATCTCAAAAGCCTGGGATTCCTGAAGGAGGCAAGAGAAACACCAGAGCAAAGAAGGCACTTTCTCCACTACAATAATAAGCAGAAACCATATTTATATTGACAGGGGCACACTGAGAACTTGAATAGGCCTCACAAAGCAATTCTTCATATAATTACACCAAAAATATTCTAAGAATTTTCATTAAGGCATTACAAAGGTTTTATGCAGTATGAAAAGAACTGTAGCCAGGAGCAAGAGGATGAATCTTAGGAACTTAAAAAAATCCAGATAAAAAGACATCATTTAATAATATTCCAAGAGAAGTAGTCCACAAGTGTTTCTAGATTAAAATAAAAAAAAAACAAAACAAAACAAAACCTGAGATACTAAAAAAGTAACACTGTATGAAGCATTTCTGCATTGAGAGAAAGATAAAATAAATTACTTGCAGAGCTTGTTCAGAAGCAACGTTAAACAGAATTAGCATTTTAAGACTAGGCAAGGATTGCCATACTTTCTATAGTCATGTAATTACAATTAGTTCTACCAGTGCACATAAAAGTCAAAGGCCTCATTTTGATTTTCAGATTCCCTTCATTAATGATATAGATTTGCAAGCATCATTTACAGTTGCACTTGTGTTATTTGAGAGCTTGCAAACAGGTTTCCTGTGGGTGTAAGATCAAATGTAATTCTGTAAGGTCAGACAGCTTTAGCACATTTACACAATTGTGACAAATTGGCTCCAGAAACTTTTCGCCAGCCTCAGCACCAAAGTTAAGAGTTCTCTTTGTAAAGTAGACACAGTAAGAATACCCCAAAAGTAGTAATATATAATGAGCTGTCAGCTTCTTATACAACTTGTCACTCTATCAGAATCAACAAAACTGCAGGAACTTGTGTCACTTGCCTTCTCCCTGGCAGCAATGTCATGCATGACAGAAAAACACGCAAGCCTTCAGCACCCATCCCTCATCAGCAGTGATGTAACTCTCAAATGTAGCTTGTCCATTAAGTTGTACTTATTAAATTATTTTATATACAGACTAGCATATTAGCATGCTATTGTGGTTGCTTGTCCCTGGCTGGATGCCAGTTGTCCACCAAAGGCAATCCCCTGCTCAGCTGGACAGGAGAGAGAAAATATAATGGAAGGCTGGTGGGCTGAGCTAAGGACAAGGAGATCACTTGCCCAGTACTCTCATGGGCAAAACAGACTCAACCTGGGGAAATTTAATTTATTACCAATCGACTCAGGGTAGGATACTCAGAAATGAAATCAACTTTTAAAAACACCTTCCCCCCATCCCTCCCTTCTTGGGCTTAATATCACTCATGATTTCTCTACCTTTCCCCCCCCCAGCAGCACAGGGGGATGAGGAATCAGGGTTGTGGTCAGTTCATCACATCGTCCCTGCTCCTTCCTCCTGTCTTCCCCTTGTCCAGGTGTCAGGTCCCTCCCACATGTAACAGCCCACAAAGCTCTCCAGCTTGGGTCCCTTCCATGGGATGCAGTCCTCCAGGAACAGACTGCTCCAGTGTGGGTCCCCCGTGTGGTTACAAGTCCTGCAGCAAACCTGCTCCAGTGTAGGCTCCTCTCTCCATGGGGCCATGGGTCCTGCCAGGAGCCTGCTCCAGCACAGGCTTCTCATGGGATCACAGCCTCCTTCAGGCAACCCCCTGGTCCGGTGTGGGGTAGTCCATGGGCTGAAGATGGAGATCTGCTCCACTGTAGACCTCCATGAGCTGCAGGGGAACAGTCTGCCTCACCATGGGCTGCACCACGGGCTGCAGCAGCATCTCTGCTCCAGTGCCTGGAGCATCTCCTCCCCTCCTTCTGCACTGACACTGGTGTCTGCAGGGCTGTTTCTCTCACATATCCTCAACTCTTCTCCTCCAGCTGCTATTGTGCAGCATTGTCTCCCCCCTTCTTAAATAAATTAAGAGGTACTACCACCATCACTGACAGGCTCAGACTTGGCCAGCAGCTGATCCATCTTGGAGCTGGCTGCCATCTGGGCTTGGAGTGTGAGAGAGAGGGCCAAAGTCTTTATGTAATCCTGGATACATCATTCATCACAGATAGGTCAAACTATAGAAGCCATTGGTAGAAAATGAAAAATTGTCTACAAAGTGTCCAGAAATTAATTTCTTACTAATTAGTTGTGTTTGGTAATTCAGGTCTCCAGAGAAAATAAAATTCTTCAAACTAGGATTATCAACGATTCAAATAACTCTTTTTGTGTGTGCGTGGATAATTTTATATATATATATAGTGGTTTGTTGTTTTGTTTGAGGTTTGGTTTTTTTTTTCATTGAATATGCTAAGCACACCACTGGATGTTCAGAAAATGTCTCTAGCTAGGGACAACAGCAAGGATCAAAGTGTGGCAATGTGAGCAGTCTGTCTATCACACATGATTAACTGGATGCACGTAACAGCAGCTACCTACTGAATCAAGCAATATCTAGCTCTCTTTAGGCAACCCTTCCTTCACTGTGAAGCAAGCAAAGTAAAAATGTATCTTGATACCAATACTTCATAAATATAGACAAGCTGACATACAGATGATGCAAGCAAAGACAATAATTACAAAACTTCTATCATAGGTGACAAATAGTTCTACGATCTTTTTCTTTCCCAAAAAAAAACAATCTGACAAGCATCTGGAGGCCAGCACATTATCCAGATATTCACCATTCTGAGAGCTTTACTAATGCTTTTTTGTTAATGTTCTGCAGAAGTATCTCTGGGAACAGAAGTCTTTTCACCCTTGAAGATAAAGGTCAAAAAGGTTCCTTTTCCTGCACTGCAGCTGTGTTTCACTCTGACCTGTGACCATACTTAGGGGTGAACATAATATAGTAGTGATGAGAATCAGGTAACATAAGAGATTTAAGAAGAAATAGGGTTGATTTCTTATCTTAAATGAGGAGGAAAAACATGTAACATGAAACAAAGGGCATCTACGTTTATGTTGCAGTACAGCCTGCATAAGCCTTCCGAAAAAATATTAGAAACTAACCATGAAAATGATTATGTTAAGTATAAAGAATCAATCAGTGACTTAACATCCTTTTAGAGGTCCTCATTTGGGTTACCCACAGCACTGTAATCCTGTAATGCACCAAATACTGTTTGTTGGACAACTTTCCCCCTACATGTTCATAACTTCTTCCTAAGACAATTCCTCTTGCAAATTTTGATTTTCATAAACCTAATGCAGTCAGTCCTGAAAAGCAGCTGAAATGCAGCTAATTCCCAAACACAGACTCAACAGGAAGAGACTAAGTACCAGCACCAGTCCAGACATCTTGCGAGTGTCTTTTATGAAATGAGAGCTACTGAAGCACAGCACTGTTTAACCTGAATCCTGAAACACAAGAAGACTTTGCAATATTGCATAAATACAAACAGAACTGGGAATAAGTATTTTTCATGACTGGTATCATCAGAAAGAAAGAGCAACATGATACTACAAGAAATGCTCATAGAAAAACCCTATGGACTTGTCGTAAATTGAAGCAAAAAACCTTGAAGGCTAGCATAAATCACAACAGTAAATGTTATGCTAACCTAAACCCACAAGAAATACAGTATCACATCATAAACAATTTTAACAAAACCTAATGCAATAAAGATACTAGTGAAGAATAATTTCCTGAAAGATACTCACAGTTTTGTTACATGCTTATTTATAACTTTTGGAGAGCTGAAGACAAAAGACTGCACTGAGCTGCAGGCTGGTAAGGAAGACTAACATGGAGGAAAGTACAGCATAAGGCTGTATTAAAAGGGATCATCTCTAGAATAAGATCCTTGCAGAGAAACCTGAAGAACTAGAAACAACTTGCCCCATGCTCCTGAAAAGAAGGGAAAGTCAAACACCTTTTGGTAAGGGACCCAGCAGGCAATTTTAGTTACCCATGTGATAGTACAGCACATTGATAAGGTAAGGAATCATACTCAAACAAACCTTTGCTCCCACAGAGAAACTGCAACAGTTTGTGCAGAAAGGCTGTCAGACCTCCACTGTTGGAGGTGTTCAAGACTTGACTGGACATGATCCTCAGCATGCTGACCTGAGCAGCTCTGCTTTGAGCAGAGTGTTGAGTTGTAGGACCTTCAAAGGTCCCTTCCAATTGGCATGGAGTACTCTGTGATTCCATAATGATTCTGCTTGCAAAGCCCCATAACTGAAAGGTTAGGAAGTCACAGAACTGGAATCATTCAGCCAGCTGTAATTCTCTTCTCTTTTATGTCACTTAGTATGCTACCTAAGCAAATTCATGGTAGAAACATGCTATGATGTTAGTCAATAACATACCATTCACATACACAAACAGGGCACAAAATGATGGACAACTACAAACTCAACCTTTACAATCATCTGGTCTTGCAATACTAACCTATATGTAAATCGAGTTCTTGCAGTGCTATTTCTTGCATGCAGCATCACATGCCAGCATATTTGTAAGAGGAAAGAAATGGTAAAGACAAGTAATTAAACACAAGTAATATTAACAATCTTTCCCCTTGTTATACCCCAATGCTTATTGAACCATTCTGACTCTTCCTGCCATTTCTTGACCCATCCACTATACACACTGTTACTGCTGCCACAAACACACACACATTCAATGTATATATGAAACTAGAAGACTGTTACCTTTTATATTGGTAAATTCTTGAGGCCAGTGGAATTTTCTGCTTGAAAAGCTTGTAAGATTTGTTTTGAGCCTGATGATTCACTTGGTGCATCTCAGACTGTGAAGACAACTGCCCTGCCTCGCTACACTACAACATAGAAAAGTCCTGCCCCTCTCTTTCCAACTCCACCTCTGAGACAAAGTTTTATAATGAAACACTTTCATCCCAGCTGTTTCCATATCCAGGGTTTTTCAAAAAAAGAATTACTGGAATTCATCACCACAAGCAGAAAACCCCATCTTTTTATAGCAAGAGCAGATGGAAGAGCCGAAGCCAGGTTGGGTACTGCCTTGCTAAGATAGATAAAGCAATTCCAACCTGAGACAAACACTCATTTTAGAAGAGTTCAGCCCAACTTACTAAAATCTAGCTAAGATATTGACAGTGACAGTCTTAATGAGATGGGTAAGTTTACTAATGGGCCGTATTGCCAAACCCATACATAAACATACTAAGAAATAAAACTTACAGCACAAAGCAAATCAATTGGCATACAACCAATCAAATAGTGCAGAATCCTGAAATAAAATTAACATTGGCTTGAGAGCTCACTTTCCAGAGGGCACAGGTTTTATAATGAACAGAGTAAGAAACTGATCCATTTTAACTCAATTTTTAAGCCTTACTGCACAGGAACCTGAGTTCTTTATATCTCAATGATTTGTTTTCACCAATTTTCACTAGTAATTATGGAATACCACATGAACCAGAGCCACATGTTTATTGAAATTGGATGTAAATTTTGTATCAAAGCTTCATATTTTTATATTAAGAGAAATATTACTGTATTATATAGACAGCAGCTGGAACACACGCATTTTGGAGATGGGAGTAAATCAGCAAAATGCAATGGCTTTGGCTGGAGCTAAATGATTATTAATTATTTGCATAAACAGTTTCACTGGAGATCATTTGCTGACACAGTAAAGGGTCCAGAATGCTAGCAAAATCAAACTCAGCTAGATTATCTTAGTCATCGTCAGTGCTGCTGCAGCAGGCTTAGGCTCATTTCATTTTACTTTTAGTGTAATTGTGCATTTAATCCTTAAATATACCTTTACTTGGTTACCCTTAAATATACTTTCAATTGATTATCACAGATTTCATTTCTTAGATGGCCTGCTAGTGAATGGATTAACTGGTACCACCTTTGCCTAGAGATTAATTTATCTATCCAAGTCATTACAGACCATTTATTGTGCTCTTTGGCCCAAAAAGTACTTAATCATGCAGAAGGCAAAAAGCAGAGCACATTCAGAGATCCTGGAATGTCTATGCTAAACAGTGAAAAAGGACTCTGTAACACAGCAAATGTTCACTTTCCCACCCTGATCTGTTCTCTTTCCATTACTGCACCTGCGGCTAGCACTGTATATTTATGGCTAAACTGATCTTCCAACATCAATTACAGAGATTTACGGCAAGTACAAAAAAGAACTAGGAAACACTAGGAACAATTTACATTACGAAACAACCCACAGTCCTGGGCAAGTCTGCTGAGACACAGATAAATAAAGAAAAGGTAATACTGTATCTAATTTTAGTTTCTAAAATTGCAGGAGCACATTTAAAATTATTTCTTAGCATCACTAACACATTCTGTGACAGCTCTAAAGGCTATTACATCTTCTGCAAAGGATGAAGTATCATCATATTAGGATGTATACAACTTCAGCTTGAAGGCAACTAGCACCTGAAGAGACTGGACAAAAACAAATAATCTTTTAAAAATCAAGAACTAAACAATTCAGTACTTCCTGCAAATAGTGCAATTCCTTCTTACAGTTGAAAACATCAAGGTTTCAGATCATCTTTGATCAGATCACCTAGGAGACTGAAATACCTTCAATAACCTGGACTCAACTGCCCTTGCAATCACCATCACAATTAAAAACTGGTTTAGCAGTTAGATAATCAGAGCTAAAGCCTCAATCCTAGAGCTAAAACTTCAATCCTATTAAAAAGACACTTCAATATGGAGCATGTGTACAGGGAAAGTTAGAGACAAGAAAGCAGAAAGACTGCATAGATACCAGATCCACAGGATGGAAAGAATCAGCTGTCATTGCATTTTAAGGAATAAAAATTACATGAAAAGAGCTAAATCACAGATGTACCTCCAGCATAATTTTTGTAATAAATCTTAACTAGATTGTTAGATCAGAAGAAAAATGATCCCTTCATTCTCAGGTCCCACATAAGAACAGCCTGTTACCCACCTACATTTAGCTGCCAGGGGAAACATTTGGCCTGCAGTTACATTTTGTCAGCCCAGAAGGGGAATTCTGATACCCAGAAAGACCATCAGTTGAACTAGAACAGTAACTCACACATGGAAATGATATATACCTTTATTCTACTTTGGTGCCAAGTTTATTATACCTGAACTCACAATGAGACTCAGTATCTTAAAACTAACCAATTCCAGCATTTTCTGAAGAGAATTTCCTTAAATGATGGAAGCAGGGTCCTGTTTACTGCAGACTGAGCAAGTTCATGTCACAGCTCTGAAGAGGGTACTCTGGCAAATTCAACACCAGGTTTGTCATGTTCTGCTTAAAGGCAAAAGCACTAAGAAGTACCTTAAAATTTTAGCTTAGCTTATGCCAAAGAGTCCAAAGTATTTCACCAGGGGATGCACAAAAAATAGTATTTTACAGCAACTCACACCAGGTAGAGAATAGCTCTTTTTAACTCAGCCCTTATCCCTGCTTCCACTTTATGTTTCCAGTGTACAGATCAAAAAAATCCAAAAATGGAAACTAAAACTTGGAAAGTATGAAAAATAAAAGTGCTTGATCCACCCTTTCATTGTCAGGGGTTACTTCTTTCAGTGATGGTAACAGGGCTCTTTAACTTCATACTGTCCTGCGTCACAACCCTAAAACCGAAACTCAGCTGGGAAGATAAACAGCAATATCAAAAAAGGACAATCTAAAATAGGTAAAGAACACACAAGAAAATAATCTCTGCCACAAAATCTTGTACTAACTGGACAATTTTAAGCAATACCCAAAAAAAAAATATCCCTGTATACAGAAGCAAGAAACACCCTAACTAACAAAAGCAAGTAAGCACCAACACATTATCCAAAGAGAAGGATCTTTAGCTGCTGTATTATTTCACCGGGGAGAATCTTTGCATCCCTGAAACCCTGACTGCAACAGACCAAAAAGAAAAGTTTTACTTCAGTTATCTACAGCAAAGCTCAACTTCTAACTCATTATATCCCTCAAGAATGCTTAAGTTTTCAAAGAAAATCGTATCAGATGAACCTTGTTATTCCAGAGGAGAATTATAAAGATCCATGCCTCTTCATAAAAGTATAAAAGACCCCATGCCAGAGATAAAGTCCCTGTTTTGTTAATTATGTTCCTTAATGCACTGCAGCAAAGTGTCTGCATGGTGTGCCAAGAATTAACACAGCTGTCATGAAAGACATTCAGCCACTTGGTCGCGTTGCCAGGAAACCGCTGCCTGCCAGCCTGCTATATAGGAAAGAATCCTCAGCACTCATCTTTCCCCCTCACCGAAAATCTCCACTTTCTTTTTAAAATCACTGCTGACCTGTGTACATAAAATTACCTTTCCCTTATAAGCAAATTCTATAATATAAGCAGCTGAGTTACTTGTTCCTCAAGAGTAGTAATTTAACAGCTTTTTCTATTTCAGATTAGAGGTCAATTCACAGTTTGGTCAGTACATTTACTGTATTATGCCAAGAATTAGACAAAAAGCTCTCTCCTATTTCTTTGGGGTATAGCTTCTGTCCAAGAGATAAGAGATTATATCATTAAAAAGTACAGATTTTAAGAATAAAAATCTAGGCCAAGTCAAAGAATAAGCTGGAATTGACAGCACAAAAAGAGGAAACAGCACCCTCTTCTCATAATGTCTGTAAAAAGCAAGATTCACTTCTTTTGGCAGGAATATTTTGAAAGATGAGCCCCATTAATATACTATCAACTTCTTCAAATGCCTAGTTTGGGGTTTATAAGAAGAAAATCATTACAAGAAATAAGCTTCAGTTGAATGATATTTGTGGATTCCACTTTTCTACATTTAAAAGGAGCTGCCAGATAAATAAAAAAATCAGGGCCTTCAATGTCAAAAAAAAATGTCAAACAATGACATCTAGATGTGTTTTCTCATTCTCTGCTGTTGCCATCACAGTTATTATCAACAATGTATCTGGACCACAAAACAAGTGGTATGAAATGATTTGCGGTTGCTTTTATATATAATGACACATATTGAGTGATTAGCACAGTCAGTGCTAATTGAAAATGAACTTGGACATACAACAGGCCAGAATACATTTAATAATATGCTTAAAAACTGCATACAGAATTGTTAAAAGTGTGAAAGTGTGTGAAGTCGAACACCTTTGATAACTTTGGAGGGTGTCCAACATCATCTCCTGGGTAGCTACCTGGCTCATCCTTAGCAGCATAACAGTTCTGTTGCTTAGAAGATTGTTCTCTTATTCAAAGCCTGCTCTCTCACCTTCCTTTCTCTAGAAACAACAAGCAGCTCCAGCTTCCTGTTCAACACTTTGCTCAGCTTTGGAGAGATGGGCAGGACCTGCAGCACACAAGAGAAACTTCAACTTCTCTCCCAGAAAAGGATCTGATCTGAGAGGTGCAGCCTCTGTAACAGGGCATGACAACTTGTTTGATATGAAGATGAGTATCCAACAAAAGCATCAACATATGTAGATGCAACTGTTCACCTCTTACATAATTCAGATTTTGTACTTGAGCCTTCCAGTGGGGCACTGGCATGTTGATTTAAAATGATCAAAACTGAAAAATACATCAGTTACATTGAAAAGAACACTTCAAATTGCGAGCCAACAGTATCAATCTCAGACACCAATAAGCACACAGGGACTCAGCAGAAATGAAGACACAGGTTTGGAAGTAGCTTGAGGGAATGAATCCTGATTCAGGCCATTTTCCTGGGACAAAATTGAATTTCTGCATAATAAACTGTACTATCATAACAAATATTACACACATGAATCCAGCTGCTTCTTGTTGCTCAGCAATCCACAAACTTCCATTTACTGCTTCTGTCAAAATCACCATCTTCAGCTCATCTTTTCATAACTTAATCTTATTTATTCTTTCCCAACCACACACACACATACACACACACCCCCGTTTTAGGATTAATGGATTAATGCCTCAGGGCCTCCAAATACAGGGTGATGATTTCAGGAAGACTGCCCACAAAGCACTGAGGATTCTGTACTACAAACAGTAATATGCTCCCTTGATTAGATCCTTCTCTTCAAGAGTACTCCTTTCTCAATAAATCATGAATTCCACAAGCAAAGCAGTGCCTCAAGCTGTAACAGCAACTCAGTATCTCTCATCAGCAAGCAATGGGAAGAGACTGGACCTTAGAAAAAAAATTGTCATTTAAAACAAGATGTAAATAGCTCCACTCAACTGCAAAATGATACCCTGAGATGAGTTAAATCAGTGGCTTCATGTTCTTGCTGCAACAACCATTTGACTTTACCAGGTGGTCAAGAATACAAACATCTAAAAAAACCAATGAAACAAACTGCAGTGTATCACTGAGTAAGGTGGTAACTCCCCAGACAATATTCTTGAATACCTATTTGTCTTAAAAAAGCACTATCGGAACTGCAGCTGGCTTATGTGAAAAACAAGTTACACAACTTCCTAATAAAAAGCAATTACAGATAATTTAAATCCTGTGATTAATGTACACTAGGAATTTGAAATTATTAAGGACAGATCTGGAAGAGGACCAAAGTAACACACAACTAAAAAAAGGTCAATCTGGTTTATCCTTGGATTTTTTGAACTATATTCAATTCAAGATACTACAAACAAATTGGAAAAACAAACAGCTTTATTGATGTCCCCAGCCATTACACGTTTTGTTAAAGGCAATATAATTTAATTTAAGCCATTCCAACTGCCAAAGAGCATTCACTAGTAGTAGAAAATTATTTCTTCAGCTCTCTCAAAAACTTCTTCCCAGTTCTCCAGGTCTCACATGCTTCAGGTGCCCTACAATCTGTGGGGTCTCAGAGTGAAGTGTTTTCCTGATGGACAGCACTGGTAACCGAAGCAGACAGTAGAAGCTGGAGAAGTTTGTCATGGTGAGAGACTTTCAGTGCATGAGATGCCTGATACGCAGCTGTGAGCTTCCTCAGAGAGTCGATGCTTCAGAACTGCCCTTTACCAAGTAAATGCCACAAAAGCACAAATCAACAGGCTGGTGCAAGATGATGTGGACAAGTTCTGCCCACAATCACTTAACAGGAAAAGGGGTCAGAAAACAATATGGTTTTACAATTCAAAGTATAGTCAACGATGCTCAAGAGACAACCAAGAGCAAACAGGAACATGGAAGAACAAGTAGCAAGCGGATGTTGTGGTCCTAATTTCTCCTCTCTTTCTCAAACCAGTATAAAAAGCAAACAGCTTTTTCAATCACCAGGAGATAGAAATGTGTACTGACAGTCTGTTAACTGCTTTTATGACTAGAGACTGCATGCTTGCCACAGTCCGCTGTCCAAAGTACCTCAGAGAAGCAAAGGCACACCGCTGTATCATCAATGTATGTTTCTAGTTTTTAAACTGCACTTTTGCATGAAACTTGGCATTTTCACAACTAATTTCTAACAAAGAGGACACTATAAAGAAAAAAAAGTATGACAAGTAATTACTAAAAGCACCTACAATTGTACATAGAATCACAGAATCAGCTAGGTTGGAAAAGACCTTTAAGATCATCAAATCCAACATTTACCCCAGGACTGCCACGTCCACCACTAAACCATGATGCATCTAACCAAAGTCAAGTCTCAGATACAGCAGGAATAGCCTAGAGCCCTAGTGTGCTTACCTCTGTATTTGGCTGTAGTGCCGGTCCATCCTGGGCTGCAGATGGAACTATTGCCCATGTAATGTTGGCACTAGCAGTTGATAAGGAGCTGAGAGCACCATTTTTCAGTTGCTCCGTGGAGTGTGACTTGGGCCCAGACCATCCCAGGATACCTTCTGAAGCAGAAAATAATCCATATCAGTTTACAACAGACAGATTACAGATTTCTTCCATTCATCTGATCATTTTACTAACATAAATCAATTGCCATCTCTTCTCCGCTTCCACACACAGTTTTACTTTGGTAACAAAAATACACCAGCATCTTCTATGCCAATTTATCTGTGATAAATATTTTTAAAAGTCAATGAAAGAAGATTTTTAAGTGTTACTCCTACCAGCAGATTGTATAATATTTATGTGTAATCCTATCTGACAAACCGCGGTAAGTAAAGCATGTATTCTCTATCACTATTTTAATAGTTACGAAGTTATCCAAGTAAACCCTACATTTCTTCTGCCTGAAATAGAGCTTTAAGTTTAGTAGCTGTATTTTATTTCTCTCTGTACTATTAAAAGCTCTTTCTAGACTAAGCATTAAAATGCTCTCTACTGGTCCCAAGACCACAGTTTAGAAGAGATCTCATTACAAAGACACACATTAAGTATGAATCAAACAAAATTAGGCATCAGAACAATCCTTATTCCTGGGGACACCCAATTTCCAGGATGCCAAGACAGAAAGAATGATCAGCTAACGCACAGATGTTCCTCTCTTACTGCTCTAAAACATACTATCAACATTCAAATCAGTAGCCCTGGGCATGGGGCTTAAATTTCAGTTATTAATTACAGGCTGCAATAAAATGCAGAGATATGGAAAAGAAAATCACAGCTCTTTAGCCATTACCATAATTTGTATGCAAAAATACAACTGGTGCCAGAGGGAGGATTTCCTTCTCTTATCACTGACAACTTTTTAAGATAGTGCAAATCAACACAAAGTACATTAAAGAACATGCAGCTTCTCCTCTCCGTATCACCAGGGTTGTCTGAGGTTGCCTCCTAATTAAAATGGTTTGATCTGCTGAGGTATATTAACATCTACATTATTAAAAAATGGGCCAAAAATCGTATAGCTGACCTCTTACCAAATTCTGAAGATAATTACAGAAAACTCCTCTCATCTAAAATGGCACTAAGTTATGAAGACATGACAAAACTTCAGGTCTACTTAGTGTGATTTTGTGGCACCACCCTTTGCTGAAGAAAGCATCAGCAAACAGCTAAGTATAAAATGAAAGATTTGAGTAATCAACAGGGAAAAAAAATCCAGCTTTTTTTTTTTAATTTGTATGTGTGTTTCACACAATAACCCAAATTTACCTTTGCCAAACGCAGAACACATCTCTGTTTCACTTTTAACCAGCCACAGAGAGTTTTATGGAGCACACTTATGCTCCTCACCCCTTGTGACCCTGCAGTAGCAAATCTCAATCTGTTTTTCTGTTTCTTCCTGTCAAACAGCAGAATATTGTGTTACTACTGCTATTTTCCTATTACAGAGAGACTGGAAAAAAATACTCAACTGACTTATCGTTATGCCAATCTTTGAAAACAAGTAATCCAATCTTTTCCTTGGGCTATCCATTTTCTCTCTGCACACACAGCCTATTTGGCCTTCACTGTAAGCAACATTTTGCTTAATCTAACTTCTGTAAATAAGCACAAGAAAAAGCTCCCACTTAAATAAATACCTTCCTCCAGGGGAAATTCTGAAGTGGGAACATTTACTTCACTATCACTTACATATTTTAAAACCACTATACTAGTTTTCCTCTTCAGTACAAACACACTGTAAAAAAACTATTTATTCCATCTTTCTCCACACATTTTAGAGACTGTTATAGAAACAGAAACTGTTAGAACAAGCATGTGTTTCCACCTGTCCCAAGGGCAATGGCACCCTCACAAACCAACAGATCTTGTCAGCTTGATCAATTTTTAAACAGATCTTAACAACATATTATGACTTAGCCCACACCAACAGGATGCTCAGAGTTCAGATCCAAAGGATAAAGCACATCTGTTTCCTCAACACCTCTGCATATGAGAAAAACTGTTTTGTTAAAGTCTGTCTGGAACTTGGACAGTTTGCAGAAGAGACACATACAGTAAAAGGTATTAGTCATATACCACAGAAGCCTAAACAAGTAAAAAGTCAGTTGAAAAAAAATGCCTAGTTTCAAAGTGTCACCAGAGAACCTTTGATGATCTTTAATCTATGAATCTGACATGTCAGCATTCTCGAACCACCCCAGTATAGCACTCCATCCCAATATAGCAGCCTACTTTTCAGGTAAAAGCGGAGTATGAAGACAGAACTCAACAGAAATAACCTTAAAATCAACTAAGATCAGAAGACAATCTCTATATAAAAAGTGAAAGGACACAACAACGTGGCTCCTTCTTTACTCGCATTATCAATTGTGCATCCAAATATTCTCATCTGCACTAGCAGAAATTACTCTTGCCACAAAATAGTGCAGGTAGTTGTTCTCTGTCCCATATTAAATCAAATTATTTTATTGGAGTTTACTCTCCACACACTAAGCGCCATCTATAATCAACCTGATCCACACTAACGGAGTTGCCATATTTGCCACATTATGGCACTCAGAATTTTCTATCACTAGATCAATTCCTGTTTTTTTAAAGACTTCAAGAAGAGAAAGAAAAAAACAACTGAAAACATAAAACCTAAACATGTATCTTCAGAGTTGGATAAGAACAGGAAGAAACTGCTGTCACTATTCTGTTTTTAAATTATTTTTTGCTCTGTTCTCAGTCATAGCCAAAGACAGCTGACAAAGGTAAATTCAATTCTTATTTTGATACATTTCACAGTTCTAAAGAAATGCTCCAGAAAGGCAGTCACAAATGACAAAAACATTCATAGTTACACAGCTACTTTACTGTTTGCTTTGATTCGGAGAAAACTCCAGGAACAAAGTTGCCAACAAAGTTTTCAAGCTGACAATCAGGTATTCTTTATTGCGGCACCAGGAGACACGGGGGATAGCTCCTCCTAACGTGTGTTTCCCCATTGCCACACAAGCCATCCTTTTATAGCCACTGGGCATACATACGTATTCATGAGGCTATGTATGGATTACATCATTTTCCAGAAGGTTCCCCGCATGTGTACAGAATTGTGGTGGTGGTCTCTGAGGGTCATTTACTTCTTCCAACAATCTTCATCACTTCTGGCAGCCTTTGAAGCACGCGCAGTAGATGCTCATACCAGTTTAACTGGTTCGTTAGCACCAGAGACATAATAATCCTCCTATCCTCCTACTTATCAGTTAGTTTAATTGTAGCCCATCCTGGACACCTGCCATTCCCAGATACTCCTCATCCCCGTGTCCTGTTCTTCTAGGCTGTTTTACTTAAAACTATGTCAACTACAATGATTTATCTTGTGAGAATTCTCAGTATGTCCTCTAGCTGTACTCTAATTTTTTTTCTCCATGTATCATGCACCTCAGTAATTTTCCATTGCTACTGTTACAAAGCCATCAAACTTAACATTACTTAAATCTAATTCTAAAGGTTTCTATATTCCATTTCGTGATTTTGTGCCCCCTTGTCTCAGCTTTAAGTACAAAGCACTATAGAAAATATCCAAAATAAAGCCTCTTTCCTGTTTCCTCTCAACATTTATTTCCACAGTGATGAACACACAGCAAACAAATCCACCAAGGCACAGCAGAATGCTTCTACGTAAGAAAAGTACAGCATCCAGACACAACCTACACTCCTTTCCCTATAGCAACGCTTTAGTTCATAAAATCCCATCTATTTCAGATGGCACAACAGACTGTTCTCCACACAAATGCTCTCAGAAGAAACGTGTTTTCCTTTCACAGGTGAATGCAGCAGAAGGGAAATTCTCCTCAAAGAGAGGGTTTACAAAGTATTTTTCAGTTAAGCAGTGTTGATAATTTTCTTTTGTTGGTTCTCATTTTCTAGGTACCTGATGTACCTTCAAACTGCATTTTTGTAGGACCACTGATGCACAAAATATGCTTAACATCTATCTCAATTCTGTACAAAAGCCTTTCTATTTTTAAGTCCTCTGGTCTTGGTTTATAGACTAAAAAATAAACCTTATGTTTTTTCCTGGCACAGTTGTAAGCTAACATCTATTGATAAAACTCTTGCAATATACTCTATATGCTAACCAATATCCCACTAACAATGCAACAGCTGGCCTCAAGGAGACACCAAGATTAGATCTAGATTCCTTCTGCTGCCGGGGACAAATGAAACAGTTTTGTTTCTCTGCTGAATCCTAAAGCAGGCTGAATCAGCAACAGCAAGCGGCAGCTGCACATCTGCTTTTTGGATTAGAAAGACAAGACAATGATTTATCTGCTAATGCTATATGGGGACTAGAAAATAGTATTTATCTTTAAAAGCAAAAAGAATATATAAGGAATAATGTATTAGCATTTAGATAGAACAGCAAATATTTTTGGTTATTCTTGACAGTTTCAAGTCCAGTGATGATCCATTTAAGGGAGACCTGACTCACCACACCAAATTTAGCAAATTACATCAGTAACAAAGAATATGTTGTCCTCTGTCTTCTTTCCTCACACTTCCCTGCCCAGAAGCATTAGGGGTGGAAAGGGAAAAGCATTTTTCTCTCTTCCTGCCATCTCAGCTGCAGGAGAATCCCTAGTTGTCATCTGTCACCAAACTGAAAGCATCTAGATTTTGTCTTTCCTGTCCATTTATTTTCTCTAAAAAGGAGGCAACAGAGGATCTGCTAAAATAAAGTTCAAGTATATCCCCCCCAACTCCAAAATCATCCTCAATCCATTTGCTGCCATGGCAGCCAAAACAAGCAGCACTTGCACATTCAAATAAACTTCAGAATATCCATAGTAAGAATGGGTTTGGGTTTTGTTTTTAAAAAAAATCTTCAGAAAAAAAAAAAAAACCTGACATTTTATTTTACAGTTTGGAAAAGTAAGCAAGTGAGAAACAGAAAAGTATAGGAGGGAATTTCTATCAGGGAGATGCTTTGTTCAGTAAATGAATGGCTAATGTTGAAACACAGACTCAAAGAACAGATTTATGTGTGCAGGCTGCTGCTACAAGACAGGATTCTTTCTGCCAAAATACTAGAAAAAAAAAAAAAGAACACAAAAAAAACAACCCACCCCATACTTAAAACACAACATAAGCTGCTAAAGCTACTTTAAAACACTGATGCTTGCTTTGCTCACAGTTTGGGAGAGAAAGATATTAGCCATAGCAGTCAACAGCCTCTCTCTCATACTCTTCTGCCAAAGGCCATAGAGGCAGAAAAAATAATCTTAAAAGTTTTAAAGTTTTAAGTGAAGACAAAAGCTTCTTCTCCACATTTTCATTTTAAAAGGCACTCTTTTCATGTCTGCATGCTAAAAGAACTCAAGCTTCTCACAAGGAAGTTAATGCTGATTAGCAAGTGCTTTACATGCATCTAAATGGTGATATTCTTGGGCAGTAAGAAAATCTTTGACATTTTTCTCCCTTCTACAAAAAGAGCAAAATTCCTAAACTGTAAGAAGCTTGTATAGATGCAATTCCTTATCCTCAACTCAAACTACACTTAAACACTTTCAGCTAGCAATATCCTTCTCTGGCATATTTTTCAATGAAAGAAAAAAAGCCTACAAATAATTTTGCCAGTGATCAATGCACATACCTTTAGCAACAACAGCTAGAAATGAATTTGTTATTTTTACTCAATAGTAGAAACACATGCAGCACTAGGATGGAAACATTTAGAAAGAAATAAATTGTACAGGGCCACTGCATCTCATGGGAAATGCATTTAAGACTTCCTATCAGAGGAACATACAGCTTTTAAACTAGTAAGAGTCATTTTCACTTTACAGTATTGACAGGCAACAGTAAAGGTCATCTTTTGGTTGCGCCTTCTGAGTATGAAATTAAAAAAAAAAAATCACCTGGAGGACACAGAATCCAAATTAAATAGTCTCAAAATGGGAGTCTGCTAGAGGATTACTTAAACTCATTAGTCTGAGTAGGTATAAGTTTATGCAGCTTTGATGACTGACACTCTACCAACTCAGCAGAAATGTTAAGCCTATCAAAGTACGCCTAGATAAGATTAAGTGTATAGGAAAATAAATAACCAAGACCTGTAGGCCAGGTTCTGTCAGGCAAATGTGTTGCATAATAAAGCCTGGGGAAAAGTAAAGGAAACAAAAAATATAATTTTCCTACAGTCAGGGAGAAGAGCTGAAGTATTTCAGCAGCTTTTAGTTCCTTTTGTTATTCTTTTTTTCTTTTTTTCTTTTTTAATTATATACCAAAGAATAGGCACACACACACACTGAAGAGATAACTGTGTGCATTCGGGTTCTCACAGTCACACCAAAGATGTGCATGTGAACCAGGACTACAGAATTTTGATTCTTAAAAGGACTGCTGTACAAGTTGTCCTCCTAGGGGGAACAAAAACACTGACTAAATTTTATTTATAGCCGTGGCTTTCCACTTTTTTTTTCTCCCCAAAAATATGGAATTCCCTTTCAGCAATTACTAATGCTATGCTTGCTTTTCTCTGTTTTTGTGCACAAATCCTTAAAAATCACTTTGAAATCAAGACACTGATCTAACAGAAAATTATTTTGACACTGATCCAAAGACATGTACAACTCAAGTGATTTCTCTCTGACAGTTCACTTAGATCATATGGATGCAAAAAACAAATTTCAAGGACTTTGAGACTAAGACAGTTTTCATCTTTGTTCCAAACCATTCTCTTCTGAAATGAAATTATATGAAAAAATTCAATTAAATGCACTTTATCATTACTATTTAGGAAAGCACAGGGGCTTTTTTGCATTTTCTATAAGACAGAATGTAGAAAATAAAATTTATTGAAATTTTTTTATATAATCCTGTATGAAATGTATCAGAATCTGGAAGTGGGAAAGCCACAAAATACTCCAAGTTTTTACACTTTTTTCCCCAAGAACACTTGTTACATTATTTGCCTACTCCTCAGCTGACCCTCTCACATTTCTATTCTCCCCACAACAGGAATTCTTCAGAGGGCTTCCTACCTAGCTGCCTCAGCAGTCCTGAGGGCATATCCTACCAGTAGTAAACCTACTGCAAGAGGGATGTTGTTGAAGCACATGAAGAAAACATAAAAAGCCACCCCATATCCAGAGTTCTGCTGCTGCTCCTCTTACATTAAGTCCTGCTCCTGCTCTTAGACAAGGTAGTGCAGTTTGCATATGGAAACAAATTGATCCCCCTTTTAGACATTATGGACAGAGATATAACGCTGGGTGAACCGAAAAAATTGAGCTACATGAGGACTGTGAGGTTCATGCTTGCAGAGCTCAATGCAGAATCACACTGATATTTTAGGCTCATAAAAGTTTGCCATAGATTTTTTTTAATTTTATTTTTAATAGCAGCATGGAGAACTCTTTCCAGTTTTAAAGAAAACGGCCGATTGGAATAGATCTGCCTCAGCAGCACCCTTCCATGTGGAAAACTAGAAATATGATTTTCACTTTTGCTGCATAGTATTACATATCATCAAGCAAATCTGTATTGTGATTTCAATCTAAAAAGAAAAAAAAAAGATAATAAGGTGGCAAAACAAACTAACCCAGAAGGTTCTGCACTGTCATAAAAATACAGTGCTTATCTACCTGTTCTCCATGTCTCTCTTCCTCCTTCCTTATCCCCTTTTTTTTGTCTTGCTGTTTTCAGAACCTGATTTCCCTGAGAAGACTTAGGATAACCTCTCTTCCTCCCCTCTTCTGATTTCAATAAATCTTGCATCTTCTTCTATGCAAAGAAAAAGATTTGTGATACTTGAGGCTGTAGAAACTTATAAGCTGCTCACCCCAACCTGCCCCTCTGAGGAATGTGTAATTTTGCCTGCTTCAGTATCATAATAAAAAAACCCAAGGCACATAAATAATACCCAAGAGAGCTTGTGCTTACCTGATGACAGTGGCCTGTTATGATTCTGGCCCACTTGATGCATGCTTTGCTGTAATAGAGCCAGGCATTCTCCAAGGCAGCTCAGGGTGGCAGCAGAGGTAGCTTTTAAAAGCAGCAAGTCCTGATCCAAGGCAGAAAGGGGCCCAGAACTTGGCAGAGCTTCAATGGCTTGTACAAGATTCTTCTGTCGTCCTTCAACTTGGCTCATGATCTGTAAAGGTTCAAAAACATCTGGTTTCATAGGTAATATCACTATTGTAGCTATTAAATTCTTATGGGTTGATGTAGTGACTAAATGTGAAGAACTACCACAAATGGATGTTAATGTTCTGATCCAAACATACCATATACTTACCTACAAAAACGAAGGGCTTGAGACTACCAAAGGTCTGTAAAAATGTCAAGACTATGTTAGACAAAAATCATCTCTTAAAATAGGAGGTTCATTGTAGGTTTAATAGCGTGACTGATACTTTCTGAAAGTCTTTGTAAGGAAAAAGTACAAAAATTCTTTCTCCATTATTAATTTAGGCTTAGATTTTTCTCAACAGATGTTACCTGAGGCACCCAAAGATGTTACACTGTCCCTCCTTCCCCCTTCTTACATAAATTATCTAATCACAGTTTAAGAACAGTTTTCATTTCTCAAGCATCAGTAAGGAATTGTTTTTACAAAACAAGGTAACTTGTATGTTTACAGACATTAGCATAGGATGCTACTTAGAGTACTTATTTACTATCAGATATGAATACCAACTGCCAGGGAAAATGTTAATTCTAGATTTGGACCATCCAGATGACAATGAAATGTGTGTGCTTGCATCGCAGATAAAAACATTGTTTGAGCAGGCTGTTCTTGAAAAAAAAATGGCAAGCTTCCAAAATCCCTCCTAAAGCTGAAAGAAAAAGATGTTTTAAAACTTCTCACTTCATTTATACATCCTGTAGGAAATAATACATACATATGACAAGCCTCTGTTCCTACACATTGTTGTGGTTTAACCTCAGCCGGCAACTAAGTACCACACAGCTGCTTACTCACCCCCTCCAGTGGGATGGGGAGAAGAGGAAAAAAGGTAAGAACCCATGGGTCACGATAAGAACAGTTTAATGACTGATATAAAGTAAAAGACAATTATAATAATCATAACAACAATAACAACAGGAAATAAAGACAGAAAAAGGAATAAACCCCAATAAATACAAGTAATGCACAATGCAATTGCTCAACACCTGCTGACCAATACCCAGGCCTGAACCGAACAGCAGTCGGTCCCTTCCAGGTGCCCCCTCCCAGTTTATATACTGGGCATGACATGCTGTGGTACGGAATACCTCTTTGGCTACTTAAGGTCAGGTGCCCTGGCTGTGCTCCCCCCTGGCTTCTTGTGCCTCTCCTCACTGGCAGAGCATGAGACTGGAAAGTCCTTGACCAGGGTAAGTGCTACTAACAACTAAAATATCCATGCGTTATCAGCTGTTGTTCCCAGACTAAAGTCGAAAACACAGTACTGCACCAGCTATGAGGAAGAAAATTAACTATCCCAGACAGGACCAGGACACACTCACCTTGCCAAAAACTTACTGCAAAAAAATAGAGGTTTATACTTAAAGTACCCAAAGCTCTCAGAAAAAATATCTGAAGACTTTACAAGAAACAAAGATTCAAGCTCCATTTGTCCAAATTACTATGCCAACAAAAAAAAAGTATTAACTTAATGACTTTTTTATTATTATTAATACATTTTCAACGTATGGTGTGCTTCCTAAAGGAACAGTTGGAAGAAAAGATTATCATTGCCCTGGAAGAATGCACAATATAATCGTATGGAAAACTGCTTTCCTTCTTTTCCCATCCTGAATAAGAGTGTTAAGTTGAAAACCTGATATTCTCATGCTTCATAGCCACAAACATGGTCTTATTTTCATTTCTGAGTGACTAGTTTTCCCACCTACCTTCCTTTTTCTCTTTTTTTTTTTTTTTTGTGAGAAAGAGATTACATTTCCAAAGATTTACTTCCACAGGAAATAAAATCCAAACTAACACTCTGAAAACGTCAAACATTTCCAATTTTCGCTCCCCCCTTAATAAAGGACAACTATATTCTTCTGCAGCTAAGAGAGGAACATAAGATGAATTGACATGGGAGCTTATGAAGCATTTGGAAAATTAACTGAGTGTTTGCAGTTATCATCTAGCTCAAAGTTTACAGGCTTTCATCAAATATACTATCCTTAGGTTAGGAGAAATTTAAATAAAATTAATGACAAAAATTATTCTCATTTTATCCAAAACAAGGTATTGCTCCAAAGTCCTACTATTCTCTAGCTGACATAAATAGTTTTAAAGAAGCCTTTTTGAGGCATCCTTTCTATGCTACTCAGCTTCACATTACAATTGTGATACCAGCAACTGTTCTACACACGACACAGCAGAAGACAAGAAGAACAGCAACTTCTGCATAGGATTCAAAGTATTAGCACTTGCTGAACAGTTACTGTTTGAGCACTGATCAAAAATACTCCGTTTAAGGTGCTGAATAAACAGATCAAAAAGGAAGAGCATCCTCTATGCCAGAGAGTCAGAGAACAACTCTGGCAAAAAAGACAGAAAATAACATATACTATTGAAATAACTTTGTTTACACGCTTGCCATTTGGTGGGGATTTCTTTTACAATCTTCTGTCAGTGACTTAAAAGAGCTGAAGTGTGGTTGTTCTGAAAAGAGTGTATCAAAGAGGGGCTAATACTAATAAACCAAACCATGCTAGATGAAATTCATTAAACACATTAACCTTTAACAGAACAGACATTAGGCCATGCAGCTATATCATTACCCTCTGTTTTATGTATGGGTCTGCTTTTTGCTATCTCACAGGGAGAAGAAGCAGGACTTATCAGCACCCTAAGATGGTTTTAAAACTGGCACAAAAAGCTTTCATTTTCAGAAAGTTAAAGTGTAACTTTAGTTTCACAAAGTGAAATACCTTGCTTAACTTAAAATTATTTGCTCTTAATATTAACAGGGTTATTTTAGTTCCTTACAGCTCTCCATCCTCCCTATACAGACAGCCCGAAGTAGCTCAGTAGGACATCCAAATCAGCCAATTCACAGCTTCTGCTGCTGCATGCTTCCTCTTGTCCTGGTCTGATCTTAAAAGCCTGTGTGATTGCTTTTTCCTACTTACCCTCACCACAGCAACTGCTAACCACTCCTTCACACCTGGAATTGCACATCCTGGATCTTCTGATTGTGACACACTGCCAGTCATGATGTATAGGACCAAACAGTTACATTACAAGATCCCAAACAAATAGGGTAAGTAGAAATTACTCTATTCTCAGTGTCACCCCCACAGTATATATGAAAAAAAGGCACAAAAAGCTATGAAATACCCTAGGATTACAAAGAAATATATTTCAGGCATACTAAGAAAGAACATTCTTTCATACAGTAAATAAGCTAAAATTAGATGTTAAAAATTAATTTATGAAATAACAATGAAAAATTAAGGTGCTATTTTCTGTGCTAAAAGTCATAGTAATTCAATATTTTGTTGAAATACTAGATGGTATAATTAATCTTTCCTATACAGAGAAATCATCTTATGAAGCCTGAATGTCATTTTCTTCTTTAAGGCTTCAATTTGTTTCTGAAACTACAAAATTCCAATTATTAAGTAAAAAAAATGATCTCCCTGTTGAAAGATTTTTCCTCCTATCCTAAAACAAAGATACATAGAAATTCACAGGAATAAAACTGAATAGCCATACCTGAATGGAAGAGCATATGACTGCTTTCAAAATTATTTTATTTACAGTGGAAATGCTCTTACTGTTCAGACTTCAGGACTGCCCAGCCCAGATGGGCATTATGATAATCAGAACATCTTTCTTTCTAGAATTACTTACTGACTTTGGTGTTTCTCTCACATATTCTCACTCTTCCAGCTGCTGTTGCGCAGCAGCTTTCTCCCCTTCAGAAGAAAGGGGAAATCTACTTACTTTCTAGAAATCCTACAGGATTTCACTCAACACAGAGCCTCACATCAACCTAAAGCAAGCATCAGATTTAAGCAATCTACAAAACTACCCAATCCACAGCTGTCTCTGGGGCACCTCCCAAGACACCCTGATTTCAAGCTCCCTGCAGCAAAGGAAGAATGTATTACCTCAAAGAGCAAAGAAACACTCTCCTTCTGTCATTCAGGCCATGCGGTGTTGGCCAAGAAAATTAGTAGCATCACTGATCCTGTCTTCCTAATATAATGATTTAAATACCTCAGATCATCCCACTATTCTTTTGGAAAATGAAACTCGATGAAGTTTCTTCAGACCTCCCCAGCCACAATGTGATACACACATAACAACTTAAATAGCATTTTCCTTTTTTGGTATTTATGTTCACACATACTGAACCTTTTTATAGTAGGTATTAACATACAGGTACCCATGTGTATGAAAGAAATCATACAAATCATTGGTTGGTTGGTTGGTCTCTGTTTGGTTTTTTTAGTTAAATGTTATATGAAAACACCCTATCTCTCTCTCTGTGTATCACACGCACATACACACTTTCTGGAAATACTAGTTTCTTGCTTTTAGACAAGAGGACCAAAAGAAGAACGTTTCAGACACTTGGGGAAAGGACACAAGGAGAAACCAGATTTTCAAACCACTCTAAAATAAGTCGTGATACAAGTCAGGACCTTGGTTCTCTTTGTTAAACAAGCTTATACAACAGGGGTTTGGAGGTTTTTTGTTTATTTTCTTTAATATAAAGCACTGCTTTTTTTAAATCAAAAGCAGATGAGTGACAATAGAGAAGAAAGTCCACACACAAAAAAGCAAAAGCTTCTAAGCCATTGTAAACCAAATGCATTGGGTTGCTAGGTAAACCTAATACAGTCATCATTTCTGACCTTGAACAAGGACCCCTCTTGCAATCTTGACCTGTATTTCATGAATACCACAAACTGTCATACTGTAAAAATTAAAAGTGAAAACAGACTTCCAATATATGTAAAATACACACACATGTACCAAGCATATACAAAAATCTAAGATACAGATACCTGGAACTCCAATGTCACTAACAGAATCATACCAGTCATTAATCTGACACTTCAGTTACCAATTCAGCCAAGTTAGCAGTTTCCACTTAGTATTTCCATGAAACTTCCCCACTTTCAACTATTTATTTATTCTGAAAAAGGAAAGAGCATAAGCACAGATGCAATAAGACTATTGTAAATACGCTTAATCACCAACCTAAAACGTATACCTCTCTAATTGCACAGTCTGAAAATGTCACGAGGAGATGTTTGATTTTTGCAGTACTAACCTGAGGTAAAATAAATAGATGTCTATAGATGTAACATCACCTACAAGTCAAATGGCCTTCAAAAAAAAACTGCCAGAGAAGATACCAAAAAATTTAATCTGTTCAATATGCTCTCAAGTCACTTTTTGTCATTGCTGAGCAGCCAGAAGAACATTTCTGCCTTCTTACACTGGTATCTTCATACTGTACAGGGAACACACGTTACTAGAATTGGTGGCAATACAATTCAGAAGAAAGTGCAATGATAACACCTGCAGCTGCCCCTTTTAGCCCTTGTTAGATTTGAAGCTGGTTTATATTGTTAAGGGTCTAATGCCCCTAAACAAATTATAATGTTAAAACACAGCTGGGAGCAACCCTCAGTATCAGCCAGCTCAGCTGCAACTAATAAATGCACCCATAACATTAAATTGTATTACAATACTTCTTAATTCAAAAAGTGCTTCTAAGCACAGTTAAATAGTAGTAGCTGTAGCTTAACTTACACTAGCATCTTCTATGCCAAATAAATACCAACAGCTGAATTAAGACTTATGGCTGCATTCACTTTCTATCAACTTCAGTAGACACAGAACTGACCCAAAGGTTTTCTGCTGTCTTTTCTTCACTACCACTACCACTAGCCAAGAAGAAATCGTTGCTTACTGAGAAATAACTATGGTTTTGGTCGGGGGTTTTTGCAAGCACTTTTTTATTATCTCTTCCAGAGTGGAGACATTTGTCCCTGTTTTCCACACCCCGCTAATTAAAATGAAAAATTTGTGACAATGAGTTTGCAGACAAATGAAAGTGTAATACATACAATACATAAAAAAGCACAGATATAGTGGTATTAAGATGTAACCCACTGTCATGGTTTAAACTCAGTCAGCCACACAGTCTCTCTCTCACTCCCTCCCTTCCCCACCCCACCCCCCCAACCCCCCCACCCCCACCCCCCCCAAGAGGGATGGGGAGGAGAATAGAAAGAATGTAACTCCCACAGGTTGAGATAAGAACAGTCCAGTAACTAAGGTATAACACAAACCACTACTGCTACCACCAATAATGATAAAGGAAATAACAAGGGAAGAGAATACAACCACTCACCACCCACTGACCGATACCCAGCCCGACTCGAGCAGTGATCTAGCCCTTCCGGGTAACTGCCCCCAGTTTATATACTGGGCATGACATGCTGTGGTATGGAATACCTCTCTGGTCAGTTTGGGTCAGGTGTCTTGTCTCTGCTTCCTCCTGGCTTTCCCTCCTCCCTGGCAAGGCATGAGACTCATGAAGTCCTTGGTCAGACTAAACATTACTGAGCAACAACTAAAAACACTGGTGTTACCAGCGCTGTTCCCAGGCTGAAAGTCAAAACCACAGCACTGCACCAGTTATTAAGAAGGAGAAAAATGACTGCTACTGCTGAACCCAGGATACCAATTAAGTAACATATCCCATTTTCCAACCAGTATCCACCTATGGTTATAGACTACCTGCTTTGTATATGACTGCTTGAAGATAATACTGATTAATCAAAAGGATGACCCTTTATTATGCACAGTGGAGGGTGGAAGATATTTTAAATACAAGCCCAGTTAAAAGTGGAGATCTTAAACTAACAGAAGTCCCTCCTCTGTATTCTTTCCAAAATTGCCATTCACAGTAACACCATATTGTTTCTCCAAATTAACAGAAAACAGGATACTTTGATTTGAAAAGTTAAGCACTAGAAACACTTTCTGCAGTATCTATACTTCACACTGTTTATGCACAATGTCCTGTACAAGAATCCAAACCAATTTTTTACACACGCCCTTATCACACAACTTCATGTAACCTCAATGCTATGCCGAACATCAAGAGCTACAGCATTCTTTTTGCTAAAATTGGCATTCAATTGGTCTTATCCATTGATTATGTACTTCCAGAGAAACAAAAGGAGGATAAAAAAATAAATAAAAAGCAAAACTTCACTTTTTCGAAGTTGAAAAGTACAATCTGGCATGGAACAAAAATTATCAGGTTTTCCCCTACTACCAGCTTAAACATTGATTACAAAGTTTCACCATAACCATACTCACAGCTTAGTCTGCCTTTGTGCTTTCACATACGTGAAAGTCCTGCAAGTCTGAATGCTTCCCAGAGTGAATTACGTACTGCATCTGCTTTTTTTACCTACAATACTGCTTGTGCAGTGCTATAATTCTGCAACAGGACAAGCAGTTCTTCGTGGACTACAGCATTCTTTTTCACTAACAGTCACAGTTCCTGATTTTGCTATCCCAATATTACAGTGACCTAAAGACATTCACTTCTTGTTTGAAATCCCCGAAGTGTTTTAGAATCATCTCTTTCTCTTAGTTGACCAACAAAATTGCAGGTAAACCTAACTCCATGAAGACCTAGGTCCAAGTCTTATGTTTTCCTATATTGCAAGGGAGGAAGCAAAGAACTGTCATCTAGTTTCATAATTTCTGCAGGAATGAAACAATAGTCATGTTCAGATACAGCAAAGGATATGAAAGAAGCAGTAGGACTGTCATCTTACCAAAAGCAGTCCTTTCCAAATTCTAGAACTACCCACTGGCACATAGAATAGATGTCTCACACTGGTGGAGGCCCCATGGTATCTGGATACCACTGTACCAGATGTTCAGAAATACATGCTCATGACTACCCCACTGCAGAGTATCCAAAGTTGTAACAAAAACCGCATTTCAAAGGGATCAGGAATTTCTCTATCAACTTCTAAAATTGTGGAAAAAAAAATTCTCTAGACTTTCTTTGGTTAATAACATTTCATTTCTCTAAACTTTGGTAAATAATTAATATAAGTTACTAAAAAAATGATCATATACTGCAATTCTTGGTTCTTTAACAACAATGGTAACTCTGGCAGAGGTTGTACAATGGTCAGATGTTCTCAGCCAAAATAAACATGATTCCAAGATGAAGTGTGCTACTATTATTTAGTTCAATGACAGCTAAAATTTATACGAAGTGTGATGGGGTCACTTGGCTTTATGTTCCAGTTAAATTTAACTCCTTGCATTAAAGAATTCTTCAAGCATAACTCTTATCAGAAATTGCTAAGAGGGCAATAATATGCAGAGTTTAAAAAACAGAATTCCATTTTAACACCACACACACTTAGGTTACCATAAAATTACTTGAAAAATCAGTTGAAAGCACCCTTTTAATGATAAGTTATGGCCCAAATAAAGAGGTAGTATCTCAAATAATTCCACATAAAATGCAATACATAGTAAATCAGCTCTCCCAAATTGATGTATAGGGAGTTTTAATTTTGTTATAACATTCCTATTAACATCAAGTTAATATCAGCAAAAAAATTATTTAAGACAACAATATTATTTTAAACAAAAAATTAATTACGATGAGAAGTAATGCTCCTGAGCTCCTTTTCAATTTAATGCTATACAAAAGTAGCTTGAGTATTAAAAGTAAAGTTTTATAGCAGTCAAAAGCTCAATGTTCATGCTCAATTTTAGCTTACCAAAATTCTGAAGAAAGGGAAAGTTGTTTCACAACACTTAAGAAACACTTACTACAGGTATCATTTTGGAAACTTACACAATTGCTTTTACTACCTTTATAGAATTTTGCATGGCAGTTTGGTGCTAAATAGGCCTCTGCTATAATCTGTGTAAAATAAATAAATAACCCAATCAGCCAGAACAAACACTGCAAGGAGCAATGTGTTGTTTATTCTTACTACAAAAGGAAAAAACGGGAAAAAGTACAACTCAGTATCACTAAATATCACTTCAGTATGTTAAATATTGGAATATATTTTGTCCTGTTTGCAACACGGAGATACACTTCACAGTTTCCAAATAACATGGCCAAATCAAGAAAAACTGGTATAGAATTGAGCAGCTATTTCAAATTCAGCACTTCCCAGAGGCATTGTCCAAGCTAGTGAAGACCCTGTGTCCCAAGTGATGCCCCTTTTTAGCATTGCTGTTTTTCACAGAACTCATATATAATATTGTAGTATTACCATGACGTTTTAAAAATTAAAAAAAAAAAAACACAGGCTTCTTTTCACTTTCCAAAGGTGTATCAACTCTTTCCATTGATTCAACTGCTGTATTTTACAAGATGTAAAATTAATGGAGACCTACCTGTAGTACAATTAAAAAAAGCTTATTTGCACATCAAAGCTTCAGTGACTTCATTCTATAAGGGGAACGCTAACACAGATCTATAATCCTTTTGCCATCTTTCCCCTTCATCCAAATCATATCAAACAACTTCCAAATAAAAGGCAAAGATTTGGGTGTTTGGATTAACTCTCTTTTATTGTACTTTTAGTACTTCAGATTAAAAAAAAAGGACAGAAAAAAAAGGATTATAACAGATTTAAGTGCACTTTTGGGAAGAACTCTGGACCCATCTCTTTATTCTAAATTTACATGTGAAACTAGATGTAACAGTCACCACTGACTTGGGGAACAATAAAATCTCCTGAAAAAAAAAGGGCAGCATATAGCCAGGTCTATTGCATTCACTCTTGAAAAGAGGGGAGAAAGAAATGCATAGAGCATGCCATTGAAATGAAATCTGTCTGCTTCCTTAATCTGGAAAATCAGACTTATCTTCTCACAAGATGAGAACAAGATCAGTGAAGCAGGCTCCTTTTATGTGAGGCTGGGAAAGAGGGAGGAGGACTGATTTTTCCACTGATAAGTTCTTATTTAAGCAGCAGCATGCCAAAAAAAAGGAAAAAAAGAAAAAAAAGCACTACCAGAAAGGTAACATTCACATGCCCCCATATAAAACTTTCCTATGCATTGTTTATCTTAGTACCATTTTCCCTCCCTGAAAAACACTCATTTCTTTTAACCTTCTATTATTACCATATGTTCAGTGTCTAAGGTTTTTTTTACTGCAGCCCTCTAAGTTGCTCCCACAGGATTTGGTGCTGCAGCTGAGGTAATACTCTTCACATCAAGCACAGCAAAATTATCTTCCATGATTACAGATTAAAGTCTTGTAATATTTACCTTTTGGAATCACATACATCGCAATACACTGTAAACAAATGAGTCTCCACCACTCAGGCATTTCTGCAGAGATGATAGGTAGCCACTTGTTCTGTTTTACTACAGGCTATTATTTCCTCCTTCCCAAGTGTAGTTCTTTGCATCTGCTGACTTTTTCCCTTTCCTGCTTATTATGATCAGCACATATACCAATTCTCTCTTTTAAATTCCTTTCAGCCCTACCAATCTTAATTTGACAAAGTTGCAACAGCTCCCACTGTTTACCATTACTTTCAAGGTGCACTCTGAATTCAACCTACAAGAGCAAACACATTTAATAAAGTAGAAACAGCCTGGGGGAGATGATTGGTAGGCAAAGACAAGTTACTCTAATGAAAAACAAACAGATGTGTGTTTTCCATAATCTAAAGAAAACATGGGTGACATTCAGACAGCATGCTCTTCAGAGCAAGGACTGACTATAGTTAATACAATAGAGGATATGAAGGAAGTTTTCACTTTTAATGTTACTAGAATAAAAACAAGCATTCATCATCAGGATGTGTAATTGGAGTATCCATTGTGAGCACACAATAAGAATTTATTAAAATTCTTAATATGAAAGGTTTCCATTTACAAAGCATTTAGGGACAGTAAACTTAAAAGCAGACTGTTGAGATTGTAACTTGAGGGACTGGGGTAGATATTTTAAACCTATGTCATAAAAGAATGCTTTTTTAAAGCAGCTAGGCTGCCAACAGTTTCTTTGGTAGAATGGTGGGAGAGATACCTACAAAGTCGCTATTAAAGAATAGCAAGAAATTCAGACGAAGCTAAAATATGAAAGAAAAAGGATGAAAAAAAGACGAAGCAAGTTCTATGCAAGTCTGCCGTACTATTTAATATTAAAACTCTGTACTCTTTTTGCTGTCTGGAAGGCAGATTTATATTGCTACACGAGTTATGCTTCTTAAATCCTGGCAAATTTGCTTGGAAAGAAACATGTTTTCTCATTTGCTTTTTATGTGTTTAATATGGACAAAGTATTCTTCCATCACAAGGCAAACAGGAGAAACTTGACAACAAAGTTAAAACTACTGCCATACAGAAACAAACTGCTAAGTGTGGGGAGCTGTGCCTTCTTTCACATGAATTTGTCAGACTTAATCAAAGGGGTGAGGGGTTTAGCTATATGCCAGAAAGCTAAATGCTTCAGGGCCTGCTTTCCAATCTGAAAGGTTTTGCTGCATGCAGCTTAAGAGATGTTCCGCCCGCATTGCAGCATCACTGCAAAGTCTGGGAGCTGTGGCCAATCTATTTCCTCTTTAAAGCATGTGCACACACTAATTTTATCATTGGCATAAAAAAACCTGTACAGGCCAGACTTCTAAGCTTTACCAGAATTCAAGACTGCCTTTTGCTCTGTGAAGAGATCAATACAAAGCAGTCAAACAAAGTAGAAAACAAAAAGAACTGTTTAACTTATCAGACTTGACTGCTTATCCGAAAGCAAAATAAGCTGTTCAATGTTATAGCAAACCAGCACATTTTTATCTCTTACCTCTCTGACTTCATGGAGTTGACCAGAACGTTGGCTCTTTGCTCTTCGAGCAGCTGCAGGTGATTTGTGATGTGTGATGGTTACAACAGTTGGCCCACTTTGATTCATATGTCGCTGGCCACTAGGAGATGCAGCATTAACTATCCCAGATGGCAGCAGAGATGAGCTTCTACTTCGTGAGGATGAAATGTTCTAGAACAAGCAATGGGATGCTGATATTAGCAACCTTCACACAAGTAAATAATTTACAATTCAGCCTACAGATTGTGCTGTTCTACTTCACTCAAAAACCTAAATCTGGAGGTGTAACTCACAGCTGATTTATTCCTTCTGATACATCTGCATTGCTCAGCAGGGATCTTCTTAGAACCATTGTTGCTGTCACCTTTGTTTCTTGGATTGTCTGAAATTGACCTTCACAAAAATCTTCACAAACTCTTACATATTAACATGCTGCTAAATTCTTGCAACCATACTTTTTAGGAAAGGTTAGGAAGGGTTTTGCAGATAGAGTAATAACAATACCAATACAAATACCTTTTATGAAGACACTGATCTATAATTCACCAAAATGCTGCGAACAGCAAGAAAATGATTCTTAATGGTTTCACCTGATGAACTTCTGAAACTGTGCAGTTCTGTTTTCAGCACAACAGAAGCTGTAATTTTGGCAAGGCAAATCCACACATCACTTAACCATTAACATTTAAAATTAAATATGGCTTAAAGAATCACAATATTTTGCAGTAAGCTTGGGATAAACCCCAGACACAAAAAAAGGCCAGAAATAAATCTCCAACAGTATCCACAGCATAAATACTCTTAACAGACAACCTATAAAATCAGACTGAATATTCAAGAACTTTCTCTGTTCCAACTGTGTCAGTGTTGCCATCTTGGTTTGTTTGCTGCAGCCCTCAAACACAACTTTTTTAGGACAACAATTCTCATTCAAGCTCAGATGTGCACTAGAGCACCGCAGGATATCATATATAGAAGTGCAATATAAAAGAGCTTTTCCCTTCTATTTAAACTATTGACTGCACCTGCAAGGTTAAAACTAAAACAGAAAAACCGTTGCTTCATGAAATACAAACCATTTCAGAGAGTGAAGTGCTATAATTAGTAGCCTATGGGTGAAATAGCAGTTCACCTCTGCTACAAGCCCTGCACAAGTAATACTGGCAGTCTTCAGCATTGCTAAAACAGTTACCATAGAAATGGGATACTACTCTCGACTCTGCTAGTACATGCAACAAAAATATTACTTGGGCACAATCTCTCCCTTTATTTCTCACAGGTCAAACTTTGCAATTCTGTGGTTATTTCACATAAAAGACTTCCCATGCAAGGTGGACAGGTTCCAGCTAGCACGGCAGTAAGTCAGGCATCCTGCTACCACTACACTGCCTGTAAAAGGCAGATTATCTGGCACTGCCAAGAAGGAGGAGTGAAGTTAAATGATCCCTCTGTCATCCCCACACAAAACTAGACTTCAGACTTCCTGAGGCATTTGGAGTTTTAAAAAATAGGTATCATATTCCCAGTGTGCAAAGAGCTGCAGCACACACAGAAAGAAGCATTACTCCATTGGTCTGAACTACATTTACAAACACTTCCAAAAATGATGGTCTGACTCTGGTATTGCAACCAATATATTCTTCACTACTATGACTAAGAAGATTATAATAATAAACATCTGTGGATTCAGACATTCAAAAATTAACCATCTTGGCTGATCATTCACAATTGCATTCAAACTCGATTTGACTCTAAGGCAAAAATAAAGGGGTGGAATTTGTCAGAATGGCACAGAAGGCTGCCAGGTTTTTAATTCATCTTCCATGTGAAAGACCATTGCTTAGACATAACTGCAATTAAAATAAAGGTATTCAGGAGAAAAGAGGGGATGACAGAGACTGAGTGTGACTGAATATCCTTTTTTAAATAGAAGTTTCACAGAAAAAAAGCTATGCATAGTATATAATAGCAGAATATATTAACTTATGTTTGGTTTTTAAACTGATTATAGCATTACAATACTTCTAAACTAAATTTAGGCTGCAGAGAAAGAACAGGATCATTTCCCTTTTTTCAGCATAAGATCAACTTATCTTTCAGTTTAATAAAAATTATTTTGGTTTTAGAATGAAATCCGAGTATCGCTGACATTCTAGTATCATGTGACCACAATATTAAAAATACACAACTGCTACCTTTATATAGCTAAACTGATCCTAAAACTCAGATAAACAGCAGCCAGGTAAAATAGTGAGGTTTTTTTAAAGGAAAAAAAAGCAATATTTTGTGAAAAGTGCAGTTATGTTTTGATTTTCTTGGGGAGGGAGAGTGTGGAGTTACAGATCTGCAAACAACAAAAGTAACATAAAATATGAATAAATTTGAAATATGAAAAAAATCCATGTACTCTTTCTGTTTAAATACAGAACCAGAAGGAATGTCAAAAGTAAGTTAGTTTTCAGAAAGAACAGCTGCCAAAATAATCTCATTTAACCTGCACATGTCAAGTAGTATGTTCACAAATTGGAATGCAAATATATTCTAAGTTAACATCGATACAATTCTTCTTATTTGGCAATTTGATGCTATTTTTCCCTAAGACAGTGTCAAAAAACTGCAGTAACCTATCTGCAGCTGACCTGCAGATTACATCAGACACGTTGACTGCAGCTCACACCTCATTCACAATGTGCCTTTCACCAAATCCCATTTACATTTGGGAGTCATAAATTTGATAGTGAACTACTAGTACAAAAGCTGCTACCTAGCTGCAATTTTTAAACTGGCTTTGTATCACAAGTCAGTCATGAACACATTTCCAAGAAACTGATTATGTCCATTATTTTAGGAGTCATCTTCATCCAAATCAGATTTTTTTCCTGCAAAATTTGCTCTAGTTCACATCATATCACAACTCCCTGGGCTACATCAACTGTATTCCTAAACTGTGACTTAAGGCAAAATAAACAGTCTACAGGTCCATAGCGCATTAAGACAGCTTTTCATTAAACTTTGCAAAAGCACGTGGCAGCTTACAGCAACTGTTGGCGAACAGCCATTTTTAGGGCAGTTTTTAGGGCATTTTCACATAGTTTTTAGGGCATTTTAGAGAGTTTGTGAATCAGTGGGTGTCGTGGTTTAAACCCAGTCAGGTAACTCGTTCGCTCACTTCCAGTGAGTGGTGCCGAGCTGACAACAATTGAAGTCCGTGTCCGTCTCCCCCCCCCCGCACCGGGGCTCTCCCCTTCCCCGCTCCCGGAGGAACGGGGAGGAGGATCGAGAGAGTGCAACTCCTACGGGTTGAGACAAGAACAGTCCAGCAACAAATCACCACCGCTACTATCAGCTGAAACAATGATAAGGGAAAATAACAAGGGAAGAGAATACGATACCACCGGCCAAGAAAGCGAGTTCCACCCAGAAGCCCCTGTCCTTCCGGGTAACTCAAAGTTACCCCCCACCCCGGGCATGACGTGCTGTGGTATGGAATACCTCCCTGGCTAGCCCGGGTCAGGCGCCCCGTCTCTGCTTCCTCACAGCTTCCCCTCCTCCCTGGCAGAGCATGAGCCTCACAGAGTCCTTGGTCAGGGTAAACATCACTTAGCAACAACCGAAAACATCGGCTTCACCAACACTGTTCTCAAACTAGAAGTCAAAACACAGCACTGCACCAGTTAACACAAAGGAAAAAACATGACTGCTACTGCTGAACCCAGGACATTATCCACCCCTTATTCCATACCATTCACGTCGTGCTCAGATCCCACATTTTCAATACACCATTACTCTCCCACATATATACATCCATATACATACAGACCAAGACGAAAAAATCATTTTTTAGTGCATGGACCAATCCCTATAATGCTGCCGAGTCCATTCAGTCCATGATGTTCCAAGTTCATTCTCTGTTGGGATGATGGCTGGAGGGAAGTCAGGGCTAGTCGCTGGTGACCTGGAGACATCTAGTTGATGGGCTATAAAAGCATTACACAGCAGGCAACGGCATACAATTGAGTTCACTGGCTGTTTTCCCCTAAAATCAAATCCCCTTGAGGTATACATCGGACTTCCCCATCTTCCCGCATTACCCACCAAGTATATCCAGGTCCCTGAGCAAAAGCAATCCCACGAGTGGGTTTGCCTTTACCTGAAGCAGGAATAACCCAGACTGTCTTCCCCAGCAAATTCTTCATATGCACCACGGGAACTTTGTCCCCCTCTACAATATGTAAAAGTTCTGACTGGGCTGGGCCAGCCCTGTTGGCAGATCCTCTGGTGTTGACCAACCAGGTGGCCTTTGGTAAATGTGTATCCCAATGCTTGAAAGTTCCCCCACCCATCGCTCTCAGTGTAGTTTTTAACAGCCCATTGTACCGTTCGATTTTCCCAGAGGCTGGTGCGTGGTAGGGGATGTGATATACCCACTCAATGCCATGCTCTTTGGCCCAAATATCTATAAGGTTATTCCATAAATGAGTCCCATTGTCTGACTCAATTCTCTCTGGGGTGCCGTGTCGCCACAAAATCTGTTTCTCAAGGCCCAGGATGGTGTTCCGGGCAGTGGCATGGGGCACAGCGTATGTTTCCAGCCACCCGGTGGTTGCTTCCACCATGGTAAGCACATGGCGCTTGCCTTGGCGGGTTGGTGGCAGTGTGATATAGTCAATCTGCCAGGCCTCCCCATATTTATACTTCAACCATCGTCCTCCATACCAAAGAGGCTTTAACCGCTTGGCTTGTTTAATTGCAGCACATGTTTCACACTCATGAATAACCTGGGCAATAGTGTCCATTGTTAAGTCCACCCCTCGATCACTGTATGTTGCATCTCTGCCCTGATGGCCTGAAGTGTCATGGGCCCACCGGGCCAAAAATAATTCACCTTTATGTTGCCAATCTAAGTCCATCTGAGCCACTTCAATCTTAGCCGCTTTATCCACTTGTTGGTTGTTCTGGTGTTCCTCAGTGGCCCGACTCTTGGGTACATGGGCATCTACATGACGTACCTTCACCACCAGGTTCTGCACCCGGGCAGCAATATCTTTCCACAGTGCAGCAGCCCAGATGGGTTTACCTCTGCGTTGCCAGTTGCTCTGCTTCCATTGCTTCAACCACCCCCACAGGGCATTTGCCACCATCCATGAGTCAGTATAGAGATAAAGTACTGGCCACTTTTCTCGTTCAGCAATGTCCAGGGCCAGCTGGATGGCTTTCACCTCGGCAAATTGACTCGATTCACCCTCTCCTTCAGCAGTTTCTGCAACTTGTCGTCCAGGACTCCATACAGCTGCCTTCCATCTCCGATGCTTTCCCACAATACGGCAAGACCCATCAGTAAACAAGGCATACTGCTTTTCACTTTCTGACAGTTTATTATATGGTGGGGCCTCTTCAGCACGCACCACCTCCTCCTCTGGTGACATTCCGAAATCTTTGCCCTCTGGCCAGTCCATGATGACTTCTAGAATGCCTGGACGACTGGGATTTCCTATTCGAGTTCGTTGTGTAATTAGTGCAGCCCATTTACTCCATGTAGCATCAGTTGCATGATGTGTAGAGGAGACCCTGCCTTTGAACATCCAGCCCAGCATGGGCAGCCGGGGTGCCAGGAGGAGCTGTGCTTCAGTGCCAATCACTTCCGAAGCATCTCGAACCCCTTCAGAGGCTGCCAGTATCTCTTTCTCAGTTGGGGTATAGCTGGCCTCAGATCCTTTGTATCCCCGACTCCAAAAGCCGAGGGGTCGACCTCGAGTCTCCCCTGGAGCTTTCTGCCAGAGGCTCCAGGTAGGACCATTCTCCCCAGCTGCAGTGTACAGTACATTTTTTACATCTGGCCCGGTCCGGACTGGTCCAAGGGCTACTGCATGAACTATCTCGCGTTTAATTTGCTCAAAGGCTTGTTGCTGCTCAGGGCCCCATTTAAAAGCATTCTTCTTCCGGGTCACATGATAGAGAAGGCTTACAATCGAACTGTAATTTGGGATGTGCATTCTCCAGAACCCCACAGCACCCAAGAAAGCTTGCGTTTCTTTCTTATTAGTTGGTGGAGACATTGCTGTTATCTTGTTGATCACATCTGTGGGGATCTGTCTACGTCCATCTTGCCATTTTATTCCCAAAAATTGAATCTCCTGTGCAGGTCCCTTGACCTTACTCCGTTTTATGGCAAAACCGGCTTTCAGCAGGATTTGGATTATTTTCCTCCCTTTCTCAAAGACTTCTTCCGCTGTATCGCCCCACACAATAATGTCATCAATGTATTGCAGGTGTTCTGGAGCTTGCCCCTGTTCCAGTGCAGTCTGGGTCAGTCCATGGCAAATGGTAGGGCTGTGTTTCCACCCCTGGGGCAGTAGGTTCCAAGTGAACTGGACACCCCTCCAAGTAAAAGCAAACTGTGGCCTGCACTCTGCTGCCAAAGGAATGGAGAAAAATGCATTGGCAATATCAATCGTGGCATACCACTTGGCTGCCTTTGACTCTAGTTCATACTGAAGTTCTAGCATGTCCGGTACGGCAGCACTCAATGGTGGTGTGACTTCATTCAGGCCACGATAGTCTACTGTTAGTCTCCATTCTCCATTAGACTTTCGCACTGGCCATATGGGGCTATTGAAGGGTGAGCGGGTCCTGCTGATCACCCCCTGACTCTCCAGTCTACGGATCAGCTGATGGATGGGAATCAGGGAGTCTCGGTTGGTGCAATATTGCCGCCGGTGCACTGTTGTGGTCGCAATTGGCACTTCTTGTTCCTTGATTTTCAGCAACCCCACAGCAGAGGGATCTTCTGAGAGACCAGGCAAGGTGGACAGCTGCTCAATTTCCTCAGTCTCCAAAGCAGCAATACCAAAAGCCCACCAGTACCCTTTTGGGTCTTTGAAGTACCCTCTCTTGAGGTAGTCTATGCCAAGGATGCATGGAGCCTCTGGACCAGTCACAATAGGGTGATTTTGCCACTCCCTCCCAGTCAGGCTGATTTCAGCCTCCAGCACAGTCAACTCTTGGGATCCTCCTGTTACTCCAGAAATATAGATGGGTTCCACCCCTTGACAGCTTGATGGCATCAGGGTACACTGTGCACCGGTATCTACTAGAGCCTTATACTTCTGTGGGACTGATGTGCCAGGCCATCTGATCCACACAGTCCAGTAAATCCGATTGTCCCCTACCTCCACCTGGCTGGAGGCAGGGCCCCTCTAATGGTCGTCACAGCATTGGACACTTAAGTCGTGGTGAAAGGGATTATTCTTCATTATCACAGGAGCTGGAGTAAAATCAGCTCTTCCACTCCATCTGGGAAACTGCTCACCAGAGACTGAAGCCGTAGCTCTCATGGGACGATCAGTCTTGGCCCTTGCTCCCCTCTTCAGTTCACTCACCCGTTCCTCCAAAGCTGAAGTAGGTTTTCCATCCCACTTTGTCATGTCTTCTCCGTGATCCAGCAGGTAAAACCATAGGGTACCCCGTGGCGTATACCTTCTGTATCTCCTCTCTCGAACAATAGGACGTCTTTTGTTAATAGCTGAGACGTGTGTTGGTACACGTGAGGAGCTGGATAAATCAGATACATCGTCCCTCAATTTGTCGAGGTCCTGGGACAGTTTTTTCACAGCTGAGATGATGGAAGGAGTGAGATTGTCTTTGAACTCTGGGAGTTTATGAACCATTTCATCCACTGTTAGTGGTACTATGTCATTCCAGGTCACTGTTGCCAATGAATGGGCATATGATGACGGTGCATTCCGTGTGAGTTTTCGCCACATGGGTCGTGTACATTCAACTTCATCTGGATCTATAGGTGTATCCCCGTTATTCGGCTTGATGTGATAGATCATCTCTACGATGGCCGATTCCCTCAGAGACTGGATGCCTTTGTCTATAGTAGTCCACTTGGCCGAACGACTCGTAACATCGTCCTTGTACGGAAACCTTTCTTTCACAGCTGCCAAGAGCCTCCTCCAAAGGCTGAGGGACTTTTTCTCTCTTGCAATTGCTTTGTCAATTCCCCCTTCTCTAGCAAGTGATCCCAGCTGCTTGGCTTCTGTACCTTCTAGTTCGTGACCATCGGCCCCATTACTCCGAGCATCGGAGTAACCAGGTGATGATGTGCTCCTCTGGTTGACGGGTAAAATCTTTTCACATATTCCGCAGCTCGGTTGAGGTCCGAGGTCAAGAAGTTACCTCTTCTTCTTCTTCTTCGTCATGTGATGATGACTCCTGATCAGATTCTGGACCGGGTGGTGAATTCATTGGTTCTTCATCTCGCTTCACCCTTTTTGCCTCCTTTTTGCTTGTTCTCTTGCGTACAGGGGCAACCGATATTGGTACGAATTGGTCCTCTGGTTTGGCTGCAGTGATTATCACTGTGGTTTGAGTAGTGACTGTACTTGTTGCTGGGGGTGGTGTAGCTACCGTGCTTGGAGCTGGGGTAACCGCGCTGTCTGTTGCAGTTGAAGTTTGAGCAGCTGCTGTACTTGCCACTGGGGTAGCTGCGCAGTTCATTGCAGCTAAAGTTTGAGTAGCGACTGTCACTTTGCCCTCAAATCCGCCAACATTCTTTTCCTTTTGAAGGTGCTGGATAGTGTTGAACAAGGCCCTGTAAGCATAGGCCAAGCCCCAGCACGTTGCCGTGATTTGTCCATCTCTGGTATGGCCAGAATGACCACACACCTCATTTAAGTGTTTTACTAATTCTTCTGGATTTTGCAGTTGTTCGGTAGTGAAATTCCAAAATACTGGAGGGGCCCACTGACCTAGATACTTGCCCATACTATCCCACACACCCTGCCACTCATGGCTGTCCAGCCTCTGGGAAAATCTCTCGGTCCTCCTACATCGTCGTTTGACCCCAGACAAGACCCAAACCTGAATCTGCTTAACTCTTGAAATCAGTAGTGGGCAAAACACACTCTGTATGCGTGTTAGCATGGTGATTCCCATCACCATCAGCAAACAAGTCTCAACAGCATAAAAAGGCCATTCAAAAAATTCAAAACTCTCAAATGTAAATGGTCTGGGGGGACGACTAGGAGGGTAAAAGGATGTCTCCTTCACAGGTTGAGCACCTGAGAAGGAGAAAAAAGATGTGTAATTGCTAAGCACCTCCACAATATACCTCCCAAAGTATAAAGGTGGTGACCACACTGGGAACATAAGCCAGATCAGTTTCATGATCAATGATTCTATTGTATTACAAGTCATTACCATAAAGTACAATGGGATAAAAACCTTAGCCCAAGCCCCACACTTAATAAACACTAATACAGCGAATACCGGCTCTACGTAAGATATGATATACTGAAACTGTGAGATCAAGAGGAAAAACCTTGAGAGCCAATAAATCAGCATTGTGACGAGTGACTATCAATCCAGTCAGATCTGTTCTTATCTCAACCCCTCGTGCCCCACGTTGGGCGCCAAAAGTAACTGTCGTGGTTTAAACCCAGTCAGGTAACTCGTTCGCTCACTTCCAGTGAGTGGTGCCGAGCTGACAACAATCGAAGTCCGTGTCCGTCTCCCCCCCCCCCCCCCCGCACCGGGGCTCTCCCCTTCCCCGCTCCCGGAGGAACGGGGAGGAGGATCGAGAGAGTGCAACTCCTACAGGTTGAGACAAGAACAGTCCAGCAACAAATCACCACCGCTACTATCAGCTAAAACAATGATAAGGGAAAATAACAAGGGAAGAGAATACGATACCACCGGCCAAGAAAGCGAGTTCCACCTGGAAGCCCCTGTCCTTCCGGGTAACTCCCAGTTACCCCCCACCCCGGGCATGATGTGCTGTGGTATGGAATACCTCCCCGGCTAGCCCGGGTCAGGCGCCCCGTCTCTGCTTCCTCACAGCTTCCCCTCCTCCCTGGCAGAGCATGAGCCTCACAGAGTCCTTGGTCAGGGTAAACATCACTTAGCAACAACCGAAAACATCGGCTTCACCAACACTGTTCTCAAACTAGAAGTCAAAACACAGCACTGCACCAGTTAACACAAAGGAAAAAACATGACTGCTACTGCTGAACCCAGGACAGTGGGGGAGGAGGGAAAAATCAGGAATAACTATCTATACTTTCAGTAGCAGGTAGGGCTCAAGACAGCTGTCCTGCTACGAGGACACTAGGTAAGCTGAAATTCGTTATGTACACAAGGACATAGCCCAGTGTGCCTGACATTCAGCGGCATGCCTTGCCCAACAATAGTGCTATGAGATCTCCAGGGAGAGACCATCTCCGCAAGTGAGGCCCTCTCCTAGAATCCTCTCCTTCCCCTCTCAGAACAAGATAGTTACGAATACTATGCAGCAGGAAGATTAGCAATCTTGAAGTAGCACATAACAGCCACAGTCTATGCCAGATATCAGAGCCAAATACATTGGTCTGAACATCTTTTGTAAGTCCATAAGCAAGTTTTTCTTACCTCTGTGTTTTCTGTCCCTTTACACCCTTCAACCATCTCGTGCCCCAACACTTCCCACTAATGTGCCAGAAAACTCCACTAGCTCACGACACAAATCCATGGCAGGGTGGTTGGAACTAGATGATCTTAAGGTCCTTTCCAACCCTAACTGTTCTACGATTCTAGCATCTAGCTTGGAATCACTTTTTAGAGTATGTCTGTAACACACAAACCCTAAATGAGCTCAGCACCAGGCCCTCTGGCTACCCATGAAGCTATCACTAGGCAAGGCCCTATAAATATAAAAGATTACAACTTAAACTTGCAAAAGCAGTCACACACAAAGCTTGGGTGAATGTGTGCAGGAAGCAGCTTATACTGTCACTGAAAACCTTTTGAAGTGGGGCTCCACACCTCAATGCCATAAAGAACAGCAGCAGCGCACTGTGCCTACTCTGCCCAAGGAGTCAGGGCAGCAGCCAATTCCTTCTGACAGCTTCTTCCTGCCACTGCCAGGAGAGGCCTCTCCAGGAACCACATGCTCAGCCCCTTCAGCACTTTCGAATTTCACAACACATTGTCAACACCTACATCCCAGCCAAATACTTGACTCTTCTTTTGCAGAACTTCTTCAGACTAAACACAGGGAATGACAAGCACATCTTTCACACTGGCACACAGCTGTGCAAAAACTAGTTTTCTATTTTTGTTAAAATGTTAAAGCCTATGTAATGTTTTCCACAGCCAGAAACATTCTAATCACACATCACACCATAAAAAAAAACATTAAAGACACTCTCATAGGAAATCAAAGCAACTACAGTTATCACTGGATCTTTATTCCTAATCCCTGCTCTTCACCCTAGCACTGCTGGTATGACTGCCCCTCTAACTATTAGCCTATCTTGTTTTCTTTGGTCCTACTGCTCTCTGGTTTGCAAATAAATAAATAAAAAGATACTGAAAAGTCTGATGAGAGGAAGCTATTAGCTCTCCAACAATTAGTAATGCATGGTGCAAATGAGTCAAGAAATACACAGGCTGAAGCACTCCGAAAGGATTATGAATATTCTTTCCTGAGGCTATACTTTACCACTGCTCCAACTGTTTGCCAACTAATAAAAGAATAATACAGAAGCTAATAAAAGGTTAATTTGTTACTTGCCTTCATCTTAGGTTTATGACCTAAAACTAGCCAAAATACACTTAGCTAACATAGATTATAGTTAAAATTTTTTTTTAGTAGACCGTCCACCTCCAAGATAAAAAAAGCAGTTTATTGAATGCTTCCATTTGTATATCAAAGATCCTAACAACTAAAATAATGTAATTGCAAAACAGTAAGTTCCACCTCTATTAATGTTTTCACGAGTTATTCTCCCTTCCTGCTCACAAAGAAGCTGAAACGTTTTTCACCATTTACCAGAAGCAAACAGATTCGCTTATCTTGGAAAGTAAATGCAATGCTGTAGAGATCAATAAAACTCATTTCTGAAGCGAACTGCCATATCTGTTTATGGCTGATAATCACCATTTTCACAGGCATTGTGCCACAGATGTTTTCTACAGAATAATACATACTGAAATGATATTCCATTACTGTGCACATATATAGCACAGAACCAATGCCAGCACGCAGCTTTAGAGCTATGAGAAGTCATACGCTTTCAGAAAGTAATTACAATTTTGAGACATCCCTATTAAGTATTTAAATTCCCATCTACTTCTTTTCCAATGCATCTTAAGTAAACAAACACTAATAAAAGAAAAATATGGACAGAGATCTGTTTAATTTACATTATAATCATTTGCAAATATTAAAATGCAAATGACTGAATCTACATAACATCCAAACTTCGGCACTGAAAATGGATCGACTGGCTTATGATATACTTTGCACATTTGTGTAAAGCACCATCTATGATACTAACTTTTCTGACAGGATATTATAGCGCTTCATCATTCTCAATAAGGCAATACATATGTATGCTTTTAAGCAAGAGACTATGATAATCATTCCATCATAAAATCTTTTCTTCATCAAGAATCATTTGAGCAAGCTCATGTTTAGTCCTAAATCATTTTTTTTCCGTTTCTATAGAAGGATTTTGAAACAGAGAACTCTTATCTTCATGCAGCTTCCAAAGGGAGGAAAAAGGTGTCAAATGTTCACATATCTACAGCCAAGCACGGTTTCCTTCTCAGTCTCACAACTGCAAGAATTTCCAAAGCATGCTTTAATTAGAAGTACTAGTCTTTAGTTAACTTTATAGGCCAGGGTTGAGAGGAAGAAGCAAACAAGCATACCAGAGGAGGGACGAGTGAACTTGCTCAAAAGGAAGAAAGTTTTCATGTGACTAAAAGAATCACAAGAACATTCACAAAGACTTGAAACTTTCACTAAGTGAATCTGGCTTTATGGAAACAATTATCATGCAGATGTTAAAAATGCCAGTGAATAATCCATTTAAAAATGTACAATAATATTCACTTAGAATTGTCAAAAAAAACACTGCAATCCTACCCAGACACAATTTCTTCCAATACAGTGCACACTGGCACTTGTGGAGGTTCAGCAATTTGTAATTAAGCAAAATGAAACTTGCATGGGAATACCAAGAACATTACGACTATCTTACAGCATGGGAATTATTTGCTAGAGAACATTATCCTTTACTGTTGTTTTATCATTAAGATGTAAAACTAAATTAAAACAACATCACAGGCTTAGCTTATGTTACATCCACTTGTTAGCTATATAGCTCACCTCCCTACCATTCATTAGGATGCAACTAAATTTAAATCACTGCTCTGCTTAATTTACGCCACTAATTCAATCCCAGCTGAAGCTTTAAAGACAGCAAGGACAGCAAGTCACACAGCAGCATTCTGAAGCAGTCAGTAACTGAAAAAGGAAGGAAATCAGTGCTGATCTGGATCCAGAGTAGGAAGGAGGAACGTTCTCCTACTAGTGTTTCACAGGAATAGTGACACAGATTCAGCTTTGAAAATATTCTCCAAATCTTCATGTTTTCTCTTGAATCTCCTGCCAATAATATCTATTCAAGGTTTCAAAACCATGTTATTTCTCCAATATGAAAGACCAGTAGCTAAGAGGTGCTCACTGTTATTCTTGGGAACGTTACCATTGCTTGCCTTGTCATCCCATTATTTTTCCCCTGTTAATCTATATCCCACTTGCATAAGATAAATCATACCCCTCATTGCGTATTTTACACTTCCCATCCCACCTCATTCTCAAATGTATGACTCCTAAAAAAACAGCTACAAATTTCTGCCTCTCATTCTTTCTGTGAAAAAGGTGTAGCGTGTAAGAGAAGGCAGGAGCAAGCACTCAGCCTCCAACTTTCCAGATGCCTGTTCTCAGAGCTTGGATGCTGTCCAAACTCTAGAAGCTCAAAACACATGAGTACCCATCTGCCTGTTTGTGACAGCAACTATGAGAGACAGACAAGATGCGATTACCAGTTACTACACCCATCAAAGAATGGGAAAGGAGGAAAAAAAGAGTAATCCCATCCTGTTGCCAGTAAAATAAGAAATCACATCATGACAGTCCTATCACTGGTAGGGCTATTTTAACAAAATCCAGACATACATATTTTTGTCAAGTCCTCAACCATTCAAAAGGAAGCCAAACATGTACCTCTCTCCATGTTATTACAAACCTTCCTATCTAACTCCAGTCCCTAACCCCAACACGAAAGAAACAGTAAGGCAGATAAAATAGCAGCATGCTATTTTATGTAAATTTAAAATACTTTTAACAGCCTGTTTCCATTTCCATGCTAATAATAATTATATTAATGTACCTTCTTCATCTACAAGAGAAAGGAAAAAACAAACACAAAGAAATGCAGCATTTTTTGCTTCCCTTACCTCCTACCAGGCAGTGGTTTTGAAGTAAGAAACTGAGGAAAACAAAGATGTTCTACAAATGCATTTTTTCCCTAGCTTCTGGAATCTCTGAAGCATCATTCCCTTGTAACCAGTATCTGATACCCAAAGAGAAGCTTTAAAACTCACTTGTAGATGAATCTAAGTTAGCCCTATATACAATGCTAAAGTCACAGAAAATCTGCCTCTTAGATAATACTCTTTAAGACTGAGATGACAGGAGGGGAAAAGGGAAAAAGATACTGAAATACCGGAGACCAATCTGGTCAAAAGAAAGGTTCCCAGGAACAGGTAAGCATGACATTGTTTCAAGTACAGTACACTTCTGGTACAAGAAGCAGAGTCAAAACACAGAAGATGTAAATTCTCTATTTGCTTTGTGGCTTACAAAGCTGGAGAAGTAAGAGTGCTTCAGCAACAAACATATGAAGTGAAAAGTGGCCTACTCTACTCTATATAGATATATACTTGTAACACAGAACAAAAAAAAAAAACCTTTTTCCTTCAGCATTTCTATTTTCTAATAAATGGATCCAAGCTAATTGAAATGTGTGACTGGCTGTACCAATCAAAATGCATCTATACTCCAGAATCCTATGCAAAGTTTCTGTAATTCATCAGTCTAAGAAAAATGCAAGAACCCTCCTCCTGCTGTCTGAAATAACCTTGCATTTGGTTCCTCAGTTATATATGCCCACCACCCCCTCAGTCAAGGAAATCTTTTTGTTTTCTTGCACAATGAGTCTATGAAGTAGAAAAAAGCCACAGCAGTAGCAGGTCACTATGCACGACTACAAGAAAAAGCCTAGAGAGATGCCCCCCATTCTAAGCCCTTCCTGTTTCCAAAAGTTGTGTGTTCAATCTTCTATGACAGATACTGTCTTTGTATTTAATAGCTTCCTACTCACTTAGTCAAGATTTTCTAATAACATTATTCCTTTCAAGTATTCTTCAAATCTATGCACGCTTTCAGTATCCAGAGCATCCCATAATAATCTCCAGTTTTCAATAATCTGTTTATTTTTCAGTTCCTCTTATCTGAGGATCCCCCATACTGCTATTACTATTAACAGCTAGCAACTAATTTCTATTCAGCCACTCCAGAGCACTTTTTAACACTATACTTCCCTCATTTGTACTTTCCCCTCACATCACCAATAAAAAAAAGTATAGTCAATTCTACAGAATTAGTTACCAGTAGCAGGCAAAAGGAGAAAAACAAATCCAGTATTAAGAAATATAAGCAAATGAATAGAGAGTGTAAGAATAATTATGCCATCGGACCAATCACTGATACCACCTATACTGAACAACAGTACTACTGACTGATCACAGTACACTGTAGATGCTAAACATTTACATGGGTTCAAGAAGTGATCAGAAAATCTATTGAGGAATAAGTCATTGATGGCAGCTGAGCATAGAAAGATACTACCTCTAGCACAGAAAGTCCCCGAGTTGCCAATCAACAGCAACTGTAAGAGAATTCTGATCAAGCAGATTTGCACCTTTCCGAATGGTACTGGGCCACAGCTATATAGAAGCCATATTTAATTGCCACACATAAGAATTGAAGAAGTACCAAAATACTGAAGTTACATATTCTCCTTCAAAAAGTGTTTTAATTATACCGTAATTCCTTCCCGACATGTCCACATCACTTAAAAAGAGCAACAAAAACTGGGTTTTATTTTACATGATGCACTTCAATGAATGCCAGTCCCTCAAAACACCATCCATCTTTTCTAAGCCCAACTCCCAAAGATACTCAGGATGAACTACTTTGACTGCAGTTAACAAAAGACTGATATTCTCAGCATCCTGGGGCAGGGAGGAACCCTTTCTCCTTGCAGTTACATCCATTTTATTTTTTTTTAGTATAGCAAACCATTACTCATGAGGAAAGCAACCTTTGCTTAAAGAATTGAAAATAAGAGCAGGACTTTTTTTTACTGACTCAATATTAACACCAAAACCATACATAAAAAAATACAATAATAATTTATTTCTAATGGGGCTTTTTGTTTGTTTTTAATAAATCCCACTTTCAAGGTGTGTTCTAATTTAAACAGATTGATACAATTTCTGCTTGGAGACAGGAGACATCCTAAACCCATCCTTCTGCTGTTTTTTAAGTGCAAACATTTTTTTTTTTTTTAACCAGTCCAAAATTTTTATTTCTTTGAGGACAAAAATTCAGACATCACTTCCAAAGAAAAATAAATAATATAAACCTTCATATGATGACCTCCTCCAGACTTGCAAAGAAGATGAAGGCTCCTGCTAACATCTACCTAAAACTTCTATAGTAAGAGCCATTAAATTAAATTAAATGAAAATGAAATTATTTCTCATAAATAGAACAATGTTTATTAAGATTCCAATTGAATTAAACCTGCTCCAGTTAGGGAGGAATGACAACTTGCTGCTTTTATTCATAAACCTCTAAACAGCAATCCACTAACTACAACAGCCAGCCTATCATGCAGATCATGCTGTTCTTCACCTAGCCACTTAAAACAAAATAGTTACTTCTCCCTTTAAATTATTTACCTTAGAATTACCTTCCTTGTGATGTTTGGCACAGGAACGAAGCTGAGTTATCCAGTATTGTTTCTCCTTTGCATCAGCAGCTAGAACAGAAACAAAAAAATGCAGGGAATCTCACTTAAATTGATACTGAAGAGAAGATGATAGGGCGGGGGGGGGGGAATCATTTACTGTTTAGGATGCACTATAAATTCTAATTTACACTATTCTATGTGTAAGTTTTTAGACACAACACATCTAAACCTCGACTTAATATGATGTGGCCAGTTGGAAGAGATAAGCTTATGAGTCTTTTTCATAGTTATCTCCTCCAAGTATTATTAAAAGCAGAATTGCCTCAAGATGACCTTTTTTTATTAAGCAAACAAATAAAAACCAAAGAAAACCCACAACACTTTTGTTTTACCTGTGTCCCTCTGTGAAGTGCCACATCACAGCATTTAAATCAGTAAAAGCTCTACACTAAGGTTGTCATTCAGCTATCAGGCAAGCTACTAAATACTTAAGTACTTCTGTTTTCTTCTGTTTTAATGTAGTTCAACTAAATCTCTCTTTAAATCTGTGCTATTCGCATGCAATTTAAAGACACAATAATGAAAACCAGAATTTCCCCCCATCTTTAAAAACAGCTTGAAAAAATATTAGAAAGATTGTCTGCAGCCTGTATCAGATGGCTCCTGTGTAATATTACTAAATCTACTTGGGAGAGAGGTTTTGTTTTAAACAACCACAATTAGTAATCCTAATTAAGAACACCAATACAGAGTGGATAATTTTAGTAAATGTTTTCTCTTACATCCTTTGGTATTAAGTATCTCAATGGTTATTGACTCAGCATAAAAAAAATATTTACTGACTTGAATTAAACTTATAGATTTCACTAAATTAAAAGCAGCATATTTAAAGTCATTTATAATCTCAAGTGCTTGGAAAAGCATCATAATGAAATCACAAGTGTTTATGATTTCTAGTTGTGCAAACGCCAAAAAACTTTAACAAAAACTCTCCCCGGTTGTTCTTGTATTTCAGTTCTAGGTATAAAACAGCAACACACTGTACCGCAGAGGAGGCTTGCATATTCTGTCCTGATAGCTGATAAACTGTAGTCAGAATAAAACTCACAATTTTAAACTTTTGCTATACTACATCTTTTATATATACATATATATAAATAAATATATACATACATACATATATATATATATCTGTTGGGGTTCTTTTTGTAAAGGAGCTCAATACGAAAGTGTCCTGATCAATCAATCAGACTGAAAATACCTTAAAATAAAGTTATTTCCTTAATTAAAAAAAAAAAAGAAAAACACAAAAAAACAAACATTCCAAAGTAACTCTTACATACCCTGTATTGTCTTTCTTACATTTGGGAGCGAGGGAAGGCAAAATTTTATGTTAATGCTGCATTCAATTATTCCAAGACTCACAAGAACACAGGATCTTAAAAGGCTTCCACTTGCCATTTTTCCCTTGTCTGACCCATCAGCAAGTTCATTCCTGCACATTATCTGCAGCATGGTGGCAGGGGAGATGAACAACAGAAACTAAATGCTATGCAGTGAACAGCAATGAAAGCAGCTTTTCCTCCCTTCAGAATGCCACAATAATAGCTCGAGGTATCTTCCAGCCCTGAAAGTTTATATATTGTAAATTCATACGTATTCAACTCCAGACTAGTGTTCCACTGTGTTTTATAATATACTGTGTAACACCATAGCTGTATAACCACTACTTTCTGAAAGTACAGGGAAGAAAAATGAGACATGAATGAAGAGATGCAGAAGCGGGAATAGGAGAGAAGAATGACTCTGAATCATGAAGAATGAAGCTCGCATTCAAGCAGCACTGTACCTCTCAACTTATACATCTCTCCATTAGCAGAGTAGACCACCAACATGTGTGGCACTTCATCACCATGCAGTATTATAGCTCCGGCTAAAGACAAGGTTCCTCGTGGCTTCTGGTTTTTGCTTTGTTCATTCACAAAATACTGCAGAATTCCCGTCTCAAAGTCCAGCACAAAGTACCTGTTCAGAGAAATTGCAAAGGTATTTCTATTAAAGAGTCTTTTACGTATTCACTCAGGGAAGAACACAGACTGATCTTGATTTAAATCAAGATCATAAACAAACAAATGAGGTCAAAGTAACTTTTGTAATTACTCAATTTTATAAGATACTGTTCTTTTGATCATTAGGTTTGTTTTTTCAAGGGCATGTGTAAGCTACTCCTTTACTCATGTTTCTTTCAGATTAATGGGATGTTCACATACAAGACATGAAAGTAAGGAAGGGAGCTTTTAGTTCGAAAGCTTCCACTGAAGAAGCACAAGACCGCCTCCTTTGGGGTGGATTTGGCCCCTCCCCTTTTATTTCCATTTATAACCTTGAAAGACATGCTAATTCCTCACTACTAGTCTTTTGAAAAGCGACACTGTTTTTACAGAGGGATGAACACAATTAAAGACACCATGGTATTTTAATTTGTGATCATATTTCACATACATTTGAAAGCTGGCCAAGGGAATTGAACATTCAGTTCCCAGTAAGTACTAGGTAGGAAGTATGGACACCCACATATAAGAAAACAAGTAAGAGGAGAGAGAAGTAAAGTCTAAATTCCATTTGGTCATTCTGCTAACAAATTCTAGCACTGCCCAGGTCAGTAAGTGTTAGAATCAAGAAACAGTCAGTGAAAATCCAGTAACCACAAAGATTTAATAAGCAGTTTTAACAAACACAAGCCATTCCACAATATGCCAACTGCTAGGATATGAAGTTCACACAGACAAAAATAAACTAACTGCATTATCCAAGTGCATTAAATGAAAGTGAAGATGTTTCAAATTCAATGTCTCAGTCTCAAGAGTCAGAAACTTCCCCCCCCCCCCCCCCCCCCCCAACCCTAACTTTCACCACAGCACAGATCTAAATTTATATTTCCATGTGGAAATCATCTATGCTGTTACACAGAACAATGCTTTGCCAAGAAGGAACGGACAGCAACCTGCCGGCTCACATAAAGGCCAGAATAACAATGCCTGTCCCAAATAATGTTAAGCTAATGATTTGCTATACCCCTCCACTTCTGCCCTGACTCCATCTCCCACATAACCCACAAATGAAAAATGGCAAGCTGAATGCCAACTACCATAATATTTCAATAGTAGTGTTAAAAATAAGGAGGCCCTAAAAGGAAAGTGCCAAAATTTCAGACTGCCTTACTGACTTGTATTACACCAGTCCATAACCTTCCTGTTTGACTTTTAAATGGTTTTACAATACTGCTCTCCCACTTACTAAGCATTTTTTCTCTTCAGGGAAAGATGATGCAATTAACTGCAGGTGAAAACAGCAGAACTGAATGCCCACAAAAAAGAAGTCAGACTTGCACATTTCATAGTAAATTGTAATTTCAGTTTTCTTTCTCCATTTTAGCAACCTCTCTCACATATTTAGGAGGAAAAAATTATATAGCAGCTTGACCCTGGAGTTAGTGCTGCTCTCCATCTGACAAGTTTTCAGCAATCTCTTTAGGTTTAGCAAACAAGGCTAGGTTTTATACGCTGTGATGTCCATTCTGAGCCCTTACCATACTCACTGTAATTTCACTGTCCTTGAAATCGCTGAAATGATTGTTCAGGTACAAATCATTTCAGCCTTTGTTATCAGGCCATGTTTTATCGATTGCTACCTCGTAAGTCATCACTGTGGTTAGCGCAGAACTGTTCTACAACTAACATGAGAAACAGTTAAAAACAGAAGGGGAGGAGGGGGACAAGAAAATCATCCTTCCTTCTCCTATCCAGACCAAAGGATCTGGGGGGAAAAAGTTCCTCTGAGTCTATGAGAACAGAATCTATTAAGTTATATAAACACTATGAACACTTCAACTCAGAAACCTCTGCATGCTAGACCAGCAAAGCACTCCCAGAACGACTGTAAGCTCCACAGAGACAAGCTTTGCATTGCCATAAAGCTACCCATGGAAGCATACCAGCCATTAGAGTACAGAATACACCTTTACCAGCACAATGGCATCCAAGAGCAGTGACTTCTGCAAATCCACATATGCAGAAACAGCATCCTTCCACATCCTTGTAATTGCAGCTACAGTAGTGTTAACTTGACCTCCTGGCCAACCATAACTATTCTACATACAGTCTTAGAAAAACAGAACATTAGCATTCACCTTGTACCTTCAGAGTTTTCAGTACTTGCGATGATGGCTCAGTTGCCTGCATGCAACTTTATGGAGATTGGAACTAGATGATACTTTAGGGTCCTTTCTAACCCAAACCATTCTATGTTTCCAGCACAACTCAAGCAATAAACTTGAAAAAGAAAAATATAACCTGTTCTCATACACCTCCATGGCCCTCTTCAAGCATCCTGCCTTCTTTCTTGTCCCCAATGAACCAGTTTCTATGTCTGCCAACTTTTAAAGTCATAAAAGAGAATTACCTACAGAAACATAAGTACCAACTACCCAACAAAAACTTGTCAATAAAATAGGTTTTTGTTAACTCTGGAGATCTCATTAACTTTCAACAGGGATCTTGACCATGACACTGGACACTGTTCATATCACATGGACTCAAGTATTTGGTTTTCAAGAGTTATAGTGCAACTCCCCTCTTTGCCTTTCACACAGTGGTATCACAGAAAAAGATAGATAGGAGTAAGCTGCACAAGCAACTACATCCTCACAGAGCAGCAGGGAAATAACGCACTTTGAAACTGCTAAAGTAGTAAGAAAAGCCAGGAGAAGAAATAAGGAATTTCATGTCAAACTAAGAAATCAAGCAGCACAAGACTTCATACAAAAGGAGGCAAGGGGAAGAACAGAAAGAAACAGAAGCAGCTTTCAAAAACATTTTCTTGTATCACAGACCAAGTAACGACCTAATTCAGACCATCACAAAAATGCAGAAAAAATGAAGACCAGATTCTTTCACTAACTGGGGATGGAAAAGCATTACATATATAAAGCAGAACAGAAGAGAATGATACATGTTTGTCCCATTTTAGAAGGCCCATGTAGCTCTATCGGAAGGGCAGGGATATCTTTTAACTTGAATTCCAAAAGCCATTTGTCCTGCACACCAGGGAAATAACAGCGCTAACCTCTAGAACTGATTAATCTTGCCATCTTATCCTGTATTTCTCTACTGGTCTTGCTCACAGAGCATACATTTGGATTTCTGTAATTAATTTAGAGATTAACGATGAAACCTAACATTCAGGTAGGAGGTAGCAGAATCAAGCCATGTCATACTAGACATACAAATAATTAGTGCTATACAGAAATGATGAAATGTTACTGACACACTTCTAAAGACAGCTAAATTTTCTTGCTATTCCAAAATTGGAAAAAATAATCAGTTTGTGTTTTGGTTTGTTTGGTTGGTTTTTTTAATTAAAAGAATCCATCTAATGGTAAGCTAGAAAATCACTGCTTTAACACATTTCAAGCAGTTTTAACTGCTTAAGCAATGTTCAAAGTAGACACATAACATTACAGGCAAGAAAAAGTAGGCCATTGCACGAAAGAAAAGCCTTTGCCAACAGACAAACGCAAATCTGTTCAGAGACTACAGGCTTCCTGCTCCTCTGGCCCAGGCGCCCTCAAATTCCTGAAATTAACTGGGATACTTCCTTCTGCCATTCCAACCAAATGCATTACTGACTGATAGATATTACAAGATAAAACATTCAGCTACACTCAGTAAACTAGAATTTTACTGCTGTTCTATCAAATTAAAAAGTCTGACATTACCAGAATTTCTTTATGCTACTGATGCATTTGTCAACATGGGTATGACATATTAGGAAGCATAAGTATGTTGCCTTCTGAATTCTTGGAGGGGAAGAGAGAGACTGAAATACTATACCAATAAACCACTTGAACTGCGTTTTGCTTTCACTGTTATGATAATTTATTATAGTAATAATTATACTAATATCATAATTCCATAGTATTATAATAATTATTAGGTCCCCAAAAATAATTTAAGAAAAAGCAATGGCTATGGTTTAAAAGTGATAAATGCTGGTAGTATAGTAGGAGATGAAAATGGCCTGCCATCAGACCCTGTCAAAGAGAACAGCAGATACACAGCTTCCAGTTTGCATTCATTATGCGATTGACCTTTTTTAAATAAAGACTTCTGCATCTGGGCAATTGCAACCCTCGTCAAATCTTCAATCACGGACTCAATCTGCTATAAAACTCACCTCTTTTGGAAAGTAGTTAATAAAATATTATGGTATTAATTACTTAATTGTATTAATTACTTCCTTGGGTTCATAAACTGCATTGGAATATATGCTTCATACTTGGACTCTGTATAATCCCAGAACTCATCTGTTTGAAACTGGCATGGATGACTAAATGCTGCACAGTAGCATTAGACAAATCTTTTGACTAAAGACAAAATCTTCCATAATCTACAAACAATAAAACAGTTTTCATAAGATGATGACCAGCAGCTACTGGATGAAGAGGCATGCTGGGTTTCTACAGCAGGCTAGCCCTGGTTTCAGCTTTTTAGAGATCTTTTCCCCAGTTACTTTCTCACTGCTGGACAGAGGAACTTTTCTCTCTAAATACTTTTAGACCTTCTGCAGACACCTTTCTCCTAAACAGTCTCACAATACGTACTTCATGATCTACTTTTTATTTTGCTTTAACCATAAAAATACAAATTGTTCAGATAAAATACACCGATTTGAAACACCACAAAGTCTTCACCCCGATTTAAAACCTTGACAGACATCACCCTCCCTATCAGAAAAGTAACAATTCATGTATTTTCCCTTCTCAGACTGCTGAATTTATTATTCCAGACAATGTGTCAAAAACTCCAGCATCATATTAGCTCAAGAACAGCAGCAGCTCACCAACTTTTTCCTTATATCACTTTGTTCTCAACATTTTTGAGTTTCTAAACATGTTTTCCTTTTTTTCCATTCCAGTTCTCCTCCAGTGACTACTAGTTCTTCAGTGATTCCATAATCCTCAAAAAGAGGACACTTTGAGAATAAGGAACCAAACTATTTTACAATTCTTTTTTAAAAAATTTATTAGAAAAAAAAAACAAAGCTAGAGACGAATTATAGGATAGAAAGTAAATGACTGTCAAAGAAAAGCAAAGTTTATGGTTCCAGTAACTGAATGAGATGTCACATACAAATATTTCATTTTTTACAAAACTGTATCTTACTAGATTGTCTTGGAGATTACATTTACGCAACTGCCCTTTTTTTTTCCTTTTACCTTGAGCCATAAGATTAATGGAATTATTCATGCCAGTAAAGATAAAGCATGGCACACACATTTGACAGCCAAGGATTTATTATTAAAAATCATCTCTGAAGTTGTCATTAAAAGACAGTGGTTGAGAGAATATGCTTACACTACAGTAACTGTTTAACATCCTGTATGCGTTGAGGTTCCTCAATTTATCATTTTCTAATATCAGAAAATGGAAGAACCACAGTATTCATTAAAAGCTTTACTGACTTTGAGCATCTCTGAATGAAAACTTGATTTATTAAACAATAACTTCTCTGCGTTAATTGCATATCAGTCAAGCTGAACTATAACTTGCTGGATGCTTTTAGAAGTGTTCCACATCTAAAATGGAGGTAAGAAATAAAGTCCTATCCAAAGCTACTAGATGGACTGCCTGTTTCTGATCTTATGCAGTTTGTGATTTTAACATCCACAAACCTCTCACATAAATAAAACGTTAAGAGAAATCTCCTTTCCTGTTTTGTCAAGTCCCGGTCAGTCTCCAAGTTTACAAGCAAGCCTTTCTTATAAACCAAAACATCACTTCTTTCCCAGCATCAGCAGAAGCTACAATTGCTGTTGACCAGCTCATGAGTTCATTGACTTCCGTTGCTACATCAATTACTTTCAATGGTCCGAAATTCTATACAGTCAGCAACAGACATGCCGCTGAAAATTTAAGTACAAAAAGACTATGTTAAGGAAAATATTAACATTAGTTTCCTGATTTCAAATAGTGTTGTTTAGGGATTGCTTTTTAGGATTGAGGATGGAAAAACAGGCCTTGAAATAATGCAACCATTTTTACACATCATGCTTTAAAGTCATACAGAAAAGTACATTTATCATAATATCTATGCTTTAGCACAACATGGCCACATTGAGGGGCAACAACTGCAATTTAGGGCAAGCACATAAACAAAAGGTACACAGTTGAGGTGCGTACCATAAACAGCACTTACTACTCACAACCCACTGAGCGGGCTGGCTGCCTAATGCTACTTTGTGTCATTTAGTGGTCCTTGCCACCTTCTTTTTCACTTGCTCTAAATTCACTACTACCTAATAATTAAGCAGACTCAAATTTTCATACTGCAGATCAGAGGGAAGAGGCTAGCAGTGACATAACTGGGGGAATAAATGTGCTGGTGCAACCCTAATTCTGGCAAAGTCATTATGCAGCTCAACTCAGGTGACAGATTAAAAACAGAGCTTCCCGAGAGGAAAGTACATTTTCCTTCGTGAGAAAACCAAGATCTAAACCAAAACAGAGTGATTCCATAGCATGTCTAATGAACAGCATGTAATGAAAGGAGGACATTAAACTTTAGAAGAAACACTTCTGTGTGATTCTAAAAGAAGATACAGGAAACAACTAGTTAACACGCAGTAACTCCATTCCCCATTTGATGCAAAGACAGTGCTCTGTATGACACAAGACTGCTGCTAAATTGGCTCTCGCTGAAGCCAGGCCACAGTATAGTCATTTGGGCACCAAAATGAAGAAAGCTACCTGATTTATCTGCTCTCAATCCCACCTTTCCACCTTACAGAGGAGCAAGACTTTGCTCCTTTGAGAAAGTAAGATTACAGAAACCTACTTTGGAGCCTGTATGGACAACTGCTTCTCTGCAGTCTTTAAACACTTATTGGTCTGTCCCAGCCAGAAAATACAAAAATAAAACCACCAATAATCAAGGCAGCTATCAAAAAAAAAAAAAAAAAATCAAGCTCTCAATTTCCTTCTGTTTTCCCAAAATCTAGCTAAAATGGGTTTACATTCAGATGTTTAGATTTCACGTGGCATCCCAAGAGAATGCAAAGGAGTAGAACGAATGTGCTTTGTTTAGCCAAGGAATATTCTAGTTGGGAAGTAGTTTAGGCCTATCTAAAGAAACGACTGTTAGGATGACCTATGAGAAAAACTGACTCACTTGCTTTTCACAACAAACCACCTACAAAAGAGAACTAAACATGGGTGGGGGAATAACTAAACATTGGAAAACACCTGAGTTTCTTCCCCCTAATAAAGTGTATATATACATACATATACAGACATATAAATGAGGCATTCAATTACATCTAGCTTGTGAAAACAGTTTTTCCATATTAATATTTGAAATTCTCTCTGCTCACATTAGCAGTTGTCGAAACTGCTGCTGAGTAAACAGCTCCACCACCACAAAGTTTTAAACATCTCCCAAAACTAAGCCAGCCATGCCAGGAATCTTATTGCCTATTATTTTCTGTAACAAAAAATACACACCAAAATTCTAAGTGATACAGCAATATCCAACCCTCTGTAAAAATATGTCACTTTTCTGCTTGATGCTTTCTACAACAAGTTCTGTAAGATCTGAGAGGTTTAGCAAGCGCACTTCACATCAGAAATTGCCTACTGCCTGGCATCAAGTCATCTTCCACAAAGTACTTACAAAATATAGCATGAAATAAATAGTTTAGAAGGTGGCCTAACATACCAAAAATACACCTCTCCAACAAACTGAATAACAAATTCAGGAGGCCTAAAATGCTGAACCAACAGCTGTATGTCCGTTAAACACACTAAGAAAATTGAAGCATCCCACAGACCTATCTGAAGGAAAGTAATAAAGAAGGCAGTAGCACTGAAGGCAGCCACTGTGAACACAGCTGCTCAGAGTGCTAAGGAGTCAACAGTGACTAACACTATTATATACTATTCTTTCAACAGTCTACGCTTTAATAAGGAAGGTGTTACTGCCCACAGCAGGAGAGTTGGAACTTGATGATCTTTAAGGTCCCTTTCAACCCAAGCCATTCTATGATTTTCAGGAAGGTCATATATGAAGACAGATCAATAATGAAGTGAGATTTGACCAAGGGCAGTATTTTGCACAGATTTCTGTCTGCTAGTTGCCACATTCTGCAGGAAACATCACAGATTGAAAAGATATGACCTTATCTTGGTCCTTCTGGTACTTGCTATTACAACATCCATAAATGAATCAAATACATCCATTTGACAGCCTGGTTCTCATACAACATAATGAGTACCAGCAAATTCAGCCACCTAACCTAATGTAACACACTCATAGGGAGGCTGGAATTGTTGGGTTTTTATCAGCACTAACATGCAACAGAGTTTAAAGAAAACCATATCCTACTCAATTTGTGAGAGTCAGGTCTAAATCACAATTTTATTTCAAAATACTATCATCCATAATCCAAATTCTCTACAATTTGGTTCCTATATTTTGTCAATCCCAAACATACACACCTCTGAAAGAGGCTGCTGAACAAAACCATTTGAAATATCCCCAGACCTCTCTCTACCTTCAGCAATTAGAGACTTCCCTCTGAACTACATTAATAGAGATGGATACTACTACTCGAAGGACAGAACATGTAGGAAGGAAACGGTAAACCTCCACATACAATGTCTACTACACAGTATCTTCCACTGGCCCCATCCTAAACTTGTATTTCTCACTGGTAAAAATTAACCCTAACTCAACCCAGCACTACTGTTCTTACATATTATGTCCTGTCTAGGAGAGAGACCTTCATACATCAAACAGCTGCAGATTTTTAAAGCTCTCTTGCTGCCAAGAATTACAGACTGTATATAGAAAAGCACTCAGCTGTGAAACAACAGGTATGACCCTCAGTTTTTATGACAGACGTGATATTAGTTAGGATTTCACCTTAAGATCAATATTTCAGTCCCTGAAAGTATTTTATGAAACAAATAACAAAGGCATAGAGTGACCCTGGGCTGATGCTGAGAAGAGACAACTGCTGGATGACAAACCAAGGGATGGCCCAAACACCTCCAGATGGGAATATCAGGAAAACAATTCAGGTAATCCGACTACAAAACAGACTGCAAATAGTAGTTCAAATTACAAGACTACTGTAGCTTCAATTAGAGTAGCTGTAGAGTAGTTCAGACACTAAATGCTGCTTTTTGCTCATTAACAATGAGAGAATGGAAATTATGAACATCATTCAAGTCATACCTTGAGCCAATTACAGAGACAAAAGGAGTCTGTTAGCCTGAAGTATTTGAGCTGTGTGTCTCCAAGTTAAAAGTCAGGGAAATTATCCATGTAGGTGAACCCTAATAAGTCTGTTCCTCACAAGTGAACACATTCCCATGCACAACAGCAACAGCCTGTAGTTGTAAATCAGGGAACTTCAGGGAGTTGACCTCCATATAAATAAAAAGGAGTCAGTGTCAATGCAAGAACACTGGAGTTCTTTCCAATTCACTTTTACTACTACTAGAAACCAAGACTGCTTTAAGAAAGACTGTAAAAACCCCAACGTCAAAGGAAAGGTATTTTAAGTCATGCAATCTAACTGTAAATTCTATGCTATAAAATCTGCACTATTTGGTATATAGTAATAATTGAACAAAATAGCTAAATCACTGAACTGTCTTCTTTCAGTAACACTGTTACTTTGCTCTTCCCTCATTTTTAATTGTAAAACATGAAATATAAAAGGTTAGACAGGATTCATAAAATCTCCTAATAAAAAATGTCACCAACCTAAAAGCTTTCAATAGAAAGATGTTGCTGAAAATTAACTGGAAGTCAAATGTCATGTTTTATGGAGACAGTACCTCCATTTTATTATGACCACCCTGCTGCCAACAGGCAAGGGACAAATTACAGTGGAAATGAAATGAAGGGATGAAGGAGTAGACGAGAAGAACAGTTTGGCAACAGCAGATGCCAAAAAGTTTTCAGTAAAGGTTTTCTGAGGAAGCAGAAATCTGAAGAATCATTTGACGTTACAGTCCAAAATAAAGCACTCTACTAACCAGACTTCCAACCACCATCCAGAGCAAAACACTCTGCTGCACTGGGCTATAGATACCATAGGTTAATTATTAGGCTAGTGAATATTGGTTTTTTTCTTACTTCGCACCATAACTAGCTCATCAACATCTTGAACATATCTTTAAAAAAGAAAATTAGTTGGGTACTTCTTTCAAGGCTTATTAAACCATATCTTATTCCAAACCTCATTACACAATACCCTCTGAGTGCTATTTTAATGACATAGCACTACACTGTATTTATTTATCAGTAGGGATTAAACTGTAGAGAATAATTCTGATGCTTCTGTTACTCTCATTATGGTCTGAGATTTGGGGGGTAATTTTTCAATTACAGAGGAATAACCATAGCACAGTTTTTTCTCATTCCTCTCATATGTATTCTTGACTTCGGTCATACCACCTGCTAATATGAAAAGCTATGTATATGGAAAAAGTGAACCTACGAATGAAAACACAGATCTACTATATTCTGTATGTTCAACACTCTTGGGTATGCTGTATAGAGACGTAGTTATGCCACTCCTGCTATGCTTAAATGTGACCAGCATTCAGAAAAAGCACCCTTTTTGTTCCTTTGTGATGTATCAGACACATATGGGACACCTCCTAGAAGAGGAAGGCACCAGAAGTGTTATCACAGGATTAAAAAAAAAATAAAGAAAGAAAAACATTCACCCATGCAGATCAAGCAGTGAAATATTCAATAGGAATCTAAAGGAGTCTGTCAAGGCATTCCACCTTCTGTGCATGCTCTCTCAGAATACATTTTTGCATTCATACCCTGAAAAACTTCCAACAGGTACCACTTAAAAATATTAACTCTTATTACTGGATTTATTACTGGATAAATCCAGTAATACTGGATAAATCCAGTAATAAATTTATTATATATGGATTTATAACTAGATACTTGCAGACTCTAAATCACATGTACCGCTAACGCATGTGGCAGGAGAACCTGTTATGTCTTCCCGTTGTCTGGTCCCCACCACTTCATTGGCAGAGGTCATCTCCCCTGCAGAGCAACAACTAACCAACCCTACCTAAGTCCTGTGCTCAGTGAAACAAACTGTTGGACAGATAGCAGATGAGAGTGTATCACTCCTGCCACATTAGGAACAGTAGCTGATGCACTGACTCACAACCTCTACTACAAAGGTTAAATGAGTGAGGAAGAAGCATAAGTTGTAAACGCATGATCAGAAACAGGCATCAGTTGAGTATTAACTGGCAGAAATTATCTCTTCCAGAAGAGAAACTGTGCTAGGCTTAGTGCCAAGGGTGGGTTACATTTACGTATCTCAGATTTTCTTCACAGGACACAGCACAGTTAAGATTGCTTCATCTTTAGAGCTCAGCTGGTTGTAAAACCTCACCCAGACTTAAGGCTAACCACTGCTCCTCTTTCCTCCTTCCTACCCTGCTGCATGGTCACAACCCACCCCTTCTCTCTCTCTAGTGTTTATTAAACTCAGTGGGAACTAATTCAATTTTCAAAACCACAGAAGGAACAGACAGTTGGGAGAGGGTCTCTCCCCTTCAGGAATAAGAAGGTGAAAAAGCAGCTCATCTTCTGGTCTTATGAAAGCAGTTGATAGATACAAGGTAATACAAAAGCAAAGCAGGTTGTTTCAGACACCATCTACCAGCTTGACTCAAACTGCAAAATGCGTTCACATTAATTCTATCAGCAGACAACAACTGGAATATGCAAAATAATTTTTATCTACTAAATCATTATAAAAGCCTACAAAGAGACATAAGTCATGTTCTTTTTTCCTCTTAACTGTGCAGTAAAGCTTTTGCATTTTCTTCTCCTAATCTGCTTTTCCAACATTGTTATTTGGAAGAAAGTCAGAGATACATATTTCTGTGCAAGCTACTGATATGAGACTTTAAGAAAGTCTGAAACCTAAAACCCTTCCAAAAATTATACTTAACCTGATTTACATTTGATGCATTTCCAGGGGAGAAGACTTAGATAACCAGCATAGACATTCCCTTATAATTGTTTGCATTCTATGTGAATAATTCCATTCAGAACTACTTATCGAAGAAAATGAATAAAGTAGCTCTGTTATGTTTCAATACATACAATTTCTTTATGATCAATAAATTAAAAAGAAAATTAAAAAAGAGGTTCAACATCAGGTATAAGTCTTTTAATCTCTAAGTCACTTTTAGATAGAAATACAATGTCTCGCACATTTACACCACAGTCTATAGCAGTGGTGGGAAACAAAACCAAACAGCTATTGTTCCCCAGAAATCTCAGTAACTTGTAATATCAACGCAATTTGCCTAAGTGAAAAAAAGCTGCCCTTAGAAAGCACAAGTGAAAACCAGTTGTCATTTTTCACTCTTCCTCCTCAAGAAAGAACTGGTATTTTCACTTTAAAACCTACTTCAGCTGAACTAGCTGTCACCTATTTGGTGTCACATTAGAACTACTGCTCTGTCACCTTCATTTCTTTGTTCCCATCACTGGCCAGTAGCAGTACTCAGGACCACATCCCAGAATAGCCTATGGGATAACAAGTGCTGTAGTTGGGTAAAGAACAATGCAGCCGGGGCAGTCTTGGGTAGAAGAGGAACTTTCCAGAATCATCCATTCAGCAGGAAAGATGCTAACTCAATTTTCCTCTGTAATTTGTTCCATGCAGTAACTAATAAGGTGCACCTTACCATTAAACATAGAATCTTGTTAAACCACCGTTAAACTCTGTTAAATTCCATCAAATTTATTGAACTCTATCAAATCCTTATTTTACCTCAGTAAAACATATTTCACCTTGTTCAAGAGAGAGAAGCAGCACTCCACTCATCCGCGATAAGGTCATACACGTTAAGTCATCACACATAGCAGTCCTGACTTGGCAGCTTGTCCAGCACACAGAAGCTCATTTGCTGCCCCATCATCAACTTTCAACTACTCCAAAGTCCTGGAACATAAGCTTTTATGCAGTTGCATGCAACAATCTTTTCCCGGGCTGAAAACACAGCCCCTCCCACACTAGCAACTACTTTAATAATACAGATCTTGGACAGACAAAGAAAACAGGTAGTAAGAACAATGTGCACCACCCAGCAGGAGCAGTTCTGCCAAATTAGTTCCCACTGTACTCAGTATTTTCAGCATCTTCCATTTTAACATATAAAAAACAGTATTTTTCAGGAGCCTCCTACATTACATATGTTTCTGTCAAATCCCTTGTTATATTTTGGTGAATTACTGAGAAGAGTCATACTGGCTGATCAGCTGGCAAGTAGGTACTTGTAAATAAAATCTGGCATCATGCTTAATACAAAAGCAATCTGTCTGCTTTACAAAAAGGCACCTAGTAGACTGATAACTTCTTAAAAGCTGCATTTCTATTGCCATTCCTTTTGTTACAATCATGCTAGTTGTAAAAGGAATTCAGAAATTGCTGATGTAATCCACTCTCCCACACAATTAAAAAGAGCTCCTTTGCTGTAACTAACATTATGAACTTCTGAGTTTTGAAAAACTAAGAACCAACAGCTTTGAAAGAGAAGTTTAAAATCTTTGTTTTTGCAATAAACTAGGGCACAGGCATTAAAGAAAAAATGCCAATAATGAAAATATAAGAACAAATTTATTTTAAACATGCTGACATCTCATTATCAACTGCATAAAAATCCAGCACCTGTCTGCGGATGATCAAACCATGAATTAATTTATTCAGATATAAAACATCTTAGAGTCTGCTTCCAGTTCAACTCCAGATTTTACATATTCTCTCAGGTTAGGTTTGTGCTCTCCTCTTTTTGGTAAAACCAGCATTAAACATATTACAGCAAAACAGGAGGTTTATTTCCATCTGATGGGAACCAACATGAAGTTGTGAAATTTCTATTAAACTTCAAGTTTAATGGTTCTAGCACTATCTAGAACCCCAAATATTATTTTTAGTGCCTGAACACTTAGGCTACATTACAAACATCCTCATGAACCTCCATAATCATAATAATGAAATGCTAGAGGAAGATTTGGAAGAAGAAAAGATCAAGTTATTATAGCTTCACCACTTGCTCAACTAGCAGTTATAAGCAACATGTTTTCCTTCAGTTACCAGAAGTCTTCACTTTAAAAATCAGAAGAAAGCAAAACTACTCTACTTCACTAGGTTCTCTTCAGTAGTGACTTAGAATCTAACATCTTTCCTTCAAGTGCAGTTCAAAAAGCTCTTCCTTCTAGCTTTTTTGCCTTGTCCCTAATTATGATGAAAATCAGTGCTGCGTTAAGCACTTTTCTATTTAACCACTTGTTTGTAGTTTTCTTTTAGTTTATTACCAAATATTATCAACTGTTTGCAGAGTCCAAATAAATGCTGCTCTTTAGCTGTTAGTTTCTCTTATCTGGCACCTCAGACAACATACAATTTGACAGTTTCAGAATATGTAGCATTACTTCCCCCTTCCCCAACAAAATAACTCTTCTTATTCATTGTGTTCATGACACACAAATTACAATCAGAAACACACTAGCAAAACAAGGGGGAGTACAAAGAGGGGGAGGAATCCCAAAAGTTGGTCCCAACTGAAAACTGGAACTACAGAGAGCCACACTTTTTTTAACAGCCATTTCTAAAAACCTACTATTTCTCAGAGGGAAATATTGCAAAGACATGTTACTTCTTCACTTTAGGGAGCACAAACTGTAAGGCCTGTTTTCTAACAGAGATGTGACATTTGAAGGTCACTCCCGTTCTTTGGTACCCTGCTATCTACCTTCACTCTTCAGTGCTCACACCGGTCCCGCACTGCAGCATTTGACAAAGCACCCTATCTACTTTTTATTTCATTCTAAGCAGCAACAAGCAGACAGTAGAATAAAATTGGAAAAAAAAAAGCAACAAAAAAAAAACCAAAACCAAACAAAAAAAAACACACTTGGAGGAAAAAGTCTTTACTTGACAGAGTAACACCAGCAATAATAACTCCACGCTTGCTGTAAGAACTGCAATAGCCAGCTTGCCTACTCTGCAGTCCCTGAAACAAGGACAGAGAAGGAAACAATGCAGAAAAGGAATTTTAGGAAGAAATTCAGTAGCAGGGATCTCAAGAAACAGAACTTGTTACCCCTGAAGGGAAAGACACAAGGTGGTCTTTTTTTCCATTCAGCAGTATAAACATGCCACAACTTAACTGAACTACTGGACCCAGGGTTGGCAAACACATACAGGAAGGGATCAGAATAAACCAACTCATAAGCAAAATGCTCCTATTTAAAACAGAAGAGACCCATCCAATTAGTCCAAGCACCTAATTGATGACAATGCTATTAGGAAAAAAGAAAAAGAAAATAAAAATAAAAAAAAAATCAAACAGTACACAGAACAAGTGCATAAATAAACTGCCAGGAGAGATCAGTAGTTTTCACATTTCCAGAGCTAAGTTTCACATTTCAGAACTAAGTTTCCACATTTCCAGTTTTGTAATTCTGTTCTTTTAAGAAATCATGCAATTCAGCATTCTAATAATTAAATCTGGTTGATGGAATTATTTCATGAAAGTTAAAACTCAGTATGAGTGGAGTAGGTATTTTCAGTCCCTCAGGCATCTGTTCCTGATGTCCTGACACCATCCCAAATAGGCAATCTGTGAGAAACTGCACTGCATTTTTTCCTATACTAGCTGCTTTCTCTATACTGACAGTTCCATTAAGCTTTCCAGCTCCCTCAGTTGAAATACCTATTCCACACCTCTTCTGTTCAATCTGTTCAAATGTCATTTCTGAAAAATCTATTTTTAAGCTCAAGGGGAGCTCAAGGGGAGCAAAAGGCTTCATGTCATCAGCCTCCTCTCTGGAACCTGGGGTCACAGCTCATCCATCTGATTTTTAGTAAATGTAACATTTTCATACCCAATCTCCTTACTTTCAAATGTTTTCTTCTCTTCTTCCTTTCACTGCCCTACACTTGCTGTCACAGTATCAAAAGCAAGAGCAAACAAATGGGAAAAGAGAAAGATCCTTAGAACATGGAAACGAGGACAGGTGGTTTCGTAGCATTTATCTGATACTACAGAAAAGCTTCATATTCAACTGCCAACCTGTTTGTTCAGCACATGGAAGAGGAAGACTACTCCATCTGGCATCTGTTCAGCCCTTTTCCTCAAGGTTTTAACTCTTCCATTTTAAAAACCAGCATAGAGAAGACGTAAGAACTTAAGTTATGAAGCTAACAGTTGTATGCTCCTATAACCTGCTTAGAAGGTCCAGCTACTTCCCACAACTCGTGGGACTCCTATCAGAACCTCTGTGCCTAAAGAGCACCCACGTAAGCCTCCTACCAACTTTCAGAGTCATCTGATGCTTCTTCAAAGGCCAATCACAAGGAAACTCTTCCAGTATTTTTCCCACACTGAAAGGAACACAGGGTGCTACAGGAAGCCCTGAGCTCTGCCTAGGTTTGAATGACCTGCCAGCCTTCAGTCCACAGTACAGCAAAAATGCAGTATATATTAAAGGATTTATTTTGGCCAACATTTAAACCACCACACTGAAGGAAGTAAGGTATGCCATACGTGCAACCTATCTTCCGGCGATGGGCCCAGGGCCTGAGATCAGTTCAGTATAGCTCCACAACTAACACCCATATGACTGGTTTACAGTCACAGTCGCTCCAGGCATCAGAAACCACAACAAAAGACTCTGGAGTGTCCCAACATGCAGGTTATCACCCACCTGTGCCCTGTGAGCAGCATGAAGCATGGAAGGCTGGAAAAGCAACAGAATATTGGAAAGCAGCAGAATGAAACTTGCTATTTGAAGCTCTGACCACCTGGGAAAGACAGAACAGCTGAACAAGGCTGTCATAACAGACAGGTTATCAACTGCTTATTGTCCACAACCAATTCTCACCTTTATACTCACATCTGAGAGCTTTGCTTGAAGGCACTGGCTGTTCTCATTGCTCCTTTTAACATTTAAATTAGTATATTAATTAAAAAAGAAGGATAAGACTATGAGTGAAGTAATTATTTTCCCAGCATAATTACATTTTCACTAAGGTTTTTATTATCAAAATGTAACAACCAGGGGGAAAATGAGCAGTCCTGTTAGCAACTTATTTAATGACAGAAGAAAACCAAGAAATTAAAAGTTCCTGGTATTCCAGTCTCTGGCTGTGTTTTTCTCATCCAGGAGCAAAGAGATACAGCTAGACAGACCCACCCCAAGATCAAAAGGGGAAAACTACCAACCCTCCCCACACCAGTGCAATCTGGGACTTCAGAGGAGAAGAGCATATTCTGCAATAAACCTCAAAAGCATATTCAGATCAAAAAGCCCTCCCAGAAACAAAGAGAAAAGACAAAAAACATGGGCCACACATTTTAGCAGCAACCTCCAGATCCCTTGCACTCACTGTATCTCCAATGATGAATTTACTTTGCACACTAAACACATTTACAGGGTGTGGAACAATTGCAGACATACTGTATGAAGACTTGTAAATAAAATGTATACACAGACTGAACTGGGCAGGACTTGCCTCAATTATAGCTGAAGTTTACAAACAGAATACTGAATGACAAAAATGCCTTAGGATGACAAAAAATCTTGAACCAAACAGAATAAAGGCACTGGCAACAGAAGGGTGGACATGGAAGGGAAGTATAGCATGACTGCATAGTCAATTTAAAATAAATCCATGGAATTCTTACAGAGATCTTCTACAACAGGAAGTAACTAGTAAATATTACTGTACTACGTAATTTATTTATTTTCTCAGTAAGCATTATGTTAAGGACTGGCAAGTATTACGTAGTTCATACTGTACCTTAAAAAAATGGCAGAAAACGTTTCAAGTATATCCAAAAACCTAGATTTCAAGTTGACATCTTTTCAATATTCAGAAGCTATTTTGATTAAGCCAACCTTTACAGACAAGAACGTACCAAGAGATATTGACTGTACTGAATTACAATAATGCAATCCAGTGAGGTTCAAAGCACAACCACATTCCATCAATGGATATTACAGCATAAATTTTCAATTAGCTGCCTTTAGTCAGCAATGTTTTATAGAGCTTGCATCACAGTTCACTGACCTTTTTGCCAGACCTTCATAGCTCATCCTTGTTTTGCAAGGTCTTGTCCTCAGCAAGAATCATTGCTAGGAGCCAGCAACTCTTCAGTGGTATTTTCTAGTCCACAGCTAAAAACATCAAGGAGTAAGAGACCTCAAGATACAATAACCTCCCTGTAAACTGAAAGACTGATGTTTAGATTTGAAAACTACCTTGTAATCAATGAAAGTCACTTGTGGATCTCAGTTTTATACCAAGAAAAGGAAAGCAAAGGCCAATTACACCTGGCAGTGATTTAATGAAGCACCTCTTTCTCTAACTTCAGTGGTGTAAGCATCACAGCTGAGGCTTTTTCAAATTTTGTGAAGCACCTATGGTATTCTCAGACAAAAAATAAAACTTGGAGCTTTTTTAAACATGATAAAAGTCTTAAAAAAAAAAAAAAATGAGAGAGAACAGTGGTGCTACAACTCAGTTTTAGAAAGTATAGTACTTCTTGCTGAGTAACGTATTGTGATACTGATAAGGAGAAGGATATTCTTAAATATACTATAGTGTATTCAAAGTATTATTAATATTTCTAACAAAATAGACCAGTAAAAGTCTGAAGCACCCTATCATTTGAAGTGTGCTTGTCTTCATCAGTCTAGGTCATCAGTTATGCCAATACAGAGCTTCTGGACTCAAGAATCTGGCTTCTCAATGTTTTCCCATATCTACCTCACCTACATCTATTTTTGGCTTGTGGATCTATGTACATTATTCATACAACTTATGTGGAAGAAGCACGTAATAACAGAACTGATCACTGCCTGTGAAAGCAGCACAAAAATTTTAAAGGTAATTTGAAGGTAGAAAAAGACATAGAAGGCAGCAGTCCTCAAACCAGCTCTTCATCCCCCCTTCACTCCAGTCTAGTTCTTACATATTTCACTGAAGGGATGTTCCCTATAGCTGTTTCAGACACAAATTATGGTGATATGTTCTAAATGAATATATGAACTACCTGATACTTTCTAGGACACAAATGCTTTCTGAACACATCTGTTTGGATGGTAATTCTTGTGCAAGTTGATGGAATAAAACATCTGGTTTAAAATTTGTTCTGTGTTTTACTGTTTACAGCAGCTGTTATTTTCACTTTCAAAATGCAGATAATTCATCATCTAGGTTCTCAAAACTGAACCACATGAATGATGGCATTTCTTCCAGCTGCAAGTTTCATTTAAAATATTATTTCACTGACAGAACCTTTTCAACAAGTAATATTCATTCCACTCTCACATACCAGGGGCTGAGAACCATGTTACACTAATGACATGTTTTGTGGGCAGCATAATTTTTAATATATATTCACACAGAATAAAAACAAATGCAAGAGGCAAGTTAAGGTCTTGCTTTGGGAAGTTTTGAAGTTCTCAATTTTATGTCTTCCTTTATGCTTGCTCTTCCTAACTTGTGAATTTGTAAATTTTGGTTTTTTAGTCCATATTCTAAAAGTTCCTGCTTGGAAAGAATGAACATATCCAAGACAGTGAAGGATTTTCTTTATGCATCATAGGCAAAACCAAATACGATACACAAAGTATGGATCAATAGATCAGAATGTTGCCTCATTTCCATCTCTTCTCCACCTCAGATAGTTCACACAATGCTTTGCAGAAACCAGACTTCTCTTACATGCTGCATCATCTTAGGATAGTTGAAACTTTTCAGCTCTCTGTGCCAATACTTTGAAGTCCAATAGGGTCTGACCTGCCTTTACTCCTCAGACTATCAAGTCATTGACTGAAACAATAAGTTTAAGTTTCTATGTTTGGTCTTTACCCTGACAGTTGATATGCAGCCACCTTCACAACAAAGCTTCTTGTCAACACTGTTTCTTAGAAACATACATTGAGACTCCACAGAATCTATGAGGGTGGTTTCACCAGTATGTTGTGAGATATGCAATATATTAGCAATGATCCTTCTGAAGAAAGTGTATTTACATTTGCAAGCAACTTCCAAAGACCTTTATACATTAGGCTGCTGCTTTGTAAGTACACATATTTCTAAAAACATTGTTCTACAAAAATCCGGATCCTCATTGTTTTGATCAAAAGTAAAACCTTTAACAAGAAAACAGTTTCATCATCACATATGCTTGAATATGCTTGAATTCCCACATAAAGGTAAGCCTAGCATATAGCATATATAGTATATATCCAGGCAGACACTGCCAGTAGCTTGCTCAGGCTGCTATTCACATCAGTCATTCACAGTCTGAAATGAGCTCTGCTACAGAACGCAGATCAGGGAAGAAAGCAAAACCAGAAAAATCCTCACTGCACTATGCATTCTGCAATTTAGGAAGTACTCATTTCCTCTCTACTTCTCATGTGCCATTCTTAATGGCAATATTAAAAATAATAACAGCAAGATTATCTCACTTGGGTTTCTAAGACTTCATTCTGAATTCATGTTATATGACTTCCTGTTTTATTTTTCTAAAAAGTAACAAAGGTCTACCCTGTCTTCGGTATCATTCTTCCTTCTCTCCTGTTTCTTGCCTTTCCATCCACCATTCCTGCAGAGCATTTAACTCCTTTTCTAAACCTCTCCCACAATTCTACATCTCTTCTTTGTTCTTCTCCTTTTTTCTATTGCAAAATTATCCTTTCCTTACACTTGCATAATAAAAATAAGATAAAATTTGGCACGTGAGCCCAGCAGTCACAAAATCAAAGCCTAATAACCAGGTAAGATAAAACACAGGCAACAAGAAAAAAGGACAAAACCTATGCTACACCTTATGGTGTGGAAGGCAAACCTTCCAGGTGAGAGAGAAAAAGAGAGGGAGCTTTAGTCTGCTTTCAAGAGCAGCAGCTGAAGCATGGAATCAGACTACAACTCAGAGAGAGTTATAAAGCATGTATGTTTATTAGGGTGCCGGGTGGAAGGGGGATTGCTCCTCCTAACTTGCACACTGAGGAGTTCAGCAAGCAGATATTTATTACACAAAAACATACATATTCATTAGGTTCCCAGGAGAGTGGGCAGGGATATTACAATTAGTTTAGGTACTCATTATCATAAGTCTCCTCTCTTTCGGCACTTGCGCACTGCCCTCTTGATGGTCGTGGGCTGGAGTCTTCAAGATGAAGTAAGTAGTCTTCCTCATGTGGGCAGGGGTCTTCAAGATGAAGTAAGCAGTCTTCCTCATGGTGCACTTTTCACCTTCGGCACAGCTGGATGCCCCAGTAATCACAAAGCTAGCTAAAAACAGCCATATCTGCAAGTTTCTGATAGCTGGCAAAGATTTAGAACAGTGTGACCTTCGTACAAAATTTATTGCAAGCAGAACAGGATGGGCAGACAAGGAGTATCACAAGCTAGCAGATGTTCGGAAGTCACTGTCTCCAAACTAATTGATAATTAGAAGGATGGTAAGAAATAATTCACTCTTGTTAGTAAGACTATTAAATTCTGTTATCACACCACAGACTTAAAACACAAACATTGTTCTCTATCTTAGACTTAAGTTAAAAGTATTTTAACCCTATGTTTTCCAGGCATTTGCTTTCCTTGTATCAGAGCTTCTATAAAAACCCTACTGCGATAAGGCACAAAAAAAACATTCAAGAGAGGTTTCTGTGCCGGTGCAAAACTCCCAAACGCTTGCAGCAACAAATAACACATTTTGCTGCTCCATCTTGCCTACACATCAGTACCTTTTTCATGATCAATGTCATTATCTTCCTCCTATCAACATGACAAAAGCAGCACAGAGAAACCTCACACAAGTCTTCTTCAATTCCCTGCCACCTCAGGAAAAAGGGAAGAAACTGGCTGTTTTCACTCTTCCCCCCACTTTATTTTATAAATTTAAGGGGCATAATAGCAGAATGCCTCCTCTTGCCTGCAGTAACTTAAACTGTTCTCCTTTTACTAGGAAGGGTTTCTCCATATTCCAGACCTAGAAAAACAAACATACCCCTCTCCTGGTGAGGGTTAAGCATACTAGTCTGACTCCAGTGTGCAGATTTTCCCACAGTGTGCATGTGTCCCTTACATAAAAGCCTGACCCTATCTCAGTGAAAGATGTAGCCACCAATATAGCTTTAAGTGGCAGCGTGGTTCACAATCCTGTATATAAGGTAAACTCAGAAGCTTTATCAATACAGAGCCCCTTATATTTATGCACTCCTTCTAACTTTTAAATATCCTGTTGAATGACCTAGACAGGTTGCACCATCACAATTCTTAACTGTGCTCCAAGTCCATTCTCAAGCAAATCAAATAATCATCACTTTTATCTTACAAAAAAATCTTGGGAACCTGACAATGCTCAACTCTTGATACTGCAACAGGTAAAAGCTGGATAACTGAAGAAAAGCCCTTTCCTAGGTCACCAAGAAATATGTACTTAATCTATGAACTTGTAGTAGTAACTTGTCCAAAATTACAAAAACTCTTAATTTAGGGATTTCAACTTACAACCATCTAACTAATAGCCTAAGGCCTTTCCAGTCAAATACCTTAAGGCACCTCTACAGGTACACCTACAGTGCTCTTGAGTGGACTAAGAGATACACAATAGCAACTGCATTTAGCCTGTAGAAGGCTCCTGAAACAAGTACCAAGCAATTAATACTACATATCAACATAAACCTTCCTTTTACTTTGCAGACTAGCACTCCAAATTTTAAACTGTAATTTTATCAGAAAACTACTATCAGCAAAACTGTTAGGTTTCACCAAACACATAGTGAGTGATTCAAAATGCTATAGTTCATCAATACTTGGTGCATCCAGCTCCTTGCCACCAAAAACAATGGGGAAGTTCCCAAACTGAAGGAAACTACACTGTGCAAGCAATTAAGTATAAATTCAAGAGTCTAGTTAATTACATAGGCATCTCAGCCTATCCAATGCTCAACAAAATAACAGGATGGCTGATACAGTACCTTTTTTAAACAGAAGATATTTGAAGCAAGATAATTTACTAAAACCAAACTTCCTCCAGAAAAGCTGCTGGGCTTCTGATACCAGAAATTTGCTTCAGAATATTAACAGCACTGAAGCAATGTCTAATGCAGGCAGCACCGAGTTTTAGGTATAATTAAAAAAATGAACAAGACAGATTAACTGCATTGAAAAACAGAAGATGGAGCCAGCCTAAAAGGAGGATCTTTGAGTGAATGTATTTCTAATAGGGCTCTTTGGCAACCACTTCTTGGCTTTGGAATGCTCAGCAATGACCTAGATAGGGAAAAAATTCCACAAATATTGCTGATGACATGAAAATCAGCTATCATCAGCAAACAACATGCATTCCAATACCATCAAAATAAAATCATGCATCTAGTGACAAAAACCTCGTAATTGCAAGGTAGAGGATTCACCTGGAAAAAGACTGACTCACAAAAATTTAGGATAAGGAAAATCTACTGACTGTTTTGTCCAAGCAATGCTTCCACCTAATAATCAGTTTCCACAACTACATTTTAAAAATGTCTTCTGCAAACAAATAATTAACTACTATTTCTACCCTCTCAAGAAAGGGGCATGCACATACCACAACAAAGCCCAAGAAGTATCACTGGGGATACGCAAGAACATGCTGTCTGTGGAGAGAGCGTACTGCAGGGTGACAGCTCCCACAGCACTCCTTTTTATCACCTTCCCATCCAAAAAAAAGGATAGTGAAGTGCTACTCTTCATTTTGACCTTCTGGCACTCATTTTGGTAGTACTATGTCATATGTTACTGGATATCGTAAGAAAACATCATAACAAGCACCAGGGCGTTGCACCACTGATGGCTTAAGCAAAGCAAGTAAGAAATAACAAGAGTGCAGCTACAAAGATCCTATCTGGAGAACCCAAGAGGCACAGGGAACCTGAAGTCCCAGTGTTGTGTGTTATCAGACTAACAGATAAACTTATGAGGCAAAATTAGCAACCTAGTTTCCAAAAAAAAAATAATGATGGAGGCCTAACAAACTAGTACGCTTTGAACTTTCTAAGTAGGGGATACTGTGTGGGAGGAAATGGGATGTTAACACTGGGTATTTGATAGCCCGTGCAAGCACAACTGAAAGCACAAACAGTTCTGGTGTCCACATGTGAAGAAAAAAAAATGAAATACCAAAAAATAATAATCAGAACTATGAGAAAATTTGAAACTACTGGCAGATCTGACTTGCAACAAGAATCCTGCATGGGTCTAAATACTCCAAATACATACAAACTTTAACTAGCCAGCCCAAAAAGACCACACACAGAGAGAGGTTATCTTCAGACTCATACACAACCAGCATAATGAGATTCAATGAAAAGTCAAAGTCTGACATGTGTCAGAACAACAGGCTATTTTTTTAAATAGTGATTAAAGCTGGACAAATTATTCCCACATTTATAGAGCAGAAACCTCTGTCACTATAAGAAAAAATCTCAGATATGCAATGAGAAAGACAAGTCTAGGTGGAACAGAAACTGTGACAAATTCTATGGCATGTGCAAACTTTGCCTCCCTGGATTAGGTTCCAAGAAGTAACCAACCATCTCAGTAAGATATCAACAAGACTACAAGATCTAAAGCTCAATGCCAAGATAACTGAAAACAAAATTGCAGAAGTGTATTAGGACCAAAGAAACTCAAGCATTTTTAGTCAAACCAAATTCAATATTTTTTGTTTCATCATTCATAATACATATTTAACGAACATAATTTTACATTAAAAATGAATAGTTACAGCATTTTTAGCATCCTTTTCACTCAGAAGGTCAGCCTTTTAGGTAAGTCATAAAAAGCAAAGTAAGAATATTAGGAAAAGCTAAAGCCCAAATACATTCTTAGAATCATAGAATAGTTAGGGTTGGAAAGGACCTTAAGATCATCTAGTTCCAACCCCCCTGCCATGGGCAGGGACACCTCACACTAAATTATATCACCTAAGGTCTCGTCAACCTTGTCTTGAACACTGCCAGGGATGGAGCATTCATAACCTCCCTGGGCAGCCCATTCCAGTGCCTCACCACCCTCACAGGAAAGAACTTCCTCCTTATATCCAATCTAAACTTCCCCTGTTTAAGTTTTAACCCATTACCCCTTGTCCTATCACTACAGTCCCTAATGAAGAGTCCCTCCCCAGCCTCCCTATAGGCCCCCTTCAGATACTGGAAGGCTGCTATGAGGTCTCCATGCAGCCTTCTCTTCTCCAGGCTGAATAGCCCCAACTTTCTCAGCCTATTATTCTTATTACACAGTTGTTTTTTAATATAAAAATGACTCTGAAATCTTCTGAATACTTTTCTTACATACTCATTAAAAGACTCCAGGCACATTACTTAGTTTAACAATTTACTGTCACTTCTCCTACTTGAACAAAATCCATATTCATAAACTGGTGGGGGTTTTTAAATGAGCCAGAAGTGCACATGCACTCCCTCTAACCACATTTATCACCGCGTTGCTAAGCACAGAAATCACCATTCAAAAAGCTAGCAGCAAAAATAAGCTAGTAATAACAAAACCTAGATAAGAGTAAGTGCCTCCGTGTTAGTGCCAACTGCCACTTCTTTTCACTGCCTGAAAGCTAAGTGTGACATCTAGGTGAAAGAAGACCACACTATTTTGTCTGTCACTTCATTCCCTCTGGTACAAGACTCTCTCTGAGCTCTGAAGTGCACCTGCAAATTCCAAATATACTCCCTGAGTGAAAATGTCCAAGTGTCATTTGTTTTACACAGATTTTTCCTAATTATCATAAAGAATCTTATGCATTAGATTATTAGATTATCCTCTGTATAGGTATAAGCAGCCCTGACATCATGTGACACAAGCAGCTGAGTAACAAAGAACTTTGATTACCTGCCTGGGGACAAGAGAAATGTCCATGGCAGTTCCCCAACCAGAATCCACATCTCCAGAGTGCAAACCAGTTCCTTAAGCCTTTTCAATTTCAGCCTGAGATTCAAAGTTGCCTTCTTCCAAATATTTCTTGAAAGCACCACTGAAGGGCAAGGAATGATGGATTTCTCAGCCTCTGTCATCACCTTGTTACAATTCCTTCTTTGACTTCCCTGTTTGAACAGCCTTCTCCATTCTCCCAACAGGTTTAGAGGCAACAGCAAGTGCTGTTCAAACTAAATCAACCAGTCTGTGATTAAACCAGTAAGGTTTAATCAACCACTAACTAAACAAAGGCAAAGTGCATCTTAACTGAAAGTTCTAATTTTCCTGCAAAGAAAGCAGTGATATTCACTTAAAGAGATTTCTTTTTAATTTGTTCTCTTTTTGTAAGTGATCATTAATGGCACTTACAGAGAGAAAGTTTCAACAGCAAAATGTAAAGGAAATCCTGAAAGGTATCAAAACACTACACAAAGCGCTGTGTAGATGTGCCAGAAACACACCAAGACAAAAAGATGATGTGGAGGGGTTGGTGTTAATCTGATTCTAGTAAGAACAAAAAAATTCCCATTTCAGCAAACTTCACAAATATTGAATAAGCATCTGCTGCCTACTGTTATCATCCTGACAGTATGATTTATTATATATTAAGAAAACAGTTTATTTCTCTCGGACAGACTTCTCCCCAGCATTTATATATATATAAATATATATAAATTCCTATACAGCTACAGTCCAAAAGGAGCCTGGTGGTGGCCAACCATCGGGCACAACTCATGCAGACTGGTAACACAATACATGTCTCACCTGAAAGAGGAATATGCCAAAGTAATGCTTTAGAAAACACCTGGGCTACAAAACAACTTAGAGCAGCTCAACTGAGAAAAGAAACGGCACTACCATCAGCTGTTACAAATCCAAATTTAAGCCCCAGCCCAAAGCAGATGATTCAGGGCTCATACACACTTGCAGGACAAAACTCTGGAAGTGCTAAAAACATTTTCAAGGAAAAGGGGAGGCAGACCACAGGTGAATTTCACATTACTTTGGTCAAATGGAATTTTAAGACTTTACAGCACTTTATGGATCTATTAAAAAACACAGTAATAATGACATAGGCAGTAAGTTTTTCATTAATATCAAATTAATTCAGGCAAAATAGGTTTTGCATGAGATTATTCTACAGACATATCTGTCCATCCAACAACTCCCACTTATAATACAAGCTATTACCCTCACACACACACAGAACAAGTAAATCCCAACAGAAATGCTTCCTTGTAGTACTTCAATTCTGAGAACATAATTACTTGTAATTTTGTATGTGAAGTCAGATGTCCCAGCGTCTGCGACCAGACACAAGTATTCTTACGTCAAAAGATCTGTGCTTTAGATTAAGTTCCATTCTCTGCACTCATACCTATGTAAATCCACAGAAAGTTACACACTTTAGTGGGAAATCATCTAGATGCCCAGGCCCCTCAACTCCCTTTATCAACCAACAAACTGCCCCAAAACAACCAAACAAAAACCCAGCATTTCCTTCTGCTAGTTATAATGATGAAGAACCACCTCACTCATTTCCCGATCAGGTTGTTCCTGACCTGCTAGAGCAGAGCAAATAGATTTCTTTAGTAATCAACAAGAAACCCTCAGAAATTCTGAAAATAGGAAGCAATAGAGCTCTCCAGACTGACTGAATTTGAGGCCTTCCAATTACTTCAGTTAATGGTTTTAAATGCAGTATTATGCTTCAGTATTCACACTCAATTGCCTCATCTAAACTATCTTTCATACACCTGTTACAGGACAACTGATAAAAAAGTGAAATTATTATAATTCAAATAACAGTAATTTCTTTAGACTTGTAGAGCCTACTCTGCACAGTAAGTCCTGGGTAACCTAGGAAAGCCGTTCGACTTCAGTACCACATAGCATAAACTAACATTAAATACATTTAAATTGCATAAGCTAATGGATAAGGAACTTTAAAGAAGCACATTCCAAATCCATGATCGCTGAACTCTTGTCAGTTTTTGCTTTATTCTTTCATTTTATCTATATTCACACCATCTGGAGGTATTGATCATGTGGTTAAACAATCTTCTGTTTGTTCAGATTAAGTAAACTCAGAACCAATTTGTATGATCATTCAGTAACACATACATTCTGGGTTGATTTGCAGGTGCCAGCTATGAAGTTACTCAGCAACTCTTACAGGCTGACCTCCAAATCACAGAAAACACACTCCATAACAGATACTCAGATGGTCAAGCAGACAACTACACTCAACCTAGGAGATCACTACTCATTTATTGGATCTTACATAGTAAAACCAACTTCTGTAAACATTGTTTCAGCTGTTCTGTTTAGAACTTGTATCAGATTCCCTATCCCAAACAACAGATACCTACATCAACAGAGCGGAGTAAATAAATAAAGAAGTTATTTAGCCTAAAAGCTCTGTGTCATCATAAACCACTTGCTCAAACAGCCAGAGTAACAGAAAGTAAAACTGGCAACTGACAAAGCACAATAAAGCAGCATTAGAAAAAGACTGCTAAAAATAAACAAGACATTAATTTCCAAGTACTGTGGTACAATTAAGTGACTTTTACCTGAAAACATAATGGAAAACCACTAAGTTTCTTGGACATACAGATTATACATGTTATATGTCAGCCTTATTAAATATTTAACCTGCTCCCAAATACAACAAACAGGTAGTTCTAGATCCAAAGATTCACAAGCAATGACTTCTTTGTAATTTCATCAGATTACATGAAAGAGATCCTTAAAATCACTCAGAGTAAAGAGTCACCATTTCTACAAAAAGAGGTCTCGGGCTTTTTTAATTTTTAGTCATGCATTTTAGTCCTACATTTTAGGTGTCAAGATGTGTTTATTTGGTTTTTAAAGAAAACTACAGGAAGACCACATAAATCAACAGACACAGGTGTAACGTGAATCTAGCACAGAACTACAGTAACTGAATGTCAGTAAAGGGCCTTCTCTGTGTCTACATTGAAGCAGTCTACTTCTGTGGAGCTAAGCACGTGTCCAAACCATACCAAACATATTCATTATCACTCACAACTGGCACACCTCCAGCGTATGGAGTTAGACCAGCTCCTTAAATTTTCCAGGAAGTGCTGCTATACTCTTACCACGACTCCTACCACTGATTTAGCCCCACACGAGTGAGCATCATAGCATCACTGGCATTTGTGCAATTTAACTCTGTCACTTACAAATGCTTTAAAACTAATGTCAGGACACCAAGGTCCCAGCCAGGCCCATGTTCTTACTGCTTGGGATCGCTTAATATAAACAACAGGAGGTTTTGGTAGGCTTGTGCGTGTGTGTTTGTTTTTTAAAGGTTTGTGCAGGGGGTGTAACTAGTCCTGTAAATGTTCTCTGTAGCACTTGCTTCTCTCTCAATTTCAACAGATCCCAATACAGCATTTTTAACTGCACAGTCTGGGCTTCACCTCTGTAAACAATTTTACACCGAGATGCTAAGATTCAAAACCAGGGACTTCCACAGATGCACATCAGCATATCCACACCCAACAAATTGCAGAACCAGGGCCTATCACCATTCTCAACATAAATTAAGACTTGTCAAACAGGTATGATATAGCAACACAAGAGATCTTAACACACAGGTAACTGTAATAATAATTACAACCGTATCACTTTTTCACCATTTATTTTGGGAAACTCTCACCCAGTTTTTCATTCTTTAGTTATCCAAGATAACTTCACATAAGAAGTCTAAGGAGATAGAAAAGGAGCTTAAAAACGGGGCGCAGCCGGGAGAGCAGCATATACGTCGTTAACTCCCCTCTGCCCCGGCCAGCACCGGGCTGCCCCCGCCCCGTCCTTACGCTCCTTCGTCTGGGAAGACAAGTAACACAGAAGGAAGGGAAGCGGAACGGAAAGGCGCCTGGCCTCGGGCAGAGATGGCGGCAAAGCCCGGCCTACCTGACCGCGGCGGCTGGTGAAGGGGCGGCGGCTGCCCGGACACCATCTTGTGGCGGGGGGCGACTGGGGGTGAGGACCCTGGGCCCAGCGGTTTACCTGCTCTGCCAGCCCTGCAGGAGGTTGGTGTATTTGCTGAGCGTCCCTTCCAGCACCGGCTCCCGCCGCCTGCCGCCACCGGGCGCCTGCGTGCACCCCGGGCTGGCCGCCGCCGAGCCGGGGCTGCTGCTGCTGCCGCCGCCGCCGCCGCTGCCGCCACCATCCAGCCTCGCCGCCGGACGCCCCGGCAGCCCGCGGCTGGCAGAGGAGGACGAGGGGGACGAGCCCGCCGATGTGGGGCGGCTGCTGCTGCGGCTGCTGCTGTTGCTGCCGCCCTCGCTCACCGCAGCCGCCTTCTCCATGGAGCCTCTCAGCTCACGTTGCAAGCCTGTGCCCGGCAAAGCCTTGATTCACAGGCGGCGCGGGGAGGGGCGGTGCCCGAGGGAGAAGGGGCCGGGCCGCGGCGGGCCGGGGAAGCACTGCGTCCTCCCGAGCTGCTGAGGGGGAGTGGGACGGCGGGTGGAGTCCAACGGCTCGCAGTGCTCCCGCCAGCCCAAACAGGGCCAGGCCGCTGCCTCAGCGGCGGGAGCCGGGCGGCACGCAGCGAAGGGGTCTGCCCAGTGTGTGTAGCCGAAGGGCCAGCGGACACGGAAGCTGTGCCCGCCAGAGCGGGGAGCGTGGCACCGGAACAGGCTGGGGTGCATCGCTGCCCTGGCCTTACCTCGGAGCGTGACACCAAGGCCTGGATTGCCCACGCAGCAGTGCACTGGCACTGGGCAGTGTCCGCACACGGGGACAAACCGAGAGGCCGGTGGTGTGCCCAGCAGTCAAGAGCATAGCAGTTGTGCCCAATGTACAGCATATGCTGCTACACATAATGTATATTGACGTACCGTACCATAGAATCATGGAATGGTTAAGAGTTGGAAAGGCCTTTTAAGACCAGATAGTTCCAACCTCCCGCCGTGGGCAAGGAAACCTTCCACTGATGCGCGGATTGACTCCACAACTCATTAAAGTTGTAAAGTAGGTATGCTTTTTATTCAGCGCTGAGACACACGGGGATAATTCCTCAAAGTCATGCGTACCTCAGTGTTGTTTCCCTCTACATTTATTCTCTAAAGTTATATATATTCATAAGGTTGCCCAACACGCCTATACATATTCATGTCCTATCCCCGCTTCGTATTATAATGAGCCAGAAGGTCCTCTGCACCTGCGCAGTGCCCCCTCTGGTCATGGGCAGGGGTCTCAAGATGAAGTAAATGAGTCTTACTCCTATGGTTAGGGGTCTTCAAGATGAAGTAAATGAGTCTTCCTCTTCTTGCATTTTTCACCTTTCAGTCTTCACATATGGCCTTAGGGTTTGGTCGGTATCCCAGCCATAAACCATCTGCTTCTCCCCCTTATCAGTAGATTCAGGTGTCTGCTTTTCCTTATCAATAGCTGCTTATCAATAGGACCAAGTGTCTGCTTTTCCTTATCAATAGCTGCTGATCAATAGGACCAAGTGTCTGCTTTTCCTTATCAATAGGACCAGGTGCCTTTGTTCTGCTTAGCAGGCATTTACAACAGACAATACTTTTGTTTAAGCAAGCAAATTCCTCTAACCCCCTTGTACAACCCCCCTGTACACTGGTCAACTCTCTGCATCACCACTACAGCAGTTTACTCTTAAGTCCTGTCCAATCTGGCCTTGAACCCTGCCAGGGATAGGGCAGCCACAGATTCTCTGGGCAACCTGTCTCAGTCTCTGAACACTCTCACAGTAAAGAATTTCTATCTATCTTGCATCTAACCTAAATCTTCCCTGTTCCAAGTTTGAACTCATTACCCTTTGTCCTGTCATTACAGTCTCTGATAAAATTGTCCCTCTCCACCATCCTTGTAGTCCCCTTCAGATAATGGAAGCTACTCTGAGGTCTCTGCAGCTCCAGGCTGAAAAGCCCAAATTTTCTCAGCCTGTCTTCATCCGGGAGGTGCTGCAGTCCCCTGATCAACCTCATGGCCTCCTCTGAACTTGCTCCAACAGCTCCATGTCCTTTTTATGTTGAGGACACCAGAACTGTACACAGTACAAGTGAGGTCTCATGAGAGCAGAGTAGAGCAGAGTAGAGGGGCAGGATCACCTCCTTCGACCTGCTGCTCACGCTCCTTTTGATGCAGCCCAGGATATGGTTGGCTTTCTGGGCTGCGAGTGCACACTGCTGGCTCATGTTAATTTCTCACTGACCAACACTCCCTATCATCAGTCCTGTCATTTACCAAGACTTTGGAAAGAACACCATTGTGGGTTAAGTCACATCTGAGAACAAAAGATGCAACTTCCACATTGCTGTAAAAAGCTAAGCAGGTCGTTGTAGTCAGCTCTTTACAAAGCTGTGTGCTTCAATATCCAAAAATCACTTCTGTGATGATCCTTGCTTTGTTAGCCAAGTGCCTCAGTTCTGTTACAATATGCTGCTTCACAGCATGCTAGAGATGTGGTTATTCTTCTTGTCATTTAATAATTGGAGACCTGAAATACAGAGGAGCTCAGAAAGTCTATGGCAAAATATCAGCTGCTATAAAGAAAAAGAAAAGAGACAACCAGTGTACAAAACAGTGTTTCTCATGAAACAAGAACCATGGGGCAGCTGGCTTAGAACAATCACAAGGAAGTATCTATCATGCTTTAAACCCACTGAAACTGGAAAGTTTTACAGTCTGTGTACAGCTTGTATATTGTGCTCCGTGTTCCACACTCAGAAGATACTCAAACCATCGTAATCCACATATAGCTAGAGGTCTATATTCCCCATATAAATCAATATAGAGAGGAGGGCTCCTAACTTCACTTCTTCCAGTTTTCTCTCTGGAAAATCATACCATATGTGTTGTGGTTGGGTAGCTGAAATGTTGGGCAACCTGATCCTGGATTTTGGATGGTTAAACTTCTCACATTTTAGCTAAATACTGAGGCACTGCAGTCTGGAAACTTGAATTTTAATGTATTTCATTGGTGGAATATTTAATGCACGTCTCTTGCAGTACAGGCAAAGATTATTACCTCAGTTATTTTTTAGAACAAAATAACTTAGAGTAACTACTTTTCTAAGTCAGAGCTGTTACTTAAGATAGTCAATGGAACAGTGTTCCATTGTTCACTGTGGGAAGAAACTCCATGACCATGATCTGAAAATCTTCATACTCAGGTTCAACTACAGCACTTCTCATTACCACAGTTTTCAGAAGACATTGGGACAAACAAAACATAATCCTTCAGAAAGCTCAGACCCTGCTCACTAGAAATAAGGATGAGATCACTTCTCTTCATAATCAGTTACAATGATAGCCCAGAACAGTGGGACAAAATGATTTAATGGAGTAACAGTGTCATCACATTAGCCACTGCAACACATTACCTATATACTTTCTACATTATAGGTAATGAATGTAATTTTTTTCTGCCTTCCACAGAATTTACTGGGAGAGGATTATGTCAGGAAAAGAAACCATCTTACACAGGTGTAGAGATGCCTTTCTGCATCTTTGTATACAATAAAACTCAAGTGACAGTGAGTTGCTTTTCATATACTAAGGATTCTTTCCCCTTGGTTAACCAGAGGTCCTTTAGAGCTAGATACTGGCACTCTATGCAGTTTTTACATTGTATTTAAGCAAAAGAATATGTAATTCTTCTCATCCCTTTTCCCTTCCCATTATGTACATACTGTTGCAATCTGACAGAGATGGGCAACCTTTCGTAGCAATCTTGCTATCAGTGAGCCCCTACTCTCATTTATTTTTAATACTTTTTTTTTCTTTTTTTTACTATTTATTTTTAATACAAGACCTGTAATTTTTTTAGACTACCTAATGGTCTGTCCCAGTAGACCTAGACTTCAGGGTAATACACACTGAATTAATACTGCATGATTTGTGCTTTGTTACAAGTATCCTCAATTAGATATTTATTAACAGCACCCTGCCTAATGAAGATTCTCACTGTTTCCAGGGTAACACAGCTGCTCCATTACAGTGATCCTTTAAAATGTTACTTTCACTCTCTGACCAAACCAGAGTTTTGCCTCTTTCATTAAGTACTCCAAAGACTCAAAATAACTCATTATTTATCTCACCTTTTAGAAAGCAAAACATCTGCTAAGATAACAAATTCAATACCGTTTGCCCGTATCGGGAAACAGAGATGGTTCTCCATCCTTTGCTAAGCTACACAGTTTTAGCTTCTAGAACAAGGTCTGCTCATAATCATAATGCATTTGCTAATTTCTGTTTCCTGGTCACCTTGCTTTGGGTTTCTATACCTTTTTAATGTTCCCCTAACAGTTTTCTCAAACTACTTTCCAATCTCTTGTTTGCACCTCCTTCCACCACCAGATTTCCACATAACTTCTTAACATCATAATCATATGGAGGAATTTAATTATATGGTCTACACAAACTTCTTCTGCCCAGTCTACATTCAAAAATTGAACATATTCCATGGAAATGCCCCAAGGCTTACTCAGTTTTACCGTCTCCTTCTTCTTGCTCTACAGAGTCATTCTGAGACACTGTTTATAATTTCACATGAGCTTTGGAGGCTAAAGCATTTGTCACTAAACTTCAAGCAATACTCAGGGTAAAAACATACCACTGTGCACCTCTATCACAATGATCTATAGATGTCAGCACTGGAATGACTCAGACATGATCCCTAAAGTTCAGTTCATGCCACAGTCTCACCTGCTGTCACTAATGCTTCCCCAGTTCTAGACAATTGGGGAATGAATGCAGCATGTGGAACAGTGCACAGGAGCAATATGTCCTCCAATCCTTCCTCAGATCCAGTTCTGCACATTCCTGGACTTGAAGGTCAGAAAGAAGCAGTGACATCTCTAATCTGGCCATTTCATAGCACAGTACCAGAATTCTAACACTGTGTTCTCTCTTATATAATGGTTTCATTTAGATTTAACCAGCATGTCATCCATATGTAAAACACTTCTGACCTAAGGATTTCAAGAACATAGAGAGGCTGCCATTTAACTTTGCAGTCTGCCTTAGCTTTGCTGAATCACTGTGCATCTTACTCTCTCTCCCTGGTGCCTGTAAGCCCACAACTTATGCTAAATACGCTTCTTTGCCACAGTTCATCCTGTTGTCAGCAGCTTCTCATCCAGGTTTCTCATCCACCAGCATAACCTAAACCTCACTTAACTTAAAGCTGGTGACAGGGAAACAGTCAAAAGAGAGACAGCATATGACAAAAGTATCAAACTACCTCTGCTTCCAGAAGTAGTCAAGGCCAGGAAATAGAGGCTTGCAGGATAGTTTACTCTACCATGAGGCATTGCAAGTTCATTTGGACTGAGGTTTGTGCTGCCACAGCTTGACTCTCATAGCATTTCTAGTCAGCTACAGTGCACTGCTCTGTAATTTGCAGGTTAGACCAGCTGAAAAAAAATTGGCAAAAATGTCTGACCCTCTGGAATACAAACTTTGGAATGGTTAGCTGAAGAGAATACTAGTTTATAGAATGCATATGATGTATATTTGCATTGGATGTCATTAAGTGTGCATGAGGGAGTGATGTACAACAACCATGACAAAAGGTATTTTCTGCATAGTTAGAATAAACCCTTTAAACTACAACTGGAAACAAACAGGAAGCTAGTACAAAGAAACGAAGTGAGCATGAGTGAGTATAAGAAACTAAGTGAGCATAAATATCACTAACACTATATCTTGTATATTTTAGCCAGTGGGAACAGCCTTACTCTGTGCCAGGTAATATTTGAACAGTTGTTATAGGCAGTCACAAATACAGTTCTTTACAACAGATTCATTTATACACTGGGCTCAGAAGAAAACACCGAGATTATCTAGTATTACCTGCTGGATACAGAAACCCTTTTTGGTTTGATGTGGAATTACAGGTAAATGTCGAGATACTAAATCCTAACAGAGTGCAGGCCTTTTACCCACTGTTTTACTAGCTCTATAGTTAAATATTCAGAGATTTGAAAAGTACACTAGCCCACTAAGTGTCAAATTCATATTCAAGATCAGACTGAGTTTACTCAGTCAGTCGTTTATCTTACCTCAAAACAGTGCCCAAGCTGTCATTTATACCCCCTTTTTTGAGAGCTCAGTGTTTCCAGTAGAATCTGTCACATACAACATTTATTATTCATAAGGTGTGAGGCTGTGTATCACTGTAAAAACAGCCACCTTAGTGTCCTTAGTTGTAAATGAAATGTCTATGCACCTGTAATCTTATGCTGAATTTGCAAGACCATTTTCACATCCTAAAAATATTGCTACAGAGCACTTATAGTGCAGAGTGTACATTTATTGACAATATAATGCTAGCTTATGTCATTTGGACTCTGATCTCATACTCCACCAACAGCAATTTGTATAGTCATTTGATAATAGCATTCAGTATTCTACAGCTTAAGAACCAGTCTCATTCAAATTTGACCAGTCTCTAATCCCTTTATTCACCCACAGCAGAGCTGTATTTTAGTCATGTCATCTTTAAAAATGCTACTTACGTAGTGTTAGAATCCACCACACAATGGGATGACAGTTTAAAAAAGGAAAGAACTATGCGCTGGAAATTTAAAACAAAGCACAAACATTTAAGATCATTTGTCACTGAGAAAGGGAGAAAAAAAAACAGTTAATAAAAGTTTCTAACAACTACTTATGCAGAAAGTACTTTAAATGACTGATTTCAGCTCCATTCTGTGAGCACTTTCATCCACAGAACCTGAAATGCATAAAAGTTTCTAATGCAACAGGACTGATTTCTTTGTTTTACCTAAAAATCTGAATTAAAAAATGCTGGTAGGTATTTCAATATATGTGGCTGAAATACATAGCCATGACAAAAGACAGAGCGTGTTTGAAACACTTTCAGAAACTCTGGAACCTTGCATTAAAACAACCACAATGTTCACTCCTTTTTTCATTACAATGTTTTAGAAGCTTGGCAGATAACAGACATTTCCTAATTTCAGAGAGTGATGTTAACACAAAAAGCAAGAACCTTAGAGAAAATATTGATACCTATATTTTAACTGCTTTTTACTATCTAAAGAAATCTCTTGTCAATTCAATAGACTACTGAACTATGTTTTGCCATTCAGTTCTAAATTTTAGCTCTCACCAATAAAAGCAATCAATAAGCACATAAAAGACAGTAAAAGACAGTAAAACTTTGTGGCTTTTTTACAGTTTGGGGATTTACAGTTTTAGGGCTTATACTTTGATTAACTCTAGAATGTGCAATGTGTACAATTAGCCCAAGGGATGACATTTTGTTTGTCAGGGTTCACCACTGAGTGATTTTAATTTGGCTGATAACAGATAAATTACAATAGCTTATGAAAAACACATGAACCAAACATTTCTTACGTATCACAATAAATAAGATTAGTTTAAAAAATGAAAGGAGCATGCTGCAGATTACCTAATTCATGCAAATGCTGGGCTAATTCTTTTGTGGTCTGCAGGTTTCATGCTGATGTAACCGACAGGCAATGTTAAGTTCAGCAGGACCTCACAGCCCAGAATTTACCATTATCTTTGCTGATTCTGAAGAACAGTAGAAGCTGAGGTTTATAAAGGCCTGACAAGGTCATTTATCTAATTCCCTTATGGTTGCTGAACAGAAAAAGACAGCCATATTTTTTTCTCCCTTTTCTTCAGTGAATTTGCTTGTAATGCTTGCTGTCTCGTATCACACTTAGCCTTGACAGGAGTATCCAGTGGAGATAACCTCAAATATGCAAAGAGCTGAATTATGATTCTGTCCCTATGGTTTCTAAATCTGAGCTGTCAGCTTTGACTTTTGAGAGCCTACTCTGCAAAACTGAATGTGCATTCATATATGGCTTGACATGAGTGTATTTGCTGTGATTTCAAAGGCAAAACCAAATGTTAATTTTCTAGAATAATCAAACTACAAGCTCAGGAAGCTGCCATTTTTTCAGTGTAACTTTTCCTGACCTTGGTCTTTTCCATAGAGGATGCCTGGAACAGGCACTCCTTAACTGCAGTTTCACAAATCCAGACATTCTAAACTCTGAGCTCTGCCAGCTTCAGTCAACCTTAAACTTCCCCTTACTATGGTGATACTGTGTTACAGCCTAAAAATGGGGCTATGCTTACAGACAATGAGATAGCATTAAAGTTATGAAAGTTGATAAAAGAGCTTCCAGACACTAACAATCTGAAATGACAATAAGAGGAAGAATTCGGGAGTTTGCACATAATGATTATTTTCTTCCTTCTTTATAAGATAGACAGGAGATTGGAGAAATCTGTATTATTTTTTTCTGGCATCCTGCTTGTGTGAAATGAAGAAGAAATGTCTAATCTTACTATCCTATTGGGAAAAAATAGGGACCAATTCTGGAGGACCTTGAAATTCTGATCAGGAGAAGCCAACTCCTACCTCACAAGACAGGCACTGGATCTCTAAAACCCCAAATTTTCTCATAAATGTTTGAAAATGTCAGCAGAAATAACACTTTAAACAAACATAACAAAGCCTTGAAGGGTCTCAGCAAGGACTTTCCCCATCCAAATTTGGCTTCACTTAATCTGATGTCAAATTTAAAGATTTTGTACATTCTGCACATAATTTACAAAACACTTCATGGAAAACAAATAGAAAGGATCGGAGGTTTTAGCATAAATATCAAATGAAATAGCAAAGGATTCCAAAAGGTCATGCACCTCCTTGTTTTAGAAGACTGCTTGAACAAAATAATTATCTTAAAAGCTACAAATAAACTCACACACAGCATGTGCTTCATAAACTGGAATAGGGTCTTATTATGGGAAAAAAACAGCCCATACACTAATTTAATCTGATCCCAGATTCCCTCATGTCAGAAATCAAATTCATATTGTTTTTAGTAGAGAAGGGCATACAATTCTGTTGCTGACAGGGGAAAATGGGGGTTATAGGCAGAAACCAAGACAAGCATCAGTCAGTTTGAAAGAGTTTTAGGGTTTTTTTTCTTCACCACCAACAATGAGGACTGTCACACTACATTTGGAGAACCAGCAAGGTTTTTGGCAGTTGCTATCCTCTTATTTTGCCAGTGAGATCTGTTCTAACCAAGTATAGACAACACTTTTATAGCAACACAAATGGCTGGTCTACTTTAGAATTCCCAGTGGAGGTGGAGCTGCTCCAATGTCAGCCTGGCAGTGTAATGGGGAGTTTGCCAAAAAAGGCTAGGTTAAGATGCAGTCTTTGGAGTCTGCACATAAATCACATGTGTCAAAATCCTGGCAGTTAGCTGCCAGAAAGTTTATAACCCAGGAGGAAATAGAAGACAAGTCTCCTGATGTAACCACAAGATTTTCTCTCATAGAGCTTCAGAAGGAAAACTGATGTTTTATTATGCAGTGCACCAGAAATAAGTCAGAGGTCGTCAGCCACAGACAGAGATAACCATGTGTTTCAGGGCAATTTGAATCTTAGGCAAAAGGCTGTAAGCAAGCCAACCCAAGCCATTGCACATGAGAAGAGTTTAAGGGAACAAAAGCTTTCACTGTATGAAAGTCAACTGATACCCTGATGCCATGTTTTTAAGATTATTTTTCTCTAGATCAGTGGTTTTGAGGTAAAATACCGCTTCTATCTATACAACTTGTATGCATAACATTTCTGACACATCCCTTGCACTCAAGTAATTTTCTTCACAGAGGATAGGAGCTGTGTTTACATATTCAGAGGTACTAATGGCCTTATTAATTAGGGGAAGAAATATATGAAGCAATTTCTTTCCACTTTGTTTTTTCCTAATACCTCCCTAGTGTAAAATTAGCACAGTTCTCAAACGTGGAAATTCTATGAAGTTGTTTAAATGCAGTACAGGTCCTCAGGCTTAACTCTTACTAAAAGAATCAAATTGAGGGAAAGGTAGAAAAATATTCTTGCATCAGCCTCTTTCTCAGGAAATTTCTCCACTTCAGTTCAAGTCAAAAGAGAGCAATGTTTACCAACTTCTTTTTCTTTGGCCAAGAGCAGTTCACTTCAACCTGGACTGGGAAGGTAGAAATAAATGGCAAGCAATATATAGTCTCAGTTTACAAAAGAAGGGATGAATATCTATTTCTAACAGAAAACCAAGGCAGTACATTTTTCATTTAGGATATGTAGCACAATGCAATTGATGTTTCTTTCTTGGAGAATAAAGTTATTTTCTTCTTACTAAGGCTGCTTTTAACTACCCAGGAATACCCAGGCATATACACATGGAAGGACTGAGCAGGAAGCATGTACCTCTCTCTGGCTACTGAAATTCTCTGACATTCTCTGTAGTGTTAGTGGCACCCTTTGTGAACAGCTGAGCCTCTGATAAATGTGTGCCATAGAGAAGATAAGAGAGAAGATCAAGAAATTCAAGCCCAACTTCAATCACAGCACCTAATGTAGTTGGTCTCTGCTGTGCTTCCTGTGTCCCAGAATCTACCAAATTAAAATACATATCCTAAAGGCTCAGTCACAGCACTAACTCTCTAGAAATACAGCAGCCAATGGAAGGAAGTTCAAACACTGTTATACTGCGTATACAAAAGAAATAGGTATCAGTAAAAAAAAAAAAAGACATTGAGAAGGTCACCTTTTTATGGTGGTTGGTGCTGAAATGCACATCTCCTGTTAGTGTAGGTTAAGGGAGGCAGTGAAATTGCAGCATAGAAATGTAAGAGCTACAATAGCTGTGCCATAAAATGAAACACAAAAATGTGGTTTTATCTAGGGTACAAGATTACATCTGTGGTGAATGAAAACTGAAGAACCAAATTTGTTTTCTCATGAAGGAAAAGAACACTGAAAACTAAGACATGATTACAAAGCTTCAGAAAACATTTAGAAGACTGGCAGATTTAGAATTAAATCTGGGCACATTGTTTACAGTTAGCTTGAGATCTACTCAGTCCAGAACAAGGCTTCAAGCAGATGGATAGCAGTCTAATTCAGCAAACATGACTGAAAATTCAAAATGCCAGTAAAAAAGACGACTTGGGTATGAAACCCACATCCGCAGAGTAATAAGGAGTATGCATACAGAGCTGTCTGTATACAGAGCAAAATAACACAAGAAGCCTTACATTCTGTGACAGACAGCACAATCCAGGAAAACATGTAAGAAAACATAAGTGGAGAGAGAAGCAAAAAACTTAATAAATCATGTCACTTTGCAAGGGTGCCCCAGCAGAGTGCAACACCATCAAGGAGATGGTGAGGGACTCGTTAAGTATGATTAATTCTTCACAGGAGTTGTACCAGGAGATAAATGGACTGTCTGCTAGAAAGCAAATGGGAAATGTATTGTGTTGTGCTCCAGAGTCCAGCTTAAAACTAATGTACTGCCAAAACTGCAGAGTTTATGATAAAATGCCACTAATAATAGAAGATAAGCAATAGGACCTAGATCTCATAGTGGTTAGCTTTTCACACAGACATAATATATTAATTAGGCTATATTTCTATAAATTATAAAAGTGTCAAAGGAAAAAAGATCCAGCTACTGGATTTAAAGTAACTAATGTCCTTGGTCTCACTAAGGAGGCCACACTCAGAGGCAAAGGGAAAGCAAAGTTATTCAGCTTATTATGAAGACATCTTCCTAGAGAAAATAGAAGCCCTTGCAGAGTATAGAGAAGAACTGGAGAAGTTCAAGCACTTACATTTCATGCCTTCAAGAAAGTTCCCCCTGGCCTAACACAGCATAAGAAAACCTGAATGCATTATTTTGGGAATCACAGAGCAAACAGAGGAACCAAAAGAGCAAATACATTTAAACATCTGTCGTGGTTTAAGCCCATAAATCAGCCACGCAGCCCTCTCACTCACTTTCTCCAGCCCCGCCCCACCCCCCACCCCACCCCCCCCCCCAGCTTCCAAAGGGATGGGGAGGAAAATCAAAAGAATGTAACTCCCACAGGTTGAGATAAGAACAGTTTAGTAACTAAGGTATAACACAAATCACTGCTGCTACCACCAATAACAATAATGATAAGGGAAATAACAAGGGAAGAGAATACAATACCACCCGTTGATACCCAACCCGACCGAGCAGTGAACCAGCCCTTCCGGGTAACTCTCAGTTACATCCTGGGCATGACATGCTGTGGTATGGAATACCTCTTTGGTCAGTTTGGGTCAGGTGTCCTGTCTCTGCTTCCTCCCAGCTTCCCCCCCCTCCCCAGCAGAGCATGAGGCTCACAAAGTCCTTGGTCAGACTAAACTTTTGAGCAGTAACCAAAAATATCGGTGTTATCATTGCTGTTCCCAGGCTGAAAGTCAAAAACACTGCACTGCACCAGCTACTAAGAAGGAGAAAAAATGACTGCTACTGCTGAACCCAGGACAACATCATGTAAAAAATATTCCACTTAGGCATGGATTCCAAAGAATTCTGCAAATATTTAAAAAGGGAAAGTGTTCCATTTCCTTAAAGGCAAGGAACACCCTGGGACCACAGCTGATGCTGATTTTTCTTCACTGAATGCATCCTCAGAATCCTTCAGGTGCCTCTTCAATGGCCTGTCCTGAAAAGTTCATTGATTTCACTTTTTCCTCTAAGACTAATTCACATTTCTGTTTAATCCAATATTCTAACAAAAGCTCCATGGTTTGAAGGTGCAAGAAAGTGCCCAGTTAATGTGCTCATTAATGACTGCAAAGTCATTTTTCCATCTTACTATAATTTGGACAGCTCATACTTCAGAAGGCTTCTAACTGAAATACTGATGATGAACTTTGAATGGTCAAAGCCTGCGTGTGTTATGCACATTCTAGTGCCTTCAAGGCCAACACACTAAACAATTAAAAACTCTCAAACAAAATCTCTTGCAAATTTGAAAGCTAAGGCATAAACTACATTACCAAGTTCACTGTTATTACAGTAGATTAATTAGTCATATAGTAGAGCTTATAGGTGCACAAAGAAAAACAGTGCATCATCCCTACTAGCAGCAAATAAGATCTGAATCTCTGAGAGAATTGATAATATTTCTTCTAAAAGATGCAGCAAGTGTTTTGGCACTTGAGAAAATAAATACAAATGAGAAGAGGCTATGTTAACTGATTCTTTAATCCAAATGGTTTTTACACCATACTAGTATCCATTCTTACATGTTAGGTATAAACTAGAATATCAGCACAGAGGAGACATGTTTGGAGAGATGAAGATAACTACAGGGAGGACAGGCTTTTTGTGCTAAAAATTGTAAAGAATTTTCCTCTTTAACCAAAGTAATACAAATTAGAACAGTGCTAGAGCCTCTCCTCTATATAAAAGACAGCTTTTGGGGTTTTTTTTTTTTAGACAATAGTTTGTGGCATGCTCTTTGCTCACTTTCAAAGTGGATTTATATTAATAAAAGTGGATTCATCCCTTGTGCATATTCAAAACTCTTCTACTGAGAGATATCAGCTGATATTTACTGATATCTGGTGATATCTACTGATATTTACTGGGTTCAACTCCTATCAGTAGTGACCAAAACTCAATGCCTCTTCGCCCTGTTTCTTAATCAACATGATTGCATCTTATGCTCCCATCATTTATGCCTGCACAACCCTATCCATGGCAACCAAGTTGGATGAGCTTCAGGCTCTACAACATTATTTTAGGTCTGAATGCCACATTAATACACATAAGCATTGCAAACAAGATTTTATACACAGAATTAGAGAAAATCAAAACTGGTAATGAAATTATTAACATCACCATTTTTCTGAGCACTTGCAGGGAGTTTTTCCTGTTGCTTCCCCACACCCAAACAACCAACTGAGGCATCACTCAGGAATTCAGAACTCAGAGGTCTCTTGGAAATGCCTCTGCTGAGCAGGGCCCTAAGCTAGCTGCTAAAACTAGTGAAGCTATCCATAAACTACAGATTTTTTAGCTTTGCTGTGAAGAACATCACAGGCTTTCTTAAACATAAAGGGTGGAGATTCAAATTAAGTCCAAAATGGGAGATTAATTAAAATAATTTACTAATTTTAAGAATTGTAATTAAAATTTACATGTTAAGTGGCTGTAAACTTTGTTTTGTGCACATCTTGTTCAGAAGTGTTTCATCAAATGCCTCCTTTGTCTCCATCTTGATCTTCTGCTCAGCCAGTTTGCATACAAACTCTGTAAACCAATGAAGTCCCCATATGTTTGAACTTCAGCTGCATGAGACAGGATTTATTGTTGGGAAACAGCAACTCCCCCTAGTGCCAAAGGAGCTTCCTCCTCCACAGCACACTAAATTAATCTCCAGTTAAAGTCATTCTTTGCTGATTAAGTGTGTTCTTGTTATGAATTTACATTCATATGCCTTTTCTTCTCTTACTGGTCTTTGTTGTGTCTGCTAACAAGTGTTAACAGGTACTAAAACTTAACAGAGAAAAAAACCTTTCTGTGCTTGCAAATCAGGACACTGCTGGCATTGATTTTTTCTTTGAAGCAAATTATGTTGAGCACACTGAAAAGCTTGGTTTACATATTCAGACCCTCTCAGACTGGCACTAAAACTGCCTAGCTATTTTACATCTTTGAAAGCTGTTTCAGAACCTCATGGTCTTTAAGTTTATGGCAAGTATATCATTTGCAACTAAACAAAAACATTGGAATCAGTCACAGTTATTCTGGATGCAAAACTTGTCCTAGGTCAATACTTGGGAGTTTAATATGTATAGATGCTACCAAGGAATAACAAAACAGAAAGTTGAAGCACCCTCGTGGGAGTTTTTGTCCTCTGCAGATAAGAAAAATGAAGCCCTATGCCCTTGAGTTACAAATTAGCTGCAGCAGATCAGGTCCACGGAGGGCATTCCATGCCCGCTTGGTAGCTGATAACAGGGTTTGGATGCTGCTGGTACTTACCAGACTGCACATATTGTACACAAAGGTTACTGAGATTGTCAAACTCGACGCAGAGAGGCTTTGCACGTATTAGGATTGCACAGCTTGCATTGTTTCCTGATGCACAGCAATGGAACAGAATAAATGTAAGTGGTAAAGACAAAAATCAGCCCACTGGTGGTGAGACATGAGATTGCATCTCATTAAAGGCGACCAGAGGTAGCTGGGAGGCTGTCCCATCAAAGTGGACTAGCCTGCAAGGCTAGACCTACCCTCCATTCTGAAGGTACACTAAGTACTATGGGTGGAAAAGAATAGGAAATTGGGTTTACAGAAAAGATCTCCCTAGAAACTCCTGTTACAGTGCTCTAAAATTTAGATAATGATCTGATGTCAAAAAAATATGAGGTTTTAAAGCTCTATAGGCTGACTCATTTTGACATGCTATCTAGAAAAAGGATGAATTCAGGAAACAACAAGCTGCTTTGCTGTCTTAAGATCAGAAGCTGAGGCACAAACTGCCCCTCCTGTAGTGTATGCAGTGGCCACTTAAAAAGCAGACAAGCACATGGCAATACACATGCCAAGTGCAGATTCACAGGAGCAAAGTACGGATCTCTGTATGATGCAACACGGCAGAGTTCTTTATAGTGCACAAGCTAAAACAGCACAAAGTCAGCATATACAGAGAATTAGGGTGTCAACACTGCAGATAGAAGGGATGGCTGACATCTCTATCCCAGCACAACTACCAAGTACAATCTGGCTTTTTGACTCCTTTAGTCTATACTTTTTTTTTCCCCTACTCTATGCAGATAATATGGGTTTACACAAATGACACCCCACAACCTGGTCTTCATCAACAACCAGCCTGGCTGGGCACCCAGCTCAAAGTCACACAAACTTCCTTCCTATTATAAAGAACAACTCATTATGAGAATGTCACCTGTGATTTAAAAAGTAACCAGCCTGACTGCCCAGGTGGAGCCACCAGGTAAAGTGATTCTCTTAAGTCACCCGAGAACCTCTTAAGGCAGTATTTCTGTCTATTATGTATTTTGTGGCTAATGAAACATTGGCTGCCATAGTTGCTGGAGTTATTATATTTTGCATTAGAAGTCAGTAAACTGCTTTTACTAAATACCATATTATATTCTCGCAGCCCAGAAAGCCAACCATATCCTGAGCTGTATCAAAAGGAGTGTGACCAGCAGGTCGAAGGAGGTGATCCTGCCCCTCTACTTTGCTGTCATGAGACCTCACTTGGAGTATTGTGTGCAGTTCTGGTGTCCTCAACGTAAAAAGGACATGGAACTGTTGGAACAAATCCAGAGGAGGGCCACGAGGATAATCAAGGGGCTGGAGCATCTCCTGTATGAAGACAGGCTGAGAAAGTTGGGGCTGTTCAGCCTGGAGAAGAGAAGGCTGCGTGGAGACCTCATAGCAGCCTTCCGGTATCTGAAGGGGGCCTATAAGGATGCTGGGGAGGGACTCTTCATTAGGGACTGCAGTGATAGGACAAGGGGTAATGGGTTAAAAATTAAACAGGGGAAGTTTAGATTGGATATAAGGAGGAAGTTCTTTACTGTAAGGGTGGTGAGGCACTGGAATGGGTTGCCCAAGGAAGTTGTGAATGCTCCATCCCTGGCAGTGTTCAAGGCCAGGTTGGACAGAGCCTTGGGTGACATGGTTTAGTGTGAGGTGTCCCTATCCATGGCAGAGGGGTTGGAACTAGATGATCTTGAGGTCCTTTCCAACCCTAACTATTGTATCATATTAGTTTTGCTTGGCATGTAGAGTGTATTTTTATGATACATGTTAGAGATACAGATTTTGTTTACCCTACCTGATTTATTTTTAATATGATCTCACATAATAGAGTGATTTGCTCCAATTCTACCACAAAGGAGTAAGGTGGTTTAACTGCCAATCTTAAATAGTTTTGTAATCTGGAATTATTTGACCTTTGTATATACCTTGCTTGTATGAGTGAGTCATGTATTAATTGCTACTTCTCTGGTCTTAGTCCCTAATCCTACATAATTGTACTCGAATATCAACTGGCTCTGCAGCTCAAATAAGTGAACTCAGATAGGCACACTGCTGGTTTTGGCTGAGATAGAGTTAACATTCTTCCTAATAGCTGGGATGGGTATGATGGCATGATGTTTTGGATCTGTGCTGCAAACAATGTTGATAGCACAGGGATTCTTTCATTGCTGCTGAGCAGTGCTCACACAGAGTCAAGGCCTTTTCAGTTTAGCACCTCACCCCATCAGTGAGTAGGTTGGGGGTGCACAAGCAGTTGGGAGAGGACACAGCTGGGACAGCTGCTCCCAACTGACCAAAGGGATGTTCCATATCATATGGTGTCATGCTCAGCAACGTAATCTGGGGGAAGAAGAAGGTAGGGGATATTTTGGGAGGCCGATTTGACTGACTTGCTCAGGGAATTTTTTACTCCTAGGTGGAGCTTGAGTGACTCTGGGCATACATTCTTTTCTTATTAATTGGTGTAAAATCCTCTCACTTCTCATTTAAAGATATAGCAAACAAAAAAGTATAAAGAACATGCTTGGTGAGGGATGGTCGTGCCTTGGAGGCAGGAATTTTGGGATGGAAGTGTGCATTAGTATTATAATGAGATTATAATAAGCAAGGTTCACCTAAGGAAAGTTTTTGCCACAGTTGTTGGCTCAACAATGGATATCTCTTACATTTTCCATTTGACACTGCTATGTGGCTTTCAGCTGTATGGTACCAGCAAGTTCCCCATCCTATAGGGTGTACAGCAGACCATGGCTGAGGTGTCTCCACTCCACGCTCCATCGCTCCTCTGGGATAGCAGGTTGTGTTGCCTAGGGAACCACAGTGGAGTGGATTCCTTGCATACCAACTATCCGGAAAGTGGCAACTGCATTTTACTCTAAAAGGGTTTCTATAATACTACAGCTTTTGTTAAACCCCAGTTTTCTCTAATTTGCCCCCAGCAGTGATTTTCTCATACTAGGCAAGACACAAGGCCAGGCAACATTTATATGCAACATAGTTCAGACAGGAACCTGCAGCAAGGCCTAAGCTGAAATGCATCTCCCAGGCCAATAGGTGCAGCGTACGTGGATAGAAATGTGCATCCTGTCCCATCTGAGACTCCTCACAGCTCTCTTTCATTAACAGAGAGGTCTGATCAGTGTTACACAGTTGCACCGCACCTTAATTGCCTGTGAACAGAGGAAGCCAAAGCCTGAGAGACAGGGAAGGGTTTCCAGAGAAGGCGTACAGAAAAAGGTGGCTACAGGTCAGTCAAGGCAACTAGAGCTCACTGAGGGATGTCACAGCAGCTTAGTTAATATGTTTTGCAAAAACTTTTTATTTTCATTTTCCTTCTTCTATTTTTTACTCTTCTTGCTACATCAAATGTTCATGAGCCATACACCCCAAGGCTCTCATCTTGCTTAAGATGAACCAAGAGTTACTTTCTGATTTTAGTAATTTACACTGACTGTTTCACAGTGAATTTATATTGTTTCACAATGTTTACATGGTGAAAAACTTGTTCCATGGTTCTCAGTTAAGTTTCTCTTGATAGGCAAAACAAGTCACTAATTTGTTCAAAAAAACCAGCAATGACATATAATCAAATTTAAATGCAACAAACAATTATGGAACTGCACACAGTTTCACATAGTCTGTGTCAATAAAAGCTATTAAAAGGTAACAAACTGATTTTCAGACAAAACTACTGAGAGCACCAACTAAGCATATCAATCATTGATCTAGCAGGAATTGCTGGCACAATGATTGTAAAAATATCAGTCAATACATCTTTCTGCAATAACTTTATCTGAATGTTTTCTTCATACTGTGTAAGACAGTATCTGAGATACAGAGAGAAATGAACACATACAAGTCTAGGTCAACATTCACTGTGTTAATGGAACTGCCTTCACTGTCTCAACTCTTACTTTGGAAATCCCAAACTTCACGTCTTGTTGATTCAGAGAAATCTCCAGGAACTCGCCAACAAAGTTTTAAGTTGACAAGCAGGTAATCTTTATTGTGGCGCCAGGAGACATGGTGGCTTGCTCCTCCAAGCGTGTCTCCCGGCGCTGCAATAAAGAATACCTGCTTGTCTACTTAAAACTCCATTGGTGAGTTCCTGGAGATTTCTCTGAATCAGTTTGGCACCCTAGATGGGACACTCTCTACTCGGCTGCAGGACCTGCTGAGGACAGGGCTCCCTAGCTGCCCCCGGGACAAATTTCCCTGGAGGGACCCCTCGACTCACTTGGATCACTGCGGGAGCAGACAAACACCAGCACCATCAGTGTATTCTTTTGATTATTTTATTTTATGGCGTTCCGTAAGGCATAGGAGACGTTCTATGCAGGAATGCCGATTAACACTCCATAAGGTGTAGGAGACATCCAAAACAGGAATGTGGTTAATATTCTGTAAGGTGTACACGGAATAAGAAAGCCTTCTGTAAATCAGGATAGGAAAATCTCATAGGTAAAGGCATATACCCAGCTGCTAGCATCCATTTGGTATACAGGTATACATTCTGAATTGTTCCGTAAGGCATAGGAGACGTCATATGTGGGAATGCAGTTGTACTTTTCTGGTGTCTGACCCAATTTCTGAAAACCGGTATTTGATACTGTGCTTGAGTAACTAATAAATGGCAAACCTTTTTTATTTTTGCCATCCTGTTAATTAGTATTTGTGTACTTGTGTATGGTTTTGTCTTTGTTTTCAAAACTGTGAGCAAGTGACTGGAATTTTTGGGATCCCGTGTGAATGTGTGTGTGTGTATAGCATGTATAAGGAAATAACAGAAAAGAGCCCTTTGGGATGTATTCTAGCTCATTGGAAAGGATTAGGAGGATTGCCCAGGGGTCTGGTAAATAAAAAAACCTTAATGAAATATTGTAACCAATGGTGGCCATTATATACCTTGAAGGATCAGGAAAAATTGCCCAAAAATGGGACTTTGAATTCTAATATGTTGTTTCAATTAATGTTATTTTTAAGACAACAAGGAAAATGGGATAAAGTGAAGTATGCAGATATGCTTTTCACTTTAAGAAACCACCGGGAGTGGCAGAAAGAATGTGAAATTAATATAGCTCTGCCAGATCCCTAATTTTGGCTTTGGAAAAGGACAGGAAAAAACAGAAAGCTAAGCTGGAGAGATGTTGTTCAGCCTTTGATATTGGGGGAATGAAGTTTAAAGTAAAAAAAAAAAAAAAAGGAGTAATTAGAAAGATATGTTGGGGAATTACGTATCACAGGTACCTCCGAGAGGAGCACTCTCGGCATCTGCCCCATCTGTTACTGATATGGAGGAAGAGGTTGCTGTCACTGGCAACAGAGCAGAAGGACTTGAGAATGTTAAAGAAGTGTGGAGAGCGTATAGGAATCAGGAACAGGTAGAGAAGAAAAAGCTGAGTTGTGCTATAGGCACGGCTACAGTGGCTGCTTTGGGACAAGTAGAAACTGGTGGAGGGACTAATGTGAGAGGATGAGGCAGAGGTAGAGGAGGAATGTCAGGCAGAGGTGAGAGACTGAATTCTCCTGTGGGACAGAATCAGTGTGCATACTGTAAGGAGTTTGGACGTTGGAAATGAGACTGCCCTGGGAGGAGTGCCATGGGGTGGCTTCGGTGACTGAATTGTAACTAGACTGACAGGGGACCTGGGGGATCTACCCTAGCAGATCCACTGATTAAATTAAAACTAGGGACTAGAGGAAATAAAGCAGAATTTTTAAGTGGATACAGGAGCAACTTATTCAGCATTAAATGGGAGGGAAAAGAATTTGTTACAGATGTGGGAGCTACTGGCCACCAAGAAAAGAAAAAAAAAAAACAAACAAAACATTCTTTCTGAAACTTTTAGAGTATAAATTTGGAAAACAAATAGGAATGCATAAATTTTTATACACGCCAAATTCTCCAAAATCTTTATTATGGTGAGAAGCAACATTTAAAGAAGGCAAAATGGAATTAAGAGTCAAAAATGATCAATTAATTGAAGTTTTGAGTTTATCTTTAATTCAACAGAAAAGCAAACAGAAAGACCTTCCTGAAATAGAAGAAAGCCTTAATCAGGTATATCTGGGAGTATGGGCATCTGAAGTTCCAGGTAACGCAAAAAAATGCTTTGCCTGTTAAAGTAGAAATAAAAGGGGGGCCTGCCCAATTAGAATAAAACAATATCCCTTAAAACTGGAGGACTGAAAGAGAATTAAAGAAATAATTTTTTAAAATATGGATTATTAATTGAATGTGAATCAGAATATAATACTCCTATCTTGCCATTAAAGAAATCCGATGGGAAAAGTTACAGATTAGTTCAAGATCTCAGAGCAATCGACAAAATTGTGGAGGATATTCATCCAGTAGTAGCTAATCTGTATACCTTATTAACTAAATTGAATACTAATCAGAAGTGGTTTATTGTTCTGGACTTAAAGGACGCATTTTTCTGTCTCCCCTGGCCAAAGAAAGTCAAAATTTATTTGCTTTTGAATGGGAAAACTCTGAAACAGGAAGAAGGACACAGCTCACTTGGACAGCGTTACCTCAGGGATTTAAAAACAGTGACTATTTTCAGAAATCAATTGGCACAAGAATTAGAATCCTGGGAAGCACCCACCCAGACAGGAACTTTACTACAGTATGCTGACGACTTGTTAATTGCTACCAAAAACTGAGAAATGGACAGTCAATGAACTGGAGAATCGTTAAACTTGCGGGGGATAAATGGATACTGGGTATCTAAATTGAAGGCTCAACAGATTCGAACTCAAGTATCTTATTTAGGATGCAAAATAACAGGAGGACAACCAGAACCTGGAGCAGCTCGAAGGAAGCAATCTGTCAAACACACCATGACCATCCACATTAAAGATTCCTGGATGTTTCTGGGAATGACAGAATGGTGTTGACTCTGGATCCATGATTATGGTGTTCTGGTAAGACCCTTATATGAGCTGCTAAAAGAAAATCCAACCTTTCTAAAATGGATGGATCAAGCTGAAGAAGCGTTTAGAAGTATAAAGACAGAACTCATGAGAGCTCCAGCTCTGGGACTCCTGGACATAACTAAACACTTTTGGCTATATTCCTACGAGAAACAGGGAATAGCCTTGGGGGTTTTGGCTCAAAGATTGGGACCTTATAAAAGAGCAGTGGCCTATTTTTCAAAACAACTGGATGAACCAAGTAAAGGCTGGCCTGGATGCTTGAGAGCAATGGCAGCAGTTATCTTAAACATCCAAGAGGCCCAAAAATTTACACTGGGACAAACGATCACCGTATTAGTGCCACACAATGTCAACTATGTCTGAAAAATAACCCTAAGACTGAAAACAGGAATCACGTAGGGACAACTGGAAAAGGGAATTATCCAGGACAACAGTGGCAAATAGATTTTTCTGAATTACCTAGAAAAGGAGGTCACTGATATTTGTTGGTATTGACAGGTACTTTTTCAGGGTGGTCAGAAGCATTCCCTTGCAGGGCAAATAATGCAAAACAAGTGATTAAGTGCTATTAAATGAAATAATACCTCATTTTGGGGTACCAGCAACTATCTCCTCTGACTGATACACATTTCAGTGCAAAATTATTACAAGAAATCAGCAAGAAATTGGAAATAGATTGGCAATTACATATTCCATATAGGCCTCAGGCCAGTGGGCAAGTGGAAAAAATGAATCACTTAATTAAACAACAGCTTGGGAAGATTTGTCAAGAGACTAAGTTATATTCATATCAAGCATTGCCATTGGCCTTATTGAGAATCAGAACAAAACCTTGGTCAAAAGAAGGAATCAGCCCATTTGAGATTCTATATGGAAGGCCATATCAATCTCAGTTTAAAGGAAAGAGCTTATAAGAATTAGGAGAAGGATACCTTCAACAATTCTTGGTAAACTTTGGAAAACAGAAGAAATAAATGGCAGAGTGTTAGGGACCAGGGCCAGAGATTTAGATTATCCTATTCATCCTTTTAAGCCAGAAGATTCATTTTTTATTAAGAATTTTGCAGGTGATCCCCTAGAAGAGAAGTGGAGCAGACCATACCAGGTATTACTGAGTACCTTTACAGCAGTGAAGATAAAGGAACAGCCTGCTTGAATACATTACTCAAGAATCAAGAAGGCGCCAGAACCAGAAAAAAAAGCCAGAACTGAGAAAAAGTATGGCGCGTCGAGTCTTCAGGACCCACACATATGAGAGACTACATCGATCATAATTTGGACTTGTATAATAATAGGTGTAGAAGCCTGGAATCAAAATCTATATCTGAGATTGATATAAAATGTTACTAGTGTCTTAAACAAGAGTGATTGTTGGTTCTGTACTCAGCTACCTAAATCAGGAGAGTGGGTATTCCTTTAATTGGCCTCCCTATCCCATTTAAGACAAATTGGAACAGATTAGATGTGGAAACAAGTTAAAATATTTCATGAGGTGGCACAGGACAACACCTCATGGGGATCTGAGGAAATGTGGGAAAAATTAACATCAGGGGTACCCAATCCCTCTTGGTTGAGACAGTTGTTTTTTACTGTAGAAGTAATAATAGGAATGGTTTTGATTACATGTATAACAGTCCAATGCTCCTTTTGGTGTTGCAAACAATCCATGATGAACTATGATTAATGGAAGAGAAACAAAATTAAGCATCAAGTAGAAACAGGGAAATACTTGAGGAAACTTTAAATAAGAATGAAATAACTCAGTTGCAAAAGAATTTGCAATAGAACAACAAAAGGGAGGATTGAAGAATGGGGTTGATTGAAGAATAGGGTTGTAAATAAGTAACCTCAAAGATGTTAGGCTTTGTTAGCAACTATAGAGAAAAGGAAATTACTAAAATAAGGTTTGGCAGAACCGCTTGGTGGTTACTGGTATGACTGATACCACAACGATCCTAAAACAAAGCGATGAAGAAATAACCACCAGAGGTCCGAAAGCCCACTAGCACATTTTTGTGTGCATACAAGAGGCATTCTCTAAAAGTATGATGTAATGTATGTAATGTAATGAATATGTATATTTAAGGACAATATAATCACAGCCTGGTTGATGCTTAGGAGAAACATGCTTGGAGGAGCAATCCCCTGTGTCTCCAAGTGCCACAATAAAGAATACCTGCTTGTCATCTTAAAACCTTGTTGGTGAGTTCCTGGAGATTTTTCTGAATCATTGTGTTACTAAAATCTCACAGTGAGAGCGCTGGGACTTTCCAGAAACTTTCAGTCTGGAAGTGTAGCTGTGTGCCAGTTAAAATTTGCTGTAGGTGTAGTAAAAGTCACCACAGTACAGCAGAGAGAGACTACAAGTGATCTATCCTGATTCCTTGAGCAGCGCCTCAGATTCCATTATGGATGAGGAACTGTCGTGGCGTATGTTGCATCTCTGCCCTGGTGGCCTGAAGTGCCATGGGCCCACCAGGCTCAAAATAATTCACCCTCCCCTACAGCAGTTTCTGCAACTTGCCGCTGGGGACTCCATACAGCTGCTTTCCATCCCCGATGCTTCCAAAGCACTGGAGGCGCCCAGTGGACTAGATACTTGCCCATACTGTCCCACATACCCTGCCACTCATGACTGTCCAGTCCAGCCTTGGGGAAAATCTCCTGGTCCTCCTATATCGTCGTCTAACCCCAAACAAGTCCCAAACCTGACTCTGCCTAACTTTTGAGATCAGACAAAATGGTTGTGGGTAGCACACAGTCTGTATGTGTGCCAACATGCTGATCCCCATCACAATCAGCAGGCAGGTCCCAAGGATACCCAAAGGCCATTCAAAACCTTCAGAACTCTCTGAGGATGCTGCTGTACTTGTCACTGGGGCTGGTGTAGCTGCTGTGCTTGCCGGCTCTCCCACCACCAGCTTCTCTTTTCCTGAGTTCAGATCTCCCTCCTCTGCCTTGGTGGGAAATGCTGCGTGGTCTCCTGCATCCTCCTGGGGCTCGGCGGGCGGCTTCCGTGGGATGCTCTCGGCTGTCGTGGGGCTGGGCTCCTCCGCGGGGCTCGGCTCCTCCGCCGGGCTCGGCTCCTCCGCGGGGCTCGGCTCCGCCGCCACCTCCTCCCGCTGCTCGGCAGCCGCTTCCTTCCGCTCCTCGACCGCCCCGACCTCCTCCACCGGCCGCTCCCTGCCGGCCTTCGGACCCGCTCCCGCCGCCGCTTGGTCCCCGGGGCCGCTCTCCCGGGCCGCTTCGGCCGCTGCCGGCTCCCGGGGCCGCTCCCTCTCGGCTCCCCGCGGCCTCACGAAGACGGAGGCGAGGACAAGGCCCAGGACGGTGAAGAGCAGCCGGACGGGCAGGTACAAGTCCACGGCCACGTCCGTCCCGCCCTGCTGCTGGAGCCCACCCGTATTACAAGTCATGGCCATAAAGCACAGTGAGACAAGAACCTTAGCCCAAACCCCACACTTGATAAACACTAACACAGCAAATACCGGCTCTAAGTAATGTACTGCATTCTGAAACTGTGAGATCAAAAGGAACAAATCTGAGAGCCAGTAAATCAGCATTGTGACGAGTGACTATTAATCCGGTCAGATCTGTTGTTATCTCAACCCCTCGTGCCCCATGCTGGGAGGCAAAAAAGAACTGTCATGGTTTAAAACCAGTCAGTCAGCTCGTTCACTCACTCCCCTCCTTCTTTCTCTCCCCCTACTCCCAGAGGGAGAGAGGAGAATCAAAAGAATGCAACTCCCACGGGTTGAGATAAGAACAGTTTAGTAACTAAGGTATAACACAAATCACTACTGCTACCACCAATAATAATAATGATAAGGGAAATAACATGGGAAGAGAATACAACACCTCACCACCAGCCAACCAATAACTCGCCCCCCCCCCGACCAACCAAGCACTGACCCATACCTCCTCCAACCCTGCAGTCCACCAGTCCTTCCAGGTAACTCTCAGTTACCTCCTGGGCATGACGTGCTGTGGTATGGAATACCTCTTTGGTCAGTTTGGGTCAGGTGTCCTGTCTCTGCTTCTTCCCGGCTTCCCCTCCTCCCTGGCAGAGCGTGAGGCTCACAAAGTCCTTGGCCAAACCAAAACATCATTGTTATCAGCTCTGTTCCCAGGCTGAAAGTCAAAACACAGCATTGCACCAGCTACCAAGAAGGAGAAAAATGACTGCTACTGCTGAACCCAGGACAGAGACCTGTGTGGTCACTTAGCTGTACTTCCCATCATGTGCATGTCAGTTACACCCCTGAACTTCTGATTCCAAAATTCAACTGACCAGACAGTCATTTTACCTCTTAACCAGCTAGTAATAGTTTTTATTTCTAAATGAAAATACTCCTTTACTAACAGATCCTTCACGGCAACCATGTATTGGTGCCAAGTTCCCCTGAAGAGTAGCCCAGTCTCAGCATGGTGTAGGCACAGAACACTGTACTTAGCAATCAAAGAAACCAGTAGTAGTAAACAGCAATGCTAAGAAAATCCTAACTACTGCTTGTTAAGAGCTTCCAAGCCCACTCAGAACTCTCTTCTGTTAAAATGTGGAGGCAGTGATGACAACTAATGTGCAGCAGATCTGCAGTCGTCTGTGGCATCACAGGTATAAACAGAGGCACAAACCATTCCACTCTAGTTAAAACAGAGTTTTCCTAATTGCAGAATTCCATGAGGTAATGGTATATGCCGAGGGAGACCTGGTATTTTTGTTCCTAGCTGAGAATGGTTATGTCACATGGACAATAGTCAGTGCAGTTTATCTAAAGATCCAGATTTATTGGGCAGGGTGCGTGTGCACCCCCCACCCCCCCAATAATCCCCTTGCAGGAAGAAGTTGACACATGATCCAAACGTTTGTTGACTGACAACCTGACCAAAATTCTAAGTAGAATTCCACTGAAATAAACAGCAAATAATTTTAATATACTCCTCCTAAACATCAATTATACTCTACGTTCTTGATAATACCCCTGTGTAGCTATAGGAACATAGTTCCATAGATTAGGGCCACACAGTAATAGGAGTGTCATTTTAGAGTTCCTTAAGAGATTCTATCACTACACTTTCTGGAAGGCAGAGCAACAACATGAGCAAGAGTTATCCACAAAGCAGAACTCAGTGATGAGAAGGATGTAGATGCAATAAGCAGCAGAGTGGAGGCACTACTTAGTCTCTAGCAGCTGCAAGGGCCACATCAGAGATGTTGATCTATGCTTAGCAAATTGAAGCTTTCTCAAAGCTGACTATTTAACAGCAGGGAACTAGGCCTACACTATCACCATTCCCAGAGCTTCCAAAGACAAAGGTCTTTGTTATTCTTTGCTTTGCAGAGCACAGGTTAGAAAGAAAGCATTAGAATGGTTCAGTGACCAAGGTGAGATGAAGACTAGCTCAATTTCAAGAGGGAAAGAATGGAAGATAGAAAATTAATTATTTGAGGCCATCTGCGCTTCAAGAAAAAAGGGAAAAAAAGGAAAAAAAAATCACAGATACAGATCAAAGCTTGCCTTTATTTTTCTTTGGAAAGAATATCTTTTAATGCTGTTTATATATAGGACAGAGCAATGACAAGCAAATGTTCTAAAAATAGTTCTTCACTGACTAAAGATTGTAAGCAAGAAACACCTGACAGACACCTGTATTTCCCAAAATCAGTTTTGTGTATTGCCCTCAGTCCACATAATGCTGGGGGTTTTTATATTTAGATTCTCTATTCCAGAATACAAATCTAATAGCAGTAAATTGCTGAGTCAGACTGACTCAGCAGAGTCTGGCTGAAACTGTTATTCAACAAACACTTTGAGCTAGAAAAAGCAGATAAACACAGCTAATTCTCCTATTTGATTCACTGCATGGACTGCACAAACAACTTGTGTGTCAATACAAGGTGGGGGAAAAAAGTGCAGAAAGGGGAGTGAGCAACTGGGGAAGGATGATGTTTTTACTTACCCTAAAGTTTTATTATGCTATGACCTTAAGTAATAATGATGTAACACAAAAGCTTAATGGAATAATGATGTAACAAAGTACCATCAATACCGAAAGAAGATCACCATCTTGGGGAGGCAAAGAAAAAAACAGTACCAGAAGGATCTGTAAGATACAGAGAGAAAGTCTTCATGAAGCTAAAATGAGACATTTATTTTTGAGATTTCTCTTTATCTATTAAGCTTTACAATTTGTGCTTGACCTAGTTTCCCAGCTACATTAAAATTGCATTTATCTCGTAAGGTCTACCAAAATGCAATACAACCTCCAAGCAAAGCTGCAAACATTCTTTCTTCTTTGAGAACAGAGAGGTGATATATTTGGAAGACTGACTTATTTTTGAAGGTGCCTGTCAACTCGCATGAGGCAGGCAGTTCTCTAAAAATAGAGTACATTTGCCTCAACGTAAGAAAAAGTAAAATGGCTTTTAACCCTCAAAATACCTTCTTTTCCTTATTAACTTTTTATCCTCAAAAATGCAGAATAGTCAGCCAAAGTAGGGCGGGACTGGGAAGTCTGAGGTGAGAACCAGCATAAATGAGAAACATTTGAATAAAAGTATGGAGACACGACAAAATAAGCACAGGTAAGAGGTGGAAAAACAGGTTATGTGAAGAAAGGATGAGGAGGAATAGGAACCGGAGTTGAAGGGGAATGTGGAGACAGTGTTCTCACCGGATAATGAATAATTGGTACATAAACTCTGAATAATCCCCAAAGATACAGCAAGGCCATGAGAGGCCCGAGGAAGCTTAAGCAAGCAAGATAAGAAGAAGCTGGAATTCACTGAGTTATGAGAACTGTGGACTGTTGGCAAGCTTTCGAGGTCAAGTTCTCACACCTTGCTTAACCAAGTATATGTTAGTCACTAAGGGTCTTCAAGACATGTATCCAATCATAATAAGCCAAATCACTGTAAGTGCATGTAAGCAATAGTATATAAGGAGTTAAGGCTTTGCAATAAATGGCTTTGGTCTGATCATACTGATCTCTGACTGAGTCCATATTTTTTCTGCGGCAGGGGAAGAAATCTGAGTGGGAGGGAAGTTAAAATGTTTGCCTCTTAACATTTCCTGGTCTTCATGTGCATTCCTGTTTTGGGGACTTTAAAGCTACCCAGCAGGCACTGGGAATAAAATAAAACAAACCAAACAAAACAGCACACAGAAAACCCCCTAAAATCCACACCTAGCTTCTTCCCATTCTGTACATCTTCAAAAAAGTCAAAGACTGTGGGACATGAAGAGCTCTTTTTACTGTACTGTTCAGTTACATCTGTACTTAATTTGGGCAAGACCTCATTCTCATATCTGTATTTAAGATGCTTTAGAAACTCAGGCATCTTATGAAAGTATTAATTGTTGTATCTTCTTCCCTTTGAGGTCATCTACTCAGAAGGGCTGAGATGTGCTACCTAATCCATATCCATAGTTAGGCTAAAGAGTTTAGACTACTAAAGAAGTCACAGTTTTGCCAGTCCCACGCTCACACAACATGATAAAAGAAATTCTTACAAAACCATCAGAATTTATTATAATTCAGGATGTGCTTCAAGAACCCCATATTTTCCAGTGCAATAATTAGCTAACTATATGTAAATCAGATTCCTGTATTTTGTATAGAACACTAAGAAGAAAATGAAACTGCTATCTAATGTTTTTAAATGTATTCTAAGAAAACTATATTTTCATAGTAGTCCATTCAATGAGAAAATCAGCATATTAAATCAAAATTTTCCAAGTAGGTAATTAGGATTATTTTCAGAAATTTGCAATTAAAGCTAAACATTTTAGAATACTGTAGCTCTCCCGTATTTCCTAGTTGCTGGATGTTTCTGCTTTGTACAAGACTCCTTGCAATTGTAGATTAGCACTGACGTCTTATTTTTTCTGGGTACTGAATTTTGAAAGGAGCTTGAAAGATTTTGATAAATGCTTGGACATCAGACAAATAGAGAACTCAGAAAAAGAGGAAATAACATCCCAACAATATCTTAACAATAGTTAAAACAGATCAACAGATTAAGCTGTAAGTGCAGTGACTGCATCTAAGTGGTCTAGGCCATGCAACTAGAGAATCTGAGAACTTTTTACTGCCCTTATAAATTGGTTTTGTTCTTCACAGATGCTTTTTCATCAGCATGTGTAAAGGCAAATGAAGCACTTAATACCATGTTTAAACTTGGCCAACAGCCCTGTCATGGTTTAAACCCAGTCAGGCAACTCGTTCACTCGCCCCCCCCGCCCCCCCCCCCTTCTTTCCCTCCCCCTACTCCTGGAGCGACAGAGAGGAGAATTGAAAAGCATGCAACTCCCACGGGTTGAGATAAGAACAGTTCAGTAACTAAGGTATAATACAAATCACTACTGCTACCACCAATAATAACAATGATAAAGGAAATAACAAGGGAAGAGAATACAACACCTCACCACCAGCCAACCGGTAACTCACCCCCCAGACCCGACCCATACCTCCTCCAACCCTGCAGTCTCCCAGCCCTTCCGGTTAACTCCCAGTTACATCCTGGCCATGACATGCTGTGGTATGGAATACCTCTTTGGTCAGTTTGGGTCAGGTGTCCTGTCTCTGCTTCTTCCCGGCTTCCCCTCCTCCCTGGCAGAGCGTGAGGCTCACAAAGTCCTTGGCCAAACCAAAACATCCTTGTTATCAGCTCTGTTCCCGAGCCAAAAGTCAAAACACTGCACTGCACCAGCTACCAAGGAGGAGAAAAATGACTGCTACTGCTGAACCCAGGACAAGCCCTCAATTGGTCATGCAGTTTGAACTAGATGATTGTTGTAGGTGTCTTCCAGCTGAAATAATCTGTTCAAATAGGCAAGTCTGTAACTGGAATGGTATGAGTAGGCCTTCGCAATGTACTTCTGCAATGCATCCAAGGATTCTTCAAGATGAATATGTGTTTACTTGATATATTGGCTGTTAACAGAACTTGTATAAACTTGAACTGCTTAACGAGGCTGCAATTTTTGTCTCGGTGAAGATATACGTTAAAGTTAAGGTTGCAGGCTGCCAGTAAGACAACAACAATTCTGTGTAAACACAGAAGTACATACACAACCTCATAAAATACTGCAGACTGATGAGCCATAGTCTTGTAGACTGTTGAAGAACTGTCAGTTTTATGAAAAAAACTTTAGAAATTACATTTTTCCTGGTTTTTTTTGTATTTCACATTTAGCTTACCCTGAAGTGCTTATGTTAAGTATGTACTTTTTGCCTCATTTTCATTCCCCTATTTCATTAAGCACTTAGATAACCCCTTTTCCAATCCTTCAAAAGCTAGGCTGGATATTATCAACCCTGGTCTCCGCATGCTTAAGGCAAGCACAAGAAAATAGTCCCTCACAGGACTTAATAATTAGGAAATGCTACAGTGGAAATGAAGATACTGCAAGCAGACTGGACTTAAGCATGTTTTGTTTTATTTCTTTTTTTCCCCACCAACTGGTTTAGTTTAATGTGGTAGCAAACCAGCAGAGGGGTAAATGAAACTTCCACTTTTAAATAGAAAGGAGAACACCAGGTAGCAGTTCACATTGCTTCAATTATGATGACCCAAAAGACAACCAAGCTGGTCAAACTTTTCTTCTCAGGTAGCTTCTAATTGAAGGAGTATTTCAGGGAAATCTAATACCATCAGGCCCCTCGCAAATCACTTGGAAAAGGTGCAAGAGAAGTCTGACACATCTTCCTGGGTTGAAAACCTCAATAGGGTATTGTCTTGAGAGACGGTATATTCCAGTGAAGAGAGGAGGTCACGATCTTTGTACAGAGACAAGAGCACTGTATTTGAGTGCTTCTAGGCTATTATTTAATACAGCCAAAGGTGTCAGTAGAGTCATAGAATACTAGGTTAGAAGAAACCTCAAGGATCCAACCTTTAAAAACACCTTTGATGAAAAAGGTAATCACAGATGACTCAAAACCACCTTTCACCACTAAACCAACAACAAATGCACATCTTCCCCTGGAAAAAACATGGGGACAGAGAACATGATTTTGGCTAAAGGCTGAGAGGAAAGGAGTATTTGAAAACACTTCTATTTCTCTCCCTGCTTTATTGCCTAATATGCTTGTTCCTCTACACTTTGGTGCTTCACAGACTTACTCCGAAGCTATGCACCACTGCTCCAACACTAGATGAGAACAAAAGAGTTTTGTCATGACATACCTAAATGAAATGTGTGGTATTAGTTGAGTTGAAAACGGTGCAAATAAGGATGTGGCAGAGTGCCTGAAAGACTAACAGTTTTGAGTATCATGGCGAGAGCCACCGACTTTTCCACAGGGCCATGGCGAGAGGGCGGGAGCTACGAGGGGCGGAACTACACTTCCCGGCAGGCCGCAGGGGCGGAGAGAGGTGAGGGTGATCTGTTGACGGCGGAGGTGGGGTAGCGTGGAGGCGGTCGCTTCCCGGAGCCCGTCGTCGCGGCCATTGGCGGGGCGTGGGTGGTGCTGCCATGGCGCTCTCGGCGGCGCCCCTCAAGGTCTGCATCGTGGGCTCGGGGAACTGGTGAGTGCTGAGAGGGCTGACACCTCAGCGGCGGCCCCAGCCCAGCCTTCCCGAAGGCTGTGCCCGCCCGTGCCTTGCTCTCGCTTCCCGCCCCGTGCCGTCGTGCCCCGGCCCGGAGCTTGAGGGTTTCGCGCCGTGGTCGCGCTGTACTCGGGGGTGGCGGTGGCCCCGGGTGCTGGTGGTGAAGCGTAGTGTCTCCGGTGTCTGCCAGTGTGGCTGGGTCTGTGGCTGTGACATACGGGTTGGCTTCTCTAGCCCTGGGTATCCCTCGGAGGCAGTGGAATTGCCCTGAAGTAAACGGAGGGAGAAGAGGCAGAATCGAGCACCCTGTTTTGGCGTGCTTGTAGGCACTTGTCTGCTCATTGAAGTTACGTTGGGTTGTTTATAACCTGGTGTGTGTTGTGTGGTTTATGCGGTGTCAGGTGATGTAAACATTAAAGATGCTGAATGTGTTTTTAATGTCTATTTCAGCATCTTAGTACTGTCTGTAGGGCTCTGTAACACTTCCGCTTAGCTCCAGAAGTGGTTTTCCCATGTTAGTGTTTCCCAGGGTAGCTCAAAGAAGGGTTGTAAAACTCTCCGTTATTTGAGGTATGTTTTCCTTTTCAAATTAATTGTGCTGAGGCACAGTGAAGGCTTGAGACATGGCTTTACTGCTGCATCTATCACTAATTTATAATTAGACTTAAATAAACTCAGTCTTGTGTCCACTGAAAGCAATAGGTTTACTAATAATCTCAAAAGTTTACACATTAATCGTCATTTGTCTTGTCTTCAATTTTTGTACAATTCATCATCACTGTTTTTTACCCTGCATCCCTATTTACAATGTATAAGGCATCTGCAATCTATTATATAAATGTATCTTCACAGTTGGTCACTTCAAGCACTAAGCATATGTTATTTCTGATAACGTTGTTTTTAGGACATCAAATCTAAACTAGGGGGAGTTTGGTGTAGAGCAAGGTATTGTGTTTTATTAAACCAGACTTACTGGTGTTCTGTGAGGGTGACCATGGACTTGTTGCTCACTCTCTGCTCCCTTCATCCAGTTGGCTTTTGGTGCTGTTTTGCAGTTACAACCTGGCAGCTACTGATATTTTTGTTTTTCTTTGTGAGGGCTTGCTGAGGGAATGGCTGATGTTTCAGCGCAGCATCTCTTGCTTGCTTTGCACTAGTTTGTAAAACAAACGGGGAGATACTGTGCATTGCAGTTTGTGTCAGAAGGAAATTACGCAGTTAACCCTATCTGTTTTTTGGGAGTAGTGTTGCTGTTCTTTCATACTCGAGATCTAGCAAAGAAGTTTTACAGGAAGTTTGACTGCATTTATATTTGATTCATTGTGAAACACTGGCAGAAGCAGAAGGATTTGTAGATACTACCTAGTAGCAATAACCATGTGCATATATATTTTGTTTTCAGCTATTGGATCAGTTTAACTGATTCAAGAAAAGTTCAGGCCTAATGAGATGGAGTTTGGGTGGCAAAATGCCTGTATCTGTGATGCTGAGAGAAAGAGATAATGCCATTATGGGGCATCAGCATTTTTCTTTCTTAGGGGATGAATGTATTCAAATAACTTATAGCTTATTTCACATGTGATAGCAGTGTGGCAGGAAAGCAGAAACCAAAATAATAAAAAAAAAACCTAAATTGCAAATTATTCGATGTGCAACAGCTTTCTCATCTCCTGCTCTTCCTCCCCCCCCAAAAAATATGTTTCTGAAAACAATAATTATTGGAGAGGTAGGTGATTTCTTCCTCAAAGTCCAAGGGATGGCAGATGCCAAACCCTGTCTGCGAAGAGCACTGTGATTCGATAATATATGCAACCATTGAACTAAATAGGACTTGAGTTGTGTACCTGTGTGCATGTAAGTGTGTGAAATACAAACTCACTCCTCTAAACAAGGTAACAAGGTTTTATTGAGGGATGAAGTCAATAAAGCAAAAGCAACAGTGCTAGGCGCATGACTGTAGCCAGAGGTGCGAGTGATTAGCATTTGTTACAGGTTTATATACTTTTGCTATTACATTAGTTACATGCATATTCATAATTCCCGCATAAGGGCGGGGAATATTGTAACTAACTCCCAGAACTTAATTATCGTAAGTCCCCTCCTCTTGGCGTCTGCATACTGCTCTCCGGTGATTGTGGGCAGGGATCTTGAGGATGAAGTAAGCAGTCTTCCTCTTGTGAGTAGAGGTCTTCAAGATGGAGTAAGCAGTCTTCCTTACAGTGTACTTTTCACCTTTGGCACAGTTGGATGCCCCAGTAATCACACAACTAGCTGAAACCAGCCATATCTGTATAATTCTTCTGATAACTAGCAAAGATTTAAAACAGTGTGACCTTCCTGCAAAATTTATTGCAGGATAGGCAGACAAGGAGTATCCCAAGCTAGCAGATGTTTGGGAGGCTCTGTCTCTAAACTAACTGATAAGTAGAAGGATGGTGTGAAATAACTCATTCATGTTTAGTGGGGCCACTAAATCCTGTTACCACACTTACAATACAAACATTGTTCTTTAAAGATACTTTAGAAGACTAGTGTGAAACAATTAACTCATGTTTAGTGCTGCCACTACATTCCACAGATTTACAACATAAACATTGTTCTCTAAAGTATTAAAAAGTACTTTAACTCTATGTTTTTCAGGCACTAGCTTTTCTTATATCAAGTGCCCCCCGCCCCCCCCTTTCGTTTACCTTTACAAATTCTTTTGCTATGTGACTCCGTTTTCTCAAGAGTTCTGGCCCTTTTTAACTTGTTGTCTAATCTTGCGTCTTTGTTTCTTTTATTGTAAAATGGTACAGTTATATCCACATAACCACACCTATGATTTGCAAAAGCCAATGCATTTATGTGTTTATCACAAGTGCCTTTTCGAACTGGGGGCCTGTGGTCTTAAAATGAAAGCATTTAAAGATCAAAAACAGGTAAATGGAAAGAAACTGAAGCATTCATATACATCTGATCATTGATATTTTGGAGTTATATATTTTTGAAGATTGCATTACAGGAGTGTGTGACAGGTGCTAAATTGTAAGCATGTAAGTAGTTGAACTGGGTGGGGTTTGGCATCTTGTAGCAGTTTGGAGATTGTTGGGTTCTGTGTGAGTCCCACAGGTGCCAGTAGCTGTAGGTCTTTGGCTTCTCACAATACTTTAACCTCTATCTGGGATGAAAAAAAAACTGTGAAAGGAGCTAGGCATGATAAACTCCTTCCAGTCAGACTGGTTTGGTAGTTTTGCTAGAGGGAAGGTCACCTTAACAATGAAGTTGACTTGGCAGGGGTCACTCAGCACCTGATGTGATCATGGGACCGGGATAAGACAGGTTGCTTGCAAGGCAGGGAAGAGCAGGAGCTGTGCTATTTGCTGGCCTTGCCCACTTAGGGTTACTCAGGTGCTGGATAAGTGATTGTATTAGGATTGTTAAAATGGGGGATAAAATAAGCTTTCATGAATGTGAAGAGAGCACACCTTGGGAATATGCCTTGGAGCCTCAGGATTTAGGGCAGTGCCCAGATTCAGCAAAAGCTGCCTCAGGCATGTACTATAGCCCACTTTTTCTGATAACTCTTCCAGGGCAAGTGAGCAAAGTGTGCACAGCAGGAATTTATCCCTGTCTTTTGCTGGAACCAGCTGTTAATTAATCTGATTGCCTAACTTGAACAGAAAGAGTTTGGAATGAGAAGGGAAGCTACCGGGGCACAGGAGTTCATACAGCTAGAAACTTGCTGTAGAAAAACGGGAGGTAAAACTTTTACAGGGGCGAGTGGTATAGAGCTAGAACTAATGATACTGTGCACTTTCATATTGTAACCTCCACTGATTCTGGTATCAGGGCAAGTTTAGGAATTCCTGGATTTTGGGCTTTGCTTTTAAAGTGATGAGGAGAAAGCAGACCAACTGAGATACACTGAAACAGTGAAGGGTGGGAGACGAGACAAAGTGAGTGGTCTTGCTCAGCAAGCATCAGATACAGTTCTTCGGAGGTGCTAAATAAATGTATGTGATTGTATTTCGGCATAGGAAAAGAACTGCTGTTTGGGATGCAGATACCTTGTATTACGTGAATAGCATTAACCATCCTTCAGAGCATGTCAGGGTTAAGACTGATGAGGGAATCTTTCACTATGCTTTTTCTTGTGTAACTGCGCTGTTGCAGGCACCAGGTCTCATAGTCTAGCTCACACTAGACCTGTTACTGCTAGGAATAAATAAAAATTCCTGTTCCTTTGGCTCATATCAGGAGCATACAAGATAGGCCATACAGTCCACACTGAGTATTTGTGGCACAGAAGAGAATACAGGCTTGCTTTTTGGATTAACAGGTGTGGGAAGCTGGTATTTCACCTTACACAGAGCTATCTTGTACTTTGTGACAGTTGTTTGACCTTGCTTAATTCAGTTCTACAGCAGTTGTTGCAACATAACACAAAACAAAGAGCCAGAGAACCCAGTCAGCAGAATCTTCTTGAATTCAGGAACTGAATGCAAATCTTTGCTTTGTTACTACTATGTTCACAGGCTGAAAAAAAGACAGCTTAAGGCATTCAAGTGTTAAATAGTAATGGAATTAATGTCCCATTCAAGTAGTACACACTGCCAAACTTTATGCTGGCAAGCAGTTTCAAAATCCCAGTTGGACAGTTGCTGAATCAGTCCTGTCTATCAACACTAAGCACATGGAATATGAAGTTCAAAACTGAAAACAGTGATTTGCCAGGATCCAGATTTTGTATATAAATATGCAGTAGTAAACATGCTTTTTGTTCAAGGAACTCAAACAGCTTTCTGAGGAACACATACTTGTGTTGTGTTGAATGTGATTCATACTGTTTGTGTGGATCTGAAATTTGGGGATGAGCTGGTGAGTTGTCTGTCATTGCAGAGGATACCACTCTGTGTGCATGCAAATCTAGAATAAGAGCTTGATAAGAGATGGTTGACAGTTGTGGCTTCTGTATCACTTCGTAACCCAGGGGAATTTGTAGTGTGTGAAGCACTGTTAGAGAAACAAATTCCAGTCTCTTAAGACATACGGTTTTCTGGTTTAACTGAAGGTCCGCTTAAGATAATGTAATAATTTTCTGCCACGACTTAGAAAGTGACCTTAGGCCTGCGATAGCACACGTTTTGAATACAGCACAATGAGTTGTGCCATACTTAAAGCTCCTGGAGCGGAATGAATCTGTTTGGTTTAGTTGCCAGCTACGAGTTTATTACAAGCAATATCCATAATAAATTTAGGGGAGTGTGTAAGTATCACTAGATTGGAAAAGTTCAAGTGTCCTCCTAAGAAAGTATGCATTTCCACAGACACATACATAAGACTTAGACTGGTGGCTCTGTATTTTTATTGCATCTTTCTAAATTATTTTTGTCTGCTTAGTTGGTTATCAGTAATTGTGAAGCCACATTTTTGTCCCAGGAAAGGAAGTTAGGTTAAGAGGTTTGCTAAATTTCATCTTATTCTTTCATATAGCATTCAGGCTAGGAAGGGGAGGTTGCATTAAGTGCTCTTCATGTATGTAGCTTCAGTAATTCTGATTAATTTCATCATTGTTTAGAAATTTGAGCAATGAAATTGATCCCTGTCCTACAGGTTTCACTGTGTGCTGTTCCTGGGGAGGAAACTTAACGGTAATGGAATTGACTGCCTGCAAATTCAGAGGATCCTGTTGCAACAGTTAAATTCTGTGAGGCTGGCAGCATAACCATAAAGCTTATAAGTTATGCAAGATAGAAATGCTTCTTGGCTTTTAAATGCATGTCAGTATTGCACAGCAACTGCTGAGTTAGTCACCTTAGCAAAGAAAGCTTCCAATTCCTTAAAGGTAAAAATTAACTTCTTTTGCTTTGAAGATATAATGCATTTGATTTGTGGAAACACAGTAACCCAAACTCTGACTGGATAGCCAGTAAGCAGACAAAATAAGTAAGGATACTTTCAGTAAATGCTTCAGTCCAACCTACACTAGGTAGACTTGAGAGGGAGCAGCACATGTGAATGACTGGTGTACTTTTCCATTGTTTTACTAGGTCAAAGTGCTGTGAGTTTCTGTTTATTTTAAAGACAATCTCTTAGAGCAAAATCATAACTTTATTAGAATATTTTTGTTTCCTGCAGGGGTTCTGCGGTTGCCAAAATCGTAGGCAATAATGTAAAACAACTGCAAAAGTTTGCCTCCACGGTGAAGATGTGGGTCTTCGAGGAGAATATTAATGGGAGAAAACTGACAGAGATCATAAATAATGACCATGAAAATGTAAAATACCTCCCTGGATACAAGCTGCCGGATAATGTGGTAAGGCTCAGAAGCTAAATTCTAGTTATGGAGCAGAGGGAATATTGCTCTTGCTGTGAATGGAGGTAGAAAGTTGTTTTGCTAACACCTTTAGGGGTTATAATAATTGAGACTGTATGCTATTTTACTGATGAGATCAAAGATTTGAACAAGTAAAATTCTGCAATTGTGCAGGTAGGCAAATCCAATGCACTGTACTCTATATTATTATTATTTCTTATTTTTTCCCAGTATCACCATTTCATTTATTTACTTCAGCTTCTGTACAGGAAAGCAAAAGAAGCACAATAACAAGCTCTGATTATACCTAGTACAAAAAATAAATTGGCCTCGGCACTGGAAGGGTGCTGTCTGGTCAGTGATAATTGAAGAGGATTTAAAATACTCTAAAATCCTTAGGGAGTATTACAGAAGGAGAACTAGAGTATTGCTCAAGCAGACTGCAAAACATTTGCAGTTTATCTGGCTCTCAGTTGAGCTTCAGCTATGTGCAGTCACATCAGTGTGTTAGGTATGGCATTGCCAGGGCAGGACACTGGGTCTCTGCATCTGTTCTTTGTTGGTGTAACATGATGGTTGGTGGGCAGTTGGTGACTCTTGGTGTTACTGAATTGTCAGCTGCTACAGCCTTTTCCTATAGAGATTTTGGGCAGGAAAAATGTGAATTGCTGTGCAATGCAGATTTCACTTTAACAATAATGCTGAAATGCCATTTCCCAGAAGCAGTGTTTCTGCTGCCCACTTTCTGCTCATTCAGGTTTAATCTCTTTATTGGTTTGTAGAGCTTATTGCTGAATTTTAAACCTGTTATTTTAAGGTGGTCATCAAGTGTTAGGAAGAATGGAGTCTGGCAAGTGACTTCAAAGTAGGTCACCTTCTGAAAGGGTAAACAAAATCTATGAGTGCAGAGAAAGAACATAAACTAATAGGTGTAAGAGGCCTGGAGAAGACAGTTGAGTGTATAAGGAACTAAGTAAATAAACTACTTTTCTGCATACAATACTTTATTAAAAAATATGTCAAAGAGATGGCAGCTTCTTATTCATATTTTCTTACTCAAAGTACTGGTTTAAATGTTAAGGAACGTTTTGAATTTTCATGGCACTAACCATGTTGGTGGCTGTAAAGATGCTCCTTTTAGGACGTAAAATAGCTGCTTTGAAACTCTGAATTCTTTTGATTTTCTGGGAAGTTTATGTTACTGCTCGTTTTCAGTGATGAAGCACAATAGTTTGTAGCATTCAGTATAAGACAAAAATGTGATTTACCTATCGGATAATACTTCTGTGTAGTGTTAATTTCAAGAAGTTATGTGGCCTTTCTCCTTTCTCTCCCATAATTACACAGGTTGCTGTCCCAAACCTTAATGAAGCTGTACAGGATGCAGACTTGCTGGTTTTTGTCATTCCTCATCAGTTCATTCATAAAGTCTGCGATGAAATCACAGGACGAGTACCCAAGAAAGCGCTTGGTATAACTCTCATAAAGGTATAATAAATACTATGCATTAATAACTGAGACCATGTCATGGAATCTTCTAACCCAAGATGGCATGATATTTTGAGCTGGAAAGTGCCTTTACATTATTCACTCAGTTGTTCCATTGAGCATTTCTAGATGTAAGATTGGAATTTGTGTTGGTCATTAGTGGATTGGTTGCAGTGCTTTATTTTTGGCTAGCGCTTGCAGGAGGAGGAGAATGAGGCTGTTCCCAAGGCTTGTAAAAGGAGAGAGTAAAATGCTCTCCAGTCTGTTGATTGTTTCCAAATGCATCAAAAGATGAAGAACAGAGCACAAGCATAATGCTTCAATTGTTAACGCACATCCCACACACTGAGTTGATCATTTTAGGAATTGCTGAGAGAGTTGCATGTGATTAAGAGGACAGTGCTTTTGCTCATGTCAAATATTATGTTGCAACAAGAGAGTCTGGTCAGCGTTGCCAAAAAAGACAATTGGAGCATAGGAAATAGGAGGGGGCAGAGGTGCAGGAAGTGTTTCACTGGAGTGTTTGTAGTTTTGGTGGCAGGAGAATTTTTAAGTGTGTATGAGCTGCAAAGAACAAGCTATTCCCATAAGATTTGGAAAATTCTGTTTTGTTGTTGCTTTGTACTTATTTTAGAGTAGGCCATTTTTGGAGCACACATTCCCTTGTTTACAATCATGTCTGAAAAATTATATCGAGCTGTGTTCAGAAAGAACAAAACCCTGTATTGCTACTTACTGCAAGCTTGTCTTTTGGTTTGGTTAACTAAGCCCATCAAATCCATATTGTTTGGCCACTGCTGACCTGATACATTGCTGAGATGTAGGAAAAAGTAATGCTTCCTAATTGCACTTACTGCATTTTACAGAAAAAGCTTTTTGTATTGTAGGATAAAACAAGGAGATATTAAAAATGGAGTGCATAACATCAAACCCATACAGTTGTCCTAAGTGCCCTTAAGTTTCAAGTTGTGCATTTATGCTTCTTTCTTTTGCAAACTCAAGGTAAACTTTCCTCTCCTTCAGTTTGCTAAACATGATTTATGTTCCCATGCCCTCAATGACAGAAATAATTGATGAAATCAGTGAAACAAATGGGAATTTATGTCAGCATATCAGAGTTTGGGCCTGAATTCCTGTGGGGATTACTGCTTGGGGTTTTGATTACCAGTGCAGTGTTGATAAGTGCCCATGTTTAAAAGGAGGGGGGGAGTGTACTTATGTTGGAAAATAAAAAAAATCCAAACCTCAAACAAACAAAGTCCTCAACATAACAGGAAGCCCATACTTAGTTTACTGTGTATAAAATAGCGGCACCTGCCATGCAAAGCTGAGTTGATTACCAGGCAGCTTCCCACTGGCACGTTGTGACACTGCATCAGTAAGTGGTCTTTTGAAAGAAAAGATATGAGGCCACTGCATTTTTTTTTCACAGATGAATACAAAGTACATGTTAGCCTTTATGTAAAGGCATAACTGTGCATCATTAAAGGTGTCATTTAAGAAGACAGGGCAGAGATTTAACACAGCAGTGAAACTAGGTAGTAGAGGCAGAAGTGCATTCTCTCCTTTACTTTTGCAGGTTCTTTATGCATGTTGTTTTCATCAAAGTCATATTTTAGTGGTCTCATTATGCTCAACACTAATGCTGTTAAAGTGGCTTGTATTAACTTTGGCAGTTAAAGTGCAGTTCTGCTCTTAAAAACATTAGTGGGAGGTCTTGTTTCTGCGCTTTCTAAATTGCTTGGCAAGTTGGTAGTGTGGCATGTCAGTCTTTTTAGTCTTTTCTTTATTTTTCTTTCCCCTTTTTCTGACAGTCTAATCCTCAAGCAGAGCCTAATACTTAATAATAAAGCAAAGCCTTTGGTAAATAGAGACATTTGGTAGTTAATCTGTGTTCCTATTGAAACTTCTGCAGCTGTGTTGCTTTACATAAGTTCTGATCACGAGTGTCTAAATAAAACAAGCTAATCATTGAGTAGGTATGCGGGGAGGAATTGTATACAGCTTGTGGTACAGTACATCAGTGAGCACAGGAAGCAGACTAGATGGTCATTCAAAACATTTTTCAGGCAGCCTCCACATCAGTCTCATTTTCATTTAAATATACATGGGCCCCAGGGATTGCTCTCAGGCATATTAGGATGCAAGCAGTAAGATCACAGATTTGGACTTGCATTGCCTGGGGATCATTGCTGCCTAGTGGAAATTCCCAACTTGGAGCCTTATTTTTGGGGAAGGGCTTGGTGTTTGTTTTTTCTCCCGTCATCTGTCATTCAGTATTGGATTTAACTCTGCAAGAAACAGGTGCAGTTCTCTGACTTTGTCAGAAATTGCATCTGTTTCATAGTGGAGCAGAATTTGGCACCGAAATCTCTCTGATCTCCTTTCACTTGGGTGAATAATTGTTGTGTATGTACTCACATTTTTTGGAGTTGTTCCCAATGTATGCATGCTTTTCTGTTTATTAATTGCTTGCTTAGGAGTAGGGGCCTTGCTCCCTTTTGTGGAGACATTTTTGGCACTTCAAGGGAAAAATACAGCATGTGTGTATGTGCTTGGTTTCACATCCTTTCTATATGGCTTATTACAGGTGAGAAGGCAGAGCTGTGCAATAAGTGATACATATTGAAAAATAAGGCAGAAATGCAAGCATTAGAAATGCAGGCATTAGCCTAATTGTCTGGTTTTATACTGGCATTTCTTCATGTCTCTTGATCACTACTGCCAACATACAAATGTCTGTGGATGTGTATCTGGAAGCAGTAGAGGACCACTCTGCCTTTTTGCCTTCAAGTCATAATTTAAAATTACCAATCCTCAAAAATACTGACTCCACAGCATTAAAAAATAGTACTGTATAAAGGGTGGTATAGCGTGGAAAAGACAGACCATTTCAGGAGCTTGTCTGCTTGAAATTCAAAAGGAGCCTGCATTTAGCAGGCTAGGAGAAAAAGATTTTGTGAGAAGAAGGTGGTCTCATTTGCAATTCTTGGTGCAGGCAATTCAGGGTACCAGACTTTTCATTGCAGCATTAATCTTTGGGGTGATCCTTTTCTGTTCAGGGTCCTGTTTCTGCCTCTACTTTCATGCTTTGCAGATTGTGCCTTATAAATGCAGATTAAGAATGTCCATAGAAGTTATTCTCAGCTGTTCAGCTTTCTATGTGTCTTGTAAATGGCTATTCCATTTGTAATAGTGATTAAACTGGGTTTCTACTTGTAAACTGTTGTTGGCATTATATACAAGGGAATCCCTCTGATATTTCAATTGAGATACCTCTTCACAAAACAAGTTATTGGGATGCCATTTCGTGAGTTCTGGTGCAGTTTCAAATCCACGTGCAGGCCTGATTCACAACTGATGGATTGGTGATGCTTCACTGGTTTTATTAAAAATACACTGATAATAAACAACTGAGATTCTGAACTAACAAAGACGAATATTCAGCGCCTCTTAAGATTAAGTCCTAACTATTACCATTATCTAGAGTTTAGTCCCAATTCTTAATGAAGATGCTTGAAGGGGTCACAAAACAGCAGAAGTTTCACCAGTAGCAAGTATGTTATCTTTAGTCTTTGCCTTAGGCCTTGTTGTACTTCTCACGCATGGACAAGACTAATTGTAATGTGCTTTCTTCTCTACTGTGTCTAATGAATGACTTCTTAGTATTCCCATTTAATCTTGGCTGCAGGGTATAGATGAAGGCCCGGAGGGACTCAAACTGATCTCTGACATTATTCGAGAGAAGATGGGAATAGACATCAGTGTGTTGATGGGAGCTAACATTGCTAATGAGGTGGCAGCAGAGAAATTCTGTGAAACCACAATAGGTACTGTTCCAAGTAATAAAAATGTTTAAAATATACTCCTGTCCTCACAGCTGCACAGCAGATAGCTCAACAGCCAGCTCATGTTGAAAACAGTAACATTTATTCAGAAACTGTTGAGTTCTTCTTATTTTAATATTGAATTTCCTGAAATGTACTAGGACAATACTAGGAATAGGAGAGAGAGGGGTGCAGTTTTACCTAGTCTCACTAGGGCTGTGACCTTAGCAAGCAAAACACTAAGCATGTTTTTTATCACTCTCCATGTAACAAACTGCTTTATTTTATTACTGTGCTTAAGATTTTTCTTGGGTCTGCATGGCTTTATATGAATAAATAATTGTATGTTCTGTTCTCCAGCTCAGGTGTTATGATCACAGATCATAGAACAGTAGAATAATTAGGGTTGGAAAGGATCTTTAGATCATCTAGTTCCAACCCCCCTGCCATGGGCAGGGATACCTCACACTAAACCATGTCATCCAAGACTATGTCCAGCCTGGCCTTGAACACCAGATGGAACATTCACAGCTTCCCTGGGCAACCTATTCCAGTGCCTCACCACCCTTACAGTAAAGAACTTCCTCTTTATGTCCAATCTAAACTTCCCCTGTTTAAGTTCTAACCCGTTACCCCTTGTCCTATCACTACAGTCCCTAATGAAGAGTCCCTCCCCAGCATCCCTGTAGCCCCCCTTCAGATACTGGAAGGCTGCTATGAGGTCTCCACGCAGCCTTCTCTTCTCCAGGCTGAACAGCCCCAACTTTCTTAGCCTATCTTCATACAGGAGGTGCTCCAGTCCCCTGATCATCCTCGTGGCCCTCCTCCAATAGTTCCATGTCCTTTTTATGTTGAGGACACCAGAATTGTACACAGTACTCTTAAGTGAGGTCTCACAAGAGCAGAGAGCAAGGTATTTGGATTGCTTTTTTGGTGTTTTTTTTTTCTTTAAGGTATCAATATCTTATTTTAATTTCACAGAATAATCAGTTTCCCCAAAAGCTAGACATTGTCATAGTTCTGTATTGATGCATACTTTTGCAGCACAAGGATGTGCCTGGTCTTGGCTTTCACAGTATCTAGATAGGCATATGTGTGTGTTGTGTGCATATGCTTACAGATAGTTGTACATAATAGCACAGAGCTCATGTTAATTTTTTAGTGTTAATTTTTACAGTTTTGTGCATTTTTAGCTTTATGACCTTTTATTAACAGCTTTTGCAGTGAACTTATTTTTGAAAAGCTGAATTACTTGTTATTGGTTAGAGACTTTTGCCAGTGGTAACATGCTTAATTAATAAAACAGTCTTGACATGCCTTCATCAGCAGTTTTTTCTCTGGAATTCAGGCCTTGAAATAATGGTTAGAATTGCATTTGCTGTATTTTTAATTCAGCTTTGTTTTATTATTAACTGGGTTTTTTAAGGGACTGATCAAAAAAAGAGTATAGATAATTAATGGAATTGTTTTTGAGAATCTGTTGCTGAGCAGACAATAAATTACATAGTCCAGAGTAACTCAGAGCAGAGCTTTGAAGTGCAATGTAGACGTATCCTTAGTCACTTAAAGCAGGACTCTGTTTAGGATGAAGGTAGAAAAATCTTGTCTCTGCTTTTAAATATTTTGGCTTGCACAGGAAATGCTAAATAATACCCAAATAAATAATTCATTTCTTAGCCTTCCTTTCTCTCTCTCAACAGGAAGCAAAATCTTGGAAAATGGCCTTCTCTTCAAAGAACTCCTGCAGACTCCAAACTTCCGAATAACTGTAGTAGATGATGCAGATACAGTTGAGCTTTGTGGTGCTTTAAAGGTAAGATTAAGAAGCTGCAGTTTGTACACAAAGGGAGTAGTGATCTTTATAGAAAAGAGGATATTTTCATTTAAAGAATTCAGTTTAATGTGCTTCATATATTACTGTCCTGGGTTCAGCAGTAGCAGTCATTTTTCTCCTTCGTGGTAGCTGGTGCAGTGCTGTGTTTTGATTTCCAGCCTGGGAACAGTGCTGGCGATACCGATGTTTTCGGTTGTTGCTAAGTGATGTTTACCCTGACCAAGGACTTTGTGAGGCTCATGCTCTGCCAGGGAGGAGGGGAAGCCGGGAGGAAGCAGAGATGGGGCCCCTGACCCAGGCTAGACAAAGAGGTATTCCATACCACAGCACGTCATGCCTGGGGTGCGGGGTAACTGGGAGTTACCTGTAAGGACACAGGCTTCTGGGTGGGACTCGTTTCTTGGCCGGTGGTATTGTATTCTCTTCCCTTGTTATTTTCTCTTATCATTGTTGTCATTGGTGGTAGCAGTGGTGATCTGTGTTGTACATTGGTTGCTGGACTGTTCTTGTCTCAACCCGTGGGAGTTGCACTCTTTCGATCCTCCTACCCGTTCCTCCGGGAGCGGGGAAGGGGAGAGCCCCCGGGGGGGGGGGGACGCTCGATTGCTCTCAGCCCAGCACCACTCACTGGGAGTGAGTGAACAAGCTGTCTGGCTAGGGTTTAAACCATGACAAATACATAAAAATACTCCATAACATTTCTGGAAGAACCAGATGGGAAATTAGGGAGCAGCATGTTCTACGAGTCAGCTTTTAGATGCTTGTCTTATCATCGCCCAAGTTCTCTTTCTACATCTTTTGCTTAGCTCACACAGAGTCTTGAAACCAGTGTTGGTTTCATCTAATTAGTCAATATATTTCTGAATCCATTTTCGTTCCCTTTTTGCAAGTGTATTCACAAAAAGAAAGGGGCAAAAAAAAACGTTGGTGTCCTGGGTTCAGCAGTAGCAGTCATTTTTCTCCTTCTTAGTAACTGGTGCAGTGCTGTGGTTTGGACTTTCAGCCTGGGAACAGCGCTGGTAACACCAGTGTTTTTAGTTGTTGCTCAGTAATGTTTAGTCTGACCAAGGACTTCATGAGTCTCATGCCTTGCCAGGGAGGAGGGGAAGACAGGAGGAAGCAGAGACAGGACACCTGACCCAAACTGACCAGAGAGGTATTCCATACCACAGCATGTCATGCCTACTATATAAACTGGGGGCAGTTACCCAGAAGGGCTAGATCACTGCTTGGGTCAGGCTGGGTATCGGTCGTTGGGTGGTGAGCGGTTGTATTCTCTTCCCTTGTTATTTCCCTTATCATTATTATTATTGGTGGCAGCAGTAGTGGTTTGCATTATACCTACTGTCTAAAATAACTTGTTGGCATGCTTGGCATGTTCTTCTTTATGATGATGTTTTTTTCTTTTGAGGACCTGAGCACATTTCCCATTTATTTGTTGACCTTTTCTAAGGGTTGAGGTCAGAAATTAACAAACTTCAAATTTGGATAGTTCAGTTTCAAGGTATCCAGTTGACTTCACAGGCAGTGTGATCTAAGACCACCTACAGGTTCCAGCTGTCATTTGCCATATGATGGAGTCTTTCTAGGAAGTGTTTAAACATTATGACTGTAAGAGTAGTACGAGTAGCTGTGCATATGTATGGATGTACTCCTGGGTGCTCATGGATGTGATACTGATCTCTGGGTATGGCAGAATGGCCATGCTTCCACTGCCTCGTGTATGCGTTCAGGTATCTGGAGAGTTAAAAAACCTCAAGTGGCAGCAACCAAGGACCAAGACAGATATGACAGTTCCTTTAGAAAGGAGAAGGAGCAGTTGATGTGGTTGCCTTTCAGGTTGCTTCAGGATCATCTCTAAATCTTATGGTTCCATCTTAACCTTAAGCAAAGAAGCAAGAAGTAGAATGATGATTTATTATTTACCAGATTATGTGCGTTATTACTTACAAAGATGGTCTTGCAAAGTGGTTTATGTCAGTCGCTGCTGGATAGTAGTCTAGGTACTACAGAAGTTGATTGTGGCAATTACTCTTTCCTGACATTAAGTGGAAATGAAATCCGTTATTTACTTTCAAGTTTGCTGGGAGCAAGTAAGCAGTTCATGCATAACCTCCCTGACAGTCCTGCTGATACTGTCTTTTATTTGTTGAGTCTTCATTTGACTTCTCTTAGCCATGATGCGAAGCAAAGAGCTTCTCCAAGTTCATGTGTAAGCAGGAGGAAAAGCAGGCTGTGCTGAGCTAACACTGCCTCAAGGAAGTCTGGACATCCCAGGTGAATTAGTATTTCTGTTCCTAAAATGCTACTAATGCTATTGCATTAGAGAACTACTCTAATGATCCATTTAATTATGGAGAGGTAATGATTGCCTCAGAAATGGCCTCGGATGCTGTCTTCATGAGCACTCCACAAACCTACTGTAAACAGAGTAGGACTGGAAATTGGGTATTTCTGAGCACTGACTGACTGTGTAAGAGAACATCTGTCAGCAAAATATGCAGGCTTGTTAGCCTTGACTTCATGGTCATCTCTTGACCTTGCATTTGTGACTTCTCTCACAAATGGCATGTTTGCATCAAGTCATGTGCAAGTGAAAGATGTTTCTCTCATTTGTTCTGACACATACTGTGAGAACTGCCTGGCATTACCATTTCTCTTCTGGAGCATAACTTCACTGTAAAATAACTGAATCCAAGTCTCCCTTACGTTCTAGAATAACTAGGACTAATGCCAGCTTCTGGATACCAGGTCAGCTAAAAACTTGCCTGTTAGTGCAGTGTTTTAGTAGTTTAAAACCATATGCAATGTAAAATCATCCTGTGTATCTTGCCTGCTGGGTGCTCTAATGTAAAATAAAAGCTGTTAATGCTAAGATGGAGGAAATGTGCTTGCTTAAGTGTGAGGTGGCTTTGAGAGCTCTTAATCCCTCAGGCCAAGACAAATGTTGTGTTGCAGTCATCTTGGTGGTGTTGTGACAGTATTTTTGAGCCTTTGGAACAACCGGTTTATCTGTAAGCTAAAGTTTCCTTGCCTACTGGGGTCTCAGAATCCCCATGTTGCGCATGCAAATATAATCAGTCTTTGAGCTCACAGAAGTGTACACAAATGTACATTTGCAGGAACTCTTGTAACTTCAAGTGTAGGCTTTGGCAGTGGCAGTGTTCAGGATCAACTGGGTCAGATACAGAACAATGTTTTCACCAGATAGATACAGATTCTCCACCAGAGTCTGCTTCTCAGAAGATCACAACAGTGCTAGTGCCATTAGGCTCCTGTGTTAATTTGCTTATGTTCTAAAATGACTATGACTAATGCCATCTTCTGGATACCAGATCATTATGCATCTTCCTGAAACAAACTCAGCTTAGTGCCTGCAGCCAGAAATGTCAAGGACCAAGCTGCCAGGTTTGGTCTTGTTTTGGACTGAAAGATGACTCCGGTCTCAAGTTCTGTGAGATTTTGTATTGGTTTATTTCTAAAAGGAGTGGCTTGTCTTTCAGTGAGGTGTAACTTTCAATGTGGTGTAGTTCAGTTCTCTGGAGTGTATTAGACACAGGAGAGTTGTCACAGATTCTTAAAGGATTTGAGTAAAACCAGGTGGTAGACCCTGTAAAATAATAATTGTGGCCTGAGGGTTATGTAAACCAGGATAGAACAGTCTTCTAGGAGTAGGTGGGTGTTCCAGTGTATAACCAGTTGTCTTGTTTCCTCATTATTTGCAAACTAAGTTTAAGAATGTACAATGGGGACATTGTACAAACAAGGAGTTTGGTTTTTCAGAGTTAGACTCACAGCTTGCCTTTTCCCCACCCCATTTCCTCAGAAGTAACTAGTCTTGGTATGACTTGCTTAAAATGATATTCGTGTTGCTCCAAACACAAACATTGCAAAAGGTGGAAGTAGACAACAAAATACCATAGGCCAAATCATCCTGTAAAGTTATGGCCAGATAGGCTGCTTCAAAGTGGAAAGGAAAGTCAAAGCAGGCAAAATTGGAGGGAAGGGAAAGCTTTAGTATTGGAGTGTTCAAGAAGTACATGGAAAAAGTCTAGAGGTTGTTCAAAATTATAGGGTTTAGCTGAGCACTAAACACTCGCAGACTTTGTGTATGTGTATATTCCATTTAAATGGGTTATCCCATCTGAAAACTTCTTAAATACCTGTTTGACTTCTTGTTTCGCTACCAAATAAAAATATATTGGAGGTTGCTCTGGGAGAGGCATTTGATGAAAATATGCCCTGACTGAATCACCACAAGCAGCATTTAAGCCAGGATGATCTGGAGTACCAGCTTTAAAAGTCTTGATTTGCTGCTTCATGTCTGATGTTGGACTATCTGTCTGCAATTTTTAAGGTCACCTTTAGAGCTCAGCTGGCTGCTCAAAAAGCAGGGACTTGTCCTCTGACATCATTTGATTCAGATTCATCTATCCATGACTGGCCACCCAGCACTGCAGCTACCTGCAGGTTTTGGTTCTTACAATCCAAAACCCAAACAAAACCAGTTGAAAGTCAGCTTGTTACTTTCATTATCAATTTCTGAGTTGCTGTTTCTTCAGCAGTAGTTACAGATGGTTTGGTTGGATTCCCTCCACCCCGCATTCAGTGCTGTATTAGGTGCCATAATGTTAGTTCTCCTGTAGTTTCTGTTGAGGTTACTGCTGCTGTTGTCACATGCTGAAAGGTATTACTACATCTATTGCTTCCTTGTTTTATGAGGATGTCATAATGCCATCTTTTTGGAAGTGTTTGGAGTTTTGGTAGGGGTTGTTGGGCTTTGGGTTTATTTTGTGGGTTTTTTAGGGGTTTTTTTTTTTTTTTTTGTAGGAGCAAACTCATCTTGGCTAGTCTCTCTTTTCCAGGCCAGAAAATAGCTTTTATAATCACTCAAACATATCTCAACTAATCTCTATGTTTGTAAACTGAAGAAGGGTCTGTTTAGCTGGTTGTTCATGAAGAAACAGCACATGCTTTGTAGAAGCTGTCACCAGGTCTGAAGGGAAAAAAAAAAACCTACATTTTTTCTTCAGAATCCTGTGTCATGAACCTTCTGAGAATCCTTGATTAACTATTGCTGATACAGGAACTCTGTATACTAAAAGGACTGAATTCTGTTAGCTTGGCTGAATTTGGGCTCTTAGCATATCAACATAGAAGTTGACAAATGATTCTGTGCTTCAGTATTACTTTAATCATAAAGAAAATACAGATAAAAGGGCTATGGGATGTCAGTCTAACTTTATCCTTACCTCAGGGCAGGAACAGCTCAATCTAGATAAAACTTTGTTTGGGTGTGGTGATACCTGTTTGTTCATAAAGATAGTCAATAATAATAGCTCCACAGCCTCTAGGGCAACTTGTTCCAGAGCTTTTATTCTGCTTTTATCCTTTGAAAAACTTAGTAATATAAGACTTGCCATCTTTGTTTATTCGTTTGTTTTTTCTTTTGTAGAGATTATCCCATAGCTATCAAAATCCCAAACCAAAACAGTAAAACCAAACCCAAACCCCAATAAAACAAGGATGGAGTCTTAGAATAGTAAAGTATTTGCAGTTCTTAAGGACATCTGCACTCTGTGTTTTGGTGTCTCATAGAATTCTGCAAGCAGTAATTGGCTCGTTTCCCATTTGGTTTGTCTCTTCTCATTAGAATATAGTAGCAGTAGGAGCTGGGTTCTGTGATGGCCTTTGCTGCGGTGACAATACCAAAGCTGCTGTTATTCGTCTTGGCCTGATGGAGATGATTGCCTTTGCCAGAGTGTTTTGCAAAGGGCGGGTGTCTACTGCCACTTTTCTGGAGAGCTGTGGGGTTGCTGATCTCATCACAACATGTTATGGTGGCCGGAACCGACGTGTAGCAGAAGCCTTCGTTAAAACTGGAAAGGTACCTCATTCACCGGGTGAAGTCCACTGTTGCAAGTACTAACACTCCTTGTTTGTTGGAGTAACAGTACAATTATCTGAGGCATGCCAGCTGTGCTGAGTGAGAACCCCTCTCTTTCCTCTTGTTTTTGAGTGTAGCAAGGCTAGAATGGGGGTAAAGGTGTTAAAAAAGAGGGAGATGCAGATTTAAGGGGAATTTTTACAAACAGTAATATAGGATAATATTTTATATGCTCAGTTAAGGTCATTTTTGAGAAAGGAAAAACTCTCAGCAACTATTTTTTTTTTAATTGTCATTCAGATGATGCTGTCAGGCTTATGAAAACTTTTATCATAACTCTCTTTGTCCTCCTGTTGTTTCTTTTTCCCACTTCATGGTTTAGTCTATTGAACAACTGGAGCAAGAAATGTTAAACGGTCAGAAACTGCAAGGACCACAGACTTCTGCAGAAGTGTACCGTATCCTCAAGCAGAAAGGAATGCTGGAAAAGTAAGTAAGAACAGATAAAGCCAGTTCCACATGCCCCTTTTTTGTGCCCATAATTCTTCCTGCATATTTGATATCTTCTTGAAGGTAACAGCCAAGAAGAAAATCACTGTAATAAGAGTAGCTTAATCCCCAGTTAAAATCACAGAGAGAAGTGAATAGAACCACAAAATAATACTGCTGTAGATCAAGCTAATAGCGTGACATTAAATTTGTGAACACTGTTCTGTGTGCAGAATGTATTGTTGCCTTCTGCTATCACAGAAAAGCGCAGCAAGTGTGTTTTAATATTTGAAAAGAATAAAATACATGGAAATGGAAGCTGGGCTTCCTAAAGAGACTTATGAAAAGGCTCTACAGCTAATTTCATTGTAGTAAATTCATTACTTGCCTCCAAGGAGAGGCACTTTGTTATTAAGGTTCTGTATAGGTGATCATCTGAATAGAGTGGCTGCTTCTTTCCATATGAATTCTAGCTCAAATAGCACAGTTCTCTTTCCTAATATGGTTTCCAGTTTGCTGTAGGATAAAACTTGCCATCTGCTTGTACAGGTCGGGGGTTATTTTCTGGTATGAAATGAAGCAGGTTTTCCTGGCTTGTTCATTTGGGTTCTAGTCAGAATATGTATGATTCCTAGAGCCACATGCACACAGTTGTCTCCATGTGAGATTAAGGGATGCATGTATCTCTTCCTGTTTGAAGAGGATGCAAATCAGAAAATAAATGCCTGCCAGTGAGAAGACCAAGCCTTACTACTTTGTTTTTTCCCAAAGGAGTTTTTGAAGTATAGTCTTAATGGCTCAGCTGCATTGAGTTACTTATTTTTTTACATTTTCCTTTGGATATAAGATAACTGAAGTCTGTCTCTGCAATGCGTGAAGCTAACTGCAGAAAAAAAATCTAGTTAAAGATTGGCTTCATTCTTTGCTGATAATGATGCCCTAAATGAGACAGGATGTCATGTTTGGGTTGTTTTGGGGGGGATTAGTTGATTATTTTTTCCCTATCTTACAACAAATAGAGTGTATTATGGAAGACTTCAGGTTTTGCTTTTTCTTAATGAGAGATATGAAAACCATTGGTATACCAATGTATATGTGTCAGTTCTTTCTAAAAGGTCATATTCAACGACACTTTCAAAAGCAACTTTCAGAGTGGTTTTCCCAGACTTTTCTTGTTACTGCTTTAAAACACAAAGCACAATAAACCAGCTGTGTTTTTAAACTTCAGAGTTAAGTGTCTAGGAAGAATAAAATTTCACACTCTCATCCTACAAAAAGAATCTCAAGGCTACACAGAAAAAGGCAAAAGTCAAAGTTCAGCAGAAGAGCCTCGGTAGCAGGGTTGATGCCTGTTGGTATTTACAGTGCAATTAGTTTTTCATTTCAACATTGTAGGACTAGCCCTCTTAATGTACTCAGACATAAGATGCATTTGAATTTTGCTGAGCCTGAAGTCAACCTTGGTTCTGAAGAATCTGACATTTCAAAATCCATGTTTTATTTTGGTCCCATCAAAATCTTGACCTTCAATTTCTTCTTGGGTTTCTTTGTGTCATATTCTGCAATTGTGTTTTCAAATGATTGCTCAGAAATAATGCACAACTGCTGTGCCAGTCATCCTTTTTAACCATGGATGAGTACTACTGTAAGATTGTTAAGGAAAGATGCAAGTGGTTTTAGTTTTTTTTAACTTTCTAGATGACTTTAATGGTTGGGCCATACATAATGAATGCTGCAGGCCCCATTAGAGCTAGCTAGGCTTCTGAGAGTGACTGTGCATTTTAGAGATGCTTTATTGTCATTTTAGAGATGCTTGGAGGTTCTGTATTTAGCCAGTGCTTTTCAGCCCAGCATTAACACTTGGCAGATACTAAAAGAAACTGATCTTTCCTAACCCCACTTTATTGCTTTCATTTAAGAAAATATTACAGAATAAACTCACACTGCATTTGCTTTCTCTACCCTGTTTCCTCAGGTTTCCATTATTCACTGCTGTGTATCAAATCTGCTATGAAGGGAAGCCTGTCAGAGAGATGATATCCTGCCTTCAGAGTCATCCAGAGCACATATGAAATCAATCAGGCATCATCCTAGTGCAGATTTCTGCCTTTCAAGTTCGTATCTGAGTTCAAGTGGATGTCTCATTAACATTTGTTCAGAGCTGCTCACCAGGCAACAGTAACAATGTATATGTCTCTGAATGGGTATTGCTTTCTGTTATACAGCCTAGTTTGACACAGCATGCCATGTTGGCTTGGTGATTGTTGTTTTACTGGCTAAAATACAACTGGTTTAACATAGACAATGCAAAAGTTACACTACATATCCAGTGTATATACACAAGTGTACTTTTGTGTGTATTCCTACACAATAAACAACAGTGTTTTGTCGTCTCTCATTAAGGCCTAGTCCAAAATCCACTGGACACTCTGAGAAGAATCCCACTGGTTTTGATGGAGACTGAATCAAGCCTGTAACCTTGAAATGTTAGGAGTCTTTCTATTAGAACTTGGTTTTGCTCTGTATAGACAATGACAATATTTGGCATGGATATGATTGTATTAATTTATGCAATATTAATGCAAAATAAGCAGTTGCTCGGGGGCTACAGGGGTATTTTAATGAACTCTGGTAAAGAACATTATGATTTTTGAAAGTCTTTAAAACTCTCAGACTATTTTGAAACCAGTTTCTAAGTGAAGTTAAAGGTTTTAATTACACAATTTTAAAGGGAATATGCTAGAGGGGGATCACTACCTTCCCTCTTGGTTTTAGTCCTCACGTTTTTGTATTTCTGTTTCTCCCTTGACATTCCCAGGTGTTAGGCTCTTCTAGAACTGCATTCCCAAAAACAAGTGGGAGATACTGACTTGGGGACTCTAAACCCTGGATCCTAAGGGTCATTTCAGTGTTGCCTGTGGTCATTCTCACTGGTACTGTTTGGTGGGTGGGGAAGGATACTGTTAGGTATCCACCACCCAAACCTGTCATGCAGTGTTTGTAGCTTAACCATCAGCTGGAAGGTGTTGCAATCCACACAGCACTCCGAAGACTGTTTGGGAAATTCCCTGGTAGATATGCTTGAGTTGTCAATAGAGTTATTATGTACCAGTACAATGACTCCATTCACTTCAGTGCCTGCCAGTGACTGACATGTCAACTGGACTGTAGTCCTGAACCAGAACCCCAGAGATGTTGAATTCTGAAGTTATTTTTTCACTGGATAAACTTTAATGGGTACCTGATCAAGTACCTTATTGACCAGTCTGCCAGGAAGCTTCTCAAAGCCATCTCTTTTATTCCCCAGGTATCTCAACTAGGTTTTCTCAGGCACCTTTGCTTTATCAGGAAGGTTCTTTTTATCTATTATTGGAAAAGTTGTGATTTCATGGGAGTTTTAGGGGTAGGGTTGGCTTGGTTGTTTTTTGTTGTAACAAGGTTTGTGCAGAATAGGTAAATGAAATCTGTCTTGCTTTTCTTGTGTACTAAGGTGTGATTTGGGGGTAAAATATGTCTAGATACATAAAGAGTGGACTCATTCTTGCAGCTGGGTACAAGGATTAGCATCAAGGTTTAGAGAGCTCAGAATGAATGCCCATCACTCTGAATATCCACTCCAAACCTCTGAGCAGTATCAGAAGTGTTGGTCAGTGTTGTCAGTGATGTTTTTAAGGCCAGAAATCATGAGCACAAACCCATAGTGAAACTTCAAGTTTTCATTCAAAGCTAGCTAAAACAAGGATGCCTGGTAATAATTGTCACACTTCCTTAAGTAGCCTGGATTGCAATGAAAGAGGTGAGCATTGAGACAGCTTTGTATAGACAGATAGATGCTTCAGCTTAGGGCTACCATTTCTTGTCTGGCATTCATTTTTGGAAGATCTTGTGAATGTCCTCAAATATTCAGGGGTGTGAGAAGTTATTTTGCCTTATTTCTGTAGTGCTAAATACAACAGATGGTCAGAAGTTAAGTAACATCAGATGCTTGTGGTAATGGAGGAAATAGCTGGTAGAGCTGACTTTTGAATAAGCACTCTGCTTTAGCAGTTAAAAGACTGGAAGCACTGTGACACACCCACACGAAGCATACACTCCTCATTACTGCACAGCTTTCGGTGTGTCTTCTGATGGATTCTGCTGGCTTTTTAATACCTTGGTGATTTGCTTTGCTTTTATCTGTGTGTGTATATATACATAAATATGTAAACTTTTTTTTACATGCAGTATGTAGAACAGTAGCCTTTTGTAAGATACATAAAGGGCTATTTAAGCTAAATGTGGTAAATTAATATATATATTAAAGTGACTTCTTTATTATTCCTACCACTGAAACCCCCAAATCTTAACTATTCTTGGTTTGTACAGAAGCCTATTCTAAGGCAAATCCAGAGAAAGGGTTTTATGAAATTCTTTCCTCCAGTATGTACTTTCTTGTTCTTTTCAGACAAAAAGTGAGGTTTCAGTAACTAAAATAATTTATTTAAATTTCTATAAATACTTCACCATTTGTATTTGCTTTTCAGTGGTTGAGAACCATCAACTTGTCACTAGATACTTTCCTCCCACTAATGGTTACTGCTCGCTAAAAGATTGTGATATGATCCTGGAACCGATTAGAATCGTGTTCTACAAACACTGTTTTGCCTGATACTAGGCTAGTCTTACTGAGAGCATTCACTCCTGTGTTACTAATAATGCTTGGTTTATGAATACTGATTACTAAGGAAGACATTCTCTTCTAATGGTACCTACTCAGTGTGCCCTAGACACGTGTACTGATTTTGTTTAAAGATTGTGACTGTATACCCATTTGAACAGTTAGTATGAATAAACATTTTTGTCTTTGGAATCATTTTGTTCTCTGTCTCATTTTACATGGCTCCTGGGCATTTTATTCACTCGATAGAATGTAGGTTTTTATGGATATGGTATATAATGATAGCAGATATGAGATTGCCATGCAAGAGCTTAGATTTTAAAAAGAGGTATTTGACATCTAGATGCTAGCATTTTCATTTCTGTCCATTAGTGAAACAATGATGGGGTCTTAGAGCTCTGGAATGGTTTCTTGGCTTCAGTGCTTTGAGCTGCTGTGTGAGCCACTGGAGGGCACTGGTGGGTAAGTGACCAATTCTGCGTGCTCCGCAGTTCCTTTTCAGAATTTCCTTAGGTTCCTGCACGACTGCCCCTGGCTTTCACTGTGTTCCTTGTATTTGGAGATGGTTTTAGTTCAGCACCATATGCATGTGTTGTAGATCCACTGGAAGTGAGGAAAAGAGCTTGCTATAAAACACCCCAAAACTTACTACCTTTGCTCAAGGCCCTGCCTTGCCGTTTTGTCTGTCTTAAACAACACTACTACTTCAGCTCTGGGACAGTATAGTCTGTGAGATCTTCCAGCATCACTTGGATTCCTGTACTGTGTGTCCAGAAATGTTTATTTCTGTTGCATCTTGAAGTTGGTAGAGCCTGGAAGGTGATGGGAGCACATTGTGTCAGTGTTTATAACGGCAAAAGGCATGGGAGGCATCAAGTGTTTTACCAGGGAAAGGAGGATCCACCACATAGTCATGGGGCACCATACTGTAAAAGAAGTGTGGGGTGTTTTGGTGAACAGAATAATGCATTGTCTACCTCAAAGCATTTCATAAAATGAGGGCAATGTCTTAATTCCTCCATTTACACATAGGGATACTGGCAGGTAAAGGCAGTTGCACAGCAAACCTGTGACTAGATGCATTTAATTCCTAATTTTAAGCCAGAGTTTCAGCTATCAGGTCATTTCTCCTTGTACCTTTCAGCTCAAAATTGTTTTTAAGGGTGTATGAAATCAACTAGTAAAATAAATATGTAGGTATCTAAAACGTACCATCATACCATTCTAGTAAGCCTGAGTCAGCAGGAAAGCAAAAATCATCACAAGAGAATTAGGATGGTTTCTTTCACATGGGCATTATCTTCTGAAAGGGTGATCCTTTCTCACCAAATCAGTGCTTATAGGCTGGGTGTCTCTGATTGTCTGACTGTAAATAACACCCAGGCTGACCCTGAGATACAGCAAACATGACAGACAAGAAGTTATTCCAATGGCCTGAGCTGATGCTTCTTCATGATGCTCCCACCCTGAACTTCATTGTAAGGCTGGAGTCATATGAATGACGTACACAGATATCACAGGGGCTGGTTAATGCCGAAATAGTGGTGTCCCAGAACACATCACACTTAATATTATTAGAAAGTGTAAAACTATTTCTCTTCTGCCTGTCTCCTGGCCAAAGAGAGTTTCCTCCTGTGATTTGTTATGAGCTGATAGAAATCTGAGCACTAAGGGTAACACTTCTGTTTTGAATAATGGGTGAGAAGAGTATCTGCCTTCAATCCCAGCATATGTAAAGGAGAGGTGTTTGGTAATTGGGTCAAATGAAACCTAGTTCTCTTGTCAGCCTGTTCTAACTTGATTTCAGATTCCTGCCAATATGCTTTGGGTAGGGACTTCCAGATAACTCTTGATCTATCAGTCTAGTCCTGCTCTTATTGAAAGCAGTTGCACAGCTGGATTTTAAGAGAACACCAGGATGATGCCCAGCATCTCTGTCAGAGTTCCCCATTCCAAATTGACTTTATCTATTGCCTGCAATATCTATTTTAGAGAGATGTTGTGAAGGGTATTTGTAGAGAACATTGGGAACTGTATATTGATTATTTCAGTAAGTTACTAGGAACACCATGAATTACTGCTTTTAAATGTGTGTTTTTCTTGTAACTCATACTGAAGGAATCAGTGAATAATAAATCACAGCTCTGAGCTATGAGCAGTCTTGATTGTTTAAGGGGAGGGTTGGGGGGGAACTGCCAAAGTGTCCTCAGTATAATCCACAGTGGACTCCTGTGAAGTTAGTGCTGCTCGGTGTCACTACACTTCATCTTTCATCTCCTCAGCTGGGTGTGAGTCATTCAGTGTCTTTCACCCCACAGCTTTTCTTTGTATCTATTCCAGCTTCCCTCTTGTCTTTATGTAGCTGCACCTGTATGTGCTAATTGGTAATGAACCTTAAGAAGGGTTCTTCATATCAAAAGGTGAGTGTATTCACATACACACACATATGCTCGTTCATACAAGTAAGCCCCTCTTTACCTTTTACTGAACATCTGTGTGCACAAGTAAGCCTTATAACGGGCTAGGAATTTTGCACTCTTAGTGAGGCTACCAAGAGGACCTATGTTCAGCTGCCTTTGTGCTAGCTGGGTCAATCCATTCATTTAAAGCTGGCTGGCTGTGAAGCTAGTGCATAGATCTCTTCCAGACCACCCTGTGGTGTCTGGGGTGGCAGTAAGTGAGCGTGGGTTAACTGAAAACATCGCTGCTGTTTTAGGGGAACAGCATCACATATATGCTACCGGTCATTGTAGCTCTAAAATGCCACGTTTGTAAGAAATAGTGCATATTCCATGGTTAGCTAAATATAATAATTGAACTCGTTTGCCCTTTCTTTCTCCAACTCGGGGTTCATTATAAACCCCATTTTAAAAATTGCAAATTAGTGGATCACATTCTTGTCATAGAAACACACTTCAGCTCTCAGTGGGACAGATTCCTTCTGAATAGTTTGTGGTTTGAGTATTTAGTATCTTTCAGCTGGATGATTACTGAGCACAGGCATGTGGTGGGCTCAGAAAGTACAGCCATGGGGATTTTTAGTTTGTTTTCTTGCTTTTGCTTTTTGAAGGCTGAGGAGAACTGAAAGACAAGCCAAATCACAAGCAAGCACTGACTAGGTTCCCAAACTACATAAAGAGCAATATAGAGACATTTATGAAGCATTAGCTACTATTTAAAATGCAAACTTCAAACACAAGTACTTGCACCACAGCTTTTCAGTAACTGTAAGCCTTATTTTTTTTAATATCCTATTATCTTTTTTGTGGTACCAGCTTCCTATATTGTTGCATCAGGAGATAAGCCAACATGTATATACATGACTTTGAAGGCATTCTAGTGAAGTGAGCTAACAGCAAGCTGTTCTGTATTGTGATAGCTGAGCAGAGCCAGCCTTGGCTGTGTTTGTGCTTTGGATTAAAGCCCAGGTTTTGTAAAAGTGTTTTTAGTGCTGTATTTAAACCCAGTTTAGAGATTTTTGTAATTTCCACTTACTGTGCAGAAAGCGCATTGCACCTGAATGTGACAGAGATGCTTTGATTTATGCTTTGCTTTTGTGTTTTGGGTTGGCTTTTTTTCATGTAGACTTCATCAGCATCGTTTTTTCCAAACTCCAAGTTATGTAGTAATTGCAGTAGCACTTGGTCATGCCAGTCTTCCCTTGCTTGGTTTTCCAGGGGCAAACCCTCTGGTTTTCTTCATCTGCATTTTTTTTCAGGCTGTAGGCTACTATAAGAAGTATATAAGTATAGATATATATATAGGTATCTATATAGAAGTATATATCTATATAATATATGGATACATAATCTTTCCTTACTCCCAGAGCTTTAGCCAGCATAGCACAAAAACCATCAGCATACTGCATGTGTATGTCTTAGCCTTGTCTTATGTTTGCTGCCTAGTAGAGAGGTTAAGTGTGGAATAACATCTTCCAAACTTTCATACTGTTGGATTTACTCCTTCTGCTATTTATATCTCTATTCACATATTCAACAGCATGAAACTGGCAGAAGCTCAAGTTTTTTTGTATTCCCTGGTGCAGTAGCTTGGGGAGCGTTAAGTCTCCAGACTATGTAATCAGACCATAATCTTGGGAGCTAGCTGTGATCTTCTTCATGCAGCCAGCATGCTTAAACTTTGTAACAAAGCTGCTTGATTTCAATGTATTCCAACTCTAGAGCTGTAGTTATAGCCTGTGAGTATAAACATAGAGTATAGCCATACACTACACCTATGTTTAGTGTACCTAATAAATTGTAAGTTGTATATACTATGCATGCATAAAAGAGGAAACAATTTGAATTACTGCACTTGTTGGGAAATAGGGAGTTGAGACCAAGTCAGTTTTAACCAGTGCAAGAGCTGGTATCACACAGTATCACAGTATGCTAGAGATTGGAAGGGACCTCAAAAGATCATCCAGTCCAATCCCCCTGCTGGAGCAGGAACACCTAGATAATGTCACAGAGGAATGTGTCCAGGTGGGTTTTGAATGTCTCCAGGGAAGGAGACTCCACAACCTCCATGGGCAGCCTGTTCCAGTGTTCTGTCACCCACACTGAGAAGAAGTTTCTTCTCAAGTTTAAGTGGAACCTCTTGTGTTCCAGTTTGTACCCATTACCCCTTGTCCTATCATCGTTTGCCACTGAGTAGAGCCTGGCTCCATCCTCGTGACACTCCCCCTTTATATATTTATATACACTAATAAGGTCACCCCTCAGTCTCCTCTTCTCTAAACTATAGAGACCCAGCTCCCTCAGTCTTTCCTCATAAGGGAGATGCTCCACTCCCTTAATCATCTTTGTTGCCCTGCGCTGGACTCTCTCCAGCAGCTCCCTGTCCTTCTTGAACTGAGGGATCCAGAACTGGACACAATATTCCAGATGCGGTCTCACCAGGGCAGAGTAGAGGGGAAGGAGGACCTCTCTCGAGCTACTAACCACCCCCCTTCTAATACACCCCAGGATGCCATGGGCCTTCTTGGCCACAAGGGCACAGTGTTGGCTCATGGTCATCCTGTCGTCCACTAGGACCCCCAGGTCCCTCTCCCCTACACTGCTCTCTAACAGGTCCTTCCCCAACCTATACTGGAACCTGGGGTTGTTCCTGCCCAGATGCAGGACTCTACACTTTCCCTTGTTATATTTCATCAAGTTATTCCCTGCCCAACTCTCCAGCCTGTCCAGGTCTCGCTGGATGGCAGCACAGCCTTCTGGCGTGTCAGCCACTCCTCCCAGCTTAGTGTCATCAGCAAACTTGCTGATAGTACACTCAATTCCCTCATCTAAATCGTTGATGAATATATTAAATAATACTGGTCCCAGTACTGACCCCTGAGGCACTCCACTAGTTACAGGCCTCCAACTAGACTCCGCCCCATAGACTACAACTCTCTGGCTTCTCTCCTTCAGCCAGTTCATAGTCCACCTCACTACCTGATCATCCAGACCACACTTCCTCAATTTAGCTGTGAGGATGCTGTGGGAGACTGTGTCAAATGCTTTGCTGAAGTCAAGGTAGACCACATCCACCGCTCTGCCATCATCCATCCACCGTGTTATTTCCTCATAAAAGGCTAAGAGATTGGTCAAACATGATTTCCCCCTGGTGAAGCCATGTTGACTGCCCCTCATAACCCTCTTATCCTTGATATGCCTTAAGATGGCACCAAGGATAAGGTGTTCCATCACTTTCCCGGGGATGGAGGTGAGGCTGACCGGTCTATAGTTACCCGGGTCCTCCTTCTTGCCCTTTTTGAAGACTGGAGTGACATTTGCTTTCCTCCAGTCCTCAGGCACCTCTCCCGTTTCCCAAGACTTGGTAAAGATGATGGAGAGTGGTCTAGCAATGACTTCCGCCAGTTCCCTCAGCACCCGCGGGTGCATCCCATCTGGACCCATGGATTTATGGATGTCCAGATTGCTCAACTGGTCTCTAACCCATTCCTCATCGACTAAGGCAAACCGCTCTGTCGACCTGACTTTATCTAAGGTCTCAGGGGTACAGGGCTCTTCAGGACTGCCTGCAGCAGAGTAGACAGAGACAAAGAAGGCATTCACTAACTCTGCCATCTCTGTATCTTCTGTCACCAGGGCACCCATCCCATTCATCAGTGGGCCTACATTGCCTCTGGTGTTAGTTTTATCTGCCATGTATTTGAAAAAGCTCTTTTTGCTGTCCTTGACCCTTCTCACCAGGTTTAATTCTAAGGAGGCCTTAGTCATCCTAGCTGCCTTCCTACATCCTCTAGCAGCAGCCTTATATTCCTCCCAAGTGGCCAGCCCCTCCTTCCATGACCTGTAAACTCTCCTCTTCCACTTGAGCATACCCAGCAATTCCCTATTTAGCCATGCAGGTCTGTAGTGTAAGAACAGGCAGTGAAACACACTAGGTGTGAAGACAAAACTGTTGAGAGTCCCTTTTGGCCTGTCATTCTGTACCAGGCATTGCTTCATACTAACAGCTTAGTGCAGTAATGTTCTCCTCAAATCTAAACCTGGGAAACGTCTCCTCAGAGAACTTAGCAGTTGCTCAAGTGGAAGAGAGAGTTCACAAGCACACTTGGTATCACCAAAATGCACCAAGATAAAGCAATTGCTATTGAAGTTTCCCCTCCTTTTCATGTATCACTCTCCAAGCATGAGATGGAAAGCTCTTGAGATAAGAAAAATATTCTGTTCATGGACTCTAGACAGCTTATACAGAGGAAACAGGCACTTTTCTCACCTTGCACCTTGCAGTAGGATTGTGAGAGTTCAGAAAAATGCACTGGTAGTCATGAGAAAGGCTACCAAGAAAAATAGTGGCAACATGCTGCATTTAACAACTGAGACATAATCAGAAGTACTGGCTACCTCTTCATCAGTCTGATTTTTCTCAAAGCTGAAGCAAGCAGGATTAGGTGTAAGTAGTCAGTGATAAGTCCTCAAAGAAAAGCTCCTCAAAATGTTCTTCCTGAAATTCTCAGGAAATTTTCTTCCTTCTTTCTTGCAATTGCAGATGCAGAGCTAGAAGTGGGAGCCCTTGTAATACCAAGGTACCCATCACCCTGGCTATTAATTATTTTATGTGGTCTTAACAACCAAATAACCATAATGCGACCAGCAGCTATGGCTTAGTGTTACCACAGGCTGAAGTTAAATGATAGAGCAGGGACACTACAGGAACACTGCTGGTGCATTTTTATCCATCTAAAATGGGTAATGCTGGTTCCACTCGAGAACTTGTGTGTTGTGTAGAAGTTCTCCCTTAGAGCAAAGCCAGTATCACTGTTTTATTTCTTGCTACTGTGATCAATATTAAGTGTGAGGAACTGGGTTACAGGATTTGTGAATTGCCAGATATTGTGGTGATGGGCCACAAGAAGCACTTCTGTGAACTGATCACATTTAGATAAAACCCATCATGTTAAAGGTCTTTTCCAACCTGGCTGATTCAATGATTCTATGTCAGCATGCGGGGGAGCATCCAAGGAGCAGTAAGCAGGTATCGGGAGGTTTCAACATCTTTGTTCTTCTAATGCTGGGAGAGTAACTAGGCCCAGACTGGATAGACAGAGGGATTTCAGGAAACAGAGCAGAGTGGTGAGGTAGGGAAAAATTTGAGCAGCACAGCTCCAGGTTAACTTTGTGTTAATTATTGAGTTAGACCAGACTGATTTAAAACTCCTTATGTTATAATTACTGGAAATTCTGCACCAGATCACCAGGCCTTGGATGAGTTGTTTTTGACTGCATCACTAAAATGACAATGTGGTTTACTGTTGTACAAGTTATAGGGTAAATAAGCAGGGAACCTAAACTATTCAAGGCAGCATGCTTGAGTCAGGATGAGACCACTTCAGCTGGGCCATTACAAGAATGTTCCTCGGATTGCTGACTGTGCTGAAAACATCCTGAGGAATCAGTGGCTTAATTCCCCATGACTGCCTGCTGTCTACCTGCCTCAGTGTGTTAAATTCACATTTTAGAAAAGGAAATGCATGCACACACAAAGACAACACTTGAACAGGGAAATGCTTCATTTTCAAGTCTGCTTTCAGTTCTGAAGTATTAGTGTTAACATAGGATTTATCTCTACTTAGTGCAGTTTTCTTGGGCTCACCTAGTCACAAGTCTTCATGTAGTTAGAGTTTTGGAAAGATTATTTGCTTTCAAAAGCATTGAATGATTAGAAAAAATACACTGAAATCAGTAGACAGATCTCAAGAACTAGCTGATCTTCATCTGCATTTCAATATGGATTCAGAGTGTTTGGGGTTGGTGGCGATTTGGGTTGGCAAATCTTTTATTTTCTGTACAAACACAGCTTGCTGCATCTGCTTTAGGCAGGATTGTTGACTGATTATAATGTATTGGTGGCTTTTTTTGGCATGACTTATGTCAGCAGATTCACTATCGCATATGCAGGGTAAAAGGCAGCTTCTCTATGTAGTGGTAATGGAGAGACTATGCCTCTCTCCATCACTCGCCTTACAGCTGATGCTTCCTAAAAGTTATTTTCAGTCATATTAATGAAATACTGTTAAATAATGGTTTCTTTTTCAAAGCAGGGATTATGTAGATTTAGACATATAAACTCATTCTGATGTGCTGAGGAGGCAAAGGTTAAGCTAGCACACTACCTGTCCTCATCTTCCTTCATAGTCTTTTAACCTATTGGTTAATTCCAGCTGAACATGATGAAGTCACCCGCTGACCAATACCCAGCCCGATCAGAGCAGTGATCTAACTCTTCCAGGTAACTGCCCCCAGTTTATATACTGGGCATGACATGCTGTGGTATGGAATACCTCTTTGGTCAGTTTGGGTCAGGTGTCCTGTCTCCGCTTCCTCCCAGCTTCGCCTCCTCCCTGGCAAAGCATAAGACTCAGAAAGTCCTTGGTCAGAATAAACATTACTTAGCAACAACTAAAAACATCGGTGTTATCAGCGCTGTTCCCAGGCTGAAAGTCAAAACCACGGCACTGCACCAGCTACTAAGAAGGAGAAAAATGACTGCTACTGCTGAACCCAGGACAGAAAGAGTACCAAAAAATGTCAAATTCTTGTAAATGCAAAGAAAATGTGCTGAGGATACCCTCTTAGAAAAAAGCTACATGGAGTGTATTTGCCTTACAAATACCCCCACTGCAGTGAGCATTTCTAGGGGAGCTTGAACTTTCTTGATCTTTAAGGTGAGCTGACCTCAAAGTTCAAAGGAAATTAAGCTTTTTAATTGTGGGGCTTATGGAGACATTTATGTTCTAACAAATTTCATGTCAGCATTGTCTCACAGTTAACATTAAGCAAGATATTCACAGGTTGGATGGGGCTTTGAGCAACCTGGTCTAGCAGAAGGTATCTCTGCCTGTGGCAGAGGGCATTGGAACAAGATGGTATTTAAGGTCCTTCCAAGCCAAACCATTCTGTCATTCTATGACAAATATATGATGGACATAATTCACCTGAGTATTAGTAATTAGAGCCACATCCGTCTCAGAGCATCCTCTACTTACTCCAAAGCTAATACTGTTAGCCACAGGGCTGTGCCAATTCACATAATTTAAATACCAAAGTAATGAGGTTGCCCTCAGCAGAACAGATGCATTTTAGCTGCACTATGAGCATTTACTAAAATCCTTCTTGGTATGTTTTTCTCATGGTTCAAAGAGCTTAGATAGCCTAACTCCTATCAGCTCCTCTCCCAGTCTCCTAAAATCCCCAAATGAAAACCTTCCTTTCTTCTGAAATTCTTTTTTCCCCTCATTGATCTATCAAAGAAGCATTATCCATGCTGAGTAGCTAGTTAGTAGGGTGATAAATGACTTGACAGGATAAGCTTTCTCAAGACATGTCATAAATTTGTTCTGAGAAATCTCAGTCCCTCCAAAGGCAGCCCATCATCCACCCCCTGACTGCTCTACAGTCTGATAGCGTTCACTGATCCCACACAGCCCAAAGCCTGCAATTTTCAAAGCAAACTATGTGAATTGAGACATTTTAACAAAATTTGGCTTTCTGAGTCATTTAAAGATCCCAGAAGATTTTGCTAGACTGCCAACAGACAGCACACTCTGTTCTCCATAAATACATGCAGCCATAACAGAAAAATCACTCTCTCCTATTTACCTCTTCTTTCTCCAGGCTTGTATTTCTGTTGCAACAGTTGCTTCCAGGAACCTAGAACTGAACAAGGCACTAAGTGCCTTGCATCACTGCAGCTACTTTTTTATGCACTGACACAAGACTTAACAGGTATCAGCAACTTTGCAGGCTGGTTTTGTGCACATCTGCAACACTAATGCTATGAAAGCATCCAACAACATATTCATATTCATCAGCAGTGTTCTGTATATTCTAAAGCGTAAGTGCCTGCACCCCTGTGCGTCCTACTTTGAGTTGAACTTGACTATGTTGTGTGCTAGGGAGATCTGTTTCTGAGTTTTTGTTTTGTTTCAGGGTTAAGACTGTTCCATGAATACAAACACCAGGGTCATTTTGTTCTTTGTGTTCACAGAAGTCTTCTGGCACTTGTAAAGACAAACTGCTGATTTGAACATACTGATACCATACCGCTCAGCCACTTGGAGGTTTCAGACCATTATGTGGTATAATGGGTTTTCTGTTAACATTTTGCTCTCCTTCTGTTAATGGATAGCTATCCATACTAACAGGATGGCTGTGCAAACCAGTGCGAAGAGCAGTAAAACACCTGCCTGCATTTCTTCACCTTCTCCTTCCACTGTTGTCTTCTCCAGACTTAGGTCAGTGCCCTGCCAGGCTCCAGGTTTTCCTCTCCGGCACCTCAGACACCTAAGAGAGCACGTCAGCCCACCAGCCTTTTTACTTTCTCTGGATGAGGATTTTCCAGCCTTAAACCTTGCAGCACACCTGCATGAAAGTGATTCTTCCCATACAGCACTTCCATTACCCAACTGTCAGACAGGCACAGCCCAGCCACTGAGGTTCTTGAGATGCTTTATTCTGCTTCAGGACAAGGAGATGATGTGTTGGGCACTGGTACCACACGCCTGTTGTGCAGCTGGGTGACAAGACTGTGAACAAGGTTGTAGCTTTATGGAATTAACTGGAATTAATTTCTGTGGGTTTTCAAAGCACTTGGGTCATCTCTTGTCATGTGCTGTATAATACAGACAACAAAATTTGTCACTGTAAGCTTGGTAAAGAGTGTATTTTAAATAAATCCATAGCTTTGAATCATAGATTTAAAATGATGGAGAGTCTACTGCTTTGCTTAATAAATTATTCAAATAGCTAATTATGCTATATTAAAAAGATAAATTAAAAAAAAACAAACAACTAAGATGCTTTCTCTTCAGTCTGAATTTGTCCAACTCCAGCTTTCAGCATGGTATCTACTTAGGTTTTTGCCTGCCAGCTACAGGACAAATTCTCTCTGTATACACACACAGCATGTTCAAGTCATCTAATAATTTAGCATAATATAAGGCACACTTCAGGACACAGGCATGTTTCAGGGAGTTCTATCAAGCACAGCACAGCAAGACAGCTGCCTGTTAATACAGCCTGCTGTATAAGCAAGCTGATTATAGAAGTTAGGAGGTGCCTGTAAACTCTCTCCCTAAACATGGATGATGCTGTGATGAAACCATGGTGGAATTGTTCATTCTTTCATTAATTATCTAAAACGAGATATGGCATTGACAGTTGCTGAAGGTCGTCTTTGCCTCCAGCTGTTTTGCACAGAGCTGTATAAACATTATCTGCTGTGATTTACATAAACACTTAGGCAAGCACTATCCTTAAGGAGTAGCAAATATACATGTCTTCAGTGGAAACGGTTATATTCTCAACTACTGCAATCACTAGTACGTGTTTGAATCATAGTAATATTTAAAGGTCTATGGAGGACTGGTGACCTCAATGAAAGTATTTATGAGTGTGTTCTGCAGGGACAGCCCATCTTGACGTGCCCAGAGGCAGAGTAAGCGCCTTCCTCACCTAACATGACACTGGACACTCCTGAGCATTCAGGCGACTTGCGACTTAAAGGTGGGAGAAGGGCAGGCCACCAGCTGCACTCAGAGCTGTGTTTGCAGGCTCACTGCAGGGAAAGGCAGCTGAAAGCAGCCTGTGACATACAATATGGGCATTCCCTTGCAGATGCTTACAGATTGGAGGCCCCTGACCCCTAAGTATGGAAACCACAACCCCCATTCTGAGATTTGTACATAGGCTTCACACTTCTCATTACAAACTCTTGAGTAGATGTGCTCTCCGCCCTGACGTTAAGCATACATGTACAGCATAGCGTTCTAAGTGAAGACTGGCTAGGGAGGAAGTAAACAGTATTTCCTCAGCACAGTGTCTAACACAGGGCTGTGTTTTAGGGCTAGGAGGGATTTTTAGACCCTCAGAAGAGATAAAATGGCTGGTGAAAGTCTAATGCACAGTAAATACATAGCTTATGTACTTTGTGGTTTCTTTTCTTAGCATAGTCTCCAACACCAAATAGTTTATTAGTGTCATGATAATGCGTTTCAAAACTAGAAAAATAAAAACTTAAAGTCAGTATATTACCGTTCACACATGGAGTTAATTCTCTGTATGGCAGTACATATTTTCTAAGACAACTTTCTGGCAGGTAAAATGTCTGTGTGTCTATAGCCAGATCTTTGTCCATATAATTCAAGTAACCTTCATGTAAAGAGAAATATTTGCAAGAAAAGGAGTGCAGAACATAAACAGCTAAATTGTGCATTTTCCAGCAGTAGGGTAGTAACTCATGTATCTGATATCAAATCCCATGCACTGTCATTACTTCGACTGCAGTTTCAGTTCATATTGATTTTACATTTGTCAATTTTGGGGTGCCCAAGCTGCAAAACCAAACAAGGCCTATGTTCAGTAACCTATGTACAAACACAGATCCTCTACAGATTTGCAGAATAGCCATTTTGAACACATGGGTATCTCATCTGTTCTCTCTGTTGCAGGAACATTAGGACATCCAAGTATCTCAACCATGAAAACCATCCTTACTCTGCAAAATACCAGTTCATACAAAAAGTCATTTTCCTTGATTGATCATTAGGCATGCCTGTATGTAGCATGTGTCACTACCAAAGTAAAAATCAAGTATTTCTGGTTTGGTTTAGCATAAATCATCTTTGACCATGTAGTCATAAGCCACCAAAGAGTAATATATACTCACATATGCCTGTAATTCAAAGCCTATGTTTTGCTGATTCCAAAAAGCTGCTAGGAAATATTCCAAACATTTCTTGGTTTAAAAGTAAAAATATCTCATTCTCAGATAAGCACAGTGGGATGTCAAGGGTGAGAATATTTGTCCTGGACATCTAACACGAATCCAACCTTACGTGTGACAACTGTACTTTGGAACCCAGTATAATTCCTTTCTTGCCCTCTTCAGAGTAAGTTCCCTGAGCTTTCTTAAATCACTTCTGGGTGGTTCAAAACCAGTGTGTTTTTGTTGTTGGTTGATAGCTGCTGATGACAAGTGAAAAATCTCAATGACCTTTCCTTTTATATGTTTACTTGCTTACTTACAAAAAAAAAACACCGAAGTCAGAATAGCTTTGACATTTGAAAATTCTGGGATTTGGGAGGGGGGAAAGGGAAGCTGTATTTCAAAAGCAGAAAACCAGTTCAGGAAATTCCAGTCAGGTCCACTCCTTGGGCCTGTGAGTCTACTTTAATTAGCACTTTCAATTGGCCATGTTGCTGCTAAGAAGGTACTTCTAGGGAGCAGAAATCTCAAAAATGTTGATAATTAAGGATTTGAGAACCAACCTGGCTTAAATGGAAGAAACTGTTCATTAGATATCAAGAGGCTTTTTACTTTGAAACCTGGTAATATTTGTATCAGCTATTTTGCTTTTACTAGAATGTTTACATTTAAAAGTTTCATCAAATTACACACTTTTTTTCCAATCACAGTTTACTTCATTATAGCAGCTTCATTATAACCTACAACAAAGGTTATAATCTTGACTGGTATTTAAAAGCCTCCCCAATCCTTCCATTGAAAGGTTAATTTGAAATACAGAAAATGGGCCACCTTCTTCTCTCTTGGTAGTTCTGTAATAAAAGGTTGATTGTTCAAGTAGCAGTATTCAATTATTTTGTTTCTGATGCTATCTACATGTAAAAAAATCTGGGTAAGCTCAGATGGTCCCTGCAGGCTTTCCAGTTCCAGCCTTCAGTGTAAGGGTGCAAAACCAGAAAATTAGAGCCTCACAGTTAGCATTAAGAATGTCAAGTGTTATGTTGTCAAGTTAAAAAAGCAAATTTGCTTTTAGGAATACCACTGACATTGAAAAGCTTCTGGAGTGTTTGCCCCCTGTTTTTAGTGAAAACTCATTCTCTGAATATCTTTGCCAGAGAAAAATGTGCTAAGGAAGTCAAAGTCACCCAGTGTTCAGAGAAGCTGCCCAGAATGTAGCTATCCAGTTCTTGTTGAATTAGTCATGATACTAAACATCTGTAACAGACATTGACAACTTATGATATGTTAATAGGTCTAATATAGTTGAAACAGAAAACAAATGTTTCCCTATCTGTGTTTTTGTTTTACTTTTTCCCCACAGGACCTGGGATTCTCAAACGATAGACGTGCAGATCAAAACCAGTGAAGTTTATTGCTCTGATGATGGTTGAAAGAGAAACAACACTGACCTCAGAAGTTCAGGGATCAAAATAAATACTAAAAACTAAATAAATACTACATAATGTTAAAGAGTTTTAGCATTTTGCATTGAAACTGAGACCACTGAATAAGGTACTGGAAACACAGTGAGAATACACATCTAGTGTAAAATAAATCAGCTCTCCAAAGGAAAGTGATGCAAATGACTCAAGAAGTTTTGAAATTGGTGTTAGTTTTGCTACTGGCATGAATTTTAACCCCAGATTTACTCAGTTTTACTTACTGATCTTGTAAGTGGGAAACCGGAGACAAGAGTCTTTCAGAGAAGAAACTCCATGCTGTTATAATGGTTCCTCACAAAGAGCAGCAGGAGCTCTCTGGCACTGGAAGGAAGCTTGGCAGTGCTGAACAATCAGATAAAGCACTTTTCATTTACAGCCAGCTGAAGCAGGTCTCTAAACAGACTGGTGCACAGCTGTGTTCTGTTACTTTAAAATCTCAGCTCTTATTTAAGAGAAAGGGATAAAACAGGAACTCAACCAGTACAGAAATGCTGGTAACTCCACAAAAAATGAAGGTTTTGCTAGGAAGTGTAAAATTCCTCATTCATGATTGAGATGTTGTGTTAAATGGTTTGAGTGTGTGGTTTGCTAATGGTCTTTTTTTTTTCTCTTAAAGAAAATCTCATATGATCTGTGTATCACATCAAGCAGAGCGGCTGGCATCTCGTTCTGATGACCTGCACTGCAGTTCATGTTTGCAAAACTCTGTCATATTTCTTATGCCATCTTCTATAAAAATGTCACCAGTGCCTATGAGTACAATGAGGCTCCACAAGACACACATTCCAAGAAGACCAAGGAGCCTGTGCTGTGACACACACTGTGAGCAGAAGCACAATCCTGCACGAGAAGCAGTTCCTTTCGGTAATTCACACGCTGCCATCCTCCTTCTCCCTTCCCAGCTGTTTCAACCTGTTGCTGAAAGGTAATACTGCAAAATTTTCCTTTGTTAGCCAGCAGGAGAGCAGCAGTAAACAATTCGAGGACAATAGCCACCAGGCATATGGAAAACACTTCATTTTCACTGAGCTGACACATGCAAATACTTTGCCAATGAGAATTCCTACACACTGAATAAAACCTACCACTTCTTGTTGAAGCACCGTACTTTCTGTGGAATGGAAGATCACTTTAGCAGCTCTTAAATTACCTGGAAATTATTTATTTATTTATTTATTAAATGTGACACTTTAGACTGGAAAACTACTAGAAAATATAGGTGAGGGAACTGCTTGAAGCTGTCAAGTGGTGGCCAAGAGTGACCTCATACTTCCCATTTCCAGTGACATTCATGGCTTTATAAAAAATCTTTTTCATCACGGAGACAGCTGGTTGTTTGGCAAATGCCAGCTAAATCCTCATTTCCAGCTCTCGGGAGTCTGTGGCACCTCCTAAGCCTACTGCTCCCTTCCTGCTGCACTTTATGGCGGTTCCTCTTCCAACACCTTGCCACAGAGGAGCAATGGCAGCCAGTGGGGACAACAACCCACAGCGTGGGCGACAGTCTAGATGGGCAATGATGGCAGGCAGCTGCGCCTGGACCCCAAACCATGCTCACCCATGAGGCTATGGCAAGGTTTCCCTTGGGTGTTTTTCCAGACGAGGTCTGGCTCAGCTTGGCCCCTCAGCTGCACTGGTCCCAAGGCCTCCGTGTGTATAAAAGCCGGGAGGTGAGGGGAAGGGTGCTCCCTCAGATGGCCCTTCCCTGGCGCTAGGCAATCCAGGGCCAAGATCCTCCACACCGGCCTCGGCGGTCGGTCCGCAGCCCATGAGGTCTCCGCCCTGCTCCCACCGAGGGGCAGCTCCGGACGGGCTGAGCTGGCTCCCGGGCGGGTGGCCTCCCGCCAGGCCCGGCCCTCTCTGCCTGGGGTCGGGTGGAGAGCAAAGTGCCCGCAGGGCTCAGGCGAAGGGCTGCTCACGGCGCTGGGGACACACAAAGCGGCGGCGGCGGCGGCAGGCACTTTCCCGCCGCCCGTGAGGAGGCAGCCGGCCTTGCCTCCGCCCCGCAGCCAGGCTACGCGCTGGCCGGGAGCAGCCCCGCGGCGCCGACCATGGAGCCGCCGGTGTCGCAGCCTCAGGAGCAGCCGCCGCGCCCTCGGTCCCACACGGTCACCACCACCAGCAGCTCCTTCACCGCCAACCTGTCGGCCAGCTCCAGCACCCTTGCCTACGACAGGGAGTTCCTGCGGACGCTTCCCGGGCTCTTTATGGTGACCGAGATCGTGAGTGGCCCCGGGCGGCCGACGGCCGCAGAGGAGCCGGGGCGGGGGGTGCGCAGAGGGGCAGGTTTTGTCCTCGCTATGGGTTGGAGCTTGGAATGTTTCCCCTCGGTTCATCACCTGATGCGGCTTCTGTGGGTCCGAAGGGAAGAGATGGTGAAGAAACAAGGGCGGCTTTATGGGAGGGGGATACACACAGTGCTCCTGCTTCAAAACTATTGACACATGCAAAAGTAACACAGGGCACATACTGTCTTTTTAGTCTCCCGCAGTGCTTGCGGTATCATCACCTCTCGTAGTGGAGAAATACGTTTTGGCAGACCAGGAACTGTTTTTTGGAGGTTTTTCTTTGACTACATTGTTTTATACGCTTTGTACTTCATAGCGCACAGATAACCATTACTTAAAAGTTCATTAGGTAACTTACCTTCATTCTGTGGGTCAGTAAAAACCATTTCCTTATGCCTTCGGTGATTAGATGTAGCTGTGCAGAGCGGATTTTGAACTAACACCTTTTGGTGGTGTTACTTTTGGAGGTACTTTATAATGTGTAAATGAATGTACAGAGGGCCAGGCAGTATAGGGTTTAGTCCCTTGTTTTAGTACTGTTCGCACTAACAATACAACCCTAGTTGTAGGAGGGTCTTACTTCTACTTAGAGCCTGCCTACTCTTGTGTTAAGCAGTAGATACTTAGCATCTCCCCTGAAAGCCAGTGTTTCTTTCAAGTTTGCTTATCTACATGATTAGTAGTTAAGGAAGTTAAAGGGCTGGTTGCGCCCACTAATTTTTTGAGTTTCCAGTGTGATTTTGCTTTCGATTCATTTTCAAGGCTTGAAAACATTGTGCTTCACCAGAGCAGCAGAATGACTGTTGATTTTGCTGACTACAAAGTTAAAATAACCATGTGAAGCTTCAGGCTGAAGTACGGTGTAGGACCTAAGGCAGGAACAGTGCCATGAGAGGGAGGATGCACACTGAGATGCCAGCCACTGTGCAGGACAGTAGTGGTGAGTGTGAAGTCAGAGCCTGCGACAAGGTACCTTGTATGCCAGCATGGTTGGGAATTCTCGCAATATTTAGCAGGTAGGTGATTGTAGGCTCGTTTCAGTTAAGGCACTGTAAGGGGTTTGGTAGATCTGCGAGTAAAAAAGTCTTCATTTATGGACTAAAGGTGCTCAGGGCTTTTCCCAGGCCCTGCTGGGATGTGGTATATTCAGCCAACCTGCTAATATTCCATCAGCTGCAACTACATTGAGCTACATGGCCATAGGACATAGACACGCTCTTGCTTACTCTTTGTTGGAAGTGGGCTTTTGTTTTTTGTGTTGACAGGTGGTGATACATGTATAGTTTACCTTTCTAAACAGAGTGATGTTGGGGTTTAGGGGGACTTTCTATCAGCCATTCCTGACCCCTGGAATAATTATAAAACTATTCTTCAGGTACCATTTTTGAAAGGTTTGAGTCCACTGTTGTTGAGTTGGTTAATATTGACATTTAGAGCAAGCTTTGGTTTAAGTTTCATAAGCACTTGAGAACATGTTTACCAGCTTCAGAAAGAACTTCAGCACTACCTAACTTCACAGGCTAGTGTAGAGTTGTGTCTTCATTACAGGCTTCCACATATGTATTTTTATTGATCAACAGTGTGAAGATGTGTAGTTTCTGGCCAGATGTGTAGTTTCTGGCCAGCTCCAAGGAGCTAACAGAAGTCTCTAATGTAGATGAACTTATACTGGGTTTTGATGATGTATTTGAGAAAATGGAGAATGGTTTTAATTCTAAGTTGAAAGCAATAAGGCAGGCCCTACAGAAGCAGAGTATTGCTAGATACTGCCTTAGAGGAAATACTTCTGGTTCTTCACCTATTTTTTTAAAGCAGGTAGAACAGCTGTTCTGTGAAATTACAGGGAAAGAAAAATGTATTAGTGAATATCTTGATGTGGAATTAACTGAAATAAAACCTGTTATTAAAATCCAGTGAGTGAGTGATGTATGTGTGTGTGCATATAGATGTTTGGTACTGGTTTTGGTCAAGCCTCTTCCACCAGTTGGGTATGTTCTTTTTATTCTGGGAGAAAATGGGCTTTAAGGGAGAGAGCATTACTAGCTTTACACAGGATCTCTGTTTCAAAATTGGCTGTGCTATTCAGCTGTAATGGATTTTTGTACTCTAAATCAGTCAGTTCCTGACTGTTCTGATCATCCTATATATATAAAAGTTGAGGCCTGTCTGCACAGATTGGCTCTTTATTTCCGACCCTCAGTACTGATCCCCCAGCTCAGAGCATGATCTTTCTGCAAACAGGACAGACTTGTGTGTGTCTGAAATTTCAGCCTCATGAGTTTGGAGCCCAGTGGATCATTTTGTCATAAGAGCATTAAGTTTGCTTCTGCTGCCCCTGTTCTGGAGACACCCACAAGATGGACAGGGAAGAGGGCTGGGTTTAGTAATACGCTGTTACTGCTGTAGCTGCTCATCTGCCAGACCCTGCCCCCCCCCCCTCCACCCCCATTAGGATACTATGTTAAAGCTAAGCTCGGGGTGTTAAACAACAGTGCTAAATGTTCTGAGAGTTTGCACTGTGGGGCTGCATAAATATTTGATTATTGTTGCTGTCAGTCAATGACGTGTATGAGCAAGAAGAGCAGTCTGTCACCCCTGGCTCTGAAACTGGAGCTCTCTTCTCTGTATAGGCAAAGGGCAAATCTGTGTTATTCTTCAACCAAAGAGAATGGAAAAGCACATTATTAAATCTTAAAGCCCCTTAAATGAAGGATCTAGATCAGGTTTTGCTCTTACTTCCCTAGTTTGGGTGCTGTGAAGATGAATTAACTGCCACATGGATTTCCACATGTGTTGTGGTTTAATGACAGTAAATTCAGTTTAACTGCTTCTACTAAGAGATTCTTTGCAGTGCTGCAAAACACTGGTCTGTCATTAACTCAGTCTGCCGTTTCCAATTTGTTCAAAATGAGTTACCTTTATGACAGGTTTTATGGTGGATCAGGTATTATCTCTTCTTTATATAGCTGCTTTAAGCCAGCATAAATCTAGGATGAGATTGACTGTGCATATTGAGCAATAATAGAGTCATGTACCCAAACACAGTTCAGTTTAATTTTGCAATGCATTTGGCCTTGCATTGCACACATCAAGTATGAATGAACCAGAAACGCAGCCTGAAGTGTAGGCTGAATTACCTGGTGCTGACAGATTTCCGTTGCCTTCTACATCTGCCTCTGTGACAAGAGAGCGTACAAGGTTTCCTGTCACTCACTGGAGAAGAACTGGGGTTAGTTTATTTCAGTGCAAAGAGGAAAATAGAAAATGCCACTGGGTTTCTGAGAGAGCCATTTGGGAACTGGCTTATCGAAAATACTTATTACTGAAGTAATGATGCTTGCTGAACAGGGCAGGGAATTCTGGCTCTGGAGAATTGGTTTCACTGGCCTTAGCTGGCCAGTGACTACTGACAGTGAATTTATCTGCATCTCACTTCTCTGAATGCCTTATCTATTCATGGAATGTGGATACAAATCTTTGTAAGGCACACTGAGATCTGTTTGTGAAAACTACTATATAAGACATAAGCAGTGTTACATAAAGTCTTCAATTTGGATGTCCATCACCTGGGTTGACACTTCAGTAAAAATACGTCCTATAGAAGATAGTTGATACTAATTTCTATAGTGTAACAGCCAGCCCCCAGAAGGATTTGTAGTTTGAAAAGAAGAGAATACAGCCATTTCCAGAGACTTCTTTTGAGTGTTTCTTTTCTGTACAGTGATGGCCCAGAAAGGCTATATATTTGTCTTCCTGGGTATTTTATGGCCAAGATAAATGATGGTTAGTGATACTTCCTCAGACCTCTAAATCAGCTTCTCAAGTCAAACATTATGGATCACTTTGGAGAGGTAGAGAGTTTTGTGGTTGCTATGGTTGTAGTTATAAAAATATTTACTTTCTACCATGATGACAGCAGTTACTTCAGATTGTTGCTTCACACTGGTGTATTGCTAGATGCAGTCTTTTAAAACTTGCCCTCGTAATTTTAAGGCTTGTGTCCTTAACAAAGCAAATACTCCATAGCTTGGAAAGGTTTGGAAGGTTGTTATGCTAACTGCTGCAAGTGAGATCTTGTAAATTATAGTAAATTGTAATTACAGTTGCATTTCTTTATTCTTTCAGTGAAATGCTTAGAACAAGATATGTACTTGAAATAGAAACCTGAGTGGAGGGTCTTTACATTATTAGCACCACATAAAATTACGGTTCAAATTTACATTTCTGGACAAGGAAAGTAATTTTGATCACTGTTTCATTATTATTCATATGTAAGATTTCTGAAGGGTTAATTCAGAAAAGAAATCTTATTGAATTTGTTTATTCTTCTAGTAATGTGGTGAGCCTCTGAATATTAAATAGACATTGAAAGGTATGTCAGATTTAAGATATTGAGATTACCAATCCAGAACAACTGGGTATGTCCAAATGTTTATTCAGTAGGCTTTCCCCTTTTTTTTGCCTCTGAGATGCACCAAAATAATCTACAAATATTCAAATTTTGTATTAAGTTATCAATAAAAATAATAAATGTTAAGAAAAACAGAAATAATGGAATGGGACCATGTACTATGGAAAAGCCGAAAGTTTTACTTTGTTTTTTAAAGCTCTTCTTGTATTTAGCTTTCTCTTTCAGTTTTATGCCCTCTCTGACTGCAGTTCACAGTTTTGTATATAGATTCCATGCTCCTCCTGCACCCCCAGTTGTTGGAATAGCCCTGAGGCGCACAGAAGGAGTTTATAAAGCCCTTTTCCTCACCTGAGTAACAGCAAGACTTTCTCTTCTATCAGGAATAGCAGAGATTTTTTTTCTGTTTTGTTTTTTTCTTTAATGCAGTTTTTACTCTAGTCATAGCATCCCTGCTTGCATGAAGCTGTTAAAACTTGAGCACTTTCTGACATGCTGAATGAGTGTTTTACCTAGAGGAGATGTACATATGCGTGGACTTAATACACTTCGTTTTACTGAGTGAAAATACGTTATCCTGCACTACTCAGTCACTCCATCCAGTAGCTTCATTTTCCTGTGCATGAATAAAACCTCCATACAATATAAAGTCTAAGCTCTCTCTTTTGCTCCTGATGAGACAAAACTCCCACTGAAGTCAGGTTTCAGTTCTCCCTTTTTTAGGTGCTCTGTTGTTCCAGTGCTAACCCTTAGTTTAGCTGTCCTTAGTGTAGGAAATACACACATCTACATGATTTCTGTCTTCCTCTAGGAAGTTGTTTAAAATTCTCATATAGTTATTTAAAGTTCTGTTTCCTTAAAGGTTTTTGGTTTCCTGGACAAGATCAGGATGTTTCCTTGGGAAGAGAGGATTGTTTGGGGGACACAAGAAGACAGAAGCTTTGGAAAGTGCTGTCTGGAATGAGCTCCAAGCACAGATAGAAACAGTATTAGGACTGATAGGGCAAGAGGGTGAAAATGCCACTTGGACTGAATGCAGGTATTTTACAAAAGGTCAGATATGCAAAATATTATCAATAACTCAAGGTTAAGGTAGAATATGTATGAAATGTCATTATCTCTTCACAAGAAGAATGCTTTAAAGAGATACTTAAACATCAGCTTTGTTCTTGGATGGATAGTGGATAGGATTCCTTTTCCTTCATCCCTCCCAAACCCTAGAAAACAATTTCTTTCTTTCTTTTGTACCTACAAAAATGTTGTACTTACAAAGCTAATTTTAAAGATTTTGGGGGGGGCTAAAGCAGCCTGAGTCTGTATGTTGGTGAAACATTCAGTCCTCCCATTATTTCTAATGGAATAGGCACAGCTTCCTAGGAGCTTTGCATGATGCTGTGCTTGGGTGTGTGACTCATGAGGATGAGTGCTGAAGCTAAAACCATCAGGATCTAATGACAAAGGTAGATAATATAGTTAGAAGGAGACTGGGATTGCATCCCTGAAAACTGCCTTTTTCGGCTATGCCAGCTGGTCCAGTAAAAATCATATGGAAGATTTTTTATTTTGTTTCCCCAGAAGTCCTATATCCCTGGGTAGTTGCACTATGGGAACTGAGTTGCTTGAGAAGACAGTGGTATTGTCAAATACAGTAAGTGATGGAGATAATTGATGCTACCTTTTGTCCTAGAAAGGATATAGATCTTGGACTTGTCTCTGCCCCTTTTCTTTGTGATTGTTAGTTTGCTGGTTTGTTGTTTTTTTTCCTACCCTTGTGTTATATTCTATTTTCCTCTTTCTGCATGGGATTCCTGCCTTCTCCTTGGACTGAATTATTACACAATGTTAAGACTTCAGATTAGAGGATCTTAAAATAGTCTATGCCTATCTAAAAAACATTTTCCATGCCATGTATGATGAAGAGGTGTATTTGCTGGCCAAGTAATAAAAATGCAAGCAGGGAAAGAATGCAAACAAGAAGGGGTAATTGAGTGTGATTCACACAGCACTCTTGCACAAATGGTCACCAGGCTTCTGACTCCTGGTCTTAAGCATTAACAAAGTGCTGCTTCCACAGCAAGAGCAGATGCCTTTCATTTCCTGGCCTAGGGTTCTGGGAGCAGTTCAGTGTACCTGGGGAACTTGCAAATGTGTCTGCTCTGTGCCATGTTCTGCACTGACTGCGTAACAGCAAAAGACAGGGTTGGAGCAGCAGTGGCTCAAGGATGAGTCTTAAAAACGGAATTCTTAAAACTACAGAGAAGGAAATTCTGTTGGGGATTCTGAACCCTTCTGAGTGGGAAGTGTAGAGGGAATTATGGTGTGTTGCTGTTGTTTGATGAGTGTCTTCTCATTCAGCCTGCTGTTCTTTCCTGTTCTCTCCTGGGAATAACAAGTGTCATATATTGTGTTTCGGAATGATCCTATTCTTATATGTATATTTTTAGCTTTGTTTTCCTTTTGGATAAAGTACATATTTTAACAGTGTGGTATTTCTGCACTTGTTCCAATTCCGTAAGAGCAGCAGAAAGTGTGTCTTGCAGAGAGGGCCAAGCCCTCTTTTCTAGGGTCAAATAAATAGCAAACAGACTTTAGTATCCATCAGACTTTGGCAAAGAAGTTCTGTTCATGTGGCCAGAGCCAGTTCCTGTGGAAGCTGCTGGCACCGATGCACCTATCTCTAAAAGGAGCAGCTCAGGTGTAAGACTGGTAAAACTTGAGTAAAGAAGGCACTGAGTAAGGAAAGAAGCAAGTCACCACTTTTAGTGGCACCTGGGTCTGGTCCAAGAAACATTTGGTGTTAAGCTTATGTTAGTGAACTGTAAAAGGCTGGGTCTTGGTTCAGTATTCATTAATAATGGATCCAGGCTTTGATAGAACTTTGCTACGCAGACTTGGATCAGTCCTGGTTCAGGACTGCATTTTTGCCAATAGAACACAATATTGGGTGTTTACACTGTTCCTTTTTGCAAGGTATGGGTGTGCAGATGATGTTGATGCGACCACAAATTTGCTGAGACAAAAATCTTCAAAGCAAAAATAAACCAGTTTCAAAAAATTTGCATGATTACAGTGATGCTGTCCCAGCAGTTTGTTCTGGGCAGCCACAATGTTTCTGGTCTGTTATGAGATGCTCTAAAATCAGATTTTGTAGGACTGAGCATGCATGGTAATAATCAGCAAGATGTTGTCAGTCTTTGGACGCATCATAATCTAGTTACAAAGACTAAATACATTGAAAAATCCTAGGTAGGACTGGAAAGAGGCCATGTGGGGAAAGCAGCCTCTCTGATACTACTCTGGTAATTGTTGCTTGTGTTTAGTTGATGGCCTGATGTGCACAGCTACAAGGGTCAGGAACCTTTGCCTCAAACAGACCGGTTCATATTATGAGCTTTAAATGTGACTGCTATGCCCACGTCTGTTTTTAAATAATTTGAAGGTGCCACTGTTTTACATAGAATCCATTTATTTAGCCTGGGTTATACAGCCACTAACCGGCTTCCTTTCCTTTCCTTTCCTTTCCTTCCCTTTGTATGTGTGTATAGTGATTATATGAAAGTCTCTTTAATATGTATTTTAGCATCTGCCCTCTTTATTCAACAGTAGTGCTATTACCAAGTCTGCAGCTCCTGCAGTAGGTAACAGCTGAAGGTGTTTTTGAGAAACTGTAGGCGAAACTTTAAAATGCAGATCCAGAGAGTGCTGCAGGCAGGAATTATTGAGGGCAGCGGAGCAGGGAAAAAAAAAAAAAAAAAAAAGAAAAAAGCCTCCAATGTAAGGAAAACCTCTGTAATGTGTCTGTCTTTAAAATGATACTTCAACTGATAATATCAGGCTTTGTTGTCTCCAAGTGGAGACAGCCTCTCTAGGGCAGACTGACAAGGATCAGGGGAGGGGAGGGTGAACCAGTGGTTACATGCCTGCTACTACTCCTGTAGGTTGGAAAGCATAAACAAACGCACAGTTGCCCTCTACAGGCTCAGAGCATAACTGTGATACATGCTGGGGAGGGTGGTGCTTTTATTCAATTCTTAGAAGGGAAGAAAATCACCCCAAAATAATGGCATCTACATTGATTTCCAAGTGCAACACCTTACACATGCGTCGAAGCAATCCCAGGCACGGCTACATGTTGGGCAGAAAAGAAGTTCAGAGCAGCCCTGCAGAGAAGGACTTGGGGGTGTTGGTCAATGAGAAACTTAACGTGAGCCAGCAGTGTGCACTTGCAGCCCAGAAAGCCAACCATATCCTGGGCTGCATCAAAAGGAGCATGACCAGCAGGTCAAAGGAGGTGATCCTGCCCCTCCACTCTGCTCTTGTGAGACCTCACTTGGAGTATTGTGTACAGTTCTGGTGTCCGCAACATAAAAAGGACATGGAAGGAACTGTTGGAACAAGTCCAGAGGAGGGCCACGAGGATGATCAGGGGACTGGAGCACCTCCCATACAAAGATAGGCTGAGAAAGTTGGGTCTGTCCAGCCTAGAGAAGAGAAGGGTGCATGGAGACCTCATAGCAGCCTTCGAGTATCTGAAGGGGGCCTGTAAGGATGCTGGGGAGGAATTCTTCATTAGGAACTGTAGTGACAGGACAAGAGGTAACAGGTTAAAACTTAAACAGGGGAAGTTTAGATTGGATATAAGGAGGAAGTTCTTTACTGTAAGGGTGGTGAGGCACAGGAATGGGTTCCCTAAGGAAGCTGTGAATGCTCCATCCCTGGTGGTGTTCAAGGCCGGGTTGGACAGTCTTGGATGACATGGTTTAGTGTGAGGTGTCCCTACCCATGGCAGGGGGGTTGGAACTAGATGATCTTGAGGTCCTTTCCAACCCTAGCTATTCTATGATTTGGGTTTAGTTTGATTTCTAAACCATGCGGTACCCTGCTGCCAGTAACATCATGTTTCAGAGAGTTCGTGTGTGTAGCAGGCACAGATGAGACCATTAAAAAAATAGTATAGTTGAAAGCCTTGGCCATTAAAAAGTGCTAGAATTGATGCTCACCCTGGCAGTGCTGGTTTCATACTAGATTGTGTGCGGACACTGGAAGCCAGTCAAAACTTGCATGGTCATGTTATTTTTGTGAAGAAACTTCCGTCATAGTCATGGCACAAGAGAGTTTCTCTGGGAGTAACCAGGATCCTGTACATACAGCATACAGGGAGGAAGGCATGTTGTGAGTAAGGAAAGGGATTATTGAAAAAGAAAAGATGGTCTCCTGGCTAATTGCTTCCTTGGAAAATTTGATTTTTATCTTATGCTTGCACCAGTGTTCCCATGGGATGCTAGATAAAGGCAAGTAAGCTTCAGTGTGCTTGCTTTTGTCCTTGTTTTCTGGATCCCTAACTTTGAGTCTGAGGTGCAAAAGAAATAGCAGTTGTGACTGTAGTCAGTAGGAGCTAAGTTCTGAAGAGGCAAAATGCAGTGCCATATTGAGTGCTATGGAGGGAGAAAAGTTTTCTAGTGAAATCTGGCAAGAAGTACTCTTGAGCTTAATTTTAGTGCACTGGCTGTAAAGTCGGAATACCATACTTGTTTATCTCAGAAATGCGTTTAATAGTCTACTAATGACCTGCAAGATAATTCAGGTAACAAAGTACTTTTAAAGCGTCCAAGCAGATAAAAGACTCCGAATTGCTGGCAGGGAGCAAGTCTGCATGCCACACAATTAAACAAAGAGAAAGCAAAACAGTGGAAGGCATTAGTTCTGAAGAAGGCTCTCCCTTCTGTTGCTGCATGCAGGTGTTGTGGAGAATGGGAAAGTCTGTGGTCATGTAATTACAGATTATAATGTATACATAACTAATGAAGAATCAAGATGTGTGAAGTACTTAATTTCCGGTGGTGTTGCATACTTAACTGAAAGGATTTCAACACATATTTATGCCTGTTTCTCGCTTGTCCACTCTTCTGCCTCTTTGTCCCAATCCAAGTTGTGGATTTCTTTTGTTGGATGTTTTTTTTTTTTTGTCATTGGGGGGGGGGGGGTGTCCATTCATTCAAGCCTTCTTGCTCAGGGCAACTTGCGGAGATCTGCTTTGCATGGTATTTATCCAGTCTGCTGTTCTTCAGATTTGACAGAGATAGTCAACATAGAAAGATGCAGAACCTACTAGAATAATTTGGCATAATGGGCTCTTCGGATAGGAGGTGTGAGGCAACTGAAAGAACAGGCTCTTCTCAATATGAGGCGTTCATCTTTAATGGTTTCATAAAGCTGTAGGTGGACAAAACTATGAAAAATACTGTAGTATTTTAGAACAGTATTAGAAATACTGATACAGTGATTTAGGCGGTTATTGGGGAATACTGTGTTTGGTTCTTGCATTGTGGAATGTGCTGCTTTTCTTTAAATAAACAAAGGCTTTTGGCTGAGCCATAGGCATAGAGCAGGTTGGACAGGCTTGGATTTTGTCAGACCTACCACAATCTTGTGATAACCTCAATGAAGGATTTTTAGAAAAAGGCTGTAAAGTTCTTCAGTATAAGAAATTTGGGATGCATGGAAAAGCAGGATCTCTGTTGGGATTTATTATTGATATTTGAAAACCTTGCTGTATGCATAAGCCACACTCATTGGACTGTGCAATACAGTTAGAGCAGTTATTTACTACTGTGGATTGCCAGTTGACCTCCAAGATGAAAATATTTCTCCTTCCCTGTGCTGTTACTAACATGTAGCACAGTACAAATGAATACATTATTAGTGCACTTTTTTCTTCCCCTAATGCAAAGGAATGAGTCTGGATAATCAAATAAAAGTAAAATGAAATTAGTACTGAACAGAAAAAACATTGTCATTGGGAAACTACTATGTCTAGTTTTGGAAAACCACAATTCTTATTTTACTCTCTTGAATAGATTCTTACATTGATGGGACTTAACTTTACAAGGCAGTGTGTAAGAGGAAAGTAATGATCTACTTGAAGAGATGACTTCTCTGTGGTGTTTTCTGTTTGAATTGTGACTTCCATCTGAGGATGTACAAAACCAGTCTTGGACATATGACTCAGGCCTATAGAACTATAATTGAATGAGACTTAGCAAGAGTGGAATAATGATAAACAGCTTCTTATGTTACTGATTACACCTTCATTGTTCAATTCTGTACATCCAAAGAATTTTCCCTGTTTATTTTCTCAGCAAAGGGTACAAAGGGTAGGAATCTTAGCCAGGAGAGTAAGGTTTCCACACATGTTGTTCAAACTTGGGATTTCTTTCTAGACATTGTCAATCATGAGACATGACCAGACACTTATATAAAGAACTTGACATTCTCTTTATGCAGTAACTGAGAACTATCTAGCAAATGTTTGCCTGAAGTAAGTCAAGATAATGTATTAAAGGTGAGATGGAGTCTCTTAGTGTTTTACCAGCCCAAGTTAAAATTAAACTGAGTACACACCAATAAGAGAGATGTAATTCTCTAAGCTTGGTTACATCTGTTTTTTCATTTTCTTATTAAGCTGGACAGTGTAATGCTAGCCTCAGGAAAAAAAAAAAACAAACCACCAAAAAATAAAACCACCCAAAGCAACCCTCCTCAAACTATGCTGAAGTATTTTTCACTTACAGACCTGAGCTTTATTTCAAAATGCCTTTTCAGTTTAGATCTCAGTTAGAAAACATGGTAAAGAAGTGCATTTTAGAAGAACACTTAATTTTGACTTGCGGTCATTTCTGTTTCTGTAAGATGAGGCAGTGTACACAAACAAGAAAATGACCCTGAGAAGAGGTGCAAATAGAGAACAGATGAGTTGATGGGAATGAAATCAGATTAAGATTTAATGTACACAAACAATATTGTTTTGAAGAGGTTATAATGAATAATGTTATAATGAATAAATTTGTGATGCTGTTAAAACCTATTGCAAATTTCCCATTTAAGTCATCCCAGCATACCTGCACATGCAATGAGCATGAACCTTAACAGAAAGCCTACCTACCTGGAAGGCTGTATGGCTAATGCGTCCTTACATTGTTTGTTGGGCTCTTAAAGATCATCAGCTCCTTTCCGATAGTGATTTCCTACCCACTGATTGGGGAGTTCTGTTGTTCCTTCCTTGCAGAGCTGAAGAAAAGTGTATGCCCAGAAACTTCCCCACTTGTTTCTTTTACCAGATCCATGGATTAGTCTAATAGGAGATCATGTCCCTTTCCTCTCAAATACCCCTGCGCAGAGTACTTGCTGTCAAATTAGGTTTTGATCAGGAGGAGCCTAATTAACACTTTTTACCTGTTTTGAGTTAACCTGCTGTGCAAACGCTGACTCTAGGTAAAATGAAAGGCACAGTTAACCCACTTGTTACCAAAATTCCCCCCCAAAGCCCTGTCTGTTACCGATTTATTTACCTGTTTAATATGCAGTTTCTTTGGCTTGAACAGAGTAGATGATAGATGATAAAAGGGGAAGCTGAGCAAATCCATTCCTTGGACATGCCTTTTTATAACCCAGATGTCTAATTTCCGTATTCCTTTTAAAGCTCCCTGTAGTCATGTATCTCAGAGTACATGGAGATATCTTACTTTGTGATGAATCTTTGGTCATTTTATTAAATCCACGTCACCATTACCTCATGATACTGTTAAATCCTAGGTGTCAAAACAGCTTAACATCACAAATGTCAATCTAAACGTGTTTCTTCAGTCCAGTGTGTGTGTCCCATAGGTTTTCTGCCTTACCACATGACATACGCCTTCTGTATCAAAGGCAAATCCCTATGCATGCTGTGTTTTTACTTTTTCCTTTGTGTGAACTAGCAAAGCTCACAGTTAGGGATGCCTTTCAGTGGCCTAATTCTTTTCTGCTTTTTTGGTTCTATTTGCTAAGACCTGTAATATTGTTGGCAGTAGGAGATTACATTACATGCCTCTGGGTTTGTGCACACTTCATGATAGTGAGCTGAGTTTTCAATGTATGTGGATTGAGCATTTAGATGCTGCCATAGTTGGTAGCTTGAAAAGAAGGGTACCTGCAAAAATCCTACTTTTGTAGTCAAATCTTTTTTTTAGTTCCCTAAAAAATTTTCCCTCTTTGCTTTGAAACTAGTAATATCATGCTTGGGGGGGGGGGGTGGGGGGTGGGAAATGTACTGTCTATCTCTGGCTGCACACAGACTTTTTAAACAAAAAGCTGCCATATCACTGTACAGGTTTAGGCCTTTCCCTTCCCCTCTCAGTGGGAAAACAGGAACTTCTGAGTGGGAGGTGAATAGCTGAAGTACTCAACAAAGAGTATGTGAACAAAGGCTGGTAACACCTCATTATTGTATCTGCATTATTGCCATTCTAGGGAAGAAAATACTGGGCAGAAGACAGCTGTGATACAAATCTGAGGAAGGAGAAAGGGGAAAAGGTGTGGCAATTAACTAAGTAAATACAATTTAGTTGATTGTATATATTGGGATGGTAGAATATAAACAGAACTACAGGAAAAGGTTTGGGTTTTTACAGAAGAATCACTTGAGTGGGAAGGGAGCCTGCTGCTGGCTCAGAGCGCACCCTCAGCCTGTACCCACTTAGCACCTTGCCTTTTTATTACCTTACCTAGAGCTCTCCTCTTTATAATTTTGGCTGCATCACTTACTACTAATAAATTGCAGGTCAGATGCTAATAGCTTTTGACAAAGTCAGTTGCTGCGTTTTTGGCTATTGGGACTGCCAGCTGCTTGCCCGGTCAGGATGTGGTCATCTCCACTGAACCAGCTGCTGACCCAGTCATAGTTCACCTTAAACCATGATGGACTCTGACCTGGGCTCTGCAGAGGCAGTTGACTGATAAGCAGTTGCAAATCTTGGTGCTGAAGGCTGACAAAGTGACTGCCCTGTAGTTATCAGCCTTACTCATCTGCCAGTGGTTCATGGCCTTGTCCATTATCCTCACAAGTCAGTCTGTGCCTATGCATTGAGGTCATGCCCTATGACGGAGCCAGTGTCCTGATCTATTGATTCAGCTTCTGTAATGCAGGGGATGGGGGAGGTTGAATGGAATGGGAAGCAAGCAGCGCTTATACTTTAGACCTATATTTTGATCTTATGCTGGGGAAATTTGCCTCAATTTTAAGGCAAGATTCTAAGGTGTGTTAGGACTGCGGGTGCACTTGGCTAGGTACGTTTGGGGGTTGTACCAGTTTTCAGTCTAACAACATGTTCGTCTCCCAGAGCAAAGTGCTATGCCTGCAGAGGAGCTAGAAGGAGAATGCATGGGGAATATCTGTCTACTATGAGGTGTAATTGCTTTAAGCACTTTCGGGCATGGGAGAACCACTAATCTATAGCAGTCCTTGTAGTTTGCAGCAGTTCTGACATCTGTTGGAAAAACAGATTTAGAGAAAGAAATGGAAGTTAGAATGTTTGAAAACTCAAAATCTGTTAGCTGTATTATGGGGACAGTGAGAGCAGCAAATAAGAAGGACTTGTTCCTGCTTGTTTCTTGACTTTTCTGTGCTTATGTATTATGGGAGGCAAATACAGAAGTTCTGGTTTCAGTCTGGTAACTCTTAAATGCAGACAGCTCCAAAGGTCTCCGCACCTCGCTGTTCACTGCAGTTCACAGGTTAGCGTATGTGATATCTCAAACCAGTGATTTGTTTACCTCGGTACACTGGACAGTAGAGTGTGATAATTCAGGAGCAGCTTTGTATGCAATCGTCCTTGCAAAGCAACAACCTCTAGCAGAAAAGCAGAGCAGACGTTTGAGGGACATTAAATCATTTCTGCTCCCTTATTTAAATCTGAATAAACCAAAATCTTCAGATACTGTTTTTTTTTTCTTCTTGAATGGAGACTTTTTTTTTTCCCTTGCACCAGAAAGCTGACTTTTGCAGCCAGTTGTTCTGTGTTTTGTTTACACAAGGCCCATTGAAGCAGTTGGAGAACGTAATACCCTGCCTCACACAGAGGCATATATACTTAATTTATGACTTGGGTACCTTAAATTTAAAGTGTCCCGTATCCAACAGAGCTTTTTACTTTGTTCTCTTCTGCTGCATGCACCACTGGAGTATTTATTATGGAGAGCAGACAGGCTGTGGGAAGTATTCAGGCTTGTGGATATTTTGTTTTTTCTTCAGAACCTTAAAAATCAAGTTGTGGAGCAGGGTAACAAGGACTTCTCTAAAAGCATTGCAGTGTCTTTTTTATGTGTTTGTCCAATTAATTTTTTTTTTCTTCTGACATTAATATTTTCACTTCTGTATAATTAATTCATCTTAAAGTTGCTTTTGTACCCTAAACTTCTCTGCAAACAGTAATTGTTGGGCAGTGGTAACAACTCTTGAATAGGTCTCTGTTGAAAACTCAATTCTGGATTAGCCCTGTTCCTGATTTCTTCAAAGTAAACTCATTTTGCTACTACCATGAAAAGGAAGAAGAGAAAGAGATGAAGGAGGAATAGAAAAAAAGCAGGGGGGTGTGGGGTGTGAAGCATAGCTTGTTGGCAGAAGCAATGTTATGTTTATTTGAATTGTCAACAATTTTAAATACAGCTCTTAGTACAAAGTTATCTTTGATATATCAGTGACAGATGGAGATTTAAGAAAATAACATGCCTGGAAACTGACTTCAGGACAAATCCAGATGAGAAGCGAGGCTGAGGTTTTTCAACAATGGGAGCAGTAGGCATTATGGCAGCTTATTTAGGGACAAGAGGAATCTTGTCATTGCAATGGCTATGCCAAGATGTCACCTCTTTCCAAAAAGCATGTTGTAGGTAGAAGTCTTTATACCATTGCTCACATGGCCAAAATGTTCCTTCCTGACTGTGAAGTCTCTGAACACAAAAAAGCATATGCAAATGTTACATATTTATAGGCATGCTGTTCTTCTATGTTGTTAATGCAAAATGTATTCAGGAAATAAAACAATTTTACCACAGAAGGAGAAAGGTTTTTCAACTAGGTACTTCTATAACATGTGGATCAGCCTTTACAAAAGTCTTAATCTTATCTAAAAAATCAATAATTGTTCTTTGGGTTGGACTTTTTTGGAACTCAATATAGATATAATCAAGAGGTACAGTAAGCTTTTAAATAGGCAGACAACAACAGATCTGGATTCACACTTATTTTCTCATGTCTTCTGTTTGTCAGGCAAGGGGAACTGTTTCAACTTCTGGTGACCAGAGGATTTTTTGTCCCACGGGGGGGGGGGGGGAGGAATCAGTGTTGAATAACACCAGTTTCTGTGGTGTTCAACTGGAAATGAAAAGATAGTTTCTTTCTAAATTTTTTTTTTGAATGAACAGTTAACATTTTCTTCATGTTTAAATAAATGTAGAATGCGACAATAGGTTTTCTTAGCAGGTACTCTTGATTTCTCCATTGCATCATATCTGGCTTTACGATTGTGTATCTTAAGTATAGGGCAAAATACAGTTTATCCCCAAATATGTAATAAGTTTTCTATTTTAAGGTAACAGCTAAGATTTGCAAAACAATGCTGTGTGTCCGCTAATTATAGGCATCTCTATTTACATGGCCTAACAGGAAGGTGGAGATGTAAAAATAGCAACAAAGAGGCAGTGACATTACTAAGGCAGCTGTATACAGCATTGTTCTCTTGAAGAACATAGACACCATTTAAACAAAGTGGAGTACATAAATAATCAGTCATAATTGAGAAGTAGCTATTGTTAGGAATTATCTTTTAAAAATAGTTCACCTTATTAATGTACAAATAATGGCAGAATGACTTTGTGGGTGTATGTATTTTACATGGACACATACACCAAATGTTAAAAGTAACTTACACAAATCATTGCTATTTATTGAGACACTGGTATTGTTCTGCCTTCAGGAGCTGCATCCATTCAGGAAAGACAGGATAAAGTAAGATAGAGTGCTATAAAACTTCTTACAAAGGAAAGTTTTATGGGTAGATAGAAGAGGCAAGATCAAGGTAGAAGAACACTTTACTTATATGTGTTTATTGAGCATACCCTTCCTACCATCATGTTCCATTAAGAAAAGTGGTAGTTGTAGTAATAAAAATAATAATAGCCACATTGGGGAAGACAGATACAGACACACATATATGACCCTGTATCTTTTGAACTCAAAATCCACTTCTGAGCTTTTGCAGCTTAAATAATAAAAGAAAAAGTAAAAAGAGATTGTATTTGTATTCGGAGCACAAGTGCTATACTATATCTTCACCTCCAGAAATACACCTGTACTACTGAACTTGAAAGCCTGCAGCAGTTCTTGGAAAAACTGTTTGTGAACCAGCCATGTGGTAGTATGTTAAGCTTGCCATCTCCTCCAGCCAAGGAATGCCTCACAAAAACTCTTAGACTGAGAGGATCCAGACCCTATCCCACAGTTAAACTGCACTCTTGAAACCCTTTCTGCCTTGAGAAAAGAAATTCATCAATTGAAATTCTTGTTAAATGTGAGGAAACTTCCTTTCTCCAGATCTCAGCTTCAAGTCTCAAAATAAGAATTCAAAAAGCCTGCTAGTATGGTTTTCCTTTTAAGTCTTTCCATCAAGTAGTTGATGTTCCCTACTAATACGAACTCTCAAATCTACACATAATTTTGTAGTATGAAGATACTTGAAATTTTATATCAATCTAAATCATATGGCATTGTATTAATTTGATGATAACACTCGTCACAAACCCACTCAATGAATTACCCTGTGTCTCATGTGGGTCATATAACATGTATTTTTGCTTCTCTGCTGCCTGTACAGGGACAGGACTGTTCAAAGGACCAATCTGTGAATGTGACTTCTTAAAGAAATCAGCTATAACTTCTACTCAAAGCCCCAAAATGCATTAATATTTGAATGTTAAATCACAAATATTTGACCATGTAGTTTCACCTACCTAAATGATTTATAACTAGCTAGTTTTAAATCTGAAGGTGTTTGTAGTGAATCTTCAGGGTTTTTTTTTCCCCAAAAAAACACCTCTAGAGGCTGCACAAAAGCAACTAGGAAACAAAGAAATATTGGTATCCAGTTCAGTGTGTGTCTCTGTGTGCCTAAATTGCTTTGTAATTGCAATTTAGAGTTTATACTTGAATTTATACTTGAAAACAATAGTAATAAGTGAAAACATCCTCAGAAAGTAACTCAGTCATCTGCCTTTTCAGGCAGATTATTTTGGTTTTGAGTCTAAAATGCTATTGCTTTATATTTTTCGTTCTCTGCTGCTGAGGAGCAAAACAGTAATTCCCAGCTCCATGATACCGTGGTGTTTGCTGTAGCAATATCACTTCTCCCAACTCTGTCAGGAAACTGTGGAGACGGTGAATTTGAAATCAACAGCATTGCTGCACAATAACAAGGTGTTTTTTCTTGGGAAATGCTAGGTAGTGGGAGTAATCCTTACCTCAGCCAGACCTTCCTGAAATAGAAGGAAAAGGGAGCAGCAGCATTTCTTTTATTGGCATCCTTCATGATTGTTAGATAAGAGGCCAAGTGGTCTCCTTGCAGAGGTCATGTTTATAGAAGTAAGCACTGTGGAGGTCATTGCCTTCCAGCTGTTTCACAGGGTGCCCTTCTGGAGAGGTGAGTGCTTTTTAGGACAGGCTGTTTGTCTTCAGTGGTATTTTGCACTATCCTTTATTTTTACATTAAACAGTGACCATGATGGAGCTGTTGATAGTAGTAACCCCAGTGCATTCCCAGTGAGTACAGCAGCTATAAGGCTGGTGGGTGGCCTGTCTTTCTCCTGACTGACCTGGGACATGCCCATCACACTGTATTCTGCATAAAGGTACTTCCAGCATATAATAAAGCATTATGGGCAAAGATGAGTTAGTGTCTGTGTAGATACAATGATGGGTAGCACTGTGTTAGCAAGGGTACACAAGTTAATATATGCATAGTACACAATAACCTATATGAATGTCTGTGCATGTTCAGATCCTCAGGGAAAATGCAAGCCTTAAGTTAGAAGTTACCGGCATCAGTAAACAGTAGTGTGCTCCTGCATGCAGCCCTCAAACCTTAAAAGTATTTAATGTGGAAAGTGCCCTGGGACAAGGACCAATCTTTATGCTTTGTACACATTTTAATGACCTGTTAATGATCAACCACTACTCTGCCAAGAAAATAGATTTTATGATGATATAATTCAAAACGGTTTCTTCACCATTGTTCGAGATTATTCCGTGTAATCCTACTTTAGAAACAAATGGTATATTGATGTGGCATGTAGTTATCCCATCCTATTCTATTAACGCTTTTGCAATTTACAGTACTTAGTTGTCAGAGTCTCCTGCAGGAAAGTAAGGCAAATTAAAATCAGAAGTTAGTAATGGTGGTGGTAATGGGTCTTGTCAGTGGTCTGTTTAGTCCAATATTCAGTCTCTGATAATGACTAATGCTTCAAACTTAGGAGTGTAAGAGCAACCACATACAGCACGATTCTTCTCTGCTGTAGTTTCCTAGCTGCTAGCAAACTGCATGGTTAGGAATTTGCAGAGCTGAAGGTTACATCTTGGCTATCATGTATATACGTAATATATGCAGAGAAGGCCAGCCTGTCTTCCAGGAATGTATGTGATGTTTCCTGTGGCAACGGATTCTGAGATTTGGTTATGTATTGCGTTTTTTCTTCTTTTGGATTTTTTTTTTTAATACCACTCACTTCTGGTTGTTGTTTGTTTTTTTTTTCTATTTTCTTCCTGAAAATTTAACTGGGTGCTGCTTGTGAATCCTAATCCAGTCCTTTGTTCCCTTCTCCATGCCACCCACATTCTGCAAACTTCTTTCATGACCTCCTTAAGTTTTCAATAGAAAATTGGACTTTTTTCCAACTTTTAACTTTCTTTTCTTTTCTTGGAGGAGCCATTCTCTGAGCTTTGCATAATCCAACTGAATAATTTTAGAAATGGGAGAAAGAAATAAACATAACATACTCAGTGTGTGTGAGTACACCACTGATTTATAAAGTTTTGTGATATGTTCTGTTTGGTGGAGGTTTTTATTATTTTACTCCTTTCCTAACAGTTTCTAATCTTCAATTGTGACATTTTTGATTACATGGAACAAAATTTACAATCCAAACCTGGTTTTATTTATTGTTTACCTCCTGATTATCCACCACCCTACCTCTGGTTATTTTTTTTGGACAATACTGCCTGAGAAACTGTAAGACAGAAATTCTTTTGTAGTGATTTCACAATTTTAATGGGAGATGGGACAGTCTGTGTTTTCCAGAAAACATCTCTTGGGTTTTTATTTAAATTATCTTTTGATCTGTATTACTGGGGTTAGCTCTGGTCTCACACATTCCATGCATTTTTTTCAGGTGAAGCAACCTTTGAGCATTGTAATATGCTGCTGGGATGGACAGTACAGTTTCCTTACTCTCTCCCACCCCTGAGTTACTTTTCTTAGCTGTCAGTTGAAGTGAACCAGAGCACCATATCACAGAAGGCTCCTCATGCATGAGTTTCAGTGTGGTCAGTGGAGGCTGGAGAAGTACATTTGTGATTTATTCATTTTAGTAGGTGATAGACTCATTATAACATGAAATTGGGGTGTGCTACTGCATTTTGCTCAGGGACTATTTGCTTTATGCCTAGGCAGCACTGCAGTGTTGCAGTACCCATTCTGACCAGAAAGTTTCTCACTTGCATGCCCATCACTAACCACCTCTGTCTGCTCTTCCCAATGAGATGTTAAAGTTTCTCGGGCACTCTTGAAAGTTGGCTCTGCCTCTCGGTGTGAATCCTTTCGTAAGTGTACACTGACACCCTTATTTGTGTGTGCTGAAGCCAGTACATCCTCACTCCATGGCTGATCTGGATAATGAGCATCACTGTCTGAACAGCAGAACTGGTTCAATGCCCAGTTTTTTTAGGTGAAGGTGCTCTTGGACTCTTTCTTGGAAAGCCAGGGTAGATGTGGGAGGACTTCTCTGCTCTGTGGAGCTGTGGGAAAGGCACCAGAGGTCTGTCAGCTGTTGAAGGGCTTGATGTGAATTCTTACTTGAGAACAGGCGTGCTCCCTGTTGAATGGAATGTCTGCCAGTTGGACCTTGACTCATTTCAAGCCTGGGTCAGGTGGTTTTTCTATGGCTTGTAATCAGATTTGGACTAGACTCTTGGAGTGAGTTCAGTCTATAGTGAAGATGTATTTCTGGAGCATATTTTTGACATATGCTGTTCCCAGTAGTTTTCTTTCTTAGGAAATCCATTCTAAAAATGAACTTTCTGGGTGAGACCTCTCAAGTGATGGTTTGTATTGCCAGTATTTCAAGCCCTCACATTTCGTCTGTAGTGAGGGGTACTTGCTGGTGCTTCCATGGAAGTAAGAACATGATAAACTTTTGTTGTGGTTTAAACCCACTCAGCCACACAGTTTCTACTTCCCACCTCTTTCTTTCCTTCTCCCCCCCCAGCTCCTGGAGGGATGGTGAGGAGAATCGAAAGAATGTAACTCCCACAGGTTGAGATAAGAACAGTCCGGTAACTAAGGTATAACACGAATCACTACTGCTGCTACCACCAATAATAACAATGATAAGGGAAATAACAAGGGAAGAGAATACGATACCACCCGCCAAAACGAGCCTGACCGAGAAGAGAGTGCCCTTCCAGGTAACTCTCAGTTACCTCCCCAGACATGATGTGCTGTGGTATAGAATACTTCTTTGGTTAGTTTGGGTCAGGTGTCCTGTCCCTGCTTCCTCCCAGCCTCCCCTCTTCCCTGGCAGAGAATGAGACTCACAAAGTCCTTGGTCAGACTAAAACATTGGTGTTATCAGCTCTGTTCCCAGGCTGAAATTCAAAAACACAGCGCTGCACCAGAGCTGTGAAGGAGAAAAATTGACTGCTACTGCTAAACCCAGGACAACTTTGAAGACTTGTGGGAAGTTTCAACACTGGAATTGGTTGTTTGAAAATAATTCAAAAGGTATTCAGCCAATTTTTAGAAATACTATGAATGTAGAGGAGTGGATTTTGCACAGTTTTATTACAGATAGGCGTGTTTTCAAAGGTAGGAGAGACTTGAGATCTGTAGCTGCTACTCAGCTTGACACTAAGAGTTGTACTGTATAAATGATATGATACTGCATTGGTATGTTTATCATGACCACTGGCATGTTTTTGTGAGCACTGTGGATTATTTAATTTTGCTAGAAAGGCAAAGCCCTGAAAAGTCTCAGCAAAAACACCAGCCTTTCCTTTTATCTGGTGTACAAATTTCCAAAACATACAAAAATCAGAGGAATTTGGTTTTACCCTCAAGTCCAGAGCAGGGCCATGAAGATGAGGGCTATGAAGGCTGGAGCAATTCTGCTACGGAGACAGGCTGAGAGAGCTGAGCTTGTTCAGCCTGGAGAAAAGAAGGCTCAGGGGAGACCTTGGAGCAGCTTCCAATACCTAAACAGAGCCTGCAAGAAATCTGGAGAGGTACTTTTTACAGGGGCCTCTAGTGACAGGACAGGGGGAAATGGCTTTAAACTGACAGAGGGGAGATTTAGATTAGATGTCAGAAAGAAATCTTTACTGTGAGGGTGGTGAGACACTGAAACTGCTCGGAGTAACTGTGACTGCCCTGTCCCTGCCAGTGTTCAAGGCCAGGTAGGACGGGACTTGGAGCAACCTGGTCTAGTGGAAGGTGTCCCTGCCCATGGCAGGGGGTTGGAATTAGATGAGCTTTAAAAGTTCCTTCCAACCCAAACCATTCTGTGTTTCTGTGTAGATCACAAGTTCTCTTATGTGAAACTGACTCACCAGAAGACAGCCCAGATGAATCACAAAGCTTTCCTCCACCTAGGAGCTCTTGACAAAGTAAATGCTTCCAACTGCTGCTGATACCAAATGTTTAGGGAAGAAAAGCGGAGTACTGTGTTGTCAGTAATGAGGAAGGGAACAGTAGTAACTGCCTGATGTTAACTCGTTGTAAGGCTTCGTGTTAAGAAAGTGTTAAAAAAGAGACTGGGAAAGAGAAGCAGTAGGCTAAGGCAGTGTAATGATTACATTATTACAGCATACATTAATGTGGTCCTCAAAATTTCAAAGGCACTTAAGCAAGGATCTTGTATATCTAAAAAATGTAGCTGAAAGGTGGTTTTGGATTTCCTCACCTTTGCATCCTTTACTCACTGTTAATAGAAATTTTATTTAAGTTTGAATCCTTCCAGTTTTAAAAACTAAGGTTTAAAACATGTTTAGCATTTTTTGTCTGATGGCTGAACAAACAAGATTTAAGTGTTTTAGTCTGGATTGGTATTTGATTGATTTATCCAGTACTTGTAGACTTGCACCTTATTTTTCCTCCATGAGCATTAAAATACAATTTTGTAAATAATATGGAAATTTTTTATTATTTTTTTTTCTAGAACAAATACATGTTCCTTATTTTGAGCAGTTTGTGGATAAACCTACATTTGGTGTTGCTGTAGTGCCCAGTCTGGAAGTGAACCTATCACAGTTGCTTTGTGTGGGCCCTCTAACTTAGTATAACCGTTATGAAAGATTTCTGTATATATCTAGCTGCTTTTGAGCATTCCCTTTTAATTTGCAGGGGTTTGGCACTGTGTGCAAATCGCCTCTTTGATGTTTCTGCTGGCATCTGAAGCTGCAAGTGCCCCCTTCGTAAAGCTTTTTCTAACAAAAAAAGCAGTGATTGTGCTCCCTCTAGTGGCAAAAGGTGGAATCATTGTATGTCACTTCATAGGTCGGGTGTTAAGAGAACAAAAGCTCGATGTAAAGACATTATTTAAGTGCAGTGCAAATTCTCCATTTAGACATAGCTGAAAAAAAAAAAAAGCAAATAATTCTGTATATGTCAAATATAAGACAGTTAAATCTGCCTGTTCTTACGACTGGTTGTCCTGAACATGTCTTCCAGAAGCAATAGAGGAAGAATGTCCCTTTTCCTTTTTTTTTTTTTTCTCTGTTTTTGATTCACAGTATAAGAGCTTGTGTTTTGGTGTGATCCATGTCATGACAGGTTTGGAGAATGTTTGCTTGTCTTACCAAGTGCTTACAAACACCCAAGGGGTGTTGACTAATCAACATCAAATAAGTGGAGCCCCTGTATTGCTGAACTGCTGGTCTGGCTGCCCTTAGGAATCCTTGCTTACCCCCTTAGTGCCTGATGAAAAGCATCTCCAACATGTCTTCCAAAGGGCCATGGAAGGTGAGATAAGAAACTAGGGAGCAAGCATGAGAAATGTTCCTGCACTCCCTGCCCACAGGAGACTCCCTGGTTTTCTTTTTGCCTGCAGAAAATAGCCAGTGGAAGAAGATTGAGGTTGAGACATTCACAGGCTGCATGTGCTGCTGCTGAGGCAGCTCCTAACTTGTGATTTAATGTGGAATAATGCTGTGCAATAATTTAGAATGGTCTTTCTTCTAGTTGTAAATCTCCTTTCTTGGGAAGGAGATGCAAGATGTTTTGCTTTCTACTTGCTGGATTCTGTCCATGTTTAAGTGTCTTGAATACAGGAGACAATTGTTGCTGCAAATGCACAACTGTTCTAGTCTCCTTCTACCATAATTTCCATCTGTGCCAGTAGCAACTCTGTATAAATCCTGTAATACTTATGCATAGAAAGAACTAAAACAGTCCTAGGAAGCATCTCTAGGATAAAGAATAGGAAAAGCTTCAGGCAAACATGCCAAATAGTGGGGGAGGGGGGTGGGGGTGGGGGGTGGGGGGTGGGGGGTATTGTTGTTTGTTTTATTTATTCATTTATTTATTTCATGAAACTACATGACCCTTGGGGTTTCCTCCCTGTCAGTTCTGCTACAATGAGACTCTTTTTTCCTTTGAAAGGAATTGTGTTGCTGAGTTAACCAGTCAAGATGAATGCTGCAGAATGTGTAACACCAGTGTCACTGAAGAGAGGTCACTACATCTTAGGCTTTTTAAATACAGTTTGCAAGTACAAATTCAGTTCTGCAGTTTTTAAGCTGCTTCAAACAGAAAAAGTGGAAGCACAGATTCAAGCTCACACCTGCTTTCATACCTGCTAATTTGTACCAGTGACAGAAGACAAGATATGTCACATCTGCTAGGCAACAAAGCCTTTATTGGTTTTTAAATGACTAAATAGTCTGATACTTCCGAAGTTCTCAGCACTATGGAAAAATTATGGTGCTTATTTAAGGGTTGGAATGTGCAATTAAGCATCATATTTTAAACCTTCACACTCAATATTATTGGACTTTGCTACAAAGTTATTTCCATTTTTTTGGTATCTGCCAACTGCTGAAGCATGCATTAGTACATTTCACATATTAATGCATTCTAGTAGTGGAGGTACCTGATGAAGCAGGAGCTGCCAGATGATCACAAAACAAACCTCTGAGTTGAAATCAGAGGCTGCAGTAAACAAGGGAAAACTGCTGGCCTTTACTATGTACTGAGTGAAATCCCTGGCTCCCATCTGACTTGAAAAACTGGACCCAGTTGCTGGAACCCTTACAGTCTCAGGACCCAGTGTCCCCTCTCATCAATTACCACATGTATTATTTTCTTTGGTCTTTTTAACTCCTTTTCCTCCCTTAGGCTCGTTTTGACAGGATCATAGTATGATCCTGTAATTCTAAATAAGCCCAGTAGTCTGACATGCTCATAAATTACATACTTAGCTATTAACTAACACACTGTAGCATACCTGGTTATAAAGAGATGCAGGCCTTTCCCACTTACTGCGTGAGGCTTTCTCCCTTGTCTTTCAGCTGATCTGAAGCAGTAAAGGTAGCTGTGTATATGCTGTGCACGCTGAATCACTATGGGCACTCCCCAGGTATTGCAGTTGCTGGTCTTTGCTTTACAGTATCGTATACCTGTCACTCAGTTGCCAGACTCTGTACACTAGATGCTCATGGAAATAGCATTTAAATATAGTCCAGTTATTCCCAGTGGGGAGGTTTGTTATCAAATCAGCAGGAAAAGCAGCATTCTTGGCTCCAGGAGATGGACAAGTGTCATCCAGTTTGTTGAACAGCAAATGTGTAAGGGACAATGAGAATATTACGAGACAGGCTTTTAACAGTGCAGAAGCTATCTCAGTATTTAATATGCTAAGACTACAAGCTTATCGTGAGAGACTTGCCTAGGTGTCTGTGTTCCTTTGTCTCCTTAGGTATTTTGTAAATGCATGAGCTTTAAATCAATTTATTGTATATGTTTATATATGCAATAAAACCATTTGCCATATCATTTAACTACACACAGTGAATCGTTGACCATGAGCTGATCTGGCCTTTTCAGGTCTAATCAAGAAATCTGAAATATTATTTTAGCCTGTCAGCTCCAGTAATATGCAGTAAGAGTATCTGGATGTAACTGAAAATGTCATATGTACTCTAATATGCAAGCCATCAAAGTTATGATGCATATGAACCTAGGAACTGGTTAGGAATATAAATCTGTAACATCCATGGTGCATCACAGTTGTTTAGATAAGTTGTTCTGCCATTGATACAGGCTAGCTAAAAGCATGTAAAAACTTTGTAAAAACGAAGTAATTCTTTGGAATAAGTGTGAGGTGTACAGCCACTTCAATATTAAAATGATCTTGAAAGAGAGGTGATAGCACCAGTTTAGAATATAACTGGAAAAAAAACAGTGACCAGTGAGAGTACCAGTCATCTAGTTACTGTCTTGCTAGCTTCACTGTGTGATAATATAAGATTAGTGGTCTCATGTAACCTCAGATTTTTCCCTTTTTAAGATTTAATCATTTGCTGCTTGGGAAGTTTTTACTCTTTCCAGAAATAATCCATTATATAATCTCTGAGGTGTTCTTATCAATCTTATTGGTGTTGAATTTAGTATTGAGCATTTTTCATAGTCTTTTGCTTTTTTTATGAGAAAGTCTACTTCTATTTTCAAAAGCTTTCTAAAACCCAACCCTGTTGTCAGTAGGTTATGGTGCTTAATGGTGGTTAATTTCTTTGTTTTCTTTGTGTTATCTTCAAAGTTTCTGTGCATGGTATTTTACTCGGTATTCAGATCTAGGATAAATCTGTCTTTAATTACTACTTAGCAAGTGTGAGACAATTATTCATTGGTATAATTTCTGGATGATGAATTTAAACTTGGATTAAAGTGGATGGGCACAATGGAAAGCAACTTTGTATCCTAAGAAAATGGTATTTTGTTAGCTGATTTTATTAATCTATCAAGGTTGTTTCATCCTCAGTTGTTAGACTAAAATTGAGTTGGGTTTTAATCTAATCATGGGGAGTTCATGCAGTTTGGGGCATTATTAACTGAATTGCTGCTATTAGTAAAGGTTGTTGGAACCAGAATTAAAATTAACTATAGGAAGCATTGCTGAACTGATAACTTTGCATTAAATAGTACATACGATTGAACATTTTCAAACAGTCTTTAGTGCTAACCTTGTAGTCTAAGGCATAGGAATCCAGCACATTTTACAACATCCAGTGAAAAACAAATTGGATATAGCCCCTATCATGGGAGAGACTCTTACTTAAGTCAATACGGCAGGTGAAAACTGGCAAGGCAGCTAGGGTTGACGGAATCCCACCGTCATCTGGAAGCATGGAGGCCAAGCACTTCATGCTAAATAACATGAGCTAGTTGTGCACTGTTGGGAGCAAGGTAAACTACCATCAGATTTTCGTGACACAATCATCATCACTCTGTATAAGAAAAAAGGTGTAAAGTCAAAACTGCTCAAGCTACCGAGGTATGTAACTCTGCTCTCCATTGCTGGAAAAACCCTTGCAAGAATACTATTGAACAGACTAGTACCCGCTATCGCAGAAGAACTTCTACCTGAAAGTCAGGGTGGTTTCAGAGCTGATAGAAGTACCACAGACATGGTATTTGTTCTCAGACAACTGCAAGAGAAGTGTAGAGAACAGAATACGGGGCTCTATGTAACTTTTGTTGACCTCACCAAAGCTTTTGACACTGTGAGCAGAAAAGGCCTGTGGCTGATATTGGAATGATTAGGTTGTTCCCCAAAATGATTATTCTGTTACATGAGGATCAGTGCAGCCAAGTCAGATATGGCGATGCACTCTCTGAGCCCTTCCCAATAACCAATGGTGTGAAACAAGGTTGCGTTCTTGCACCAGCTTTATTCACAATCTTCTTCAGCATGATGCTCCAAAGGGCTGTGGTACACCTAGACAAACAAAACAGCATTTATATTCGATATCATACCTATGGGAGCCTGTTCAGTCTAAGGCTACTGAAGGCCCACACTAAGACGCTGAATCACCTTGTCTGTGAATGCTTTTTGCTGACACTGCCGTCCTTGTTGCCAACACAGAAGCAGCTCTACAGCGTTTAACAGCTTGCTTTGCAAAGGCAGCTGAGCTTTTTGGGCTGGAAGTCAGCTTGAAGAAGAGTAGTTCCCTACCAACCTGCACCACAAGAAGATTATCATCATCCCCACATTACCACTGGCAAGTCAGAGCTTAAGTCAGTTCAGCAGTTCAGCTATCTGGGAAGCATTATTTCCTCAGATGCCACGATCAACAAAGGGATAGATAACAGAATAGCAAAGGCATATAGAGCCTTCAGAAAACTCCATAAAGAGTCTGGTGCAATAAACACCTGAAGAAAAGTGCAATGATTAGTGTCTATAGAGCCATTGTACTGTCTGCTCTTTTATATGGGTCTGAATCATGGGTTATCCACTGCCATCACCTGCGACTCCTTGAACGCTTTCATCAGCGCTGCCTCCGTACAATTCTGAACATCCATTGGACTGACTATGTGTCAAGTGTTACTGTCCTTGAACAGGCAGGGGTCACCAGTATCGAGGCCATATTGCTGAAATCGCAGCTGCACTGGGCAGGGCACGTCTCTAGGATGGAGGATCACCGCCTCCCTAAGATTGTGGTTTACGGTGAACTTGCCACCGGTAGCCACAAGAGAAGTGCCCCAAGAAGAGATATAAGGACTCTCTGAAGCAATACCTTAGCCTTGGCCATATTGACTACCATCAGTGGTCCACCGTGGCCTCCAATCGGGAGACTTGGAGACACACCATACATAATGCTGTTGTCTCCTTTGAGAACACATGCAGAATTAGTCTTGAGGAGAAAAGACAACGTAGAAAGAATCGCGCCCCCCCTATACCACCCAAGGAGACCTCTTCCGCTGTGGTTTTTGCAACTGGATTTGCCTATCCCGCATTGGCCTTTTTAGTCATCAGCGCGCTTGTAGTAAGCGTGGGTAAAGCCCTTACCAAATCTTCGATCACGAAGTCAAGCCATGATGATGGTGAAATAGTAGTGTGTATTTTAAACTACCCAATTCTGTGATTCTGTAACACTGAAATGTTCTTGTGAGGCAATGCTGCCCTCCGCTGGTATGCTGCGGAACGTAGGATTTTATCCCAGTCAGAACAATTTCTAGGGCTTCCTTTATAAAGAAATTGCTGAATTGGTGAAAATGATGGAAAAGAATGCTCTTAAAAAGACCATTATGTGCCTTCTCTATTACAAGACCAAAGAAAGAGTGGAACAGACAATTGTGCGGTGCTTTTATGTATGCATAGTGCAGGTGTGAGTAAATGTATAAATAATGTACAGGAGTATACTGTAAACACAAGACAACAAATTGAGGGCTGAGTTAAGTTTGGATGGAAATCTGAAGGATGAACTGTTATTGGTTTTAAGGTATAAAAATATCTCTTTCTTTGTATAATTATGATTTTTCTAACTGCTGGACAACTTGCAAAATGCAGAGCTTTTCTTCCTGTTGTATGACCTCTGTTTTATTTGCTCCTCATGCATCTTAATACATTGAAAATCACCTAACACTAGAAAAAACAGGAGAGATCATGTTCAAAATATCTCCTTCATGTGTTTCTTTGCCTTAGATGTGAACAGATTGCCAGATTCAGGATCAGAAAGGGAGCTTTTTTCCCCAGAGCGCTTTGCTTAGCTCAAGTGTGAGTTCTTGTCTACTACTTAGGATCAGTTCACTTGAGAGGTGTTTTAAGAACAGTGAAATATAATGACATTACCAACCCGACCTGCTGTGGTCCAGCAGGATGTTACAGTAGTGGTAGCTGTTGATATTTATTGATACGAGATCCTAGTGTAATATTTACTACTATAATAGTAGTAACTAGTCCTAGTCTCCTAGGACTATAGTAGGTCCTAGGAGTTGTTTTGTGTCTGTGGACCTTGTCAGTCCACAGAGCAGGCATGAACCATTTTGAATGAGACCCCAGCTACTCCAGTTACCTGTGACTGTGGCAGATGGGACCTGAAGATCCCAGTAGTCCTTCATAGGCTTCTGTTTCTAAAGTGACTTCACTGACTGCAAAATAGTATTTACCTTTATGCACGTAAGCTAGTAAGCTATAATAAGCCATCTTTTTTAGAACTAGCTGTAAAACTGTTGCAAATATGGCTCCATCGCAGTTAAAGGTGAGCTAAATCAATTCCCAGTTAGAATTAAACTTAGCTAGAGGTATTAAAGATAACAGGAAGGGATTCTACAAGTACATAGCAAATAAAAAACAGACTAGGGAGAATGTAGGCCCCCTCAGGAAGCTCTCAGAACTGGCTACACAGGATTTGGAGAAGGCTGAGGTTCTGAATGACTTCTTTGCCTCGGTCTTCACTGGCAAGGCTCTGACCAAACCACCCAAGTCTTGGAAGGCAGACGCAGGGACTGTGAGAATGAAGACCTCGGGCCCACTGTAGGAGAGGATCTGGTTCGAGAGCATCTTAAAAATCTGAATGTGCACAAGTCCATGGGTCCTGATGAAATCCATCTGCAGGTCCTGAAGGAGCTGGTGAATGAAGTTGTGAAGCCGCTGGCCATCATATTTGAGAAATTGTGGCAGTCAGGTGAAGTTCCTGATGACTGGAAAAAGGGAAATATAACCCCCATTTTCAAGAAGGGGAAAATGGATGACCTGGGGAATTACAGACCAGTCAGTCTCACCTCTGTGCCTGGCAAAATCTTGGAGCAGATTCTCCTGGAAGGCATGCTAAGGCACATGAAAATCAACAAGGTGCTTGGTGACAGCCAGCATGGCTTCACTAAGGGGAAATCCTGCCTGACCAATTTGGTGGCCTTCTATGATGGGGCTACGGAACTGATGGACAGGGGTAGAGCAGTTGATGTCATCTACCTGGACTTGTCAAAAATGTTCGACACTGTCCCCCATGACATCCTTGTCTCTAAATTGGAGAGACAAGAATTTGATGGATGGACCACTTGGTGGATAAAGAACTGGCTGGATGGCCGCATGCAAACAGTTGTGGTCAATGGCTCAATGTCCAGCTGGAGACCAGTAACAAGTGGTGTCCCTCAGGGATCGGTGTTGGGACTGGTGTTGTTCAACATCTTTGTCGCTGACATGGACAGTGGGATTGAGTGCACCCTCAGCAAGTTTGCGGATGACACCAAGCTGTGTGGTTCGGTTGATAACCTGGAGGGAAGGAATGCCATCCAGAGGGACTTTGACACGCTTGTGAGGTGGGCTGATGCCAACCTCATGAAGTTTAACCATGCCAAGTGCAAGGTCCTACACCTGGGTTGGGGCAATCCCAGGCACAGCTACAGGTTGGGCAGAGAAGAGATTCAGAGCAGCCCTGCAGAGAAGGACTTGGGGGTGTTGATTGATGAGAAACTTTAACATGAGCCGGCTTCAGTGTGCACTTGCAGCCCAGAAAGCCAACCGTATCCTGGGCTGCATCAAAAGGAGTGTGACCAGCAGGTCAAAGGAGGTGATCCTGTTCCTCTACTCTGCTCTTGTGAGACCTCACCTGGAGTATTGTGTGCAGTTCTGGTGTCCTCAACATAAAAAGGACATGGAACTGTTGGAATAAGTCCAGAGAAGGGCCACGAGGATGATCAGGGGACTGGAGCACCTCCCATATGAAGATAGGCTGAGAAAGTTGGGGCTGTTCAGCCTGGAGAAGAGAAGGCTGCGTGGAGACCTCATAGCAGCCTTCCCGTATCTGAAGGGGGCCTATAGGGATGCTGGAGAGGGACTCTTCATTAGAAACTGTAGTGATAGGACAAGGGGTAACGGGTTAAAACTTAAACAGGGGAAGTTTAGATTGGATATAAGAAGGAAATTCTTTCCTGTTAGGGTGGTGAGGCACTGGAATGGGTTGCCCAGGGAGGTTGCGAATGCTCCATCCCTGGCAGTGTTCAAGACCAGGTTGGACAAGGCCTTGGGTGATATGATTTAGCATAAGGTGTCCCTGCCCATGGCAGAGGGGTTGGAACTAGATGATCTTAAGGTCCTTTCCAACCCTAACTATTCTATGATTCTGTAGCACTGGGACACCTCATTCTGCCTTTCACTTTGTGACACCCTGCCACAGCAAATTCAGTTTTATATGATTTTCTTTTTTGTTAGATTAGTATTCTCCTAGTGTAGCATCCCAGCTCAGGTCATCAAGTAGTTATGTGAATGGCAGTAGTGTTGTTCCTTGACCTAGAACAAATGTACAAGGTCCAAGACTGTAACAGTTTCCTTTCTTCTTCATAACTTTTGCAGGTACTGGGGCTTCTGGTGTGGACCTTGATTGCTGGAACAGAATACTTTCTATATCCAGCCTTCGGCTGGGTGATGTTTGTAGCTGTGTTTTACTGGGTTCTCACAGTCTTCTTTCTGATCATCTACATGACAATGACCTACACCAGGATTCCCCAGGTGCCATGGACCACGGTGGTAAATACACCCCTTCTTTGTTGATTCAGGTTTGCTTCATTATGAAGAGACTAAAATATTAATGCATTCTATGGGTGTAGTTATCCAACTGTACTTGTGCTTTTTACAGAATTTTCCCTAATTACTGTGCGGCTGCATACGTGCAATGTTTAACCTTCGTACTACCCAGACACTTTTAGAACGCTTTTCCTATGATGTTTCACGTTTTTTTTCAGTGGTTGGTGCAGTTACTTGATTTTTAATGATGTATGCGTGACTGATACTTATGCACAGTGGCTTTTTTTCATCCCTGTAGTGATTACATCCCGTGAAAAATAAGTCTGTTCCTGCCTCTGAGCTAACAGACCTAGCCATATGTTTTAAACAGCAGAAATCCCTATTTGAATCAACACCATGAATTGGAAGTGGGACCCTGGCTTTTAAAACAGTAAAAGCAAAGGTGGTTCAGAGGTGACAACAGTCTGAGAATCCATATATGGTCTATTGTGAAAATGGTGCTGAAAATTAGTGTTATATATATAAACGTTAAATATGTGTTACATAATCATTTGCTTTGAGCTCAAGACTTAATGCAAGTCAGATAAACAGCTAATGTAATTACAGAAAAATTTCTCATGCACTTAAAATTCAGATCCAGTTTTTCTGGATGGATCAAACCTGGCTAGCTGCGCTTCTCAATGGTATATTTTTACATGATTTTCATAACAGGCTGGTGTTCAGGGTAATAGATCCTAAAAGTCATTGTCATCTCAGTCAGCTGGCTGTTTGGGACTCATCCAAAAATTACTATAAATTTTAGCTGTGCATTTGTGTGATACAGTGAGATGATGTTATCTGTTTTCTTTGCTTTTTTTTTTCATACTAGCTAAAGATTATTGACTAGAATTCTGTTATTTTTGGTGATATTTGATTGTTGTATTGCAAACAGCTTGTTATCGACTGCATTTTGTACATGACCAAAATGGAATACTCTTTTCTTTTAGTCTTCCCATTTGCTGCTGTAATAAATAGCCAGCTATAGCAATTACTAATAAGAACAACTAAGTTTATGTTTAGATAGCTTCTCTGTTTTCAAGTTTCATGACCAGCAATTGCCATTAAGGCTATAACACTGCTATAGAAATGTTGGATTATTTCGATTACAGCAATTATGTGTCTGGGTACATTTGAAGGTGTGGGTTGGTTGGTTTTTCCCCATTGCATTAAATGTAAGTAAAGTACATTCAGAAGGAAAGCATCTTTGTATCCACTTGGATATAGTTTTAGTCATTGCCCCTATTTCGTCAGTTTAACACTAACTGTTTCAGACAGCATGTGCACATCAGTAAGTTGCCCCTGATCTGTGTAGTGGACAAGCTGGAGTATTTGATTTGTTTCTACCTCATATTGAGTGTATTTCTTGCTCTGAGTTCCAGACATACTGTAGATAAGCTCACGTAAGTATAGATCTAAAAGGTAATCTCCTTTTATAGAAAAGGGTAATATGAAGAGAGAATAAATGCAAAATAAATAAAGGATGCTTGCATTCCAGCTTGTTTTCCCCTAAGGTAAAATTTAAAGGCTGTTGGGAACAGCCTTTGAATTTGACCTCTGCCATTCCTGGCTGGCCAAGAGAGAGGCTGGGTCTCTTTTCAGAGAGATGCTGTTAATGTCTTCAGTCAAGACAGCATGATATACACCTATCTGAGCGAGTGAGATTATGTCCATCTTATCCCATTCTCTGAAGTATCCTGAATTTCAGGCTCTGCTACTTATTGCTCTGCCTCCTTAGGCAACAGTTAGTTCAAATGATGCCTATTGTATGTAGTATCTGAAATTACATCTGGACTTCTCTCTCATAAATTCACTTTTTGCAGCTCAAGCACATTACCAGATTGCTTAAGATGCAGTTACTTTTACTGCAAATTAACCCAAAGGATGTGCTTCAAAACTGACTCTCCTTAATAGTGCATGTTCTTTGCTAAAAGAATCAATGCAACCTTTTAAAATATCGTCAACTTGAACTTAAGAAGCAGATGGTAATTTAGCATGAACCATTTGGTTTGAGTAATATATTGGCAGTAAAGGCCCAATCAGCTTGCACTGCATTCCATCTTCCCCAACAGTGTTATTTCCCAGAGCAGCACTTCTCAAAAATTATGTGCTTTTTTTCTCTTCTATATGACAAGATATTGCAGTAATTTACAGGGGCAGAGCAGTTGACGTCATCTACCTGGACTTGTCAAAAATGTTCGACACTGTCCCACATGACATCCTTGTCTCTAAATTGGAGAGGCATCAACTTGATAGGTGGACCACTCGATGCATAAAGAACTGGCTGGATGGCTGCATGCAAAAAGTTGTGGTCAATGGCCCAATGTCCAGCTGGAGACCAGTAACGAGTGGTGTCCCTCAGAGATCGGTGTTGGCACCGGTCTTGTTCAACATCTTTGTTGGTGACATGGACAGTGGGATTGAGTGCGCCCTCAGCAAGTTTGCCAATGACACCAAGCTGTGTGGTTCGGTTGATACACTGAAGGGAAGAAATGCCATCCAGAGGGACTTTGACACGCTTGTGAGGTGGGCTGATGGCAGCCTCATGAAGTTTAACCATGTCAAGTGCAAGGGCCTACACCTGGGTCAGGCACAGCTACAGGCTGGGCAGAGAAGAGATTCAGAGCAGCCCTGTGGAGAAGTATTTGAGGGTGTTGGTCGATGAGAAACTTTAACATAAGCTGTCAGTGTGAGCTCGCAGCCCAGAACTGTATCCTGGGCTGCATCAAAAGGAGCGTGACCAGTGATCAGGAGGTGATCCTGACTCTCTGCTCTTGTGACACTTCACTTGGAGTGTTGTGTACAGTTCTGGTGTCCTCAACATAAAAAGGACATGGAACTGTTGGAACAAGTCCAGAGGAGGGCCACGAGGATGATCAGGGGACTGGAGCACCTCCCATACAAAGATAGGCTGAGGAAGTTGAGGCTGTTCAGCCTGGAGAAGAGAAGGCTGCATGGAGACCCCATAGCAGCCTTCCCGTATCTGAAGGGGGCCTATAAGGATGCTGGGGAGGGACTCTTCATTAGGGACTGTAGTGATAGGACAAGGGGTAACGGGTTAGAACTTAAACAGGGGATGTTTAGATTTCATATAAGGAGGAAGTCCTTTACTGTGAGGGTGATGAGGCACTGGAATAGGTTGCCCGAGGAAGTTATGAATGCTCCGTCCCTGGCCGTGTTCAGGGCCAGGCTGGACAGAGTCTTGGATGACATAGTTTAGTGTGAGGTGTCCCTGCCCACAGCAGGGGGGTTGGAACTAGATGATCTTAAGATCCTTTCCAGCCCTAAATATTCTATGATTCTGTGAATTTGTAGCTTTCCAGGGTATTTGAGTCTTTTTGGAATGGGAAATCTAAAAAACCACCACAACAAATACTCTAGGCAACCAAATTAGGAGTTTGAAAATCAGTGCTTTACAGAAATTCACCTGAACCTGCCAATTGCTGATACCTTATCCTAAAATTGACAGTTTATTTTATTACTGCAGTGCCCAGATAAAATAAGAGGCCAGATCTGTGGATAGAGATAGTACCTTTTTTTAGATCAACTGATAAAGGTGAGATAAACCCCCTCACTTATAAATGTGTAAATCAAATCTCAAGTGCCAAGCCTTGGACTCCATCTAAGTGCTTCCCTGCAGAAGAGTGGATAAGTGGCTCTTTTCCAAATGCCCTTAAGTTGCCAGGACTTAGGAGCCACAGGGTAACAGGCATGTCCTTCAGCCTGCTCTGAAAACTGTAAGAAGGCTTTTTGCATGGGGAATCTCACATAGCCAGTGGTGACCTGAAGACTGATGTGTGGAAAGATGACAGCACAGCATGCTGCTCCCTGGAGGGGCCTGCAGTTGAGGAAGCATGTTTGGGGAATAGCTTCCCTTCAGGAAGGTTTGAGCCCTGTGTGTCACAGGAGATTGCAGCAGTGAGCCACACTCCACCAAGTCTGAAGTAAACTCTGCCAGAATCAAATGTCCTGGAGGTGGATGTGAGGTGCTTCCATACCAGACACTTCAAGCTGTTGATCAGTGCTTTGGGTCACTGTGGGAACTGCCCCCTTCTGAATTTCTTTTTTTAAGATTCTAACAAGAATTGGTGACTAGTGAAGTCAATAGGGAATAACTGGCATATATTCCTAGTACCCACTGCGTCACACCATGGAAGTTAATAAGTGGAGCTGAATTAGTATGGTAGCATTTAGAGACAGCCAAGGAAACAGTTAAGGGTTAATGATATATGTGTGACACTGTGGAGTGCATACATGGGGCCAAAAGCTGAAGGGAGCAGATCACATACGTCACTAGGACCTGGTATAATTGAGTTACCAATTCTTGCAGTTGTAACTAGGTGCAAAGTATGTCACAAGTATTCCATTTAAACATGGTTCCAGTGAGCTAAAAGTATGGCCAAATTCATATGTATTAGGTAAGCAGCAGGGTGGAGTTTTAGGGGATTTCTTTTTTTTGTAAGAATGAACTTCCTTTAGCCATGGCCAAGTAGTGAGTAAAGGACAAAGTATTAAAATAACATACTTTAAAAAAACCCTCATGCCTTCTTATCTGTCTTTCATCTTCTTAGGCTTCAATTCTCTCTTCCTTTCCTGTTCTCTCTGACATGCAAAACCAGAACAAACTGGTTTTGTTTGTTGGCTGTACTGTTACCTGAGATCAACATTATCGGCTTTGCTTCTTTCTTAGTAATCAACATAGGTACCCTGCAACATTAACTGCTCCTTGGAAGAGAAGATGCATCATCTGCCCTGGATGGGTTTTGCTGACCCATATAGTCTATTCAGACTGTTCTCCTTGGATTTACCTGTTTCTTTCTCCCCTCTAAATCAGGCAGAAGGGAAAGGTACTGAACTGTGTGAGAATATGACTGGAAAACAATTACACCCTCTCTATCTCCTTCAGAGTGGAAAAAAGATTTGGAAGCTTTACAAATATTCTTCACATGCCACAAGTTACTGATTCCTACAGTGTATCTTTGCATAGATTAAAAATGTAAACAAATTCACTTTTGTTTCTCATGAAAGGTCATATTCTTACTGCCCAACACTTAGATTGTGATAACCAAACTGTGTCCTTATTTTCACTTTTGGAAAACAAAAAAACACACCAGCTTTAAAACTTTTCTGGATTTAATGTGATGGAGAGAACTGTTTGTCTGAAAGGTGCCTTAATGTTTATGGATCCTCAAGATAAGCAGTTAGTTTTTAATCTTACAGATAGGAACTTGGAGGAAGGTAAAAATAGTTATGAATCACATTTCTTGTGTATACTACATGTATGCATTATATTTTAGGGGAGAATTGTATAATGTTGGTATAGGAAATGGTATCAAATGCATGTGTCTATTAATTATGTCATTTGATTTTTCAACAGGGTCTGTGTTTTAACGGAAGTGCCTTCATTTTGTATCTCATTGCTGCCATTGTAGATGCATCTTCAGTTACCAAGGAACTGGAGAGTCACAATTACAACAGCTGGGCAGCTTCTTCAGTGAGTTCATTTTTTGTTTAAATCAATTCTATATCCAGTAAAGTTGTATCAAAAGGTGCTCACTGGAAGTGTGGGTTGAAATGTGCGTGTCCTGGATTTGGAAAATCTGCAGACTGATACAGGAGCTCACACACAAAACCTATAGGTAGCTGTAATTTAGTTCATGGTTTTTGGCTGTGACTGGAAATTCCACCAAGACATGATAGATCAGAAAAGGCTGTAATGTTTTTATGATCATACTGCTTTTCCCCTCCCTTGCCCCCTTTTGTTACTAGTTCTCTGACAGAGGTTACAGCCTGCACGTCAGAGTAACTGAAACAGACTATATAAGCACCAAGTCACTTAAGTGCACTTGGACAACTTCAAAAGCAGTTTAAACTGACTCAGCTAACTCTGCATGCATGTGGGTAAGATCGATTCAGCTTTTGTGGGCTAAGCCATATATACAGTGCCTTTGGGAAGGTCCCGAACTGGTATTGCTGTTTCTACAGTGATCTTCCTGTTACCGCCTCATCCTTTGATAGTCTTTCTTCTGAGTTGGGTGAGCAGTGCCTGAAAAATCATGTAACTTCCCAGTGTGGATGTAAATCATTAATTAGTCTTACTACTTAGATTTGGAAATCCAAAGCAGTCAGTCAAAGGGAGTGAAGAAAAAAAAACCCACCCTTGTCACTTGCTGAGTAGGGGAGCACATTCTCTAGCCAAGTTAAGGGAGTTGTAAAAGAACTTTTTGCACGTTGTGGCAACAGTGTCAAATTCAATTGTAAACAGTAATTCTGAATTACAGCTACTTTGCTGGCTGTCCATGCTTCTGCAGTTGTCCTCTCTGGACTATTCACAAATCCTGTCTTCTCTCTGAAGCTTATTGTATGTGGCCATGAGCACAGAGACTTGAAGAACACCTGCTGTGTTATTTTCTTGGGCATGTAGTAACTACATCCCTGTCATCTTAGAGGTGTTCAGGGTCTTCTCCCATTGACAGTTTGTAACTATTGGTCTGTTACTCAGCCACTGCTGTTGACAGGAACTTGTTTGCTGCTAGATAAGCTTCCATGCTGATTTAGGTTTTATGCAAAATGCATGGATGCTCAGTGTCTCATGGGATGCTTGGAATCTCTTCTAATACCTCCTAGTAGTGCTTATCTGATGCAATGTCTAAATAAACTATTAAATGCAGATTCCTGATTTCTAAACACATTAAGAGTTTCATGGTTAGACATGTGTGAGAATTTAGCAAATCCTCTATCCCCAACAGTCATTCTGTTAAAGATTTTAGATGGAGCTTTTATTTCATTAAAAAAAAAAAAAAATATTGGAGAAGGTGACTGCTACAAATTTCTATTGCAATAAGATTTCACATCATCATCTACAGGTTTTGGTGCCACAGATTAAATTTACATTAAACAAGACTCACCAAGAGCCTGCTGCTTGAGGTCTTAGATTTGCTGCCTGTATGCATGCTTAGTGGTGCCCTGCTCTCAGAGCTGAAGTGCCCACCCAGACCAATGATGGTATATTAGCAAGAAACACTGGTAGAATCATAAAATATTTTTAGGCTGGAAGAAAGCTCTGGAGGTTGTCTGGTCCAATTCTCCCTCCTTTAAAGCAGGGCTAACTCATATCAGGCTGTCGTAGCCTTGTCCACTTGAGTTTTGAGTATTTCCAAGGATGGCTCTTTCACAGTGCCTCTGAGCCTCTGTTGCCATGTCTGATTACTCTCACTGTGATTTCCTCCCTGCCTAATACCTTCTTGAAATGTCCCTTCTTGTAACTTATGCTTTTCTCTCTCATCCTATTATTTCTCACCTCTAAGAACAGTAGCATTAATTCTATTTGCAGTGTCAGCTTTATTTGGTTCAGTTACCAGCACAAAATATTCTGGGCTTATCATAAGACCATTTTGAACATGGTCTATTTTGAACAACATGTAGTGATTAACAGGAACTTAACCACTGGCACTGAACTGGGCTTTATCAGTACCACTGAAATAGTTCACAGCATATTTTGCACATATGCTGCCACCAATACTGTGTAGTTTTAATCTTTAAACATAAAATAAATCTAGCCTTCTACAGAAGGCTTATTCTGTAACCAATTTCTGACAAAGTAGTAATATCTCAAGTGATTGCTGTCACCAGTGCTTGCTCTGAGGAATACTTCAGTCACCAGTAGAGGACCTCTGGAATTGGTAACCTAATTGGTACTGCTGTTTGAGAACATGTCTGGGCCTGCATTTGAATCCACATTTTGCTGAGGAAACCAACCTGTTTTGACGCAGTGTGCCATACTGAGGTACAGGTGGGCTGTAGGCAATTCCTGGAACATAGCAGCAGTGCAGGAGTATTAGCTTGAGTTAATACTGTCCCATGGACTAACCATCAGTCTTTACCAGCAAGTGATGTTAAAAGCAGCAAATTTAGGATTGGTGGGAGTCCGATCTATAAGATCCATATTGAGGCAGTATAATGTGGAGATATGAGTTGAAATATACCATATTCTGACTGCTTCTAGGCCCATATTTCTGTGTATAATATAATCTTGATTACATAGTGTGGCTGTGATGGCCACACAAGTACAAGAAGGTGGAAAAGTGCCATTTACTGAGCCTGTTTTCTCCTTTTTCCAAATCCATATCTATTTCTTTTTTTTCTTTTTTTTTTCTTGTTCTTTAATAGAAATGACAGTGCTCTCAAATATATATTTTTTCCTAATACGTATTTTTTTTTCCCTTCTCTCTACAGTTCTTTGCCTTTGTGGTTACCTCCTGCTATGCTGGAAATACATATTTTAGCTTTATATCTTGGCAATCACGAACTTTGCAGTAACTATTTTGTTACAATGAAATCTGTAGTATAAAATATCCTGAGGATTACACTCTTGGCAAAAGCTTGGAAGAGGGATGAGGTCTTTTTGAACATTTCTGTTAGAATTGACACTATATTCTTTGAGATTAAATGATTATTTATAGTACAATACCATCTTTACATCTAACACTGTACTACATAGTAAAATTTCTTACTGCTTCTTCTAAAATTAACACCATATTTTTCTAGACATTGTATAGATGTTGTTACTAAACCTTTAATAAATCTTACTGGAAGAATGTGCCAATTTTTTAAATGTAACTTTTTAAATGTTACAGATATACTTTTGAGATGTAATGCTACAGATTGAAACTAAGATGGATACTGTCTTGTTATTATGTATAAAAAGTGACACTGTGCAGGAAAAATACCACCCAAAACTTTTAAAATAAATAATAAATGACCCAACTGTGCATGTTTTGTAACCTGGGAGTAGAAGGCTTTTTTAAATTCTTTTTCATAGTGAAATATATGCTACTGAGAAGTCTGGTGAACCCCTCAGTTTGCAAATTCTAACAGCTTCTCACAGTCATGAGATTGCTTTTGGAACCTATTACTGTAGGTCTGAAGCTTGCTGAAGGAATATTGTGCCTGAAAAACATTAACTTAACAGGTTTCATAAATCCAGCAGGCTCCAAGGCTTAAGCCTAGACAACAGCCCCTTGGTGCTCATTGTTTAACCTACTGAGAATATGACAAAACACCTACAAAAGGTAACACATTTTGTTTCTCAGGGGATGGTGTTTCATTTCTTTTCTCCTCAGATTAGTCCATTAATCTGTCCTAATTAAAATCTGAGCTTCTAAATCCTATAGTATGTAATCCTCACATAAAACTATTGGTGAATCTTTTATTGCTGGATTAAGAAGATTTGGACTCTTTCCAGTCTTCCAAAACTTAGTTGGACAGTTATTTGGTAGCAGAGAAATCTTACTGCTTAAAAGAACTTCTTTATTCTTCCCTGTAACTAAATGGTGTGCACTTACTTATGTGTGTGACCTGTAGCAAAGAAGACTTACCAACAGCCAGCTAATTCTGTACTTGGATCACATTGTTTTGTTCCTGATTACCTGTCAGAGTCACAGGATTTCAGTGTAAGGGAAGCCAAGATATTATTTAAAAACCTATATTTGTCTGCACATTGCATCTGGCCCGCACAACAAAGGTCAGGCTGTCTGCTGCTGCTAAAATTATCCAGCTGTGAGAAAGAAGGGCTACCAATTATGCATATTATCTACACAGATAAAAACGTGCCATTAAAATCCTGTATGCTCTTTTCCATTGCTGGAAAAAAAATCAAAGGCATAAAAATGTTCCAAATGTCAACTGATAAAATGTGACTAGAAATATAGTGGCATTAAAATCTCATCAGGAATAATCATAGAATCATAGAATCATTGGGGTTGGAAAGGACCTTAAGATCATCTAGTTCCAACCCCCCTGACGTGGGCAGGGTCACCCAAGGCCTCATCCAACCTAGTCTTGAACACTGCCAGGGATGGAGCATTCACAACCTCCCTGGGCAACCTATTCCAGTGCCTCACCACCCTAACAGGAAAGAACTTCCTTCTTGTATCCAACCTAAACTTGCCCTGTTTAAGTTTTAACCCATTACCCCTTGTCCTGTCACTACAGTCTCTAATGAAGTCCCTCTCCAGCATCCCTATAGGCCCCCTTCAGATACTGCTTTAGTAGTAATAAAAATTCTTTCAAAATTCTTTTCAAAGTTCTTTGATGTAGCTATTTTAAGTCCAAAGAATGTGACTATGTTTGCACAAATGTTTCATGATTTGTGGTAACTGTGATGGTCTGATGTAAAGTCACAACCCAGATGACATTTGTTGATAAGGTAGTAAAAAGGAGTAGAGCTAAAAGGGAGTGATATGTTTCATCCAGTTTACCAAGAACTGTCATGGAAACTGTGTGTTACATTTATGATTAATGAAGGACATTAATGAAGGGCATTAATGAACCCATTAGTGAAGGACAAACCTGCATTATTACCAGATAAGGAATTATTCTCACAAAATACCTACCTCCTCTCTGAGTCTTCAATGCTCATCCTGAGGGGAAAATGTGCTGGTTTTGTTTTTGCAAATCATAACTTACGTACTTACCTGCCTTGCTCTTTGCTTTTAGAAAGATAATTATCTTGCTTCCTGTGCTCTTTCTCATCTCTCTCACTTCTCATATGTTGCCAAGATACCAACTGGCTGTTTTTCAGTTGTTCAATATCTAGTTAAAATTGGAGGAATCTGTACAAGCTGAAAATTACTTCTAAAGTTTGCTCCTCTTATTTCAGGCCTGAAGAAATGCATAAGCACCAAAAAGGTTATCTGTTTCTTCAGTGCATTAGTCTTAAATACAGACTTGCAAGCTATGACTTATGCATTTGTATATTCTAATATTGATAAAGATAAGCTAGCTGTGGTTTATCTTGTAACAAAACAAGATTTGTGCTTGAAGGCATTGCTTAGTGTTCATAAGATTGAAAGAAACTTTATTAAAAAGAATAACTAGTAAGTGATGAAATCATTAGTGAAATTCTTAATACAGATATTTATAAGAATAAACAAAATGCTAACCAATTTGTAAAGTGAAGGGGTTTGACATTATAAATAACTTGTTTCAGACAAATGGTCTCTGAAAAACCAAAGTCAGATACTTGATGTCAACTTATGGCCATCACATTTCATTTATTAAGGAGTTGTCGGTACCTTTTATCATCATATGTGGTGCACTAAGCATGAAGTAAATAGCAGAAGAACTGTAATAAAACTTCAACTTCAGCCATGGTTTAGACTGACTTTGTGCCAGTAGTTTACAGAAGACTTCTCGGTAGCAAATGACTGCTGCTCTACTTGTATTACTTTAAAGGTTATTTCTGTTTCACTGCACAGAACTCAGATTAGCAAGGCCCCAGTTATATGCATACTTTCAAAAGAAGTTAAGAACTAGAGAAGCTGAATCAGTGTGTAAGAAAAATGTATTTTTTAATAGGAAGTACAGAAGTTACTAGAATCTTCCTCTACAGGACTTGCAAAAAAATCCTGTAAGTGTGCATGCTTCTGAATTTGAACTGTAAGAAGAACAAACCAAACCCCTCTTTCTCAGCAGCTAGCATTTTAGTGTTGTGGAAATGCAAGTGTTGTAGCTTTGATTATCTAATGACATGACCTAAAATTTGGTGGGATGTGTAATATCTTTTATTGGAACTACTAGCAGGGTTCATAGAAGCCCAAAACTATGTTCTGCTTAGTTGATTACATACCATTACCCAAACTGGCAAACCCTGGCTTGCTCATGTAAATTCCTTACGCTAGTCTCTTATTTGTGTTGGAGATCACATGAAATTATCTGTCTTCCCTCATAAGCCAATGTAATTCACTGAAGGAGCTTTTAAATACTAAATATGAGCAGAATGTGCATCCTAACTGCAGACCAGAGCAGCAGAAGCTGGGTTACTACTCTCGTAAGTATAACAGCAGCACATGCCCAGCTCAGAGACCCACTATTACCTCACTTGTAAAAAAGCAAACCAAATTATTTTTAAACTTGAGGAAATGTATAGCTTCCTTCCTGAGTTTTGTTAGTTATCTCTGCATGATTTAACTCAAAAACTGGGGCTGAGCCATTGGAACAATCGTTACAGTTAGCCTATTGCTGCCCATTTAATGCGAATGGTTTGGGGTTTTTTTACGAGATCATGAATCAGACGGTTTGAGACTTTATTTGTTAGTGAGAATAAACGCAGCGTGGGCAGAGCCCGTTTGCAGCTCTACCTCCACAGTGAAGCACCGGAGCAACTCCCCTCCGACAACATCACCGACAAACTTTGACACGCCGACGGCGTCTTCCACCGTTCGAGTAAAGCTACTATGGTGGCTGGTTCGCTGCGGAGCAACCCTCCCTCACCCACACGATGTACATAGAGCCGTCCTTCTTTCTCCCTGTTTGCAAACGTTCCCTCCGGCCTCTGTTTTCATGTCACCCAGCGGCAAACGGGGACGACCCGGAAAGGTGCGGGGTGGGGAGTGCCGGGGCCGCCCCTCGCCCGCCCGAGCGCGGCTCCTGTTCCCAACCGCCAGGCTGCGCCCCGGGCCCCGTTTCTGAGGCTGCGGCGGCATTCCCCCCCCCCCCCCCCCCGCGGTCACCCCCGCGGTCTCCCTTCACCCTCCCGCCCCGTGGCCCCTGCCCCGCGGCCGCGCCAGGCGGGGAGGTGCTGCGCTCCGCCCGGCCCCCGCCAGCCCCGCCGCCCGCCCCTTGCCGGCCCGTCTGTCCGGTCTCCCTGTCCCGGGCCAGGCAGCGGCGAGGGGAGCGCGGGAGGGAGCAATGTCTCACGGGGGGCGAGTGATCCGAACCGGGGTGAGCAGCGCGGGTCCCGCTGCATCGCCGGGCTCCACCGCCGCCGCCTCCTCAGCGGGCTCGGACGCGGAGCTCATGGACGGCGCCTATTTCCGCTCCTGCGCCGGCATACTGAAGGTGGCCCAGATGGTAAGAGACGAGCGAGGCAGGGGATGGCCGTTGGGACCCTCGGCGTTTTCGGGCGTCGCGCTGTTCCTCGCTGGGCGTTCCTTGTGGCGGTGGCTGTGGGGATGCCCGTCGGGAGTAGCTAGGGTCGCCGTTCGTTGCTGCATTGACCGCGGCGGTTTTGCCGCTCGCTGCTCGCGGGAAAGAGGGAAATAAATCCAGGTTCCTCTGCAAAACGAAGCGTTAGGGTCTGTCAGAAGTACGCCCTTCTGTTCAGACAAACCCACGTGAGCCCAGAGCGACGCCAGTTTTTCGAAGCACCGAGTGATACTACCTTGATAATGGTAGCGTGGCGACGGTGAGTATTAACTTTTTGCCAGTAATAATAATGGTAACACCATGATGCGAAGGCACATCGTGCTCCAGTGGAACACCTCATTCCCTAGCATGGGTGAGCTTTTGGAAGGAAGTGAGGCCAAGTGCCAGTGCCAGCACGTGCACTGGTCTGGTAAGGGTGGGCACCATGGCTGAGGTGTTAGGCTGAGGTGGGCACCACTAGTCCAGCTGGCTCCATGCCCTGTCTGTCAGAGACCTCAGATAGAGAGGGGTGTGGGAGACGTATAGCTGAAAAGCAGAAATTCCGAAGAAATAGATAGTAGAGGGCTGCCAGGACCCGAGATGATGCCTTAACTTGACTCAATGCAGGAGATTTTGCTCCATCCAAATGCAAAGAGGATTAAGAGGCAGATATTCTCTTCCTCATTTCTATGGCACATAATTGTCTACAGAGTGATTTGTCAGTTTAATTACAATAATGGCAATGAATAATGGCTAGGAAAGACAATGTGTAACAATACCTCCTCACATAAGTTCTCATTCTGCAAAAACTTGTACTTTGATGACATTTTATGCTGGAGTTGTTCCCCAAAATCCATTTTTGCCTTTATTTGTCTAGTCATTTTTTTAAACTTGTGTAACTTATTAGCATCCAGACTCCTAAATTGACATTGGAAGTTAGGAATCATTCTTCTAGGTTACTGTGGAGTAATATAAGATAAATAAAGTTTTTCTTTAAAAGCCACCCAGTTTCTTCCAGTTTATTAACAGCCATCAGCTGCCATTAGAATTGAGCCTAGAGTATCTTTTTAGGAGACAAATTACGTTCTTTTAAGCATGTGTCTATGTTGCAAATGAACACATAGTCCTAAAAGGGTAGACTTGTGCTTTGCTGATGAGGTATAAGTCTATTTACCTTTTGCTTTCACCACTGTGGAAAGAACAGTTCCTTTCATGGACTAGAAATGCCTAGTCCTCTCTGCTCTCCACTCTGCTGTGGTGTCACTACAGCTATGACCTGTGACGCAGCTAGCAGAGGCCTGCATATTTGTGCTGAAATTTCAGGTTTTGGTGCACATACAGAGTGTGTCTATAAATATTTTTTCTGTACTCTATGTAAAACTATGTAATTTTGTGTAATGCTTCACATACTTTACATACAGTAATATTTTATCAATACTGTTCAATATAAAATTAATCAGAACTTAAGCTAGCAGCTTTCTGTGGTAACTTTAATAGGAGTTAAAATAATGTAAATTAGTTCTCCTTAGGACTCTTTCAGCTTCACCTTCCTACATTTTTCTGCTTTCCAGCTTGCATGTAAATAACATCATTAGGAATTACCTCAGGTATCTAAGGAACTTTTGGCAAATTAACTTCTTTTAATATGGTTTCACAATAATGTCCTTTTCTCAAATAATTTCCTAAGAAAACTAAACGTTTATGCTGCAGTGGGTAGAAGTAATCAGTATAGTTTAGTTCTAGATTAACTTCTGCACCCGGTAAAATACGTAGAGATAAATATTTTCATATCTCTCCTTTATCTCTTCTCAGACAGTATTTCCACTGTATCCATGGGTCCATTTGTATTAGCATTCAGTTCTTCTAGTAAGAAGTGTTTGCAGTATCTTTCTTTGAAAAGAACTCTTTATGCTAAATCTATAAACATTCCTGCATTAGTGTTAATTTGGCTGGTGGCACTGCAGTCTTGCTAAGAAGGAGAACCATTATGCTGGCAGGGGACAGCAGTAAAATCTTTTGGGTTAGAGGGACATCACATTAAACTGCATACTGGGCCTCTGAATGGCCGTGGTTTTGAAAAGGAAGCATTACTGCTTCTGTTTTCTCTTTCTTCCTCAATCCCTTTGACCAAGAAGAAGGATGTGAGAGAGAACAAGAAAGAAACATTTCATCATTTACTGTAATATTAAGGGCTGTTTGCAGTGTTTGCAAGCTAAAAAAAAATAATCACTGTATGTGTATGGGCATGTGCATGAAATAATTCTAATAGATGACAACAATATGTTATGGAAATCACACAAAGGAAATGGAAGATACAGCTGTTGTTCTGTGCAAAAGATCGTAACATAAGGACTGAAATTCAGCAGTCCTGGACAAGATGAAGAGATAGTGCAGTGATCTGGTGATTACTGATTTGTTGCTAATATTCAAATGTTACCAATGCTTTCTCTTTAAATCCTGAGTGCTGTGGTGTCTGGCATAGAATGAAATTAGGAAGTAAAACATGTTTCTTGCCTGTAAGCCTGCACTAATTCCTGTTTTTTTGTTTGGTTAGTTGGTTGTTTGTTTTTTGTTGGTTTTTTTTTTTTTAGAATTTCTTTAACCTTGCAAACATGCACTTTATGCACTGGGTGCCTGGGTTTCTAATGCTTTGGAGTGGTCTGTAAATATTTTGAAGATAAAATGGAGGAGAAAGCATACTTCTGTGACTTGTGTATTTTACATCGTAGTAAGACAGTTTGAAAGCTGTATTACTAGGTGCTCCATTTTCAAACTCTGGTCTAAATTGACGCTTTGGTTTTAACAGGAAGTTGTCAAGTATCTTCAACATCTAACCCACTTCACCTGGTTTAGCTTGATGGTGGTTGATGTAGCTTTTGCCTTGTCTTTCTTTTTTTTTTTTTCCTCCACACCTTATTTTCTCCCTCTCCCCCTCCTGCCCCTACTTATTTTTTTTGTATTTGCAGCTTTGCTAAGGTCTCATATTCACAGGGATACATGCAGGATCCCATTGTGGCCACCTTGGTTCTATAGCAGCAGCGTACTAAGTGTGTGAGTGGGTCTGTGTCAGTATGCACAATTCACTTACACCAGAGAAGTAAATAACTTTAATTTTAGCCAGCTTGGCAAAATCAACATACGTGTTCATCTTCAGTATGCCACGTAATCACACTGATCTCTTTGAAACACTTTTGCTCTGTGTCCATGCTACTGCTGGTTAGTTTTATTGTAAGACTTTCTAGGAACATATGTTACTTACCTTGGCAAGTTCTCAGTAGATGGGTTCCTTGTAGCCTTTTGGGGCATCATGTGCCCTTAGAGACAGCAGTATGAATTTGCATTTGTATTGTCACCAGGGTGGCTCAAGTGGCAGTGTTCATAGGTTGAAGCAAGTCTGTTCAGCAGAATTTCTTGTGGAGCCCTTACATACCTTTTTGCATTTTTACAGCTGAAGTCTGGAGGATGCCATAGACAGTGTACTGGACTAGGTCCTGCTTTCAGTACAGCCCATGTTTGACACTGGAGCCTATAGAGGTATCCCACCATCTTAGAAAGCTGGCTGGTAGGAATAGCTGTGATTGTATCACCTGTCCAGAGGGTCCAATGCAGAGATTTGCAAGAGTGTGACCAATACAGACTGAAAAGATAGAAGAAGTGTTGAGAGCTCATATGTAGAAGGAGAGCCAGCACAGCCCATGCTTGTGTAGGTCTCTTGGGCTTCTCAAACTGTTCTTGGACTTTTTTGACTTTTTTGCCTTTCTTTCGCCACCTTCAGGTTGGGCCAAGCTAACTTGGACCAACCACTGTTCAGACTGAAGGTGATTGTTCCCACAGTGACACTGTTGTCACTGAGCAGACAATAGTTCTGGCACAGTAAGTACAGCCTCAGAATACAGGGTCGTTGAAGCTAAAACCAGTGCTGATTCTTTCAGCTCAAAATGAACCAGGAAAGAGCAGATTCACCAGACAAAAAAGAAGAAAATCAAAATTATCTTCTCAAGGCTGAAGAAAAAAAATACACAAACAATTGCAAGGTAATAAAGGATAAACTCAATAAAAGTTGACTTAACAACATCATTGTAACTTGTTAAAAATGCTAAGGTAATAGTTAAAGCTTTTCTGCTGAGTATCTGTGTAATTTCCTAAGCATGTCTTGACAAAAGCCATTGCATATTTCACAAGTGAATGGTCAAGTAGACAGTCTGTAATTCTGAGTAACTTTGAAGTGTGCTGAAAACTCTCTCCATTATTTGCATACTGACATACAGGTGAATAATAGTATTCAAGAGAATATTAATACATCTAAAACTGAAAACTAGAAAATGCTTGTAGTTAGATTTGCTGGAGCCACAATCAGTTTCTGGATTGGATGAGGTGCTGGATGACAACACACAAATTTGCTGGAGAGCTGTATTCAGAGGAAGGTAAAATATGAAAAGAAAGCAAAATATTTTAGTGGAAGAAAACAATAATTAATAAAAACCATTGGTACAAGAAAAGAAAATACACAAAAGCAGATGGTGCTTGGAATGATTTGAGAACTACTTATATTCTCTAACTTGATCTTGGGCCTGAAACACCTTTCTGTCCATGGAGGTAATTGAAGTAAAATGTCTCATACTTTGCAGCAGCACATCAGTAATGCGTGATTTTGCCTGTGTAGCAATAATGCTGCTCAGTCAGAAGAGAGGGATTCTGGTGATATGGTGATATGCTGAAACTGTAAGCCTGTCTCTGGGTCCTGTGCAGACTCCACTCTCAACTTTCCCCTACTATCATTCTGTCTATAATTCTTCCTAAGGAAAATAATGGCCAAAGTAGCAAGTGTGGTGAAAGTTGCTGGATGCTAACCTACAAATCTTAGATTCAAAAAGTTCTGTGTTCTGCTTGACTTTTCATCTGGCTGATAGCAGAAAACATGAAAAATAATGTCATAAGAACTATCAGTGGTGTCATGACATATTATACAGAAAGTCTTACCTTGAGGCATGCAGGAGGCATTTTATATTTGCAAAGAAAACAATAATTGATGAAAACCACGCCAAGAATGTGCAGGTGTCTTCAGTCTGCAAGTGTGTGATAGACTACTGGCACAGCAATAAGAAATGGGACATGTTTTTTTAGCACTGAAGTTATTTTCAAGCCAAAGTCAGAGCTGTATGTTGTAGCTGCCAATTATTTTTGTTATTCTACTAGAAGCTGCAGTAAAAGGACCTTGCTCGACATGCTGAGCAAAGAGAAAAAATTATCTAAGTCTTAGGTGTCTTGAGAGTAACCAGGAGCACTTGAGTGAGGAATGTCCAAGAATGGTAACTAAAACCAACAAGTCTGGGAAGTCCTGTTACTCCCATGCCGAGATCACACAAACAGGCTGGCTTGGCCAGTTGTGGTTTTTCCATGCTCTGGGTGGCCATTTTACAGTTTCTGCCTAGGTAATTGCTTAAGAGCTGGGAGCATACAGTGTGTTCTTTGTGTGTTAACCGGGGAGCACTTGATGGTAAGTTGACACAGTTTTATTTGATGAGACAAAACTCCACAAGCAAAACTTGATCAGTTTAATGAATTTTCCCTTTCTGTCTTGCCTCCATGCAGTCATTCTGAGCTGCACTGATGCAGTTGTTCACAAAGTTACACAGTAAACCAAACCAGGGAACTGATACAGTTTTACTTCAGCTCTCCTTCAGCTTTCTTTTTCCGTAAGAGTTTTTAAAGAACAGTGCAGCCATAGAGACTACTGTCAGCAAGACCAAGTGTCTGGCACATAAGGGCAGGAACTACATAAGACTGAAGTGGTTCCATGTGCTTCAAACCACAAACTGAGAATGTAGTCCTTTTTCTCTTGGGCAAGGAAAGGTTTTGTACCATCTGTTTTAATTTCTATCTCTTTCAGCAAAAAAAGAAACTAGTAATTTTCCTGACATTGAAACTGCTCTAGAATGCTAAAAAAAAAAAAAAAATCAGCTCCAGTACATTTTGTGAAAAGACAATTATATTCATTGTTAAACACCGAAGAATCTGTTCTGAATGTGTCAGTGAAGGCTTTATTTGTCTGCTAAAGGAGGCTTCCTAAAAGCACGGAGTTGGAGCTACCTTTCCTTGCTCATTTGACCTATCCATTAGACTTTGCTGCAATACTTTCATTCATTAGCAACCTGAGTGCATGTAGTGCTCTTTGTTCAGAGGCAGTTGTATGGAGGAGGTTACTAACCAGGGGTAGCAAATACATATTCTGAAAGAAAGAAAGAAAAAAAAAAAAAAAAAAAGAAGCCTAGAAATTTACCACATCACCTGAGATGTGTTTGGCATGCTTGAAAGAGCAGAGTGAAGTACTGGCAATGGTTTCCTGACACATTTGTTTTACAGGAAGTTAAATTTGCAAATGCCATTTAAAAATCTTAATCAAGTGTGCATGGTGTCCATGGACAATAAGATGTGGTGAAAAGCATGATTCTTACTGCTGTTTGACTTTCCTTTAAGATGGACAAGTGCAGGGTATTCCCTGTCTTCACTCTCTTTAGAGATGGTATCCCTTTGAAACTCTCCTGCCACAGAGAAACAGAAACCAGGGGATTCGTTCATGCCAAATGTGGTCTCCATCTGCTCAAGGCCTGTAAGTGTTAAAGAGCATCTTGCCAAGCAACCTTCACTGGGTTCCAGGAGTGTAGGTGCTGGAATAATTTGCTGTGTCTCATCATGACCCTGTAAAACCATGGCCATACCTCAGTAAGGGAAGTATACCTGACCATGAGGCTCTACTTAACAAAGTAATGCTCTGCATTACTGGGGTATTGTCCCCCAAAACCAGTGTTTGCTTACTGTGAGTGTTTCCGCCATTCCCTTCCCTGGGGAATCCATGTGAAGTATTCACTCAGTACTGCGGCTGGGTTCTCTCCTTTGTGCCATTGTGATGTCATATGCGCTGTGGCCTTGTCCTCCTATTTTGTGGTGAAATGTAAAGTATACTGCAGCCAGAAATTTCTACATGCTGTACACAGAAATCAAACTCTAAACCGACTGTGATTTCCTTTCTCCTACCTGTGAGCGTCCTCTCTTTTGCATAACTTGGATTCTTAAGGGATCATCATGACTGAAACAAATCCCAGCACTGTGATGCTCTAATGTGACAAATGTGTGAGTAAAGATGTGTCTGACTGGTCAAAATTAGGTGACTGCAGCTTTCAATGCCAAAGCAAATATAGCTGCTCTTCTTGCAACAATAGCAGCAGCTGCAGCACTTACGGCTTCTCCTGATAACAGCTTCACCTAAGGAAAATGAAAGTGTAATGATGACAAGATTGAGAAGCTTCTTCAAGGGGGAATTGTCTTAGAATGGTTGTGGTGGGTTGTTTTGTTTTTTTTTTTTATTTAAAAAGAAAGCCATTAGTGAGTTCAAGAAAGAAGTACTGACTGCTGGGAGAGAATTGTGCCCTTAGTCTGAGACAACCACCAGCAGAACTACAGAACAACTTAGCATGCTTCCCTGTAAGTCTGTAATTACGCTCTGGAAAGACCACTTCAAGAGCTCCCTTTTCCGTTTGGGAAAAACACAGTCCCCAGTTGCTGCTTGTCACCTGCTGGCTAATTGAGCCTTTTGTAGATAGCTTGAGTCAAGCTTCCTAGTACACACAGGAGTGCTGTTCCAGTATGTTTAAGAGCCCTGCCAGTCTTCAGGCAGACACTGAAAGCTGTCAGCTGCAACAGTGCCACTGGGGAATCTTATCTGTTCTCATTTTCCCCCCTTATTCATCACCCTTCACTTCTCTGGCACCTCACCAAGTATCAAGTGTTTGCATCATTCTTTTGTGTGCTAAGGCCCAGTCTGATCCAGCAGCCAGGTTGTGATGATGCCTGTTGTTCTGGAAATTGTCATGATGTTAGCATTTTCAGGAACTCACACCTGTTTTTACCATTATGATGTGCCAGTGCAGCTACCAACATGGTCTTCAGTGATATAAATAGGTCCTCCTTTGATTCAAGGAGATCTTGCTCAAGGCTCCCTTGCCTTTGCTGGAGACGACAGATACGAACTTTTCAACTGCTGTCTGCGACTGCCAGATGTTAGTGTGGTGTTCTTTGGGGCATGGGGAGCTATGGCAGGTGTTAACTGAAGATTTAAATCAGTCAAGCAATAAATGCCTCAGACAGTGAGAACAGGTTGTGTTGTGAGCGGCATCTGTAAGGGCAAGTGATGAACAGATTGCCTGCTGAGGGTTAGCAGCTGTAGGCACTGGGAGGTTTATGAAGTATTCCTTATTGGTAACATTTTTCAGGCAGATGAGATTGCATATGCTTTTAATTTCTTGTGCATCTAGACTGATAGTTTACTGGAATGATCATTGCCATGAGGTGTTGGTTTGTGTTACGTGTTCATATTTGAGTTTTAAGTACCTATATGCTGTTAGATATGTAGATATGTATATGTTAGACATGTATTGGATGTCCATGTCAAGGGGCAAACTTTGCAGCTTGCCTTGCAAAGTTGGTGGGTATTTGTTACTAGTAAGCACTGTTTACCCTGGGCTCAAGCAGTCAGCCAGTCTGAGCCAAGCTTGGCTGGGCAGCCAATGTGGGCTCCTTCTCTGTAGGTGGCATTGCCATGCGTGGTTGGTAAATCTATATTTAGACGACCATGAACTTTATCTACAAGAGCTCTATAGTTTGCAATTAGGGATTAAGCTCTTTCCATATTGTATATTACTGATAATACAGGGCTTTTCTGACTGTTTGAAGGGCAAACAATACTGACAACCCAAACAATGTATCTGAGAACTGTTCAGAGTAGTGGTTTTAGAGGTGCCTTGCTCCTACAAGCTCTTCTTCCCAGCTAACTTAAAGGAAGTACGGTTGGTGAGGTGGCCATCTACCTGTCCCAAGGAGGGCTCCCTCTCCAGACCCAGGGCTGGTGAGCTCTGTTGCTGCTTTTGCAGTAGCAACCTTGAAGAACAAAGTTCTCAAGCAACGTTTACATACCTTAGGTGTCTTTGTGCTTCCATGAGCATGTATATTCCTGTACATCATTATTGGATTCCTTTCTGCCATCAAAAGCCACTATTTTGCCATTCCTTAAGGCAGCTAAGACCTCTTGATTTTTAGGTTCTCTCAAACCCACTTTTGTTGGCCAATGGGTCTCCTCCTCTTGGTCTTTTTCTTGCCTCAGAAGCACGTTGTGTGCTTGAGGCAGTCTTGCTCTGTTTACACAAACCTACTCACACTATTCTGTCATTCTGCATGACTTTTGGGTTTACCAGACCAAAAGAACTGTTAATATGGCTCTCCAAGAGGATCTAGATGTTGGAAGATCTGCCTTGCAAAGACGAGAAGTTAACGATTACAGTTTATCGTACAATTTCTGAACATGCTTGCAAAGTACAGGGGTCTCCTGGGTTTGTCTAGAGGAGCACCTCCAGTCACTGCAGGTGTCTAGAAGGACATAGGCCTCTGTTTGAGAGTTACAGAATCACAAGGGTTGGAAGGGACCCCTGGAGGTCATCTGGTCCAGCCCCCTGCCAAGGCAGGGCCACCCAGACCAGATTACACAGGGATGTGTTCAGGTGGGTGTTGAATGTCTCCAGAGAGGGAGACTCCACAACCTCCCTGGGCAGCCTGTTCCAGGGCTCTGCCACCCTCAGTATAAAGAAGTTCCTCCTCATGTTGAGGTGAAACTTCCTATGTGTTAGTTTATGGCCATTGCTTCTTGCCCTGTCACTGGGCACCAGCCTGGCACCATTCTTCTGGCACCCACCCTTGAGATACTTATGTGCATTAATGAGATCCCGTCTCAGTCTGTTTTTCTCAAGATTAAACAAGCCCACCTCCTGCAATCTCTCTTTATAAGGGAAATGCTCCGGACCCCTCATCATCTTTGTTGCCCTTCACTGGATCCTCTCCAGTAGCTCCTTGTCTTCCTTGTACTGAGGAGCCCAGAACTGGACACAGCACTCCAGATGTGGCCTCACCAGGGTCAAGTAGAGGGAGAGGATCACCTCCCTTGACCTGCCGGCCACATGCCTCCAAACCAGAAAGCAGCTGTGTTTGCCAGAGTTAAAACCCTGCTAGGGCATTTGCTGCATTTAGAATTCTGTTCCTATCCTTTGCAGACATGCAATAGTCAGCTATGCCATTAATATTGTTTTGCAATGATTTTCATGTGTTTTGGGAATTGTTTGTGACATTGCTATGGCACTTGTGCAATATTACTCAATTATCATTTAGGTTGCTGCAGTATTTTGAGTGTTGCATCTTTTATGTAGATAGGAAAAACTGATATTGCTTTTACAGTTGAAATGTTTTAAATTTAAGTTGATTTAAGTGTTTTTTTTTATGAATTCATTAACTGATGAGAATATAATGTACTCTTTGCCATGTGACTATAAAATCTTTGCTTTCAGTTAATGACACAGAGGATTGTATGGTGCCTTTCAGTGCACCTTTCAGGCAGCTGTGAGATTGAGGTAGCGCGGTAGTTAAGATGGCAGTGGTGGGACTGAAATATCACATATACACTGTGTAGGTAGGCAGAACTGAATTGTATCTAATCAGTGCAAAGAATTGCCTTTTTAACGACCATGCTAACACCCTGTAACAAGGGCTCTTCAATAATGTCATTCATCTGCTAGCTCTGTGATTACCCCACATATGTTTCTACCTCTGACTGAGGACTGTGCCTGAGCAGGCAGATAATTTCTTATTAATAAAGAATACCACTTGCTTGTATTTAGAATTGTCCTCTTATCTGAGTCATAGAGGGTCTGAATAAGATTATTTTGCCTTTTGTCACCCTCCCACCATTTTTATCTTCAATCAATGCCCTGTGGACAGTGATGCACAAGAGAAGTCACCTATCAGAGGCCAGGCAGCCTCCGTATTTTAGCTGAGCAGCCAGACAAGAAGGAAATTTGCTGAGACGCAGGGGCTGAGAGATTATTGTGCAACCAAAATCTGACTGCTTCACAGAGCCATGCACTTGGAGGCAGCTGATTCAACCTGTCATTAGTGAAGTCTTAAATGGGCTGGGGTTTTTATCTTCTTTTTCTAAAAGGGGATTGGCTGTTGTAGCTGACTTTTCCAATGCCACCCTGGAAGAAGGAAATCTCAATTACAGCAGCAGTCAATGCTGTTGCTTTAATTAGGCAAACCAGTCTTGCATGAACTACAATTGTAACCTTGGTCTGTGCTTCACTCATCTTTCTGTTTTGGGAAGCTGTTAAACAAAAAAGTTCTATTCTGTCCAGAAATATGTTCTTAATAATGTATGGGTGTTGCTTCACTGTGTTGAGGTGTAATATTCAGACATGTACAGCTGCAGTCAGTGACATTTCTCCAGGGCGTGGTTCTCCTGATAGGCTTGGTTAGGAAAAGCAAGTGGAAAATTCTACTTACTATCTTGGCTGGTGTCTCAAGCTGGAAACTTTGACTTTTATTTCATTCAAATGCAAAAAGCATTTAGCTGTTATTATACTGTGGGGGGTGGGGGTTTAAAGGCTGTGGTAAAACTGCATGAGAGTCAGTGCTTTGCTCCAAATCTGCAGACACAGTTTCTGTACTATTGCTTGCACTAGAGCTTGTGTAGGTTTTAAGAATAGAAATCAACTATTTTTTCATCGTTTTTGTGGCCCTCTCCTTTCAGATTAAGGAAGAGGGATGTTAAGCAGTACAAAGGTTCATCAGTGCTTCAGCAAGTGCAATGGAGAAGCTCCCTTATTAATACTGTTTTACAGCATCTAGGGAAACAAAAAAGCTGTTTCTAGGGGGTTAAAGAGAAGAATGGAAAGGAAACGCACTCTCAGGTATTACCTACTACCAAGTGGAGACTGGTAAACCAGAGCTTCTGCCTGCAGTCTCTGTACAGGTCTAGTGATGTGCTGAACCATGTTCCCTGGCCTTTTTCCTTTGAATGGTGCTAATTTTTAGTTAGCTAATTGCAGCACGTGTCTGGATGCAAGGCAATGGAAAAGAGAGCTAGGAAACATTCAATGAGTTAATGGTGGAATTATGGTGCATTCACATGTATAGAGGGAAATCTGGATGTAAGAGAATGAGAGATATAAAGCAGCAGAATTTGGACTGTAATGTAGGGAAAGGAGAGGAAAGGGGAATAAAGAGCAGAAAGGAGATACTGGAGACAAAAAGTCACAATACAGCTTTTCGGAGTGTAGCAGAGGTGAGTGCAGTCAAGAAAGGAAAAATACTCTGAGAAAAGCAAGAATGTGGTTTTACACTGCATGATAAAACGATTCAGTAAAAGATAATGCAGCCCTGGGTAGATTATACATGCTGATGTGTGTGTCACAGTATTATGGTGAATCTTTGAGGTAAGAGTTGTAGTGTTTCTCTAGAACTGGGCACCTCGAAGCTATTTTGCTTCTTATCGACTTTATCTTCCCTCCCTGCTATTTAGCTGGCATTTCACATCTTTTTTCTATACAGAAAAAGAAAATGGTTATCCATAGTTAATAGTTAACACAATCAGACAGCAGTTTAAGCCTGTCAGTTCAGTATATGATCGTGGGATTTGCAAACACCGTGTTCAGTTCCTTTGTGCAATGAAGATTTGTAATGTTCTTTGTACTACCGTAGCAGCTGGAAGTCCCAGGCAAAGAATGAGCTACCCACAGTGGGTTAACCCCAGTCAGCAGCCAAACACACCGAGCCTCCCACTCCCTCCCTTCTCCTGAAGGATGGGGAGAAAATAGAAGGAAGGCAAAAAAGACCCATGGATTGAGATAATGACAATTTTGTGAGGAAAACAAAAGCTGCACATACCAGGAAGGCAAAAAGAGGAATTCATTCACTTCTCCCCAGTGGCAGGCAAGTGTTGCCACTTCATGGAAAGCAGGACCTCAGTGTGTGTAATGATCACTTGGGAAGACAAATGTTGTAGCTTTGAACATTTCCCCTTTTCTTGAGCTTTTATCATCATATAGTCTGGAATATCCCTTTGGTCAGTTGGAGACTGCTGTCCTGGCTGTGTCTCTTCCCAGCTTCTCACCCTCTTGCAAGCCTACTTGCTTTGAGATGAGGGAGGGAGGAGAAAGAAAGCCCTGATGCTGTGCAAGCGCCGCTCAGCAGCAGCCAAAAGATTGACATGTTATCAACAGTGTTTTAACCACAAATGCAAAGCACAGTGACATGTAAGCAGCTGTGAAGGCAGTTAAGTCTATCCCAGCTACACCCAGTACATCGCCACTGTACGGAGTGTTGTACAGGCACAGTGGGAAAAGGTCACCCTTACTTCGCAGTCATTAATAGAGATGTGAAAGAAAGCTGGATATGGGTGAGTGATGATGTGTGGTACAGAACAGTCAAGAATGGTCAAGAGCATGAATTGTAAAGTATCCTTAACATCAAAGATTATTGCAATATCTTGTGCGTTGTGGGGGTTTTATGACACATGATAACAAAGCCTTTTGTAAATAAATAAGTGACAGTTATTAGGAAATAAAAAGCAATTCCCATTTTCACGGTGAGCCAGGGCTCTCGTTGTTTGTTTTGTGTGGTGTAATGGCAACAAATCAATGAAAAAGCAGCCCTCAAAGACTAACCTTTTCCTACTGTGTCAGTTCACACTATGAAGGAAAACAGTCACCTTGACCTAGATGCGTGTTAGCGGTGCTCAAAATCTTTGCCGTATTTACATATCTGAAGTGTTTTGAAGGTGAAAAAATTTTGTGCAATGCATGTGAAGTCTTTATTAGTTGTCATTTGGCAAATGGGAGAGCTGAAGCAGCAAAATCCATGATTCACTGGAGTTCAAACAGTAAGATGGTTACAAAACTGGGGTCAGAATTTAAGAGCCGGTGACATTCAATTACTCCCTTGTTGTATCGTTGTTTGTCTGTGGAAATGTGTCTGTAATGCTCAGAGCATTAGGCTTTCCTTTAGAGTAGGTTCTTGTCAATATTGGAGATCATGCTGGATTTATGTTTGTGCAGGTAGCTGTGTCTGAGAAACATTTAGCTCTCTCCAAATGCTGCAAAAGAATTAAGTATTGGCAATAAAGCCAGAGTGTTATTTATTGAATCCATTAGAGCAGGACTGTAGAAAAAAAAGATAATACAAAGCACTTGCACAAATTGATTCCTGAGTTATAAAATTGTTCTGCTGTCTGACAAACTACAGCTTTCTACCGCAATGTCAAAAAATGCTCAGTGGTGCCAGCTGGCCTGTGGGCACACAGAGAGCAAAGCAAGTCCTTTCTTGTGTTATGGGTCCTTCATTACCCTCAGGGCACTAGTGTGGACAGTTGTATCTGTAATCTCTTGACTGGTGGGCATGCACATCTGCTTGCCCCTTCCTTGGAGCTGCTTTGAACTTGCTGGCTTGGCCAAGGCTCTTCTGTATTTACTGACACACGGTGGATGGTCTTGCACCCTCAGCAGTTTGTAGATGATAAAAAAGAGTAAACTATGTTTTGTTTTTGATAGAGCTGTGCTCACTACAGAACAGAATGGAGTTTAGGCTTGAGAACTTATGTCAGTGCTATTCAAGAGCCAACATTTTCCACAGGCATGTTGCAAAGGATTTGGTTGCCTTGCCTCAAACTCAAAATAGGGAAGAGAATGCAGGCTCTTACCATCTTCCCTTTATGATGCCTGTTCCATCTGGTAAGGTCTTGAGTACCTCCTGGCAATTGCTGGCTGCCTTTAGCTCACATTGTCTTCACTGTGCCATAGTTTCAGTATTCCTAAACACAATTCATGCCTCTCTTCAAATATCTGGTCCAATGGGAAGTCAAGAAGTGGATTAGTTTAAACCAACTGATTTCTGTGAAACAGAGTAAATACTTCATTTAAATCAAAAATCCCTCCCTGGAGATGATTGATGCTTGTTTTGCTTTTCAGAAATGAGAAAACACGTAGATAGTAGTGTCCTGCAATGTGGCCCTCACCCTTTTTGTAATGCAGGTCTGAAGCCTGGATATATTTGTGGAGCACATTCAAATATTCTAATGAGACTGACCATCCCTTGACCTGTACTTCTGGTCTGACTGGCTTGCTGGCTGTGGGATGCATGTCTGCTGCTCTCACAGTCTGTGAAATACTGTATTGAAATGGAAGTGGCAGTGCCCTGATTTTTCTGTGCATCTAGTTTTTATTTTCAAGATGTATTAACTTGCTCCCCTGAGCATGGATACATAAAGAACACTCATAATATTTGATGATTTTAGTGATTTGCCTTTCATTTCTCTTCTCTTTCTCTCTGTGTGTGCTACAAATTGACTTCTAAGATATACGTTGAACTGTATCCTGGACAGTTACATATTAATCATTTAATCTTTCAAGTTCTCTGGGAGCATTCTGGGAATTCTAGGGGGAAAAATCCAACAGTCATCACCCAGTATATCATGATAAACCAATATCTGGTGAAGGAACTTTGGTATTGTCACTTTTAAAGGAAAACAATATTATGTGGCTCTATTTCCTACATTTGTTAGCATTCTTTTTCAACAGATGAGTTTTAAACTCAGACTGTACCTGCTAGCCATGCAGGCAATATAGTGTGACAAACATGATATAGCTTAAATAAAGTTGTTGATATGGTCCTGTGAAATAGCATTATGTGCCTCTGATCAGAGAGCCCTCTTTAGAAACTGAACATCAATCTCATGTTGTGAAATTTATGCCAAGAAAGGAAATCTGTGAAAGACATACCATCTCTTGCCGTGCACTGATTTCTCCCTACTTGTGTGTTGAAGCACATATAAGGTCAAGGAAGGGATGTTCTTTACTAATTGGTTTTGGAATTAATTGTAAAGTACCTCTGAAACGGAAAGCACATTTGTTCAGATTCATCTTTCTACCCTGTTCTTAGTAGCTGAGCAGATTCTCACTGACTACTTTGGTACCTTGTATCTTCTTATTTCTTGCGAAATTTTTACGTGTGTATAGAGCTTTCGGTTGCCCTTGAGGTTGCATATGTTTGGCCTGTCTTCGTAAAACTGGGAAAGTGAAACTTAGTTAACATTACAACAGGGAAAATCTAGGCTATGTTGTTTTGGGTGTTGGGTTTGGGTTTTTTTCCCTTTTAATCTTAAGGAAATTATTCCAATAATGGATGTAACTGGTTAGGAGTTTGAAATGAGTGTGCAGGACAGGATGGTACAGTCTTGAAGTACCGGCTTCCTCAGACAGTTTTTTAATGTCTTAGTGAAACAGTTAAAATGTGAATCATTACTGCTTCTGGCTGGCTTTGGATGAACTAAAAATTACAGTGGCTGAAAGCACTGACAGAGTCTGTAGTAAGAAAATATTTGGGTATATGCTGGGTCAATTTATTTTTTCACCCCAGCTAGCCAGGCTGGCAAAGCAGCAAGATCAGTAAAACAAGTAGCTTTAGATTAAAAAGTGAAATAAAATAGCTTCTGTGCTTTGCAAGCCTGAAACAGAAAGAAGATAGATACACAATAATGCTGTATGTTTTTTTTGTGACAGTGCTAAAGTATCAAAACTTTATAGCTATTGTATGGGGGGGGGGGGGAGGGGATGAATTAATCAGTTCCTCCAAATGTTTATGTTATTTGCCCTCATATTACTTTATAGTCTGCTTATTCTCCTTCTCAGTAGGTGGTAGAAAAGGAAGGGTAAAACTGTTAATTTAGTTGCATTCAGGTCCTCTGAATTTGCATGTGAATAATGTCACCAACTGGCAGTAAAGGTGCCTGTGGCCAGGGGCACTTTCATTTTCACAGCTTTCAGTGATTTCCTTCTGAAAGTCCGTGAGGTTTAGATGCTTCAGCCATTGGTACAACTGCAGGCATTCAATGCTGCTTCTCCGAGACTTCTTCAGGTTGTATTCTTCAGACTGAAATTGCTGCTTTCCTTCTAGCAGTTGGCGCTTTCCCCACTCTTCCTGGTTGTTATAGCTCATTTTAACAGCAATTTTTAAAACATTATTACCATGCTCCTTACTTTGTCCTCCATTTTGTTGAGACCTTCCAATTTACATTAGATATTTGTCCTCTCTAAGTGGCATTTTATTGCATTTAAAATCATCTTCATGGCCCTCTGAGGCACCATTGTAAAAATCTTTAATGTGCCTTTTGTCTTTCAGATCTCACTGGTGGTTGGATTTATCAGTGTGAATAATTCTCCATGGACAGATTACAGCGTGTACAGCTACTTTCAGATTGTGACCATGTGTGACTTGGTTATGATTTTGTTCTTCTACGTTATCCATATCTTCAGAATCTACAGGAAGCTCACTTGCGTTAGCTGGCCACTTGCAGTAAGCCACTTAAGATAGTCTGGGTTCCTTGCCTCTCTGGGTTGATGGCTTGATTACTTAGTCCATTTTCTTGTGCTGTAACACGTCATTCTTTTTCATCTTTGATGCAAAACCTTTTGTTGCTTTTGTTATTAATATTCAGTTGAGCACATGCTGCAATTGTTATTTTTTTAAGCTGATTTGGATGTGATCCTGCCCTCCTTTACACAGATATCAATACAGACTTACTCCAGGAAAGGCAATAGTGTTATTCTGAGACAATTGAAAAGAAGCTACTGATTATAAACCTTCAGCAGATGGGTCCCAGATTATTTATAGTAGCTAAGAGATTGGTAGAGTCAACTAAATCATAGCATTAGAATTCCCAAAATAAAGTCTGTGAGTGCTATGTAAGTCAAGTGTGTCTCTTTTTGATATGGTTTTAGGTAACCTAAGCAATAGCAAGAAATAAGAACCTCAGCCTGATTTCCATAGCCTGGGTATTCCTGGGCTATCCTGCAGGATATTCCTACCTTGTTCCCACATTTCCCCTGCACATCTATCTCTCATATCTTAGCAGAGAACTAACAAGCAGCGCAGAAAATGTGAGACCTGAACTTCCTCAGTAGCTCGGGTCAGATCAGCTAACAGAAAAGATTCCTGTGTCCTAGTGTGGGATAACAGATTTTAATAACCCCGTAGAATACGTCTCCCTTATGTGCATAATAACATGTCAGCTCCACAGAGGAAGGACCAAAGGGATGGGGAAAGCCAACTAGAGAGATATAGAGGGGTTTTGAAATCCAGGAAGTGGTTGCATGGCCTTTATGGAAGCTGTGTAAGCTGCTTACAAATCTAAGAGAACTGTTTGTCCGTCCATCTACTGCTATCCAGAGGGAAATATTAATTTTCTTTTTCTTTTTAGCCAACGAATATGGTTATACTTGCACCCCTTCTTATTTTCTTAAATGTGTACCACCACTATCTGTCTCTAGAAAGTACTTCTTTATTTAGAGATAATACAGATGCAGGATTGAAATCAGCAATGAATGACAGCTTTGGAAAGCAGCATTTAATGTGTGCATTGCTGTTACAGGGCTATGCAAAGGCTGCTTTTGTTTCTTGTTGTGTGTTTAATCATTCCTAAATGTTCCAGAGTCACTAGTGAGTTTGAGGCTTTGCAGTTTTGGGCTACTCAGCTTCAGATAGCTTTATGGAATGTGATGCTTGAGCACTGCTTTTCTTTTACAACCAAACTCCCTTTCAGTCACATATATAAGTATCTTTAGAACAGGATAGGAAGACCTGCAAGAGCCTCTGGGAAATTACAGCTAGTGTTTGGCCGAGTTTCCTGATGGGGTCTCCACATTGCAGTCAGGAGTGTTATCTGCAGTAGTTAAAGTTGCAGTTGTTCAAAAGGTTGTTCATCACTGACAGCTTTTAAAACTGGGAAGTATTTCTCCAGAGGGGCACTCTCCCGATCATGCCAGAGGCTGGCTCTCCACCTAATTTTGCCTTTGAGGGTTCTTTTGCACCTTTGCCCATCCCTTGGATTCCTTTAAAATAATGGCCTGTGTACACTGTACACTCTGTTATTTGGTGTCTCTAAGGAGGCAATGACATGCTTAAATTGCCTGTTACCTGGTGGAGAAGCCTCCTTACAACAATAATTTATTCTAGCAAAAGCAAGAGTTGAGCTCTTACTTACCTGAAACAAAGTCACAAATGAGGAAAGTAAGTTGCAGTCTCAGAGCCTAATTTATGGCAAAGATCCTCCTCAGTTATTTATAAACACCTGAGCAGAGGGAAATCATGTTATGGTATGACACACTGGGATTTCCTTGGATAGTTTCCTTTCGAAACTGTTTTCTCTCTCATTTGTTTAGGGACAGAATCTCTCCTCTCCCTTATACATGGCATTTGCTTGGCTCATGCTGGTGGGGCAATGCAGATAAAGGAAGCACTCCTGCTCACCCCAGCATGCAAAAGAAGCAACCCATGTTCAATTTGCAAACACCCATATTGGTTGCCATAGCCTTTGAGGATTCATAATCTAAATACATAGATAACTCTTGCTTATAACAAGGTGAAATTGACTCCTGGACTGATACTTGTCACACTAGAGAGGAGCTTACCCGTGGTGCCTCAGTGGTCTCTCAGGAAAGCCCATGGCATCATGTTTTACTGCAGCTACCCTTGCAGACTTAGGAGCCTGGGAGTTGGTTATGAGTGTCTGTGTCTGTGTTGTGCTTCTCATGACTTCCCTTCTGCTTCCAGTCTTGGTTGATGTAAGCTGCTAGTAAATCCAGCAGTAGATCCACTGCTTACTTTCTAAGGTTATCAGAAGTAGGAGCATTTGGTTTTCCACTTTAGCTATTTATTGCCGTTTCATATAGGCTAGAGAAATATGCCGTTAAGGCTTCTGCCTTCCTCCAGAGCTGACTCAAGGTGTGTACTTGATGCTTCACCCTCAGTAATGTACCATGTTGAATTGAAAGGATTGCATCCATACCAGTAAGTAGATCTTATTCCAGTGACATTAGTAGACCTGAAGATTGATCTTTTTTTGAACAGAAATTCAGTATGGTACAAAATCCACTCACAAGGTATGTGTCTCTCCCCACTCCCTCTCTCACTCCTTTTCCCTCTTTTTCTTCTTTTGACTGATGTTTTGTCCTCTGGGTTTGAGTAACCTCTGCCAACTTGTTTTCATTCTGAGGCATATCAAAATGCTTTCGTAATCAGCTTCCCTTCTGATGCAGGCTGTGCTTGTCTTTACAGGAGTTTCTTCATTATCTAATCGGTACAATTCTGCTTCTCATTGCATCGATTGTAGCAGCATCCAAGAGTTACAATTTGACTGGACTTGTGGCTGGAGCGGTAAGACTGACACTTTTTTGGTTGCCATATATATTATGTAGGACATCGGAAATCTATTACTTGTAATATAACTTTCTTACAAACTTGCTTTGCTTGTGTCTTGGTTGGGTGAACTACCTGCTAGTTCATTTCAGTGAATGCTCTGTAGCTCAATGCCAACAAAAACATTTTGTTGTGAGACTCCAGACTCACCACTAAAGTGGGTATTTTTCCTGTCAGAGAGTTGAAACCAAAAGCCCTCTACTTTAACTCATAGGAACTAATGTGTTTAGGGAAAGAATTGAAACAATTCAGTTTTGACAAATGGCTGTTGCAGCAGCTAGAAGTAACTGAAAAGATTTCACCCCAGTCTTCAGCTTCTGACACCTCCTGCTCTCGAACAGAGCCTTGTTCAAGATCATTTCTCCTGAGCTAAAAGCCACTGAGGTTCTGGGCTGACTTACTGAAAGATACTCTCTGCCTCTGTTTGCTTTAGAGACAGAGGAATGACTTCTGAGTGTGGGCAGCAGTATTTTCACAGCAGCATTTTCACAGCAGCAGGACCTGAAATACAGCTCCTCCAGAATAAATAATTGCTTTCAGAAACTTAGTCTTGATGATGTAAACAGACGAAGACTTGTTTTACCTGACTTGTTTACTTGGCAGATGGCAGGGAAAGACTCGTTTGAATGGGGCAGTAAAAGAACTATAATCAAAGATGTGAGAAAAAGTCTTTTCTTTATTGCAGAACCCAGAAGTCTACAAGGAGAGACTATGCTGCTGCCCAGCTTTTTCTCCCCCCTGGTATAAGACCCTCCATCTCTCTTTCTGTTGTTGTTTTGATAAGACGTAACTGCTTATTACAGTACAGAAACACTTATTTTTTTATTATATTGGCAGAATAGAGTAAAAAAAAATCACATTTTTGAGACAGTTAACATCATAAAATACATAGCTGGATATAGAGGAGTGTCCATACATTCATGGAATATGTGTCATCTAACGTATTTGTGGTTTGTTTGTTTTCACCTCCAGACTTTCGGGTTCCTAGCTACCATCCTTTGTGTTTTAAGCATATGGTCTTCCTACAAGGTTTCGTGCATCACGCAGTCAACCAGTAAGTATCATACTTTGTTACTGCAGGAATGCTTCCCAAATGAGTATTTATACTTTCTGACACAGGGCTGTGTCTACCTGGAAGGATTTATTAACGTCCTGTTGCTTGTAACTCAAAATGACTCATAAAGTAGTAATTCCATATTTTCTGTCAACACAGAGATATTACCACAACTACCAACAGCTGTTAACTAATTACAAGGGCAAAATAACTTGCTTCTAGCAAGTGGTGAATGTATCAGTGCTTCCTCTTCTCCCTCTCCCACCCCCTACCAAAAGGTTTCCTGTGTGTTCTTTAATCAAGTAGATTAATTTTTTTTGTGGCAACACAAATGACACTGCCTTCCTTTTCAAAGATGCATCTGTATGACTTCTTCATCACTGTGAGATGTCTGCCTTATGAAACAGGATACCAAAGAGGAGCGGCCACTACTGAGGAAAGAGCATAGGTATTTTGTTACTAGCCTGGACAGCCAGTAGCTTTTGAAGACCTACCTGAATACCTATGCAAAAGAATGTTGTGAACCAAAGTCTTTTTGCTCTCTCTGCTTCACACACACACACACACACCCCCCCCCCCGCCAAAGAAGTTTATAATGGAGAAACCGGCTTTTTATGAGCTTTACATAGAAAGACAATTTCTGTCTCACAAGCTGGGCTGTGGTCACTTCCAGCTATTTGCAATAAGTGCATTTAAAACTCATCTGGAGAGTCATTTGGTTCTCCTTTCAGAGGGATGGAAAAAATGCTTGTGATTTCCTCCATCTGTTTATAGAAGGGAAATCCTGCAAATTCGTACCTGATTCTTAACTTCCAAGGATGATTTGTTTAACAAAGGAACTGTTACAAACTGATCTGTGCCTGGATAAGCTGACCCAAGTCTTTGTTACCTCTCTGTATGAAAACTCTGGACTTTTTCTAACATCAGCCAGCATCAGAAATTATGAACTGCAACTTGAATATGTCACTGTGAACAGTCCCTCCTAACCCCAGTAAGACATGATGAAATCAGTTTTTTCCCCATGAAGTTTTACAGCTTATTAACAATCAAAGATTATTCTTACAAACTTCCCTCTGCAAAATACAGAAAAATACATATCCAGGAATACGTGTTTAATGTTTTGTGGGATCTTTTTTTTTCATTTTCGCAAATACGCTTTTGTAAATGGGTATTTGAAAGACCTGTTCTGTAGAAAATATCTGTGCAACTCCTATAAATTATTCTCTTTGGAGTCTAACAGTGTTTATGAACAGCCCATTGTGAGTGGAGCAATGTGCTTCTTTCTCTCTCTTACATGTGGTTTGTCCCTTCCTCTGCCTCTACTGGGATCCGTGCTTTTGGAGACTGCCCAGAGCCTGGACAGGTAGAACAGTTTGGTCCAACCTGGTATTGCCTTGAAGTTCTATGTAACTTCAAGGCTGAGATAATGCCTTCTTGGCACCTTTGTCTTTCTCTCCTTCTGCAGTCCATCTCTGGTGACCTGGAAATTCTTTATAGGAAAAAGGGAAGCACTGTCAGCAGTCAGTGATAGTTCAGGCTTCCTTGCCCTGCTAGCACAAGACTGGTCCGAAGGATGTACATGACCAAGGACTTCGAGTACTTTGAGTGACAATAGCTGCAGAAGGTACACACACATGTATCTCTAGATGTATTTTTTTTGCAACAGGGGTGCTTGAGCACTAGTTCTCCTGCCAAGACTGACTTGACTTAACTAAAGTTTTTAGAAACCAGTGCTCTGGCTTTAATTTGAACTGACATGGTAGATATTTAAGGGTAGGACCTCCTCTATTCCCCCAGAGAAAAGGGCTCTGTTTCTCTTTCACCTCTTGAGATATCACCTCAGATAGACAGTAGGCATTTTCCAACAAGCTTTAACGCCCCTTAGCAATCCTTGGGAAACCAGTGTTTTTCTACACACAGCTGAGACCTCAGAGCTGCTGTGGCAGTGTGGAGAAGTGCTTGCTAAGGACTGCAGCTGGAGCCTGAGCTTGCGAAGAACAGTCTGGAATCATGCCCCCTCTCCTGTCACTACACTAGCATCTCTTTTTCAGCCTCCCACATCACTTTGGCACTTGTCACCAAGTGGGGAAAAAAAAATCAGGGGGAATTTCATGCTGTCTGATAACCAAAGAATCTTTGAACTATGATCTCTGTGGTCGTCCAAAGAATATGTTTTGCTGCAAGTGCACTTGTTTATACTGAATCAAGATAAGTTCCCTTTTAGGGTTTGTGCCTATGGATAGGCCTAAGGTATGCCTGCAGCTTTAGCTGTTACAACAGACAAGGCTGGGTCCACAGACGCACCAGATGGTCTTAATGTGGAATGCTTTCGGGCTGGAAAACTGACATCTCTGCTGCCAAAACTTCCTCGCTTCCTTGCAAAGCCTCCTTGTGAAACAAGCCTACCAAGAAATGCACAGGTTTTGCTGGTATCACCAGCTCTGCAGGGGGTCTTTGAATGGCAGCTCCGTCTGGCATGGACTTTGGCACCTCACTACTGTAGCTCTGCCAGCAAAAGTGTTTTAATTTTCCTTCAGTGTCAATCTTTCTCTGAAAGCTCCATCTGTCTGCAGCTTTGTCAAATATGGGATTCTAGCTGTTTTAGAAATAAACTATGTTTGCAATTGGGATGGTGTGACAGCTTTGAGAATCACATTGTTGTCTTGTTCATTTTTGTCCTTCCTCTACTAGAGCAGCGACTTTCTAAGGAGTGTCAGAATACGTCCTGTAACTGCAGGATGAGAGGCAGAAGACACCGAAAAACTGTTGCCTTGCCTTTGTGTTTTGATGTGCTTATCTCTGACTATCCCACCCAAAGGTCTTCCATCCTCTTCAGCTCCAAGATGAGTGTAGCATACACTTCGAGCCAACACAGGTAGAGTTTTGGGTTCAGTTTTACTGAAAATCAAAATCTAAATATTGGGAGAAAGAAAATAGGTGGTGCAAAATATTTCATACTGAACAGCGACAGCAACAAAATCCTTATGTTTTTGCTCTGGGGGCCTGAGATAAGTTAGAGAGTGAATAGTGTTTTTCTTGGGTAGAAACTGGGAAGACGAGAAGGGGATATTAAACATTTTTAAAAGAGGAAGGGTAGTTTTGAAAAGCTTGAGAACCACAGTCCTGGATGAAAGCACTGCAGGCTAGGTGACAGCTTGCACACTTTGTTGCTCTGAAATAGTTGTGTTTTGCATTGTGTAAACTACGAAGGAATGGGTTCTTTGCTCCTGAAAGACTTTGGGAACTGTGGGTATTGTCAGAGTCTGACAGGAGAAAACCCCAGTGCTGGACCCTATTTCATTCGTGATCCCAGTGTGAAATAAAGACACAAACAAGCCCCATTTCAATTCCTCACACCAATCCTTCGAGACAATGGATTGGTGAAATTCCATCTTAGCTTCTCATACCGATCTTTGGGACAATGAACAGTGGAGTCTCATTTCAGATCAGTCTTTTACAGGTATAGAGGGGATAGCAGGACACTTGGATAATGATAAGCTCTGATGAAAGACTGGGAGGAGCTGGCTGTTGGGTGATGCTCCAAGGAAGAGGACTAAGAACTTACTAGAAAAAAAAAGAGCAGAATACAAGAAAGCAGGTACAAAAGTTAGTAGAAAGCTTATGAGAAATGACAGCAGGTATTAACAGTTTCTGTCAGTGTTGATACTTAAAGGGCAGACCTGCCTGTAGTGATAGAAAAGTCTCTCTTCTGCTTGCCTGCTGTGCACATTTCATGGGGTTTTATCTGGGATTTTCTTCTGCTACTAAAGCTGCAGGTGGATGCACTAAACCTGACCCAGATGCTGTGGAACACAGCATCAAGTTTCCACATGTTCTGCCCTGTTTAACTTAAAATTGCTCAGAGCTCCACTGTTCTTAGAGATAGCATGAGGCAAAACACTGCTGCGGAGGGTGAGAGGCTGTGCGCTGGCCATCCCTTCAGCTGGGGCAAAAGTACAGATCTGCTTTTAGACTGTCATCTGAAAGCCAAGGAAAGCTGGGGCTAGGTATCTTTGGGCCCTACTAATCAACTTGGCATAGGGATGGCAACCATGAGGTGCTGCTGGTCGTACAAGATGGGAAGAGGTGGGTACCAGAGTGGGCCCACATCCTATTCTTTCTGTCAGTGAAGATTTACACCCAGGTGGCAGGAGAGTCCTCACCACAAAGCTGTAGGGTGTTTTTAGGCCACTCTCCTGTTCAGACTGTTTCAGTGTTCAGACTGGAGTGCAGGTGCAGGCACCACACCTTTGGATTACCTTTCAGATATACAGGGTTGCACTCTTGCGAGGCCATCCTGCTGGTAACAGACAGCTTTTGTTTAAACCTGCTACATGGAAGCAGGTCAGAAAGTCACACTGGTGCTTGTAATCTTCCTCTCCTGGAGAAGGATGATTCCTTTTTTCCAGCACATAGAGAGCTGAATAACAGGAAAAGCAGTACATGCTGTTGGCCTGTCCTACACCTGTCCCTTCTAGAGGTCACTGGTTGCCCACAGCTGGCTACTCCAGAGTTTGTTTCTGTTCTGCCTGTCCCTGAGCCCAGAGTTCATCAGCCTTGGCTGGCCCTCTGGGCCAGCACTCTGGTTTCTCCTGAGCAGTATGATAAGTATTATTACTAGGGATAACACACATACAGTGGTTCCCACCAGCCAGGAGTTTACATAAAATGTATATATATAAACAACTGATGAAGTACCTTTATCCTCTTATTATCTCATATCTGCACTGGTTTACTGAGTTCATGACTTGCCAGTTTATTAAGTATCAAACAAGCTTTCATCTCCTGCCTGGACTAGCCCCTCTGCCTTGGGGCACTTGGCAAAAAAAAAAGTCTTCTTTCTGCCCTCCACCAAACTTCTGTCTGAGCTGCTCCGACAGTGAAATTGGAGCTTTCTGGCCATGCCCAGAAGCAGCACTTCACACAGGTTGGAAGCTTGGAAGCTAGGAAAAAAGAAAAGAAGAAGAAAAAAAAGGAGTTGCAGCACGACAGGGGTTTCCTGCCAAGACAAGCTTCCAGTTTTACATGGAGACAGAATTTAGGTATCAAAATCTTCAACGTTGTTCTGGCTTAGCACTGTGAAAGCTTGGCTTTGAGAAGCCAGTGTTGAATTGCCAAAGGCATGAAATTGTGGCTGCTTGTTGTGTGCTGGAGCAGTTAGTAGTATGAGAGGGAAGGATCATAACAAGGAGGCTGAGAGGGACCTTGCCTTTTGGGGTGATGATGTTGGGCAATAAGGAGGGTAGAGCTAAAAAATAAAGTGCAGATGAAGAAGCTAAAATCAAGGGGCCAGTGCAGAGTAGCAGAACTACCTGACATCTCCTGAGCAAGCAGCTAACTGTGCTGTTCCCCAGGTTGATGTTCTCATAATGCCTCCTGAACATGACATGACCTCCACCAGCACCTGGGTTTTGCACGTTGCTGAACTGCAGCTTTACCAAAAGGTGCACAAGAAAAATATTTTCAAAACCAGTTTTGTCACTGGGTAAGTGGTAATGGGCTCTCAGGTTTGCTCTCTGTGTTTGAGCAGAGTATGTCTTATGTTTGAGCCAGCTGTGAAGGCCAGAGCTTTTCACAGCACGCTTGAGGTTGGACAGAATTATTCAGGGGTCATCTAGTCCAACCTCCCTGTTCAAGCAATATCACCTAGAGCACATTACTCAGGCTGAACTGGCCCAGCTCCCTCAGCCTTTTCTCACAGGAGAGATGCTTCAGACCCTTAATCATTTTAGTAGCCCTTTGCTGGATTTGCAGCAGGAGCTCCATGTCTCTCTTGCACTGGAGATCCCAGAACTGGACATTGTCCTCCATGTAAGACCTAATCAAGGCAGAGTAGAGCGGGAGGATCACCTCCCTTGTCCTGCTTTTCCTGATGCAGCCCAGTATAATATTGGCCTTCTTGGCTGCAGGGGCACATTTCCAGCTCATGGACAACTTGCTGCTCACCAGAGCTCCCAGGTCTCTCTCTGCAGAGCTGCATTCCAGCAGGTCAGCCCCCAGCCTGTACTGGTGCAGGGGGTTATTGCTCCACAGGTGCAGAACCCTGCACTTACCTTCATTGAATTTCAGACAGTTCTTTGCCCATCTCTTCAGCCTGTCCAGACACTTTTGAATGACAGGACAGAGCTCTGAGGTATCAGCCACTCCTCCCAGTTTTGTATCGTCAGCACATTTACTGAGGAGCCATTCGGTCCCTTCATCCAAGTCATTGATGAATAGGATAAACAATACTGGACCCAGTATCAACCCTTGGGGGACACCACTAATTACAGGCTTCCAACAAAACTCTGTGCCACTGACCACAACTCTTTGAGACTTGCAATTCAGCCACCTCTCAATCTACCTCACTGTCCATTCATCCAGCCCACACTTCTAATGCTTTCCTATGAGGATGTCATGGGAGACAGTATCAAAAGCCTTACTGAAGTCTAGGTAGACAACATCTGCTGCTCTTCCCCCAGCCAGTTGTCCTATCTTGAAAGGCAATCAAGTTGATAAATCGTGATTTCCCTTTGGTGAATGCATGCTGACTACTCCTGATCGCCCTATTGGCTTCCACACGGTCTCCAAGATGAGCCATTCCATCACCTTTCCAGGGACTGAGGTGAGGCTGACTAGCCTGGTGTTTGCAGGGTCCTCCTTCTTTTTTTGAAGACTGGAGTGACAATTTGCTTTCTTCCAGTCCTGAGGCACATCTGATTGCTTGCCATAACCTTTCAAAGATGATTGAGCACGGCCTAGCAATGATGTCTGCCAGCTCCCTCAGCCCTTGAAGAAGAAGATTAGTATATAGAGAAAATTACTTCAACCTCTAAATCATTAGTAGAAGAGCAGCAGCCCTGCTCTCCTCACTGTGACAGGAAATTCAGGCAGCAGGGTGAAGTTACACCGGAAGGCACAGGGGTCCCAGTGCCAACACACTGCCACAAAGCCCCCAGGTTACTCTGGCCTTAAAATGATTTCAGCCCTGCCTGGTGTACAGAGGCATGTGCATCACTTCCAGAGCCCCTCTTGTCTATGACACCAGGGAGGCGTGTCCACAGGCTGGACCATGCAAGGGCGGACAGGCAGCTGTGCAGCAACCCTGGGGAAAAGAGGGAACAGCACAGAAGCAAGGAATAGACTAAGTGCTTTCTGCTTTGCATATGTGTAGAAAAAAAGTAATGTGTGGTGGTGAAGGAAACACCTGCATTTTTCTGTGGCTACCAGAAAGACAGGAAGGTTACGCCAACTTTTGAGGTAGAGCTGGTGTGTGTGGATGACATGGTAAGCCAAGCAGAGTGGTGGGGCATTACTCCCCATAAGGGTGAATATCCCCAAGCCTAACGACTACTACTAATGTAGAGTTATTGCTAAATTAAGTATGTCTGAACCACTTTTACTTACATGTTTGCACTTGTGCAAGCAGCCCTTTTGCCATAGGAGGAATTGTAGCAATACTAGAAACCTTGGGAAAGAAACCCAACACAAGTGTAGACTGAGAGGCACCTAACCCTTAGGCAGACAGGGACAGATGAGGAGATTGGAGACAGCACTCATCCTGCACCTATTTTTACAGCCCAAACCATTCTCCCTGGGAAAAGCACAGTGTGTCTTGGAGATTATTTACATGGGACTAACCTTAATATCCAGCCCTTCTCCCTTGTGTGTTCAGAGAAAGAGGAGAGCAAGAGTGAATCACAGCAGCAGTGACTCAAGAGTGCAGGAGTTACCCTTCACCTCTGATTCACCCTCTAGATGTGCCTCTTCCTCCATCAGCCAGTCTGTGTTGGCCTCCCAGCTAGAATATCTCAGGATAAGGCTGAGGAGATGCCCCTTTTCCTCTCCCACGTGGAGCTGGGACAACAACCCACCTCTTAATTTCAACACTTGTCTCTCAGCATTTAACAGAACTAATGGGATAGGTGGGTGGCTGGGAGGAGACCAGCCTAGGCGTTATATATAACTACAGAGCCTGTAGCTAGCCAAAATCATCCCTTTGGAACTTCCTTTTATTACATCTATTAGCTAGTTGTGAGGGCAGGGATGATTTTCTCCCCTTCCCTCAGTACAGCCCTGCCAACACACACAATTACAGTAAGAGAACTTGCTTTTCTTGAGATTACTGGGGATTATATGAGATATACCAGTGCTGGTGGCTTTGTACCACCCCAAGTATGAATCACAGCTCTGCTGGTATAATTCCTTTTAAATCAAAGTGGTTTGTCCATCTAGCACAGGTTGCTGTTATTTCTACATCTGTAAATCACTCTTAACATAAAACTTAATGATCTGCATCCCCCTTTTTCATGAACCTGAGCCAAACAAGAACGCAATGCTGCAGCTGTAGCTATTAAGCTATGGTGGCAGCAAAGCACTCCATTAATACCTCATGCTCAGCAGTTTGTGATGCATGACAGATGAATAATTATGTCCTTGTTACCCTCAAGTAAGAGGCACAATTGCTAGAAACAAGCATTTACAATTAAAAAAAAAAAAAGTACCTGCATCAAGTAAAGGACAACAAATGTTCATTCATAAAACAAGCCATTCTGAGCAAGAGGACTTTGAGGCAGAAAACAGGCTTATGTGAACGAGACAGTTGTTTCTAGAGCTGTATTGTACCCCCTAATATAGACCTTCATAGACACTTTATCCCAGATGTTGAAGAAACTAGCAGCAAGAGCTTCGGCTAAAGCTCTGTCTATGGATTGCACTGATAGGGAGGTTCAGTTTAGATTTGAAGGACAGGAATGGGAAGCGGAGCTTTAACAATGTAACAATAACCACTGCTCTGCACCCTTTGAAACAGAGCAGACAGGCACAGGAGAACGAAAATGGTGTTAACAATAGAACACAAGCGATGAGGGCCTGTCAGGGTGCCTTCTTGCTCACACCAGGGTAGCAGCTCCACCTCTTTAGTTAGTGGCGTGCAGAGACCATGGAACAATTAAGTGACTGTTCCTTCTTTACCCACAGCTCAACATGTACAGGGATTTTGAAATTGTGTCTGCACTGGTATTTTTGGTAGGGTGACAGCTGGTGCAAAGGAAGCTATTAAAAGGAGGCCGTAGTGCAGACAGCATTATTTTCAGCAACATTCTACCACTATCTATGCAAGGGTAGGGCATATGGCAGTCAAAAAGTTGCCATGGTTTTTGTCTTTCCAATATTATGCTTTCAGTATGTACAAATACAGACTAAAGAGAGAGTTCTGATGTACACCCCAGACTTGGAACTGCAGAAAATGACATGCTGTCATGCCACACATCTAGGAACAGACATCCGACAGGACAGTTGTTTTCACCAGGCAGCCCAGGAGTCAGAAGAATGTGCTTACGCTGTCACCTCCTTGCATAGCCCTGACTCTCACCTCAGGAGTTGCCAACTTCAAAACAGCCAAGTCTGGTTTATTTTCCCAGTGCTGTTCTAATATTCAGACATAATGGATTGTGAGAAACAAACTGTGTGAGTGATCAGGACACACAGTCTGGTCAAAGCACGTTTCACTGGGGTGCCTGCAAAGGACGGGAATGGCAAGAAGCCCTGTGGGGCATGCTTTACAGCTATCCCTGCCAGCAGTGCTGCTTGTGGACCCTAATTTTTTTTCCAGCATGCATAATCTGCATTTTTGAATAATAAACTTCTCTCAGTTATGTTCCTGAGAGTCCAGGAAATGCTGAGGCACTCCCTATTCCTCTGTTCTCCCACACATGATCCATAGACCTTTCACTGAAAACCACAGCACAGCAGACCACAGACACCTCCAAAGCTGCAGTGCAATGTTATAGGTGGAGGTGCAGTCATGCAGCTGAAGCTTGACGTGAATTCTTAAAAACATCCCTTGACAGGTTACAGAACAAAAGGAATAAACCCCTTTCAAATTGACCAAAGTATCTCCTTGAGACAATATTCATCTAACTGTATTACCAAAACCTCTCAGATTACATTTTCAGAAATAATCTAAGACTGGAAACAGTATCACTAAAATGCACAGTTTAATTTATAGACACATTGACAAAAAAGGGCAAGGGGGCTTCAGCTCCGCTGAAAATGCAGGGAGGAAGAGTGTGAAGTCCCCTAGGCCGAGTAATTTCAATCACAGGACCATCTTTGCCCTCTTGTGGGCAAACTTCTCTCCTGCAGCTTCTCAGCATATTTCTGTTCAGAGCGCACTGTGTGAAGGGTGGGAAAAGAACGAAAAGCCATCGTTGGCCTTTCCTGTGCTTCCCTTAGCACACAAAGAATAGCTATTCTGAATCCAAAGAGAGGTCAAGCACCAAACCCCGCCAAGTAGTCAACATTGCTCGGTTCCTACGGGACAGCACGGTGGCTGGTAAGGAGAAAACCCCCCTGAAAACAAGGAAACACAGACGTGTGGTGAACAACAGATGCACAGACAGCAGCAACCACGTGGTGCCTGTGCATTCACAAAGGAAAGCTGCAGTCCACCAGCCTACCTTCTGCCCTGCTGCACTGTTCTGATCAGTTACAGTATGCTAACTTAGGTTATGCTCCTGAGGAAGAAGTTGTCACAACCTGAGCAGTAACACACCTTGAACTGTGTGGTCATACTCTGAATTAGTAAATTGTTACTAATCTTTCTTAGGACTTCTGAGTTTATTTCTCATGCTGTGAGCATCCCCTTTTTCCCTTAGGAATCCTTATGGTTATACTCATCTCTGGCAACTTCAAAGAGACAATTTTGCAATAAAGAAAAACATACAGTGGCACTCCAATTTCAGTGCCAATAATGAAGGAAGTGCTGCTTCTCCTCCTGTTTACAAGATGAGCACCAGGTAATAAGCAATGTGTAGGACTACGAAACAAAAAAGCTACCCTACCAGAAAGCAAGCAGGTTTTTCTTTTCCTCTCCCCCTACCACTGACACACAAACACTTTATGAAGTATCAGCAGCTCCCCCTCAACCAAGTAACCTGGTCACCTGAATTTTTCTACACCAGCAGAAATGGTTTGCCTTTCACATCTTTTCCTAGTTTGTGCTCCTTCCTTTAACAAGTCTGCCACTTTATTTTTTTTTCAGTTCCATGTAACCAAGACAATAGGATAGCAGCACTCAAATAATGCTTCCAGAGTCACCTACAGACCATGACAGGTGTAAAGGCTATTGCAAACTAGTTTGGTTGGACCCTGTGGTAAAAGGGAATACTGACCTTATCAGATCTTTCCTCCTGGAAATTTCCAGTGAGAATATCCACCTTTGCAAGTCCGACCCTCTTCCCCAGTAACAGGCAAACACAATGCAAGCTCCTTCCTCCAAACCAGGAACAAAGAATGATGTTATTTCCTATGGCTCTGGGAGAACTACAAAGTAACACCAAATCACAGCAGCAGAAATGAGGAACAGAAGTTATTTACTAATATTTTATTAAAAAAAAAATACTAAAATATTTTAGAAAGTTCTGAAGATCACAAAAAGTGCAACACATTTAAAAAGGTTTAGAATGGAAAAATACACATTTTGAAGTTATTTTTTTATGGAAATTCAAGACAACAAGACTGTATAAAATTTTTATTTTATATATATAAACCCACTATATTATCATCCTGATTTCATCATCATTAAAAAGTCACTTAAATTCGCTAAGGTAATAAAAGTGATAGTTCTGAACAGCATAAAATTTAATATCTAGAGAACTGCTTACGTTTACAGCAATAAACTAAAACAAAGATGAATTTCTATCTTAAAGGCACTTCCAATACCTTGATTCATTACAATTTGATATAACCTCTCAAAAAATAATACTTTTTTCCCTTCAGCTTAGAAAGCTTGGTATTTTTATTGCACAAATGTGAACAAGGATCACCATGGTGGCCATTATGCAAAAACATCTTGTGCACAGCTCTGAGAAATGTTTGAGAGAACTCATGGCTTTTTCAAGTTAGCGGGTACAAAGGTAAAACTCAATTGTAACAGACCACAGCCCTTCCCTGCTATTTTTAGGCATGGAGTGCAAGCACTAAGGCACAATTCCTTCACATGTTCAGAACTCAAAGGACACTGGTAGAATTGTGATTTTCATGTGGGCTAAATGCCACGCACAAAATTTAACATTCACAATCTGTACAATACCTGTACAGATTTTCAGAGCAGAAACTCACAGTCCAGCCACTTAACAAGTCCTCACGTGTCCTGGAGAAACTTCTTCACCGATTTTCAAGGCACTGAAAACAAAGCCTGAAAGTGGCTACAGAGCCTTTGAATACTTTTGTATGGGCTCAGCTGGAAAAGAAGAAAGCTCTTAATGCGACTGAGCAAGCTCACAACACCAGTGCCAGGCACAGTGTTGTAGAAGACAATCACCACACAGATGTACTGGCCCAGTTGCTTCTTCCCACAGGTTTTACTACCAGTTAAGATTGTGCAGAGATGTTTACTTTGCAAATAGAAGAAAAAAATTGGACAGCTGCTTGTAATAGCACTTCTGCCAGAGCTCCCACCACTCTACTGAGCAACCCCTAATCCACTTTGGCCAAAACCAGCTACCTTACCATAAGCAATTAAAATAAAACAGGCTGATTTCATCAGAAGCAGGCTTGGAAACCAACTGACCACTTCGCTGACAGAGCACAGGAGAGGTAAGAGCCATCCACAGTGCAACATGCATAGAGCTCCTGATGTTTAATCCAGCTCCAACACCATTCTCTGGTATCAGGCCAATTACAAGATATGCTCAAAGCCTGGATCTGACGCCAGATGCATCAAAGGGGACATGGCAATACTGCAGGAGACCCATCTGCTCAGCCACTACAGCAAGGAAGTCTCTCCCCCACCTAGCTGGGAGGGCAGAGAAGCCAGGAAAGACACACACTTGCCGCTTTATCTTAGGAAGCTGATAATGCAGTTAAAAAAATGACCTCACATGAAGCAGAGAGCAGCATACACATTGGCAAATCTGCCTCACAACTATTTTGAAACAGATCATGAAGAATTTAAGAATCACTTTGTACTTAAAAGCCTAAAATTAATAGTACCACTGTGCAGAAACTAGTTAACCAACTAGTTTGTAAACCACAATATTGCAATTTCCTTAAAACCTGTAACCAATATATGACTTCCTTGTAGTATTTAACTACTATGTGACAGGCTGTATCTGGAGTGGAGCAATATGTATTGGTGTAAAGAACAGCAGGGCTCTTCCTGTCTGTAAGCTCCTGTGCCATAAGGAAAAACAACTAATCAGTTTCTCAAAGACTGCTGTTTGTTGTTTTCATTAGACAATAGCAACACTTACATCCTTTCAGTCAGAGAAGGACTCTAATCCTCAAATCTCATGGATCAGCCAGTTGGTGAGAGAATGTGTATAGACTACCTGCTTGAACAGCTGAAAATGAAAACAAAACACATGCCAAACTCCCCTCATTCTAAAAACATGCCATGGATGCCAGCATACATGTAGCAGAAGAATCCATCAAACCATTCTGCAAAGGTTGGCAGTATTTGTTTCAAAAGGCCTAATAGTCAGATTACAGGGGTCAGGAGATCTGAGAGTCACTTCTGACACCAGCTCCTTGTGGCACCTTTTAATAAAAATAACTTGCTTTGTATTTCAGTTTCTCCTTGAAGTATCAGCAGAGATATCATAGACAGGGAGGCCAAGGCAGAAAGGTGACTCTACAGATCCCTTACGGTACCAGTATCTCCAATTCAGGAACAGATACAGGTAACAAAGGTGACCTGAGGTAACAAAGCACTCAGGAGGGGAAGAGTCCACAGAAAGGCAACCACAACCCAGAGCTCTATTCACAGCCTTTCAAACTGAGAAAAAACATGGGAAAAATTATCTCAAAAGTCCTGTCATTGTGCTGTACTGCTTAATAAACGTCAGCAGCACAGTATTATTAATACTGTATTTACAGCTTTTAATTACAGATCAAGATTTAGAGACTCCAGACATTTTGATGTGGAAACAAATTCAGTAGAAACCTGGTCAGTAACAAAAAAAAAAAGGAAAAACACCACCATCTTAGAATGTTAATTGTAGATATGGACACAGTCCACAGAGTAAGACACTGCAAATCACAGCACAGACATCATGGCAAGTTTCGTATCACCAGTAACACTGCTTGCAAAAGTCTCTAATCTACCCAGTTTACTCAGGTGAGGCTGCGCCTCAAATCCTGTGTTCAGTTCTGGGCCCCTCACTACAAGAGAGACACTGAGGTGCTGAAGTGGAGCCAGAGAAGGGCAATGGAGCTGGTGAAGGGCCTGGAGCACAAGTGTGATGAGGAATGGCTGAGGGAACTGCAGGGTTTAGTCTGGAGAAGAGAAGGCTCAGGGGAACCTTACTGCTCCCTACAACTAACTGACAGGAGGTTGCAGTGAGGTGGGGTCCATCTCTTCTCCCAGGTAACAAGCACTAGGACAAGAGGGAATGGCCTCAAGTTGCACCAGGGGAGGTTTACGTTGGCTATTAGGAAAAATTTCTTCACAGAGAGGGTGCTCAGGCATTGGAACAGGTTGCCCAGGGCAGCAGTGGAATCACCGTCCCTGGAAGTGTTCAAACACCGTGTAGATGAGGCCCTCAGTGACATGGGTTAGTGGTGGTCTTGGCAGCCCTGGGGTAATGGTTGAACTTGATGATCTTAAAGGTCTTTTCCAACCCAGTTGATTCTATGATTCAGAGGCAGCTACAGCAAGCTCTGTACACCCAGAATGAGATCACGCTTTAGGGCAAATGGACAACAAAATAAAAATAAATTAAAAGGCCTGCCAAAAGAATTTTTCTTCACAAAGCAAGAAATTCTATGAAGTAAAGTCTGTCTTTTATGCACGGCTCTGAAACCAAACTACAGCTAAAACTTGATGCTTCACACCACTTGCTAAAATTTTACATCCTCCAAGCAAAGTGCAGTGTTAGGTTTAAGTCTCAGACCATAGAGAGAGAACATCACAAATTCACGTGCATCAGAAAGTGGCAGCACTGGAAAAAAACTCTGACCTTCTTCTGCAGTCCTTTGTCTTACAACAGCTTCCTCAACCTTTTCCAAATACAGCTTGCTCAGACAATTTCTGGAGGGCTTAGTCTCAATCCTGCCACAGTAGGTTACAGGAGAATAAATTTGTCAGACTAGGGTATTGATGAAATGGAGTTACTGCCTGGAAGACATGGCAAATGTTACAAGCACTCAAACAAGAATTGTTTTTGCATAATTGCCCTTTTCTCAGTTACTTTGGTATTTTAGAACATCTCCTGGCTTACAGAAACTTGCTCAACTTTTGAAGAGCTTTCCTCTTAAGTGAAGTCTAGCAGTCTTGCTTCTATCTTACATGTGAGAAATACCTTTTCATCACTGCATTTCCTTTGCAGCCATCAACATGTGGCCCAACACGTCCGTCACTTGCCTGACACGTTGTATCAGTAGTGTTTTCTTGCAGTCACTTTTAAGACAAATCAAAGGTACAATGCTTATTTCCTTGTTTACCACCTGAGCTTATCAGTAGCAAAAAGTCTCAAGCTAGTGCCATATTTATAACCTAAGAAAATGATGGGGTCCATAGCCATCCTGGCAGAACTTACCATTATCTATGCATGAAAAAGGTGCATATGGTATTAACCTGGGAAGTAATAGTCACCACTATCAATGTACAACAATATTCCCACTGATGTTCAGATCGTTGCTTTGGGGTTAGTTTGTGAAAATACTTATTCTTCACCTTTTCCTCTCACAGCTGACTTTTCAAGCTTCTTCCTGCAACTTATATAGCTTTTGAAAGAATCTGAAAGAAGATTCTGGCACACAAGTGCAAACTTTGACAATAATAGGGTGCAAAATTGCCTCCTTAATACACCATTACATTTCCCTCCCCATAAAAACCCTATAGTTGCTGTTCCATTGAACTGATCTCCACAGACTTAACTAAGATGTAGGAATAGTATAAACAAAAGCCCTCATTTAAGGACAAGCATTGCTATAAGGCTCCAGTCAGGTATCTGTTTTCTTTCACAGTTTGACCAGTAAGTATAAAAATTAATTCTGCCATACTAATTTATAACTCTCAACAGAAATATCTGGTCCATTTATAGAGAAAAATATCTTTAGGATATAACTCAGAATTTACGCATCACACATTAACACACATTAGTCTCCTCTGTCAAAACCAGATTAGCAAATCGTCCTTAAGCTACTCTATTTAGACATGAGTGGTTTTAGTCTATGTCACCTGCACAGGCAGCAGGACCAGTTACCTTAGAACATGATGCTCAGGATGCCATTACTTGACCTAAAGATCTATCAAGATTTGTGATGACCAATGCATACAAAATAGACTGGAATGAAGACAGAGAAGTTGTTACCTACAGCACACTGAAAGTTCATTTTAGTTTGCCCCAGTCCAAAAAAAAAAAACAACAACAAACAAAACCAGAAAAGAATGAATTCCAGAAAGTTAGCTTTGCTGATTTAATGGCTGATTTTCTGTGGCACCCGGAGTGTGGGCAGGATCTGCAGAGTGTCCATCGACGTGTTGTTTCCGACAGTGAAAGTAGTCTGTAATACTTTCAGCTAAAAATACAGTACTTGCAAGAAATCCAAATACCTGTGAAAGCAAAGGGAATAGATTATTCTAAAATATGTAAACATTAACAGTATTCTAACATTGTTCGGAGAGATTTGCTGGACTACTTCCGTACGTTCATAATGCTTATATAAGAAGATTACAGTCCTCCTTAAATCAGGAGTTTCAGATTAGAAATCATAATTCTAGCACACTTAATGCAAAAGCTTTTTAAGTTCTCATTTTCTTAATCAAGTGTGAAACTTACAATATGTTCTAAACAGCCCTTAATAGTAAAAGTATATTAATTTTATTGCAAAAAATTAGTTATTAAAGCAGCATGGCACTGGTGGTAGAGTTATCGCCAAGAGATTGCTGCTGATTAAAGGGATTATGTAAAGAAGAGTACCACATGGAAAGTGAGGGGCCATCAGATCTGCAGAGCCTAAGCAAATCCTTACTGGGTTAGCAAGGGGCGGATAGAATGACATTCTGTTAATGATATTTCATTATTAGACATGGCAAGATAGGGGTAAGGAGAAGGCTGGTTTTACCAGCTTCTTTCAAACAAGGAAAGAAACATATACATTATTCTAATTTTACATGCCTGGTTTGCCCAAAAGCAATTTGACACCAGTAAGTCTTAAATCACAATAGTCTTTGTTTTCCCAGCTCCAGAAAAAAAGTAACCACAAAACCAGAACACAATCCTAAAAGACTTTATACTCAAACCATTAGGGGCGAATGTATCAACATCACAGAAGATGACTGCACAAAAATGAGTATCTCTAATAGCTCCTTCTGCCTGTACACAGAATTATTCTGTATTATGCTTTCTTTTCTAACTCATTTTTTCTCATTCAAGAAGAATACTCAAAATTTGATCTTTTAATCTCACACATTCTCAATTCCAAGGTTATGCAACAGAAGTGCCAAATGAGTGAGGAACTGACATCCACAGCATCCCAAAGCCTCTTCAGTGCCTTGCCCTGAGCTTCTTCAGTGTTCCCTCGGAGATGCATGCCCTGTTGTTCTTCCATTTCTGGCACTGAGGAAACTGCTGCTCTTACTGCAGCCTTTGCATGTCAGCATTCTCCACATACACTTTATAACACCTGGCAAAAGACATGGTTTCTTGCTGACTTTGTGAGGGGTGGAATTATGAAGAACAATTGAGGGAAAAGTAGGCATTTCAGAAATGGGATGTGAGAACTGAGTAAGCTGTGAGAGATGCCAACATCAAAATACTGATGGAGCCAAGGCAGTGAGATCTGAGGAAGCCAGAAGCAAGCTGCAAATGCTGAGGACCTGCAAGTGGATGCAGAGCTTTCCAGAAATCCTGAGAAATGCCTGCTGTTTGGATTTCCTATGGTAAGTTTCTGGAAGGTCTGAAATAGCTAATTCCTCCTGAAAAATCATACTTTGCTGAGTTCTGTTCCCTGCCCAGTTTCTTCCCTGAAAATTGAGTAAAGTTTAGAGGGCAGAGAAATTCACATACAAGATAAATACAAGGTAAATCATGCAATTTGAAGACTTACACATGCAGCTTTTCCAGCAGCAGAATCAGAGCTGGTCACACTAAGTGCTGTTGCTGCTATCAGAAAACAGACACCTATGGCTGACACAAGCCAAATGTTCTGCAAATATAAAAAGATGAGTGTTACAGAATTGTTGATATTCTACCTGAAAAAAAGAACAAGCATCATAACAGCAGCTGAGTTAATCCCACCAGTGAATTTATGCTTTGAAACTCTCAAGCTTCAGAAAAATACATCTTACAACTACATCCCAAAAACCATTCAATATTAACAACTAATTAAAAGAGCCTGCATTAGATACGCCCCTGGTTTTGTCTTCTGCAAGAACTCCATTCATTTGATCTAACTTTTTTCACAATCAAACTCAAGCTCAGGTCAACCATTATTTCCCTATGTAAAACATCTGGGAAATCAGAAACCTGTAAATGTGCTCATTCAAATCTCTTACTACACTCCCTTATCTGTATCTTCACATAAAAAAGCCTACTGTTTGCTCTGAAGACAAATAGGAAGGGACACTCGTAGAACAGTACAATATTCTCACTGACATTACAATGCACCTTTGTGCCACTGTTGGGTCTTCTGAAATACAAAAGAGCATAAACTGTAATGAGTATGACTATTCTAAAAAGGAGCTAGGCTACACCAATTATGAAAATAGATAAACAGGCAAGTTACAAGTATCATGCTGGCAGTAAACTGTGCTCCATATACGTGCATAGATGTGACTACTATGCAGTAGTATTAGTCTGTGTGAGAAACTTCCACACGGGTCCTAAAATCCTGCAGTTAACCACCACGACAATTTGGAAAAGTCAATATAAAAGGGACTCTCAAAGTTGATTCAATCTTTAAAAATAATCTACTTTAATCTATCCTTTAAATAGAGAATAAAAGGAGATCCATTCTGCATAGCCTTTTTACTCCAGAGTAGTCTTTCAGCACTTATAAGATTTGTTAAAAAAAAATAAATTAAATCCTTACCACATTTCCTACTTTATCTTTCCCAAATACTTCATATGCATTAGTGCAATACACACACAGGATCAGAAGGCTCAAAAGAAAGGCAGCGCAGCTTATGAACTCAAAGAAGTAAAGTCCACCACAGTTGACACAATTCTCCACCATTTCTTCACAAATAACAGCCAGAAGAGAGAGAATCTGCAAATGAATAACATGCTTGACTTGGATCAAGTTTCCAATATCTTACACAAACATTAATATGATATGAATATCAATAAAGGCAGCTGTAAGGAAAATCCTCCATGTACAAAAGAACCCAGTAAAATTCTGCACTATTTTCTTACAGGCAGGAAATAATTATTTCATAGGATCATAGCATGGTTTGGGTTGGAAAGGACTTCAAGATCACACAGTTCCAAGCCCCCTGCCATTGGCAGGGACACCTCACACCACACCAGGTTGCCCAGGGCTCTGTGCAATCTCGCCTTGAACACTGCCAGGGATGGAGTATTTACCACTTCCTTGGCAACCTGTGCCTGTGCCTCACCACCCTTACAGTAAAGAACTTCTCCTGTTTAAGTTTAAACCAATTAACCCTTGTCCTATTGCTACAGTCCCTGATGAAGAGTCCCTCTCCGGCATCCTTACAGGCCCCCTTCAGATACTGGAAGGCTGCTATGAGGTCTCCATGCAGCTTCTCTTCTCCAGGCTGAACAGCCCCAACTTTCTCAGCCTGTCTGCATGGTTTATACTTGCTCTTAAAGTTGGTCAGTAAACTACATTCAGAGGAGCTGAGCACACATCACCTAATACAGGCTTTTTGATTAGACTGTCAAGATTCACGATTTGTGGGTTTGTGCAACTGTCAGTTGGAGGCAGATGAGGAAGGCAGTGTGAAGGCACACATCCTGCTCTGAACAGGCTCAAATGCTACTGCTCACTACTTACAACTGCATTTAATTTTAAATGCATTTGGGTCCAGGGCTGAGGGGGAAACTGGACAGTACTGACCCAGTCAGCTCCCTCCCCCGAGTTTACAGCTGAAGTTACCACCCTTGCTAACACTTCAAAGAAAGCATATGTACCTAATAACTCAGTAACAACAGCAGCTCAGCTGTACTTGCAGGAACCAAAACTTTATGTTTAAACTATGCTGGACAGTGTTTAAGCTATGCAGAAGCTTATGTTCACCTTCGTGCTACTGTGTGTTTTGAGGAAATAATGCAAGTTCATTCCTATACAGTCACCATTCATCTGCTGCTGAATTTTCTACTATTTTAGCATACAGGAATACTGCTTTATTTAAACGTTCTCTGATTTTGGCCACTTCTTGCTTTTCCTTGATCCCATAGAGTTGTCACAGCATTATAGTAAGGAGTTCACAAAATTAAAACAAGTAGTAGTAGTAGGAATCAGACTCTGTCATAAAATTGAGACTGATACAAGGATGATGATCATACTTTTAATAAAAGTATATTTTAATAAGAGTATAAGAACATATTTTTAGTAGGAGTATATAGGCAATGATGAAGCTGATGGGTTTTCTTAAATAATCAAATTCTAAAATTCAGAATTGTTCTTGAAAATAACCACCAGCCTTGGGTTTCAGTTTTCTGACAACAAAAATAACAACAGTTTAGCATGTGGGAATTGTAAACTTCCCCAGCTAAGCCAGACCATGCAAAACACTTCAAAGCATCATGTTTTCAAAATGCTGATCATAAAGTAAACAGGATCTCAGAAAGGGGAAGAACCTGAGCTGGGAAACTGCAATATTACTATCAGGCCTCCACATACTTCCCTTCTGTCCCACAGCAGCTGGCAAAGCAAACTCTTCAGCAGCTCTCACACCTAAGCCAGTGACTACAGTGGGTGAGGAATATGTTGAACTCTGAATTTTCAATCTTTAAGTGTTATTTTTATTTCAAAAGATTTGCTTTCAGCTGTGTCCAATGACTTTCCCTTTCACATTTTCCACAAGGTCAGCTGAAGTGAGAGATACGCTTTCAGGTATAGTTCTAGCTCTTTTTATTAACACTGAAAACTGAATGCCATTCCCTTCACCTAGGATGCAACAGTACAGAAAGGAAATAAACCTCCCCTTAAAAGAATTTATAAGCCCAGATAACCATAATATGAACTAAATAACTGAAAAAAAAACCTTCTCCACTGAGTGTACAAAGTAGAAAAAAAGACTCACTCAGAGAAAAGCTATAAAGGGTTCAGTATAAAATACATGAGATTTAGCAAGTGGAGTCCTATGTGGGACTTGTCCAAGTCAATATTCATTTTGTATTGATAAGCTGAATAACAAAAGAGAGTACATACTTAAAAAGCTTTGGCTTCAAGAAATTTGATTAAAGTAGTGTATCAGCAGTACATTTATAAGCTGCCAGAGAGCTCTGCTTGCATTTCTTAACTTGCTTCTTGATACCAGTATGAGAAACAAAAGGGATTACTGTTTTTCTACTACAACAAAAGAATAGTTTCAAATACCACTAAAAGAATAGTTCCTAACTTCAATTTATATGCTTACAGCTCTATAATATAGCAAGAAGTTTTTACTAGTATTAGCCAGAAGATTATGTCTCTAGTACTCATCTGCATTTTAGTTACATCCTGCTATTAGATATACTGCTGCTTTAACCAAGCCAGAAGTTTCCACATTTTATTCAGTTTCCCAAGAACTGTTCTGCCAGTGATCCAACTCTGTCCATCAGCATTAGTCCTGGGATGAGTGCAGGCCTCTACAGGCTTACATGAAGCAGCCAAAGCTCCTTCTGTTGTTTTTTTTTTTTATCTGCCTTCTCCACACCAATCCCATAGAGAAGCCCTAACAGGCAATGCCCAAATATCACTACTGCTTCTGCCAATAAAGAGTGAAAAGGGGCAGGTCAGCGACTCCTCATTTTCTTGAGAGCAAAACCTGGGCAGAGTTTCTTTCACCCTGAAGCCCAGGGCAAGACCTGAAGACAAGACCTGACAGCTGCCACCTTCCTTCCCTCTTGCCCAGAGCCCTGCACTACCAGCATTGGTGGGCAGGCAGAGCTTACCCAGCACATGGGTCAGGGCACAGTTCAGAGCCTGCCCAGGCTGCAGGGTGGAGACACAGTTTTTAGTCCTACCTGTCAATATGTATACCAGAAATCAACCATCTTTATCTGCCCCCTACCAGCAAGAAGTTATTCATTAATACTGACATTAATGTTGGAAGTTTCTACACAAGTGTCAAGTTTCTAAAGTAGATTTAGCAAGTGAAAGACTATAAATGAGTGCTATGGAAATAAAGCATATCAATGAACTTTCCAGCAGGCCTGTGAAAATGCTCAGCAGTGCTATTCCCAGTACAGAATCGTCTCATTCAGATGGGTGCACATACTAATCCTGTAAGTCTCCACAATCAGGACTTCCTACTATAGGAAGAGAATAACTTAGAAAAAGAGATGTTTAAGACTGAATTACAATTTTCCTTTCCAGTTAGGGCATTTTAGGTGAAGTCAAACAATAGTTGATGACAAGGATTTCTGCTTTAGGTAAGAGTTTGTTTCTACCTCAATCTTGGCACAATATGTGCTGTGCCATTTACCTTTATGCACAATCTGAACCAGACATGGATTAACAAAAACATTTCACCTATTTAAAAAAAAAAAAGAAGAAGAAAACAATATAGAAAACATGGGTTTGGTCACATCTATAACGAGGACCACTGATTTTCTGAGTGCAATGCCCTGTTCCACAGTCCACATGAGTGATTATGAGTGCATAATCACAATAACTGCCACTATTCTTGTGACACAAGGCTAATAGACGTTAATGACCAGCATCGTTGCTGGCATTTCCAAAAATTATCACTTTCCCAAAACAGTAACATTTTTCTGACTGCAGATACGGAGGCTTCCACCTTTAGGAATTTCTGAGGATGTTTAAAGTGTTTTGACCAAGAACTCCAAGATCTGTGCATTTTGATAGAGGGATACAAAAAAGGAGGGGGAAAATGTTGGAAATTAAGAGGTGAATGACTATAACTCCATTTTCATTTTCCTCTCATTGAAGCATAGGTATAGGCCATAAAGTGCTATTCCTAATTCTTTAGAAGCATTATCAAGCACCTATTCATCCTATTTAGGATAACCATATTTTTCCTTTTTTTCCTACCCAGAAAGCTTTTTAGGTAATGCCTCTGTTCAGGTAAACAGTTTAAGACTTTAGTACACCAGTACATTTGTGTAAGTGATAGTTTTAGTTGGTAAGCCTACTTACATAAATGCTCTGAGAGCAACAGATCTATCTAGCTGCAGATCTTACCTTATGGATCTCCAGTACCTGATGTAAAGTTTATGTCCTATTTTATTTACATATTTAAATCATTCTCAAATGTGATTTCTTTTTATTATCTCAGACAACATTTTCTTGGCAGTGTTACTGTTACTTTTACAAGGATTTAAGAATACTACGTTTCTGGTTGAGGCCTCTGACTGTGTGTGAGACAAAGTTTAAAAACCAAACATCCCCTTTTCTGCAATGCTGCAGTAATGAGAAAGGGTTGGAAATCACCTACGATTCCCCTAAACATGAGACATCTGACTAAAAAGCCACTTTGCTGCTTAAAAAATGTATCCTAACAGATAACTTAGGGTCAACTGCACTTTCTTTCCTGCTGTAGGTTTCACTGCCTCCCCCCCAGTACTCAAGAATGATGCTACTTGTGTTCCTATCAGCAGTCACACTGGCCCACCGCTGAGCACCGAACAGACAGCAGTCTGAATCATGCGCCCAGCTGCTGAATCCATTCAGGAATAACATTCCTGAGCAAAACGCAAGCAGGATGCAAGTCTTCTATTTCCTAGTGGGCACAGGACCATCCAACATGAAGTGAGGCACTGCAAAGTCTCATGCAATAGGCCACCATCAACATTGCACGTTTCTAGAGCAATTTTCTACCACGAATCATGGCAGAAATGGGTGCTCTGATTTTAGCAGGGCTAGCACAGCATGAAAAGCTTATAAATGGGGTGCTGGAGCAGCAAGAAAGGGAGGTTAGGATCTGACGACTCAGCAAGCTCTTCCTAGCTTTACTGTCCTACCCTGAGATTCAATCAAACGCTTCTGTCTCCTGTTTTGAATCCAACATGGCCCCAAGAAGAAAATACAAAGTTTCCTGAGAGGTTTCTCTCTCATTTAAACCATTATGACAGCAGGCAGCTGCACCGCAGCTTGTGCAAATAACCATCAAATGTCATGAACCTTAGTCAACCGACCATCAGATGTCAGCACCTGCTCTGGTAGCTAGAACATGAAACAGGAACAAGCCCATTACTTCACCACCATAACCTAATCTGAACCTGTAGAGATGACGGCACTGTAAGAGACCACATCTGCTTTCCATCTAAGTTACAAGTCTGTTCAGCTTTACTGACCAACAACAACGGCAGGCTTTGCTTCTGCAACGCCTGAAGTCAGGTTTCCTGGTGGAGCGAGCCCTTTCCTGACGGACACACATAACCAACTAACAACCTGAAGTTACGTCCACCTTTACCGGCCTGCACTTTGCCAGGGCAGAGTTTCACTTGTAAGCGGCGGGAGATTGCACTGAAGCCGGAGGTCTCCGCAACTCACTCGTTCCTGTCCCAGCGCTACCCTGTGGGCAAGCAGGGAGACCTGCAGAGCAGGCGGGTGGGAGCGATGATACGGCGGGAGCGAGCCCAGCCGGCAGAGCGGAACCGCGCCCTCTGCTCACCCCAACCGCACCCCGCCGCCGCCCAGCCCCGCGCACCCCTTTGAGGCTCTCGGCCTCTCCCCGCCTTCCCGGCAGCCATTCTGACAGTGGGTGCTCGCTGCGCGCAAGGTCCCGGCACGACCCCAGCCACCGCCTGTGGAAGCGCGCGGGCAGCCCGTCCGCAACCGCCACGCTGGCCTCGCTCCCTCCGGGCTGAGGAGAGCAGGGCAGCGGAGTGGAGCGGGGCGACTCACCGCTTGCAGCGCTTTGGCCGGCAGCCGCCATCCCCACAGGTGCTGCAGGGTACATCCGAAGCAACGGGAGGGCTTGGCCTGCGGCTCGGTGGTCTCGTTGTAGACGTTGCCATTGTCCATGGCCGCGCCGCCGCCGGCTGCCAGTTGCGGGAAAGAGAAAGCAAAAGAGCGGCGGCAGCAGAGGAGGAGGAGGAGGTGGTAGAGAAGGCGGTGTCCCGCGGGGCCAAAGGCGCTCTCGCGCCCCCCGGTGGCCGGTGGGAGCGAGGGCTGCGTGAGGCGGGCAAGCAGGGCCGGGCCAAGGGCAGCGGAGCAAGGTCCCCTCAAGCCTGAAGCTGCTCCCAGCTTCGTAAGGGAGCTTATTAAGAAATTTACAAGATTATACCCTCCTGTTGCCACACGAGATTAGGGTATGGGGAGGGTTTTTTAAACCAAAGCTTTCTCTGCTGTCAGTCAGATAAAGCAGTAGCATCCCTTAGTCTCTACTAATATTCTTCCATTACCTTGCCTAGATGAGTTTTTAAAAGAAGCTACAGCTTTTGGTGCCTGCAAAAGAGCAGATTGAGCCCACTCTATGCAAACAAAAGGTGTGTTAAGTTCTCTTTTATATTATTCATGTTTTATCCACAGAACTATTATGGTCCTCTATAGGCAAGTTCAGTTATACTTCACTTACTTAAATCCAGTCAGATACAATCTACTGACCAAAAAGATGGCAATTTGCTTTCTTAACCATAGCTGTATACACGCTGAGGTGACAGAGCAGGCTGTTCAGGCACTGTCTTCATTTCAGAACCACACAGTGAATGGAAGGATGTGTGACTTGTGAGGTAGGTGCTATTTTTAACTCCACCAAGGGCCACTGTTAACTGCACAGATGGGACAGTACGGGCCAGATAAAAGCAGTCAGGCCATGCTGTGTGCTGAACAAGTACCAGCAGGCTGTGTGCATCACCTCTCCCAGTAAGACGTGTAGGGTCTCCAGGCAGGATGGTGCAGAATTATCTATGCCATAAACAATGTTTGCCTGCAGGAACTGGCTTGAGAGGCAAATGGGCAGGGCAGGTTCTGTAATTCCCAAGGCATGGGAGTTTTCACTAAAATAAGTAAGGCATCACCATGGGTGTGCCCTACCTTCTGCCCATTGGGGTCCTGCAGGACCGAGCAGGTAGTCATTTACTGTTACCACCTATGAGTCCCCAGTGCCTTCAGTACCTTTTCTTTGTATTAGTACATTATAAATAAGATTACATTACATGGCTGGCATCTCTCTTCTGACAGAAATTACTTTTTTGCTTTGTTTTCTTCCTTGATAATATCTCAAAACTGGATGAATAGCTCTAATGCCAAAAAATGTGTGTTTAGGCTATGCAGTGGTTTGAGGGAGACAGCACTTAATGACAGGACAAGACAGGAGATAGAAGCAAGATAGTTCTTTTAAGGTGTTTGGTAGCATCTAAGGCTATTTAGTAGTTGTTTCCTTTTGAATCATTACCAGTGTCTTAATGCAAAATTGCTAGATCATGAACATAGATGTTAGTATTCAACACTGCTCTTCAAGGAGTCATAGAAGCACAATTGCTGAGGTGAGTAGCCCGAGAGAGGACGCCTTCAACACCGGAGCAGGGGGGGGGAGATCAGCGTCCAGGAGCCTCAACTCAGAGCGACAAGAGCCTCCCACCGAGGGAGCCTCAAGTCCTCGCCAGGCCCTGCCCAGGAGCCGGCAGCTCAGCTGACGAGAGCGAGCAGCTGACTCACAGGGAGCGGAGCCAGGAGCAGCGGCACCAGCCCTGAGTGGGTGAAAACCTGCCCCAGGGAGCGCGGCGAACAGAGCGGGCGAAGAGGGCGGGTTGGGGCCGTTCGCGCGGGCAGGCGGGCGGGACGGTGAGCACTCGGCGTATGAGCAGGGCTCGGTGCGGGAGCTCTGCTCTGGCTGCCCCGGCGGTGGCAGCGTAGGCACCCAGACAGAGCCGGTGAGAGGGGAGGCTGCAGCGCAGAGCTCGGGGTGTAGAGAGTGCCTGCACTGGTCTGGTGAGGGGAGGGGGCACAATGGGCAGGGCTGCACTCGGTGCGCCCTGGTGGAGGTCCTCCTGCAGCAGGGGTTGAGCTGCGGGATGCTGTTAATAGGCTGCGAGATGTCAGGGAAGCTGAGAGGAAGCAGCGCTGCTTGCTCCTGGCCCAAACTGTGCAGGGGCCTCGAGCTTCCCCTCTAGCTCATGGAGGAAAGAAGGAGGCCGTTGACCCGGGAAGCTGGGAAATAGTGACCCAAAAACAAAAAAAAGCCAACAAAAAAAAGGAGGAAAAGGACAATTAAAAGCAAGGGGCTTCCTCCTAAATCTGTTGTCCCCACGCAGAACTGCTTTGCTGTCCTGCAGGAGGCTAATGAGGAAACGCACTCGAGCCAGAAACAGCTGGCTGATGCCCTGGTAAAGAAGATCTCTACTGGTGCTGCCAGGAAAAAGCAGCGGGTCATAGTAGTAGGGGACTCTACTTCAAAAGGGACAGAAGCACTCGTCTGTGGGCCTGACCTGATCTCAAGGGAGGCGTGTTGCCTACCAGGGGCACGGATCAGGGATGTTGCAGAGAGGCTGCCTGCTCTAGTAAGTCCCACAGACTATTACCCGCTTCTAGTGATATATGTGGGTGCTAGGGATATAGATAGTAGTAGCCTGGGGAACATAAAGACTACAGAGCTCTGGGAGAGGTGGTTAGGGGCTCTGGAGCTCAGACTGTCTTTTCTTCAATTCTCCAGGATACAGGGGAGGACCTAAAAAAAGCTAGGAGGATTGGCCAGGTTAATAAATGGTTAAAAGGGTGGTGTCATAGTCAGGGGTTTGGGTGTCTTGAACATGGGACCCAAGTTTGTAGGCCAGGTCTAGTGGGGGCTGGTGGAGCTGGTCTAAAAGAAGGGGAAGAGCAGTTTTGGTAGGAGGCTTGCCAGGCTGGTCGAGGAGGCTTTAAACTAGATGTGCTGGGGGACGGGGGCATCATTCCACCTCAACACACCCAGTCAGTTGCCAGAACCTATAATAAATGCTTGGAGCAATGTAGAGATATCCCAGCCGCTCCAGCCAATGAGCCGGCTTCAGTTGGAGCTCGGCTCAGATGCCTCTATACAAATGCCCGTAGCATGGGGAACAAACAAGAGGAATTAGGGACGTGTGCACATACAGGGGTATGATATAATAGGCATCACAGAAACATGGTGGGATGGCTCCTATGACTGGAGTGTTGGAATGGAAGGTTACAGGCTCTTTAGAAAAGACAGGCCCGGCAGGCGGGGAGGGGGAGTTGCCCTTTATGTTAGGGATAGGCTGGAGAGTATGGAACTCTGTCTGGGGACAGGTGAGCAGTTAACAGAGAGTTTGTGGGTGAAGGTTAAAGGGAAAACAGCTATGGGAGACATTACTGTGGGGATCTGTTACAGACCGCCTGATCAAGAGGACTGTGCGGATGCACTCCATAGACAGATAGGAAAAGCCTCACGCGCACAGGCCCTTGTTCTCATGGGTGACTTCAACCACCCTGACATCTGTTGGAAGGACAGTACGGCCCGGCACAAGAAATCCAGGAGGTTCCTCGATTGTGTAGAAGACAACTTCCTTCTGCAAGTAATAGAGGAGCCGACAAGGAGAGGTGCCATGCTTGACCTCGTGCTCACCAACAGGGAAGGGCTCGTTGGAAATGTGACTCTCCAGGGCAGCCTTGGATGCAGCGATCAGGAGATGCTCGAATTTTAGATCCTCACGACAGTGAGAAGAGCGTGCAGCAAGCTCACTGCCCTGGACTTCAAGAGAGCAGACTTTGGCCTCTTCAGGAACCTGCTTAGTAAGGTTCCATGGGATACAGCCCTAGAGGGCAGAGGGGCCCAAGGCTGTTGGTTGATATTCAAGGATCACCTGCTACAAGCTCAGGAGTGTTGCATCCCAACCAGAAGGAAGTGCAGCAGGAGGGCCAGGAGACATCCTTGGATGGATAAGGAGCTCCTGAGGAAAATTCAATTGAAAAAAAAGGCATTATAATAAGTAGAAGCAAGGACAGGTGGCATGGGAAGAGTACAGGGATGTTGTTTGGGAAGCTAGGGACCAGGTTAGGAAAGCTAAGGCCCAGTTAGAATTAAACTTAGCTAGAGGTATTAAAGATAACAGGAAGGGATTCTACAAGTACATAGCAAATAAAAAACAGACTAGGGAGAATCTAGGCCCCCTCAGGAAGCCCTCAGGAGAACTGGCTACACAGGATTTGGAGAAGGCTGAGGTTCTGAATGACTTCTTTGCCTCAGTCTTCACTGCAAATGCTCTGACCAAACCACCCAAGTCTTGGAAGGCAGATGCAGGGACTGTGAGAATGAAGACCTTGGGCCCACTGTAGGAGAGGAACTGGTTCGAGACCATCTTAAACTGAATGTGCACAAGTCCATGGGTCCTGATGAGATCCATCTGCAGGTCCTGAAGGAGCTGGCAAATGAAGTTGCAAAGCCGCTGGCCATCATATTTGAGAAATTGTGGCAGTCAGGTGAAGTTCCTGATGACTGGAAAAAGGGAAATATAACCCCCATTTTCAAGAAGGGGAAAATGGATGACCTGGGGAATTACAGACCAGTCAGTCTCACCTCTGTGCCTGGCAAAATCTTGGAGCAGATTCTCCTGGAAGGCATGCTAAGGCACATGAAAATCAACAAGGTGCTTGGTGACAGCCAGCATGGCTTCACTAAGGGGAAATCCTGCCTGACCAATTTGGTGGCCTTCTATGATGGGGCTATAGGACTGATGGACAGGGGTAGAGCAGTTGATGTCATCTGCCTGGACTCGTCAAAAATGTTTGACACTGTCTCACATGACATCCTTGTCTCTAAATTGGAGAGACATCAATTTGATGGATGGACCACTTGGTGGATAAAGAACTGGCTGGATGGCCGCAAGCAAACAGTTGTGGTCAATGACTCAATGTCCAGCTGGAGACCAGTAACAAGTGGTGTCCCTCAGAGATCGGTGTTGGGACTGGTGTTGTTCAACATCTTTGTCGCTGACATGGACAGTGGGATTGAGTGCGCCCTCAGCAAGTTTGCCAATGACACCAAGCTGTGTGGTTCGGTTGATACACTGGAGAGAAGGAATGCCATCCAGAGGGACCTCGACACGCTTGTGAGGTGGGCTGATGCCAGCCTTATGAAGTTTAACCATGCCAAGTGCAAGGTCCTACACCTGGGTTGGAGCAATCCCAAGCACAGCTACAGGTTGGGCAAAGATGAGATTCAGAGCAGCCCTGCGGAGAAGGACTTGGAGGTGTTGGTTGATGAGAAAATGAACATGAGCCAAGAGTGTGCACTTGCAGCCCAGAAAGCCAACCGTATCCTGGGCTGCATCCAAAGGAGCGTGACCAGCAGGTCGAAGGAGGTGATCCTGCCCCTCTACTCTGCTCTTGTGAGACCTCACCTGGAGTATTGTGTGCAGTTCTGGTGTCCTCAACATAAAAAGGACATGGAACTCTTGGAACAAGTCCAGAGAAGAGCCACGAGGATGATCAGGGGACTGGAGCACCTCCCGTATGAAGATAGGCTGAGAAAGTTGGGGCTGTTCAGCCTGGAGAAGAGAAGGCTGCATGGAGACCTCATAGCAGCCTTCCAGTATCTGAAGGGGGCCTATAGGGATGCTGGAGAGGGACTCTTCATTAGGAACTGCAGTGATAGGACAAGAGGTAACGGGTTAAAACTTAAACAGGGGAAGTTTAGGTTGGATATAAGGAGGAAATTCTTTCCTGTGAGGGTGGTGAGGCACTGGAACGGGTTGCCCAGGGAGGTTGTGAAAGCTCCATCCCTGGCAGTGTTCAAGACCAGGTTGGACAAGGCCTTGGGTGATATGATTTAGCGTTAGGTGTCCCTGCCCACAGCAGGGGGGTTGGAACTAGATGATCTTAAGGTCCTTTCCAATTCTAACTATTCTATGATTCTAAGACCAGCCTACAAAAGATGAAATATATGGCAACATTTTCTAGTTACTGCTGTCTTTAAGAGTTGTTTTTTCCTGTTCAGGCCTTCTCCAGGAAATAAATATCAATGATGTATGAATTATAAAGGCCAGCTTGCCATTTCAAGCCTAACTTATTAGGTCATTTCATTTATTTATAAGGAGTCGGAGATTTTCCAAAAACAACAGCAAAGCTACAGGAAATGTAAGATCATGTGACAGAGAAGGAATGAAAATTGGACAGCAACACAGGACCTGGTAGCTTAAAAATACTTCAAGCATTATGTTAAAACATACAAATACTGCTATTCAAACAAACTGCAGTGGTTCTTCACCCTTTTCATCAGCCCTGCCTTGAAAGTGTAAAATTCTGTAAGGAGGAAATGCAAATCACAACATCAGTTGCGATAAATAACAAGCCTTCTTAATGCAAGTAACTGCAATTAGCTATCTGTGATGTAGTGGAAATCACATTCCAGATGTACATCTATGCATTTCCTTTTGTTTATGTGCTGCAATTCACAGAGTTTTCCAGAAATTTAGGTCTTTCTTACCCTTCCACAGCCTCTGCTGGAATGGCAGGATCAGAGCTAAAGACAAGACACAGTGGCAGGGAAGCAGGCCTGGAGTTAGATCATGAGCTACAGTAACATGCCCAGGCAGAGAGTGGGAGATCAGTGGAAGCAGGTTTATGACAGGTGACCTACTTTTCTAAGGCCCATCCAACCTGGCCTTGAACGCTGCCAAGGATGGATCAGCCACAAATTCTCTGGACAACCTATGCCAGTCTGTCACTACCCTGCTAGTGAACATTTTTTTTCCCTAATATCTAATCTAAATCTACCCTCTTTCAGTTTAAAGGCTGTAAGGTTTTCCAAGGCTAGTTTATAATGTGGATACAGGCTAGACTGCATCACTGTTTCCAACAAGCGATGCCCTGTTGGCTCGCTGGCACTAGCATGCTGTGGTACAGGATGACGCCAGAGCTTAAGTCCCTCACACTCAGAACTGGCAGCAGGGCTCCACTGACCTCATGAATGAACAGTCTCCTTTTCCCATGTTCCTAAATGCAGTTATGGGATTTTTTTGCTTGTTTTCTCAGAGGGCAAGTGAAGAATGAAGTAGAGGAATGGGAAAGCAACTGCAAAGCCCAAACCACTGAAGGAGCCAGACCCAGTTTCTTTAGAAGGGTGGCGAGGTTTTATGGTACTGCACAACCTGGGGAGCTCCACTGAAGTTAGCCAGTCAGAGGCGCAGCTTTCTCCCTGGCCTTGGGTCTGGTGCTCCCACACAGGCACTTCAAGAGCCTTTGTTCATGACTGTTGCCCTGTGTGTTACATGAAGTAAATACAGGATGACTAAATGGAATATTCCAAGTACTGTAACAACAGTTCAGAAAAAGACTTGAATGTGTTGCATCTGCTGAAGCATCTTCAACTCTGGAGGCTCTATTTTTGGGCTCAGTATTTTAACTAAACTTCGCAAGCCCCGATCACCATACTAACATGCTAGAATGTGTGATTTTTAAACAGCTGAAGATGAAGAACTGGCATTTTTAACAGCTATTTCCAAGTATCCCTTATGGCACAAGAGAAGAAAACCTCTTGATTCCCCACATTTCCCAAAAGCAGGGTTAGGCTCACTCTTGTCAATGGTTTGCTGCATATGTCTGCATGGCACGGAGCACAAAGCTGTGAGATTCAATAGGCAGCAGTTCTGCAGCTGCATGTGTCTTACTGCAAATTAAGTTTCCTCCCTAAGAAGAGACTTCAGCCCAACAGATACTTGCACTTCAGATGTATTGCTAGAAATTTAAGGTTAGTGTAGTATGGTGGTTAGTCCATTTAACCTAGAAGTCACCTGCACATTTTGGAGACTTCTATTTTCAAATGAAAAATATGAACTGTCTGGAAATGAAGTGGCCTTTTACTTGGAATTTTCCATCTTAAAATCCATAGAACAGCTTTATTACAATCAGTATACTCAAAGAACTGATACAGGAACATGTAAGAGAGAAGGAGGAAGAAGATATTTGTGAAATTCCCCTAAATCAGTTTAGTTTGAAGCGAATCAGCTTTGTCTACACAGAACTAGCTCTGAAAGTGTAAAGGAATTTATTTAGTTTATTCATGTTGCAGTGTTTTTGCAGTATTCACAATGCAAAGCACTTAAAAAGTGTTAATTGCTCTTTATCAAAAAATCATCCCCTGCAGTTCTTGTATTACCCCTTTGCTTTCTGCATCTTGTGTGGTAGACTGAAACTGTACCAAGTAACACCAAGTATTAAACGCACACGAGAGTGATCAGAAGGAAAATCATTTATACCATTACTCTTTTTAAAATTGCGGTCATCACAAACCTAACCCATACCCAGCTTGGGTGGTGAAATGACAGTAAGGATCCCTGACAAATTAGCTTTATTCAATTTATTTCTTACTTGCCTGACTTGTGAAGGAGGGAAACCGGGGAGAAGGATGGACTGGTACTTCACATCTTGTGAAAAGGGCCTCCTGTCACAGACACTCATTTTACATTATAGTTCTGGTAAAACCCCCCTTAGTTGCCTACTCTCATCAAAGCAGAAGGCAACTTAAGAGAGCAAAGCAACCAGCTCAGTAGTCTTGGTCTTACCAGAGAGAAACAAGCCAATGCCATCAAGTTACACAGAAACACATTCTCCGACGTTTCCCTTTTGTGATAAAGGTACCCTGAAGTCTTTTTTTTTTTCCTCCCAACAGCATGAGCAGGCTGCAGAGAGAGTAAGCAGTGGTAAGAGAATTTGAACTTGACATTTTGGAGGGAAGCAGGCTGCTTTAGTCTTGTAGAATGAAAAGGCATGTTAGGGACACAGCCTCTTTGTAGTGATAGGACAAGGGGTAATGGGTTAAAACTTAGGGGAAGTTTAGCTTGGATATAAGGAGGAAATTCTTTCCTGTTAGGGTGGTGAGGCACTGGAAATGGGTTGCCCAAGGAGGCTGTGAATGCTCCATCCCTGGCAGTGTTCAAGACCAGGTTGAATGAGGCCTTGGGTGACATGGTTTAGTGTGAGGTGTCCCTGCCCATGGCAGGGGGGTTGGAACTAGATGATCTTAAGGTCCTTTCTGACCCTAACTATTCTATGAAATAACAAAACAAAACCAAAAGGAACAAAAGAGCCATCAGGGTTTAGGTAAGACATAATCTTAGAAGCTTTAAATATGCAGAAGTAAAATTTTGCCAACCTTATTTTGAGAAGTGAAATTATGAGTCATAAGTAAGGCTTTCCCCTGTCCCAGCCTCCACAAAAAAAGGGCACACAATGCAATAATTCTTCAGATATTGCATGTCTAGTTTTCTAGCTTTGTTAAGGTGTTGTGCTTTGAGAGATGCTCAAATGAACTCAATAAAAGATTGCAGAAGCTAAAGTTTCCATTCAAAAACTTGGAGAGTACCAACTAGTTTAAGATGTTGCCCTCAAATCCAGTTTCACCCTACCACCAGATACCACTGCAGCTGTAGGGGGAAGGGTGGTGGTGATGATTCAGGCAGGACTCATTCTTTCAAGCACCTTTCAAATTCTGTATCAAGTTCCCATACAGAATCTAGAGAAGTGCTCTGATGCTGGTGTAGGCCATGCATCCATGATTGGAAGCTTTACTTTTTTTCCTTCAAGACATAATTTATCCTATACAGTTGTTCATCAGCAGGTCATGCATTGCCCCATGTGCTACCCTTACTGAATCGTTGCAAAGCAAAAGTTTATTAGGACTCCATTTTGAGTAACTGATCCATAGTTAATCTCTACTGAAACTTTTCAGTTCACAGTTCCATCCTCAGAGTCAATTTTAACAAGTATGTTTAAATTTAGAGAGTTCAGTGGACAAAAGAATGTGTTGTTCTTGAGTAAACTTAGGAAGAAAATATAGAAGTAATTCACTAAACCCACTACATAGTGCAGGAACTGGAGGAGAAGAGCACCACCATATGCAGGATAAAGACGATTTGCCCTCTCCTCTTCAGACTTTTCAGAAGTTTTCTAAATAATCAGAGAAATTAACGTAAGACTTGGCAATTTAAAAAACTAGAAAGCTGAGCTCATTAAACTCTCTTAGCTTGGTCACTTGGACAGGATAAGCTTTTCAGGCTTCCTATTCACTGGCTGTCAGTAAAAATCGACCACAAATTTCACACTGGACAGCAAAGTGATGCTTGACATTTGTGTACTGAAAGCTTAGATCAAGTCCTAACCTCAGTCGACTACCTCTCAGACAATATACTGGAGTCATCAGCAGGATCCTCGGTGGAAGTAGTGTGCTTCTAACACGCAGCACAGCAGAAACCACCGAACTTGGATAAGCCAGTTTTACATCACTTACTTACCTACTTCCTCCCAGAAACAATGTTTAAGGAAGTTTAAATATCTACCAGTGGTATTATTCACTGAGAGGTAAAATATAAAAAGCATGTTTTTATAAATATATTTATATTTATATATATATTTATATAATATTTATATAAATATAAATAAAATAAAAATATAAAAAGCATGGCATTTTATACCACATCCTTATGTTTCACTGTAAATAAGAAAAGGAACACCATGGCTTCAACAAAAGTTAGTTAAATTTGAATGCAGAGAATACTTTATTAACTGATTACAGTTTTGATGACCAATTTTTAACCATAACTAATGTGGGAGACATAGTGGGGGACATTAAGGCTGAGCCATATATATATATATAGACAAATCTGGATACTGATAATCTGTACATTTAACCTCTGCTTTTTCTTTATACATCTGTTATTCAGTGTTTGAAATTAATCAAAAAAAAAAAAAAGACTCCGGCCACTAATTTAGTCTTATATCTGAATCAGCTTTTGAATGCAGTATAAATCTCAGTTGAGATCACAGAGATTTTTTTAAGCCATACTCCAAATCGTGTTCAAGTATAACTGGAATGCGTTGTTACAGCTTCGTGCAGTTATTTTTCTCTTCCAAAACCCAGTAGTTGTTCTCTCATGTAGAGGTTAAGCTATTTAAGGTAGTCTTAAACTTGCCTAAGAGTTTGGGAAATGAACATAAATTAAAGTGTCTGTGGTGTGCATGGGTTTTCCTGCTCTAAGCAGACCCTATCACTTAGGTGGAGATACTTGCAATTTTACAGAATTACGCTTACTTTTCAACAAAACCCAGAAGAAAATCATGTTGCTATTCTTGCCCTGTGGACAGTACTCCTACATGATGTCATAACCGTTTCCCAGCTGTACAGCTCCCTTTTGTAAAGTTGGGCAACACGTATGAAAGACAGACAGACATCAGCTGTGTTTAGAAAGATATTTCAGTTCCTTAGTTCCAGTCACTGAAGGAAGAGGCAGAGGCAAGTTTGAATTATCCCAGAAAACTCAACAATTGGTTTTATTAGGTGTCTTCAAGATGTTTCACCTTCTGTGGGAGACGTAGGTGTTGTAGGAGAGACCATTTCAGGTTTTCGTGAAATTCTGTCCAATTCTGCCTGAACATCTGTTAAAACTGGCTTCTGACCTACAGGATAAATGCACATCATCCAGTCATGTTTATGAAACAGTTCTGGGAAAGCCTATAGTATCTTTAATTGTCAAATTGGGCAAATCCTAATTATTGTTACTGCATATTTTCAGTGCAGAGTAAAGGCATAAGGCCAAAACCCAAAAGAAATAAAGGAAACAGTAGAGAGAAAGTCTCACCCTTTTGTATTTTCGATTTCTCAAAGAAACTTCCACAATTATATATTAATTATCAGTATATGAAGAGTTAAAGTATAAAATACAGAAGAATACTAAGGTGAGCACTCCTACACAATTTTCTGCACCATATGCGTTTTAAATAATTCTGAATGTAAATCAGGATTTCACCACAGACCAGTGAAATCAGTTCAGCACATGCGGTCAGTACAGACCTGACACTGCTGCTCATAGGTGCACACAGACCTGCAGGTGGCAAATCCCTTTCTCTCCCCACCCACTTCCTTCCCCCCTAACTTGGAATGGCACAGACATCTCTGCAGTCACACTTAGACCTGATCCAAACTTAACACACACCATTTCCCCCTCGCCCCCCACCATTTTAACTCTTATTCTCCAGTTTAGGTTTTTATCCTGCCAGGTTCTACCACAAGAATGAAGAAGAAAATATGGAAAAAGGCAGTGCAGAATATTAAGAGTCTAATGCCATAATGTGTGCTCAAGCTGTGCATATCTCAAGCTGTGAAGGAAAATTCTGACCCACATGGAGTTTCAGCAGGGTCCCAGCATACTTTCTGAAGATGCAAATTAGCAGAAACTGTTAATGTACTATGCTGCTCTTCAAATCCTTTAATGAAAGCTAATACTGTATCAGAATAAAAGCAGCTAATATTCCAGCAGAGGATTTTCCCATAGCTGCTGAGGGGAAAAGTAATTCTCAAATCCCAAACTACTGTCTTAACAGCCAGTTTCCAGATTTGAAGAGTGAGTGGCATGGATGACACTAATCACAAGACAGCACATACTACGGCAGGCAAAGAGGCTACATCTAAGCCAAACTTACAGCAATTCCTTGAAAACCTAATCCTTTGTGACATAAACTGGCTATACCCTAACCCTTAATTTGCTGCATGTTAGGAAATGTCTGAGAACGTTTGCTCCTTAACAGTTTAATTCTGCTCCTGAAGTTCCTGCCAAGGCTCTGAACACAGTATGTTTCTGGAGTGCTGCCTCCACCTGCACTGACTCTGCAGTGGAGCTCTCTGCGTCAGCAGCACTTGTGTGAACAATCTCCATGTGCGGTTCAGACCAGCACTGTGGACTTGGCCTGCAGCAGGCTCAGGAGTGCTCAAACTTTACCCAGCCAACTTAACTTCACGTTTAAAAAAGGGAAGTGCACACACGTAAACAAAATAATCAGTCTACACAAAATGTTAGTGGGAAGTGTTTTCTCTTACTACATCAAAGTAAGCACTAACGCCAAGTACCAATGGAACACCAGTGTTCTCACCTAGGTGCTGCACTGCTACCCTCTGGGGAAGTCAGTAGGGAAGGTGTCAGTATAGGTATGTTCTTAAGTAATACAGAAACATTTTAATCTGGAATAGCAAGAAGCACCAGAGTAGTCTTGCATCTAGCGTTGGAGCACTCACCATTAGGCATTTTTTGATTAATTCAAATCAATAATCACATCATGTAAAAAAGGCTCCAATGAGCCAAAAGGCTCTTTAAAAATACGTATTTTTAAAGACTATCAACAAACTGAAAGCCTTCATCACATCAGAGCTAGATCACTCCATGAAAATTTAAAATTATTTTAATGCTTACTGTGTTGTTAACAAAAATCAACTTGAATTTCAGTTGCAGTATATCTGAATAATATTAAAAGTGGCTTATAGCATAACCCATACAATTGGAATAGTAGGGATCAAAGGCAAAATGAAGAACTTGTGTGGACTCAATTCATGCTTAAAGAGCCATATGAAGTTCTTCCTGACTCTCAAGAGTGCCATAAAAAGGCAACACCAAACTGCTGTGAAATCAAAACCAAATCCTATAGCCCGTAAAACATTCAGTTAAATAGTGTTTATACTTCTGAGAAACTATACTAATAGGGATGATCCACCACTCTCAATTTAGATTGAGTTAATCTTCTATCATCAATCATACCTGACTTTTTTGCTGATGGTGTCAAGTTGCTGCCAGCGCCTCCAGTACCACCTCCTCCTGGACTGCCACTAACACCACCAGGGCCACCAGGGGAACCAGTTTTCTTGCTTAGGAGACTATTGAAGAAGTTGGCCAGGACTCCTTCACTAGTAGCTCCAGCTACAAGGGGAGGGAGGAAAAAACCAAACACAAGACAAAACAGATTTTCTAAGCAAACACTGATTTAGCGTATTAATCTAAATGAGCACATTAAAGAGCAGGCAAAGCACCTATTTTACTTCCCCACTACATTTATGCCCTCATAAGAAAAGGTACCTTTCATATTAGGATCAATTTTTTTTGACCCAGTAGGGATAGGTGTAACACTGGCAACGTTTGATGTTACAGATCTGTTTGGTGTCCTAGGAGATCCACCAGGGACTCTTGGAGAGGCATCCTATGCAAAAAAATAAACATTTCCAAAGGTCAATCTGCTACAGAATTAAACCATGCAGTGTAAGTGTACATTAAATGAAGTCTTCGGTTATTTCTCAGTTCCTAATCTTTTTTGTTTTAATAATATAGTATCTCATGCACCTGGAAGGACACAGGATTCCATTTTGCTGATTGTGTATGAGCTTTCACGCTTGTGTAACATTCTTAAAAATATTAACTTCAGTGCAACTAAAGCACTAGTGAAGCTTTTTATTTTATCCCAATGAGAAACTTGAACCCCTATCTGTTACTCAGTAGTGCCTCTGATCATAATGACAATGGCACTAATTAGATCATAGATGAACTACACCAAATTTCTTGGGACGTCACCACATACCACCAATACTCTGGGAAGGACTAAACGCAGCCCAGGAGAAAAATCATTACTTCAAGGACAACAAGTCATGTTTGCAGTTCAGCTAAAAAAATGAAGCTACTTTTGTAAGATCACATGCTCCCCATTAAACTTGTCTTGCTTTTTAGTTATTTTGCTTGTATTTTAAATGTAGATGATATAGTTTTCATTTGACCTTAATATTTATGCTAGAGTCTTAATATTCCTAGAGAGACAGTGGGAGTTAACTAACTGCTTAGATGCATTCTAACATGAAAAGTAAAGCCACGACATGTCAATACAAGCTGTCATGACTAGCTGTGAAGCATTATTTTAGAGCAGTATACAATGTAGACTTTAAATACCAAGTAGTTAAAAAAAATTAGACTGAAGAATATTTGACAGTGCAATTAAAACAAGCAACCCTCTGTATATATGAAAGTGATTCATGTTCATGTGATAATATTTAAGTTTTGTTACTAACCACTGGCCTTCCTGCAGCAGTAGGTGGTTGTTTCGCCAACTGTGACTGCAAAAAACCAAGCAAAGCCATGTAGTGTTAGGCATTATCGTGACTAAAAATACAACCCAAAATTTCTATTGAGAACATTGTTAAGTGACACACTGCATACTTGTTTTATAGACAAAAAGTTACCTGCTGCTTCATAAGAAACACTTGGTCATCTTCAGCTACAATTTCTTTTTCATGAACAAACTGCAATACAAAAACATTAACATCATTTTGACTGAAAGAAAGACAATTATTTCCTTTGATACCCCTTGCTGAATACAATCAAGGCCTTCAATAACGAAGTGTGTGAAATACATTTACTGCAGACCACATTTTCTGTACTTAAGACTGCTACCTCATGATTTCATTTAAGCTCAGTTAACTAGGAGCAAATAGAAGTATCATTAACAACTCTGACCTGGCAGGCTTAAGTCTCCAGGTGTACTTGTAGAAAGGACCATTAAAAAGTTCATTAAATTGTTCAGTGAAAGAAGAACAAAGTGGTTACAAGGCACATTCAAGGGTCTTGGGATCAATAAGAAACACTGACAGATCCCACTCTTCATATACCAGTCTAATGCAATGCAGGTAAATTGGACAAAGACATCTCAGATCCCATTTGTAAGCATCAAATCACAAGCACTCTCCCTACAAATAAGCTCACCACAAAACAAGCACAGGAAATATCAATATCAAAGTTTATAATCCAGGCCCGAAGTGTATAAACATTCAAAGAAACCTTGTCGGTTATATTTTCCTTGGACACTTCTTTAACACAATACTATGTATGTCCTGACTCTTCCCCTGAAGATTGCAGAAAATACACAGTATTTTTTTTTTTCTCAGCTAAAATAATTCACACTTGGAAATATGACTAGTCCCAAATCCTTAGCTTTGTTAGAAAAAGCACAGAAATAGTTGCCTTCAGTAACTTTTGTATGCCTGAGGTCCACTTCTGCTGGCATTTTATTCAACCACCTCACATGTGTTTTCAGGTAGTTCTGCCAAAGCCTTTTGTTAAATAGTATGAGACAGAAAATATACTGAACAGGTAGAACCTGTTTTCTCATGTTTATTTTTCATTTTACACTGCCTCAAGATTTTTTATTTTAAATACTCCAACAGAAAGCATTATGAAGTTATGGGCAATTTGGAGCAAAATGTAGTGTACTTAAAAAATACTAACTCAACCTGACCAAGTTAAATGACACTGTTCAATACAAAATATGTATTAAAAGCAAAACAGACATATTTGTAGTCTTGAACAATGGAACAGTGGCAGAAAAAAACAAAACCAACACAACAGTGTAAGGTGGAGAAGAGCTATACAGAACAAGAATAAAGGATTTTTTGATGATGAAAGAAAATTAAGAAATAAAGACAAAATAAGGACCCCCCTCATTTCACACACACACACACCAGTTCATCACACTCTTATGATAAACTGGAAGCAAAATCCCAGAGAAACAGTCAAAAAACTGACAGGTAAATAAACAGACAAGAAGTTGAATGCCAAAACATTTCAATTTACCTTTCTGACCGGTGGTTTTGTTATGATATCCTCAAAATTGTCGTCTGCTTTTAGTGTCTGAAAGTTCTCGTGCAATATTCCTATCTTCTTGTCATTATCCCAACCTGAAGGACTAGATGAAGGATTATTCAGCTTTAAATTCTGTTACTTCAGGTTGATCTTGGATGCAATCCTGAAGTGTACAGAATTCAAAGCCAGAGAAGTTCTCATAGCTCCTGCTCTCCTGTGAGGACTAATATTCGTCTGTACAGATAGTCAGGGACTGGTTCACCATAACAGATAGGAGCAAACTCTCTGGGTTAACATTTCTCTCTGGGGCAGCAAATATTTGTAACCTCAATCCACTGGTGCTCACCAAACTCCAGTTCATGAGAATGTTACAGAACTTTAGAAAGCAGAAAGAGTTCTAAATGGTTCTAAATTACAAAAATACATTCCATACTCATATAAACATAATAATGCAGGTAACTTACATAAATACCGCATCTTTTTCCACAACAACAGCTGGAACATTGAAAGGAAATCCATACAGCTTCTGGACTATGTATTTATACACTAAATCAATGTTTTTGTTCTCCTTTACAGAAGTGTAAATAAGTGCTGCCCCATCTGAATAAACTTGTTAAAGAAAACTCAGTTTAGTGGCTAATAAGAGATACTAAAGTGACTTTCTTTCTGCTAGTTTAAAGGTTATTTACTTTGTAGAATTTAGAGGGGGAATACAAGATCAAATAAGTCAAACAACTCCTGACACTTAGATTTTTTTACATAGGCAACTTAGTAATTTAAATCTTTTGCATTTGTTCTAGGTCAACTCAGCCATCACTTTTAGAGTAAAGCACAGGCTCTTCTCAAAGCCCATAATACCAACAGTTTCACTACAATACTTTCAAAACTGTCTTCTGCTTTTAGTGAAGAAAGATGTTCATGCCATAGCCTTATATCTTGTCATTAGCCCACCCTGCAACGGGGACACTACAGCATTAATGAAGCATTAATACAGCTTCAGAAATGCCAAAGATCTTCCACTTCCCCACCTGGGTTTTTAAATTAGGGGAGGACCTGCTTTCAAACAAAATGAAGGCAAACAAATTGTAATGTATATCAATTACTAAAAGACCAAAGGAGTGCTTATATTCCAACATGGTTCAGTGTCAAATTAACACAGTTTGTGCACAGGATTAATAAAAGCAGCCAGGGAAGTTTTGAGTTATTTTTACTTTGGGATTATAAAAATGCCACCCCCCCTAATGTATTTCTACATGCATTTAATTCAAATTCTAGAATAAAGTTATATAGTGGGATCTGATTCCCATTCAGTGACATTTAGAATAGAACTCCCAAGTTCTACATGGTATATACCATTACAGAGACTAATTCCTACTAGCATTCTGCATTCTTCATATACAAGACCTATCACAATTATCCCTAATACCAGTTTGAAAAATTAGGTCTTTGAAGCCCATTGAAGGAAGTGCTATCTTAGTGCTCAACTGAGTCCTCAGGTTCTTGAACTAATGTGTCCATCTATTAAGTGTGGTTTAAGCATTTAAACTTCCCTTTACCACAGCACAAATTATTATGACACGATGTATGTGTGTTCCCGGCATCTACAAATCTAGATCTCAGCATGTCTTGCTGACTAAACACTCAACAGAATTTTCTAAATTTTGTTTAAAGAAGTTTAAAAGCCATTGTGGTGCTATTACTGTTTATGTACATTGTCTCTGTAGCAACACAGAGAAGCCAGTGGATCTTTCCTACAGCAATCCACACTTCTTCCCTTCCCTTATCACCTTATCTTGTGCAATTACTGAACCCTGAAGAGACTGCATATTTAGGTTGAAAAGAATAACATGCCTTATTTGCATCTGAAGCAAGATCATACTTAAATTAATTATCTTTTGTTATTTGAGGGAACTTGGCAGCAAGATGTGGTGATTTGCAAACTGACTCCCAAACATGAAAAGTAAACATGGCAAGTAAAGAAATTCCTGGTAAGGGGACACACCAGACTCTTGCAGCTCTTTAAAAAAAACCACCAAACCAACATTAAAAAAAAAAACAGAAAAGTTGAATTCAACATTGCTTGCAGGTGTAACTAAAGCAGACTGCCATCTACAGTAAAGAAGTTGCATTCTACTTTGGTCCAGGTGCAAATATTCTTTTAAGCTTGTCATAATTAACTCATTATCATCTTTAAGATGTGATAAAGGATACACTGTAAGCAAAACCGTCTGATATGTGACTGAATGAAGTCGAAGTGTTCATCTCTGTAGTCATGTTCTTTTTCCAGAACGCTGATGGCATCACACTATCAAAACACACAACATGAACACACCACTTCCATTTACCTGTGGAAATAGCAGTGCTACTACACATCCAAGTTCACAGCTGGACAAGGGGGATGGACTGGGGTGGGTGGTGCAGAAAACCCAGAACCTGCTAAGATAGTTTAAAAGCATAATTTAAAACTTTTTTTTTTTAAATAATATATAATATATATGTGATCAGCCCTAACTTGGGAGTTCAAGGGATTGCCATTTTTCATTCACTCCCTCATAAAGCAGCAACTCAAAAGTCTCTGTTGAAAGACTGACCCACTGAGTGATACCATCATTTTCTTCCAAATGTATTTTTTACACACTGTGGTAGTACAGGACATAGCGGTTTTTTTTATCCAGTTACTAATCAGCCCTTTGGCAAAGGGAGGCAAAAATCAAGAAATGTGGAAGCACAAAAAAAAAAAAAAGTAAATGAACTAGCAGATGAGAAAAAGACAAATGAGAAGGTTTGCATTCCAGTGAAGGAACAATATATTCCTCAAAAGGTTTATTCTCTCACTGTGGGCCAGCAGAGGCTGCAGATGCAGTATGCTTAATGCCAGTGAGAACTGGGGTGGGAAAAACAACAAACCAACAAACAATCTAAAGGTATGGCTAAGAATATAGTTACATATCTAACAAAAAGCAAAAGAGATCACAGAAACATCCCAAGAACTGAGGAAAGTTAACAGAGCAGCACTTAACTAACTAGAGCCCTCAAATATATTAATCTTCAGAAAAAGATCTGAAATATTAAAAAAAAAAACTACCAAACCACTATCTGCAGAATCACAAGGACTGTGGAGATGAAGGGGAATCCTAGCTGTTGACTGACCAGCTCACTTCTGTGAGCAAAACTAGATCTGATGTGTTTCTCAATTCCTTTAAAACTGGTAAACGAAAAAGTAATCCCAAAATGACACGCAATGGGGGCTTCCTGAAGATAACCACCCTTCAGCATTACACATTTTTAAATAATTCTTATGCAAGGTATTCAGAGTGAAAAATAACCAAGCGCTTTCCACCCATAATTGGCAAAGTTGCTTAAATAAAATACGCAAAAACACTGAAATGTGGAACAAACCTTTGTACAAACTACTACTACTGGAATGCCTAAGTTACATGTTAGTGTGTCTGCACCAAGGGGTAAAATCACACTGTCATCTTTGTCTTCCTGTAATGAAGTATTTCTTCTCTGTGGAGAAGCTGGAAAATCCTCGCCTGGTTCTATATATTCCTGGAAGTCTCTTACCACTGAAAGTAAAAAAAGTTATATTAACAGATCAGCTACTTGATTATTCAACAATGATTTTCACTGCCATTGAGCTCTAGCACTGTTGATCGTATAATACTCCTGCTTCTTTATGTTAAAAGGTTGAGCATGCACCAAGTACTATTTGTTTACTCTGTGCAGCACAAGAGAGCACAAGACTAGTAAGTCTGAAATCTGCTTGACGGGCAGCTAGAGGAACACGACCAGGTAAGACCACCCATAAGGACAGCATTGAACCATTTTTATTTTACCACTGTGGAACCACTTGGCAGTTGCTATTAACTATTACTGCTTGATATATTTCGTTCCATTTTTCTTGGCAAAATTAATGGAATGGTTTGTTAGAACTAACAGAATTAAGAGTTACACAGCAGCTTAGCTGCTTCTCTATGAGATTTTACCTAAAATCCCTTCACTTCCCTCTCTCTGTACAGAGAGCCTACAGTAGTAATAAGTAAAAAGAATAGAATACACAAACATGAATTATTAACTAGCTTTAGAATTACTTACTACCATATGAAATATTTTGTATGCTTTTACAATAGATCAGACACTACTTAAAATTTAGCAAGGAGGGCAAGTCAGAGTATAACAAGAATTAGAAAAAACAAGATGAAGTTAACAAGTGTGGCTAACTTTTTCCTGTCAGGTTCCAGTACATACATCCAAAACACTATAATCACATGGTCACTTTCTATTCCTATAGTCAGGGATGCAGTATTAGGCATAGAACATCTGTGCGTTTCACACCAACTGTCCTGTTTCACCTAACAGAAACAGCATTCTACCAAACCCCACTACTGATTACTTTTTCCACAAGTAGCACATCCCAATTCAGCCAAAAAAAAAAAAAAAAAATCAGGCATTAAGACAATTCAGCTGCATTGTGCCCACTAGCAGCTAAGTACTCCAGTACATTCTCACTGCTTTCCTCTGATTTACATTATCCACTGCTACACCTTCACTAAACTGATTGAAACCCTCCAAGTTCATACCTAGCAAAGCGTTAGTTGAATTACCACAGCAAGACTTACTTCAGCACCTTAGAGAAAAAGATGTATTACGCCGAGATTATTCAAGTTTTCCACAGATTTTCTTTGAGTTTACAATAACAAAAAGTGCATGCACTGATGATCATTTCTACTTGAACAGACAACTTAGGCTCTTATTCAGGGAATGCTGCTACTTCAGTCTGGCCTCAGAGTTCCAAGAGGCTCCCAAATTAACCCTGTTTTAAATGCAGAGCTCTTACCATGATACGCCAGCCACTCTAGGGAGCCTTTCCTACACAGCATCCTGTCTGCTTTGGGAAAACTACATGCCTAAGATAAAAGTCACACTACTGCAGTGCTAGAAGCTTTCTTCACAATTAAAGTGAACAGGCTACAAGGCGTCGTTAGGCTCCAAAGAATTTCGTAACAGGAAGAGCTATTCCAATCCTTCACACACAGCTGGTATGTATCCCCTAATGCCTTCTCATACCAGTCCTGGTCCTCACAGGGTCTGTTTATAAGTGGAATGAAGTTGCTAGAACAGGAAAACAGCAGTACACCTCCAGAAAACTACACACACAAACCCTCAGTAGATTTCAGTCCTGTCAGCATGTTAAGTCAGTTCACAGGAGCTTCTCAGGAGCACTGAGCCTGGCACAAGAATTAAGTAGGACCATACAGCCAGAAGTCAGGCAAGCAAGATTCCTCCCTCCTCCTCTTGGCAACATCAGGCTGCTGCCCACCTAGCAATGCATGAAGCCACATTACAAGAGTTCAAAACAAAAGCAGCTTCCAGTCATATCTGGATTGTGTTCAGGGCTTCTGCTACACCCAAGTCGCATACTATCAGTATCTGCAAGAATTAGAGCAGATGACAGAAGAACAACAGAGCAGACAAAACTTTCAGTGAGTAGCTGTTTTTCTTGACTCAATCACATTTTCTGGATTTTATAGAGTTTCACTGTTCTGCTCACTCCATGAGTAAAGAAGCAAAACTCTCAGCTACACATTTTTGATAACAGATGCTGCATCCTTACTACTTTCATCCAATAAAATCCTATCCTGAAACTGCGTGGGAGGTGTTCAATATGCACACACTTACACCACCCCCAGAAAACACATCCAGAATTTCTCAGCTCTTCCCTCCTACACAAGTTCTTCTTGCAGAAAATATGATTCTCAAGGATGATACTTCCCTTAGAAGAATCTCTCTCTCAAAAGAATAAACAAACTCCCCCCAGAGTATCTACAACTGCCACCTCATGGACTACTTTATCACAGCAGAGCTACAACTTCCACTGCTGAAAAAGCTGTTCAGCAAACTGACAGTCAACTGCTTAAGAACACAGAGTTCCAGAGAGCAACTTCAGACTTACACACAAAGTTTATCATGCTATTTGATCTTAACACATGGCTGTCTCAAACACTCATCCTTGTAGTGATTCACCGAGAGATGAACAGCAAGGACTCATGGTTTAGTACCCTCAGGGAAACACAGAGGCTGCCCAGAAGTAATATGGAATTATGATAGTGAATTCAGTCACATAGCTTAAGGAATCCTGCAAAATCTTTGTGTTCTGCATGTTTAAAACTAGAGGACAAAGAGTTATATCGTATCCATGCCAAAACAAAATTACAGCTGCATTACTGTCAATAATAATGATGATAAAACTCTTCAAATAGAAAGGGCCCAGACATTATGGTAATGTCATGAATCCTCCCAACAATTACACTTTTGGTAGGCAGAGAACAGGTCTCAGTTTCTCTAGACTGACTAATTACAGGAACAATTAAGAAGCTGATGCAGTGATTTGCCTTTAAAATAAATACATAAATAATTGAAAGCTAAGAAGCTTTTTTTTTCCTTCGAGAATCTTACCTAGAAAAAGCTGTAAGATGCAAGAATGTACAATCAGCTGTGTTCATTCTGAAAGCTTCCACCCCTAAATTCCACCCCTACTTCTGTTAGAAAGAAATATCAGTATCATTCACGTATTGAGACTTATCTGAAGCTTGACTTGCTTGATAACTCCTAATTTTAAGTAACATTTCCAAAGCATGAAAACTGTACAACTGTAATGGAGAGATTAAATGCTGCAGAAAGCATTAAGCATATTTGATTAAATGGATTCCTACATATTTGCAGAATACTCACACTTCTGTTCCATTTCTTTCATTTCTTCAGGAGGAATTTTTAACTTGTCAATATGTTCTCTTATAACACTCGCCCATTTTTGTAAAGAATCCAGTGCAGTCCAAGGCCTAGACATGTCTACTACCAACATAATTAGAGTGTCCTTTAGAGAGCTTGCTTCCATTGCAAATTTAAGAAGACCTTTGTGATACAAGTCACCATCTAAAATCCATACATTACATCTTGTTTGGTCTACAAAGGAAAAACATTTTATGAGACTTACTGGAAACAGTCCACTACATAACAGAGCTATTAAATCTTCTTCAGACATATAAGGACGAAAGCAGCTGACTTGTTTTATCAGTCAATTAAAATGCATAGCAACAGAGCAAACTACAGCTTTTGGGGACAAGCTCCTTGTCTTCCAGACCCTGATGTTTAACGGCTGGTAACTGAAGATCTTAAATTCATTATTTGTAAGTGAGAATTCAGAGACAGCATTCAGCATTTCCAAAATTCATGTTCAGTTTTAGAGAGGGAAAAAGTTTTCTTCAAGATGCAACTTAGAAGGGGAGAATTGGGTGAATTAAGCCACCCTTTCTCAGCCCTTGGCCTGATCAGTTCAAGGACTGCCATCTCCCCTTCAAAACTCCAATGTGATATGCCTATAGATTTTTTGAAGTACACAATGTACCTTGGCCCTTCGGAAAACTGGAGCAGAACTGCAAATTTTTCATTATTTAGATGGACTTTATGGATAAAGTTATTTTTTTCAGATTTGCAAAAGGCCAATCACCATACAGTCAGACCATCCCACTGCTTTTTTCTCTCCAAACAGCAAACAATATTCAGAAACACTTCTGCAGTAAATGAGGAGCTGCTGATTCAAAATTGGAGAGCTTAATATAATTACATTTTGACTTCAGGTAAGTTTTTGGTACTGGTTACAGAAGTTCTGAGGAAAACATTTAGATCAAACACCAAATCCTCTTAACCCTGGTCAAATCATCTTGGAGACCAACAGCCAGACATGGGAATCAGGAAAGGTCCAACTTCTTTTGGTTCTGCTTCTCCTTCTATCTGTATTTGGTCATAGAGTTTAGACATTTTTCCCCACAGCTCCCAGTATGTCCTTATGCACAGCCCACTAAGTATTGCCATCTAGATAATTCACTGTACCTCTACAGAACCTGGTCATACTCCTTCCCTTATTTCCCCATATATAAGCAGTAAATATCCATCCCATAACTGCAGGTATATTGGGGCTGGATCTTAAACATCTTTTTTACCTTCTAGCCATAAGCAAACTCAAGCCAGTTGAAATACATCTTTTACTTATTTCTCCTTCCTCCAAATGTTTGTGTTGGTGGTTTGGGGGTCTTTTGTTGTTTGTTTTTTAAATCTCCTTTAGCACTGTGCATATTTTCCTACCTATCAATTTATGATACATAATCTTGCAGATTCTCATACCACCAAGACAAAACCTTCTCTGTATATTCAAAAACAGAAAAATACTTGCTACAGTATTTGAGATGCAAGGTAAGAGCACCTTTTCCTCTAGGGCTGAGGAATACGTATCTATCCAGAACACTGCAGCTAAGACTGCTTCCCTGCTCTTATTTTTTTCCCCAGCCTTTTCTTTTGACTGCTTCATGGCATATACTAAAGGAATTACACTAAGAAACTTCCTCAGGATACAAATTACTTGTGACCTAAGATGGACTCCTGCAACTTATAAAGAAAGAAAAACATCCCACTGTCATTCCAAGTATTACACTCCTGATTTTTCTTTCAAATTGGTTTAAGATATTATTAGAAATAAAAACTTACCATCTCGATCTTCATCATGCACATTTAAGTACAAATACTCCATTCCTCTTCCTTTTTTGTATTCCTCTATTCCTTGAATTTTTCCTATTAAGCTAGTTTTACCTGCTCCATCTTCACCTGGAGAGACAGAAGTTAGATACCACTCAATCTTTACTCACAGTTACATATTGAAAACCACCTCGGGCAAGAAGGAAACCATATACTAAGAGGGTAACTGAGCTCATTAAAGCTTTGAAATATGGCTTTGCCCAACTCAGCTATCTGCTCAGAGCACATGACTAAGCTTCAAATCTTCTAAATACAATTTTATCACTAACTATCGTACCTGAATTAGGCTCTTATACGTATATTTAAACAGATACCTTAAGGAGTAGTTAAATACCACAAACAATCACAGTCTTTCAATTGCAACCAAAGTGGTAACAAAGTCTTTCTAAAGTAGAGTTGATGCCACAGTAAGCTCATCTTGCAATCAGAAAAGTATTATTTGGAACTCCCTCCTATCAAACAGGACATACCATCAGGCTCAGCAAGGCAAATCTGTTTCCTTAGCTTTTATGGGTTGATTTCTTTGAATCTTTTCCCTGTTACAGGTCTAAAGAAATCTTACAAAGTAGTGACAAACAGTAAGCCTCTTGCCTTACAGTACATGTGTGATTAGGTCCACACATAGTGACAAGCCTGCAATCTGAGTCCATTCACTCCTCCAATGGGAACTGGGATAACCATTAAACCTTACAGCACGTGCATAGTGTGAACACCTCAGCTACTGCCAGAGACTCTTCTTGAAAAACTTCTATTTCTAACTTTGCATGCAGTTTTTACAGTTTGAAAGAGTAACCAAGCTGAATTTGGACATTAAGAGGGGCACTGCTACTTGAATTTGGCAGTATGATGGGTACATAACAGTTAGACATTAGAAAATCCTTGGAACTCATACCCAAGTTAGAAGCACCTTATCAGTTTTATGCCAAACAGAATATTTTTTCCTCAAGTCTCTCCTGCCCAGGGGAGTATAAACACTTGCTTTTAACTACATAACAAAGAGAAGAGTTCAAGGACAGTAATTTCTACTGCTAACTGTAATGAAGGTTTCCCTTTAAAGAAAACTGATCGTGATCTTGTAGACAACATTATGTCTATGTTAAAAAGACTACAGACAAAAGCCCAGAAGAGAGCAGAATAATGATACGGTCATGGACTGATTTTGAATTTACTCAACATATCATTCCCAAGATTACCACGTGAAGTCTTCAGTTTAGAGTTCAGCCTTATTTGCAGATTTCACTAATAGTGTAGAAGCTGCCAGAAAGTATAAGACCATTTACTGTGTAGCCCAGAGAATTTTACTCAATGGAATGAAAAGGGGCTTTTTGCCCCTCCCATTTTTTTAAAAATTAATAAATAAATTAAAAATAATAAAAAAGAGAAAGAAAAACAAGACCAGAACTGAAGGTTACAATCTGGTTAAGTATAGAGAACTTAAGTGAAAAATGAAGTTGTATCAGTCTACCTTTTTCAACATTTAAGAGTTTGTTTGGTAGTTCCTTAACTATACTAAATCAACACGCACTTAAGTAAACAGCTATAGCTATTTTAAAATAAGCTTTGGAAAGCACAGCTATTTTCTACTTGTACATCAAACTCTTCTTCTTGTGATAATATTCTCTTAAATAACAATTCTCCCCAAGCAGTGAAGAGTTCAAGCTTCATCACATGAGATGAATTACAATTCTTCCTCTGCCCTCACCCCAGTACTTATTCAAGCTTCTTAAATTTGCCATCTATGAGTAACTGGGAGACCTTATTAAGAGCTGCTACACTGACAGGTTGTGCTGCTGAAGCTGCCATTACTTTTGCCAACAATTTCTGTGCGATTCATTGTGTTATTTTACCTCTTTAAGCAGACAGCTTCAGTTAATTTATGCCAGCAGAAAGCTCAAAAGGTAAGACAAAACTAAATTTGTTACTCCTTTTAAAGAGGGACTGCACTTAACAGCTTTCCTAGTTTCTCAGAACAGCTGACTTCTTTTGCATATCAGTCTGTTTCACATAGGTGGCAATAAAGATTACAACTGTTTGTGATGGGAAAGGTTAGCATCTTCTGTGAAGTACATCTGCCAGTTCTTTACAAAAGTGGTACAACTTGGGGGTTTAAGAAACATCTGTGGCTATGAAAAGTCACAAACATGACAAAAGATACACTTCAGCAGTCTAAATCAAACTTAATCATACTTAAAATAATGCTAATATATATGAAACTTGATTGTTTGGAAGTGTTCATGCTAAGATCCCATAAGGCCCTTACTTATCATGCTTGTGTAGTGTGATTTCCTCCCCAGCCCAGCATTTCTAAATGCCTGAAGTGAACTGAAGTTCAATACTGTTAAGTTAATGTCTTATGGTAAATTGAGAGCTGGAATTTTATTTTCCCTCCTCAAGTTTTCAAGTAATTATGTTCAGACCCTACAAAGAAAGAAGTTATCAATACGGCGTAAGACAAGTTGATATGACATAGAATTAGTACCTTTGGACACATGCACACACAGTAGTCGTTTCAGACACACATCACAGAATTACTTACATTTCATCTGTTCTGTGAAGATTTGTTTCTGCCTTCTCCTTAGCAAATATCCACCCATTTCAATACCCACCAAGAACAGGTAGGTGGATCACTGACAGACATAACTGTCAGTTAATACAAGTTACTGCATGTCAAAAACAATACTCATCATTCACTAGAAAGCCAGAATGACACATCACTGATGTTCAAAAGGATTGGTACTACTTTCATTAATTAGTCAGGTATAGGAGAATAATAGTGTGGCTTGTAGACGATGTAAGATAAACCAAGAGATCTGTGGAGAAAAGGGTCAGAAGCAATACCAACAAGTGGTCCAAAACAAATTAGCAATACATAAATCAGCTAATATACAAATAGAACAGCTCACTTTCACCGGTGCAAGACAGCTGCCTAACCAAACATGCCCCGTTCCACAGATCCAGAGTTCTCAACAAATGTAAGCCATGTTAGAGTCAATATTCTGGAAAAAACTGTCAGAAAGTAAAACCAGGACCATCCTACACAACATAAGGATTTCCTCCTTTTTGCCCACACAATTCTCAAAATATTAGGAAAAGATGACTGCCTTGGCAGAGAGAACTTGCAAAGACTTGAGGTTCCATCCACCTCTACTTTCCATTTTTAGTGTATTGCAGATAGCATTTGAAATTGTGATAGCTGCAGATGTACTGTTATCCTTGTTACAGCTAATACACCTGAAGGCTGTGCCATTCAGGAGGACATTGATAGGCTGGAGAACTGGGCAGAGAGAAACCTAATGAGATTCAACAAGGGCGAGTGTAGGGTACTGCACCTAGGGACGACAGAACCCCAAGTACCAGTACAGGTTAGGGGCTGACCTACTAGAGAGCAGTTCAGCTGAGAAGGAGCTGGGAGTATTGGTTAATGGCAAGTTGACTATGAGTTGGCAGTGTGCCCCTGCTCTGGGTGGCCCTGCCTTGGCAGGGGGGTTGGACTAGATGATCTCCAGAGATCTCTTCTAACCCTAACGATTCTGTGATTCATATTCCCCAGATTTGAACATCATTGCATGTTAAAATTATGGAATAGATTTTTTTTTAAGTGCTACTGAAGCAATATGTAACAGAGCCTCATGCACCTTCAGAAAGAGTCATCCTCCTCCTCTTTCCTCCAAAACTAAGATGGAAAATCCTTTATCTGCTTCTTTATTTCTAACTGTGTGACAATCACATTAACAACTGACTTCTGTACATAAGCTTACAGAGCAAACCATTTCTTACACATGGTTTTAAATATAGAATAGCAAAGTAGAATAAAAATCAAGTAGATTGATGCACAATTAAGATCCTGAATACTTCCTTTGCAAGTAACATACAAGGTTCTCCTCTTCAAGAGTAAATCCTAAAGAACTAAAATTCCTCATTACATTAAATTGCACTCACAAATTAATACTACAGCGAGGAAGCAGATGTGTAGCACTGCTTGCTACAAGTATCACAACAAAGCTGAAGACAAGTAAAAGAGGGACAACAGATTAAATTTTGCAGAAAAGCCAGGCTAGGAACCAGCTGAAACAAAGCCAAACCAATCTGCTTACACACAGTATTTCACCATCTTGTTAACAAAATGGAAAGTCTTATACTTGACTGAAAAAAAGCTGTTTCATTGTTATCCTCATGCTGCTACACTTCACCTCCCTGAGGAGGTCAAGTTTGGGGCAGTGGTTGGCAAAGCTTCTCTGTCCAAGGTGCTGCTCTGCCTACAAAACAGAGTTTGATGACATCCTTCTTGTTGCTGCCCTCAAAGATATCTGAAGCCATAATACAAAAGCCTGCCCAGCCTCTTCCCTTCTCACTACTCCAGGCAAAAAAAGTATGTTTATTGAGCCAGAAAATGGAGTATCACTGAATGTTCTGCTACAATACCGAATCTAGCAAAACAGGCGCCCATAGATGGGAAGGTGCAATGAGGCAAGCAGGCCCTTATCTGTGAACTGCTACTTGAACTGTTCAACCATAAATTATTACATTAGAGAGAAGTTAGGCTCTCTGTTACAGAAATTTGCTAAACTTCCAACTGAACATTTTAAAATTAAGAATATTTACCACTCATGCTATTTCCATATTTCTTTCAGTTTAGAAAATGAAAACAAGTAGATTTTCACTTGTCTTAAACCAAGACATTTCTTACTTCTCAGAGAAGTCTGTATATGAAAGTACTCATTGTGTTACCTCCAGGACAGACATGATTCTGCCTTCTCAGAATCACAGAGCAGTCTCTATTCTGCACCATGTGGAATGCCTGAATCCTAACGCAGTAGAGTGGAAATGTAACAGCCTTCTTCCTACCAGAACCAAATGCATATGTACTACAGTTATTTTCAATATAAAATACTTCTTAAAAGTTAATAACTCTGATTAATAAGAAGTTAATAACTTGTGAGAAGTTAATAACCCTCTACTCAGCCACACGTTAGTGGAAGAGACTTGTTTACACATACTATACTAATTGAAGACTGCCTTTTGCAGAACAAAGCCCAAATAATCAGGGTAAGCCAAATTAAGTTTGCTTTCAGAGAATTGAAGAATAAAATTAACTATGCTGATGTGATCCTTCTCCAGAATCCCTCCAAACAACATGGAAGTTCACAACGAGGAGGTCATATTAAATCCTCAAATAACTTGTCATTAAATTATGATTTACTCATTGGACAAAAAAACTTCTCCTCTAAGTTTGTTTTACTCCACCAGATTAGTCTTTGCCCTCACATGTGATTTATCTGGTATCTTTGTGGCACTGAAAGATGAAATAACATTTCCGAAGAGCACCTTAATGCCCTTCTGCATTACAACATGATAGAAAGCAGACTGAAAACAACTGTTCCAGCATGCCTTTTGTCAAGTCCTGCACCACAAGAATACACAGTCTGACTGTGAAAACAGGTACAGGAGTAACAGTGTTACTTATGCTTGGAGAAACCCACAGACAGTGAAAACCAAATGTTGCAGTGAATATGAACAGCATACATCTCTTTCCTTTCACACAGCAGTAAATGATCCACTGTATTTTGTCCATGTTTGCTACCAAAACAGAATAGTCCTGTGTTGCTATTAAAGGGACATCCTTATCGGTACTTCTGCCAATAACCTGACTGGAAAACACAGAAGCATAATTCCTTTCACTACTCCTCACCTTTGGAGATATTTCAGAGAAATACCCAGTAATCGGCAGCACCTCTGTCAAAGCAGAGGCAAATTAAAGTAACTGCAATTCAATAACTGTTCTAAGTAAGTTTTACTAGACAACATCCATGCAACTCTGGCTTTTTGGAAAGGTATTCCAGCAGGAAGGATATTATGAAAAAGCACTAGTTAGTTCTAAACAAACATAACTGCAAAACAAGCAATTAGAATTTTATCTAGGTCAATGCATCAAAACAATTGAGTTTCGCAGCATAACTCTGCTGACTGAAACAGAATTTGGCTATATTTGGAAGCCTTTCTTAGCCTGTAAAAGGTGAAGAAGTAGCAAGAAGAGGAAAAGAATCCATCTGACCAACTTCTGCAGCACTAGAGAATTAAGGAACATTTGGGATGAACAATATGGACAGTATCAACAGACTGTAATTTGGGATGAACAATATGGACACTATCATCAGCTGTAATGACTAAATGATCACAGCAAAACTTTCAGCTATATGAATTGGAAAAAATAAAGAGGAAAATTACTTTTCCTAGTGTTGAGTACAAATTTTAGCAAGCAGCTTTTATATTGATTGTATATACTCTCATGATGTATCAGAACTTAATTTTGAAGTTCACTATATTGCATGTATCCACTAAAAGAAAGCAGCAAGCTAAAACTGCTCTTCAAGATGAACCATTTTCTACAGTAACAACCATTCCCAATACATGTACACATAGAAAAGTGTGTCTGTAAATTAGCTGTAGATTGTGGAAACTTCTTCTCAGGCATCCTAACAGTCACTGGACAGGAGCAGAGCGCAAAGATACAAACAAACAGGCCTGGCCCTGAAGACTGAGATGTCTGGGGTAAAGAGAAAACACGGACACAAGGCAGTTGAATGCTCACTGCCCTCTAAACTCAAAGCCTTTGTCATCAAGTGTGGTAAAATGCATGAATAAAACCAAAATGGTGGTGATTCAGTAGAAGCGTAAGTGTGCAATACAGTCACTTGCAGTCAGGTATACATGTGTCACCATGTTTAACATCATTAGAACTGCAGGCCAAGAATCTACTGTGCTTCAGAGAGCGGAGTGGATGAAATACAGAGCCAGACAGAAAGCAACTCTCAGTTCACATGCACGCTGGGAACCTGTTTTCTTGTGCAGCCTGGAATGACTTCGACCATCACTGCTTGAACGCATGCTGCAGTTTACTGCATAAATGACTAGCTTGAAGCTCTGCATCCAAGCCTCCAAACATGATGGATTCCATCCATAACCTGCAATGATGACTTTTTATCTGCTCCCTCTATTCTACTTGCTGGTTCAGATACATCAGCAAGGAAATGAACAAGAAAGGTTCCTGTTACAAGCATCAGTTTTCTCATGAAGCTCAGCAAAAAGCATCTCCTCTGCTCAGCTACCTTTGTTACACAAGTGAGAAGGGGAGACAGTCCAGGAGAGAAAAAAAGAGAAAACCAAACCCCACCCAGCAACAAGAAGAAAGCCACACTCCTCTGGCTATCTGTAAAAAACAGCTAGAAATGTTACTGAGAGCACCTAATTTCCTTAAGAAAGTGGGGACATCTTACATTTTCTGCTGGAATAGCTTACTAAATGAGGTAGCTATGGTCACTATGAAGAGCTACCCAGGAATCAGAGCATCCCTGCCTTACAGAAAAGTTAGGAAAGCTTGCATTTCTATTATCTGTTCATACAAGAACAGAAAAATCCTTTTATGCTACACATGGTGCCAAAGTTTAAAGTCTTCATACGAAAATAGTATTGAAGAAATATCTATAAGTGAAACAATTTGGAGAAGTAGAACTGTAAGTTAATTAATTTGGGGAGGCTGATTTTGAGCAGAGAATTGCCATTAGACATTAACCTTCACTTCACAAAACTATGTGCCATATCTAGAGATTAACATTTGGCATTCCAGTTTCCTTCAGTTATTTCTGTGATGCCTTGAATTGCTTTCCAGGTATCCTGGGTTCAGCTCTCTGGGGAGTGGGGGGAGGGGAGTGAGCGAGGAGCTGCGTGGTTCTGAGTTACGGGCTGGGCTTAAACCACAACACCAGGTTCTTAAAAATGCGATGTTAACATAGCTAAAAAATAAAGACTGAATTAGCATGCCAGACACAGCCAGGTTCCCGAACAACTGGGCATACGAGTACATGAAGGGTTTGAAAAATATAAATTCTGTAGGCAAATTAGAAAACTTGTCCTAGCAAACAAAAGAACTACAAGTGATGGGTTTTTCTGGTCTTTCTGTGGGGTTTGATTTTGGGCAGGGCCTGTGGTGAGGTGTGTTGAAGGCCTAGATGATTTTCTTTGTTTAATGCAGTTTATATTGAAAATAAGCACTCATTTATCACTACATCTCATGTTTCAGCTGGGAAGTTTGACCAATATAACTGTTTATATTGCAAATGTTTGCCTACCACAAAACCAGTGAAAACCATCAAGACCCTGGCCAGCTTTACACCTCCTGCTTAAAAGTATTCCAAGAACAACAAAACTAAAAATAGTCATGGCAAGAAGTGATCTATGTTAACAACAAAAGCCAGCACAAAACTAAAGGAATAGGGCTTAGAAACAGCAGAAACGTGAGGTAACAAAAGTTGCAAACACACAGCTCAAGAGCCTGAAGAGACAGAACTTCACATACTGAATCTGTCCAACACAGAACACGTAAGAGCTCTCATCTTCCTGTCCCAGTGTGCTTCAGGAGCAGCACCAGGATTTGCAAGTGAGCAGCAAAGTGTAACACATGGATTAGGTATCTTCACAAAGAACATGGCCATGGTCCTTACTGGCCAGTCCTCATATCTGATGATTTCTCCCTTGGAGACAAACTTTTTTCTCCCTTGGACTGTGGCCTTCTAAAAAACATGATTTCTGAGAAAGAAACAGAATTTCTTCTACAAATCTGCCAGTCTTTTTAAAAAATGCATCAGTCAAAAAAGAAAACAAAAAGCATTAAAGGAAATAATTCTATAAGCTGTTTATATAAACAGGTAAAAAGAATTTTTCTATAGAACAAATTAAACATCACAAACTAAATAAGCATTTAGAAGTATTCTATGGTCTGTGCCCCCTCTAGTTCTGAAGGAAGCATGGTCTTAAGTTACTGAGTACTAAGGACTGCCTGACTACAGAGAGAGAAAGAAAAAAGAGTGTAATCTTCTTGTCAAGGTTCGCAGTTTTAAGAATCTTCCAACTTCAACAAGGACAATCATCCAAGTTAATTTCAAAACATCACATAAAAGCTGTCAATGATTATGACATCTTTCCTTTCTTTAACACCAACAGAACTTCCAATCTCAATATCCTACTTAATCATGTAACATAAAGGCCAACAAATTAAAGGCTAGCAAGTCCTGTAACAGATTCACTAAACCATCCCACCACCCTTGTACAGTCTTCTTCATCATGGTCAGTTTTAAGTCACTCAGCTTATCAAAACTGGATGAAAAGAGTCACAGTGATTGCTTTAGGATTATGGAGGAAAAACTTCAACTTGAAAAACCTCAAAAGGGTATAAACCACATGACTACACAGAATCATAGTCTGCATAGTGCCCACATGAATATCTTTACTGGGTTTTAACCAGGTTTCCAAATACTAACAATTCATAACTCTTGCTGGGGACAGGGAGGTTGTCAAAGGAGGGAAGATGCAGCTAGCTGACAAATTCACTTGGATTCATTGAATTGTCTACTGGTAGTATTGTTTACTAGTCTTTCAGACATATATATATCATAGTAATTAACACACATACACTTGGGAGCATCCATTTCTCCCCTTTCTCCACAAAGTTTTTGATTTTGCTTGACATAATCATTTCTTCTCTTTCCCTCTCAACACTGAAAAATAGCTGTGTCTCTCATTATTGCCATATCAAAGTCCCATTCTGTTACTCCTAACTCTGCCAAACGCGAGGTCGCACTAACGCACTGGGTGGAAATAAGAGAACACAATAAAAGCCAGCAGCCAAACGCTGCTGCTGCCGTCGCACAACTTGCTGATGATATTGCTGCTGACAAGCTCGGTGCGTGTGGGCAGGACACAGCCAACACGCCCATATACAGCCTACTCCGCCCTCCGGCCAACAGGCAGCATCCGTCATTGACACCGCTGGGGCCACGGAAGCGATTTTTGTGTCTGCATGACACACCATAAGGACCAGCAGGCAGCACTGGCTGCACGAAGGGGGGAGGTCTCGTAACAGGTCCCCGAACTCAACACTCATCAGGGGAGAAAGACAATAGAAACCAGCCTTCCAAGCCATGTCTACCTAAGGAGCTAGGGTGGGGGAGGACAGTAAGGGTATTATGGCGAGGCACCTACGACGAAGGTGCTAAAGCATCTCTGGATGCTGGATATTCAAAATGAAGGAAAATACAAGGGAAGAAGCGAGAGGGTTAAGCCAGCACCTTTCCCACCATCACAGCCCCGACACCACCCTCCTTCGAGCACTAAAAAGGAGAAGCCCCAGACGCTCAAGAGCGGGTGAAGGAGCAAGCCAGCGTGCGGCAGGGAAGGGATCAGGATGCTTTCCTCACCAAGCAGGAGGACGTTCTTCCCCGAAGGTAGCTTAGAGCGGGACCGCGTGGACACCTCACTGAGGATGCACGACCTGGCGCAGAAAGAAGACAACGCTTAGGAGGGCGCTGCCGGGGGTTCCCATCCCACCACCTGCGGGGTGGGCACAGGAGAAGGGGGGGGGGGGGGGCACAGCAGGAGCTGCCACCACCAAGGGGAGGAGCCCCTCCTGCCCCTCAGCTCAGAGACTGAGAGGGGCCGAGCGCCAGCAGGGGGGATTAACCACCCCACCTCCCACCTCCCCCGGAGGGCAAGGAGTCGCGCCGACGGCGGTAAAGCCAGCTGCCCAACCACGGGGCGGGCGGTTACCAGAGGTTCTGCCCATCGTCCTCATCGCAGCCTGCCCGCAGCTCCGCGTTGTTGTTGTTGGTCGTGGCCGTAGTGGCTGACGAAGAGGCAGAAAAACCGGCAACTGAACCGAGCCCGGAGGAAGAGGAGCCGAAAGAACCAGCTCTCCCCACCGTCGCCGCCATCTTCGCTGGCTCCTCCCCGCCCCTCTGCCTCCCTGAGACACGGAGCGAGGGACGGCGCCGCGGCGGCTGACAGGAACCCGGATGTTGGGAGGGCGAGGGGCGGAGTCCCATGCTCGAGCGATTCCGCTTACACCATCCCCTCTGAGAGCTTTGCGGTTGAGTTAGGGGTTCGTTCTTGCCAGCCGCCCCGGGAGAGGGGGAGCAGGAGCGAAAGGGGGTGCGTGCTTGTGCTTCCGGTTGTCTGCAGTGCGAGTCCCAGGCCCTGCAGGAAGGGCCGTCCCGTCCCGTCCCGTCCTGTCCTGGTGGAGCGAGGGGAGAAGCGGTCGTTGTCCGCCTTTGCGCCGGTTGCCGCGGTGAGGTGGTGTGGGTAGAGTGCCCTCCGTTCCCTAGGCAGCCGCAGCCCTAGAGGAGGCACCTCGCATCCAGGGCAGTAAGTGCGGCTGGGGGCGAGATGTGCATTTTGGGGAGGACAGGGGTGTCCTCTCTTCTCCGGGAGGCCTTCTATTACTTGTTCTCTCACAAGTGTAGTTTTAGAGCTGGGAGAAGATGGGTCAAATGGCTATCGTTTTCACAACTCGATTCCTGCTAGAAGTCCAAAAGAAGCAAGCAAGCAAGCATGTCAACTCTTTTTCCTTAATTTACAGAGGTAACATGTTTGCTAGGGTAGCACATGAGCACCTTTAAATGCTTTAAAAACTCCATGGGCGAGTTTACCCCTTCGGTTCAGGAAAAAGCTAACACAATGGGTGCTTCCTTGTGTACATCCTTTCTAACAAAGGAGGAACGTTCCCAGAGTCCCTGGATATACAGAAAGGTAGTGTCAGTATTAACAGTTTCTGTATGTCAGCAGTTCCTACTTGCAGGTTTTTTCTTGCTCCTGCATTTATTTATTTATTCAGAAAAGACTGCTTTTAAAGTAGTATTTTAAAGCAGGATTTTTTTTAATTATTATTTTTAAATCTACGTGTTTCTCTCAATGGCTTTCTGTTGCTTTGCAGCCCAAACCAAAGACGTTCCTTTCATGTGTTGTTTTAGGTAGAGATCAGTTGTTGGAATTTGTAGGTCGCCAGTCATGAAAGTAAATTTTGGTGCCATGTACTGAATTACAGATACTTGTCATAACAGAGGCACAGGTCCATAACAGAGTTATTGGACCAAAGTATTTTGTTTTGGACAGACAGCAGCTGCAGAAAACTGTCAAAGTTTTGGTGGAGATGTGTCATCCAGTAAACAGTTTTAACTAGATAGAGGAATGTTGCTGAAAAGCCACCAGGAAAAAAGCATTTGCTGCATGCTTCTGCAAGGCCTTCTTGTGGCCTGCTGTGAACTCCCTTCTTCTGTTATCTCTGGGTTTTATCACTCTCAGATCAACTGATTTAAATCACTCTAATAGCAGAAAATTGATTACTGGCATGGTAGAAGATCTCTTCCAGTTTAGTGAGTTGAATCAGCTTGTGGAAAAGGGTTCGATGAATGGCAGAGCCGGAACACAGGGTGTGGAACAGAACTGACCAGAGAGTAAGGAGAGAAGGAAGAGCAGGAGGAATTTGAATTTGGAAAGCAACGAGATGGGAATGCCATTTCAGTGACAGTAAACAGTTAGGTCAGCTCAGTTGCAGGTCAAGTTGAAGTTCTCAGAGAAAGGAAAAACTGAACTTAAAGCCCCAGCAGATTCTATAGTACATTTTCTAACTGAAACAAGTTTGAAGAGTCTACACTTTAGCAACCTTCTTCAGTCAAAAAGGATTACATTGGTTTTAACACAATCATAGAAATAGATTGCTATTTATCCTGATGTGTGGTCTTGAGATTTTTTGTGAAGCCTTTCTAAAAATCTCTAAAATTCAGTGAATTAGCTTTTAGCACCTCACTCCAGAGGCACTAAAAATAACAAGAGTGTTGAACTATTTCATGTTACTTATTATTTTAATACTCCATATCGTATTGTTGGCACGTGAGTTATATAAACTTGAGGTATGTAAATTATATTCCCTTACATATTTTTTGAAACCAGAATGTGTATATGATAATTATAAATTATTATAATAATTTATATATAATTAAGTAAATAATAATGTGAAAGTTGTAGAAAATAAAAGGCTACCTGGAAAAACAATAACAGCATGTTGCTTTGTGCTTAATAGGGAACATGCTGATTTTGAGAAAAATGGTGCAGTTTTCCTGCTTTTCTGCTTTTATAGAGGCTAATGCCGAGTTGGGAAAAAAAAAAAATCATATATATATATGGTGATTGTAAGTCTACCGAAGATTATTCACAATGAGAGACAGACCACCTCTTTTCTTTCTCCCCTCCTTCTTTCCCTGACATCCATTCACTCTGTAGTCTTTTTAAGGTGGCTTTCGCTGTCTCATGCTCTTGTAATGGAGGATTTTGCTGTGTCCCTTTGAAAGAGGTGTGCACAGTCAAAATTCTCTGAGGATTCACTTACCAGCTTGTCACTTCTAATGATGCTTGTGTAGTATATTTGCTACCTTTACCAGAAGCAATCCCTCCCTCCTGTTCTGCCTCCTCTCTATTTCATTTCTGTCTCGGGAGCTGCAGAGGAGAAGGTGAAAATGGAAATGCTTGGTAGTCATACTCTCGGATTAGGTTAAAGAATCAAAATGGAAACAAAAATGTTGAGAAAATCAAGTCTTCATCAACTTCAGTATGCTGCTACAGTATCTCGATTGAATTATTTATAGAGTTAGCTGTGCAGCATTATAGGAAGAGGAAATTAAGGAAAAGCCTGTAATGAAGATGAAGTAAATCTAAAAAAGGGGAGAGGGAATCAATAAGACATGCTTTCCTTTCCTGTGAAATAATTTTCTGTCTGGCAAAGTGATCTTGTGAATATATGGGAACAACATTCCACACAGCTTTTTCCGAAAGGTAGCTGAGGACAGGAACTGATGTTAACGGTACCTAGCAAACATAAAAGCCTCATTTTCTCCTACCTCATTCAACTTTTAGCTGTTTATCCAGACTATCAAATTGTAAGTTTTGAAGTTATAAGTTTGAACTGTGTTTTCTTACCTAAAATTACCATTTTGATTTTATAGTATCTTGCAACAAGTCACTGTTACCCTTGCAGAGTAGGTATGACTATAAAAAACAAATGAAGATAATGAAAAATCAGGTCCATCAACTATGATGTTTCAGCTGTTGATTGTTAGCAAGTTTTAACTTGAAAAAGTATTGCCAGTGGCTTAACTATGCATAAATAATGGCAACCTATGACGTGTCATTGGTAAAATAATGTCATTTACTAATACAAGCAAGATTCACATCCTTCTGTGAGCTGCCGCGGGGTGATGGCAAAGTGCAGACCCCAAGAGGGAGTTGGTTTTGTAGCTGTGAGCTTGCTATGCCATGCTGACCAAGAAAGGACCAGCACCTCCTGTGCACAGCGGGCTAGTGATTGTAGGAATGGACTCTTGGTTTCTCTCATATTCTGTGCCTTTTCAGTTTCTGATGTGCTTTGATTATTCCGTACCCCCTCTGCTTGTTCTTAACAGGAGGCTCCTTGTTGGCTGTCTCTTTTCACATAAAAACTTTTGTCTGAATTAGCATTGTATGAAATCCAAAAAGTAATGGGCCAGCTTCTCTGCATTTATTGTCAATGGCTAAATACTGTAAAATTGGTTATGAATTTAGAATGCATTTTTGTCATAAGCCTATGGAAATGATTTGTTATATTCAATTACATTTAAAAGATCCATTTTGGATTGTTAGAGAAGTTTTGCCTTAGCAGTGTTGACCTTCTGTTGAAACCAAAATCATAAAGGTCACAGTGCTCAATACACAGCAGTAGTTCACGGTGCAGAAAGCATCTCTTTGAAAAGGCAGAAATGAAAAAGTAGAATACCTAAAATTTCCGACAGGATGTTTTGTTGCCTTTGGCTGTAGTTTATAAAAAGTACAAAAATAAACCTTAGAAAGAGAAAAAGTGATTTGTCATTATTTGAATTTATTTGCAATCAATATCGAGAAAGCATTCCTGAAGACGGGAATGACTTTTGGAAGTGTTTTTAATAATATCAACAGCTACAACACTTCTATCAACAACACTTCTACGTTTATTTTCTACATACTGTGCTGTAAATTTTTAAGAATGTGCAGGGCTAACTGATTTTATGAAGCAGAGTATTATGGCTTGCTGCAAAAAAGATAAAGACTGTTTCATTTCAGATACAATGTTTTATTTCTTCAAACTAAATTTGTTACCATTCTGCAGCAGAACACCATAACGTGTGTAAGTACACCCTGAAATTTACTTGGAAGCAATAGAATTTAAGATGTTCTTTACCTGTCTGGCTGATGATTAAAAGTATGTGCTTGCTGTGCATTTATAGAGATAAGGATGTTGTGTGGGACAGTGTCAAATGCTTTGCACAAGTCCAGGTATATGATGTCAGTTGCTCTTCTCTTATCTACCAATGCTGTGGCCCTACTGGGACCAAACTGGTCAGGCACAATTTGCCCTTTGTGAATGCATGTTGGCTGTCACCAGTCACCCCTCTTATTGTGCTTGTGACTTAGCATAGTTTCCAGGAGTATCTGCTCCGTGATCTTGCTGGGTACTGGGGTGAGACTGACTGGGTCTTCCTTGTTTCCCTTTTTAAAAATGAGGGTTATATTTCCCCTTTTCCAGTCAGGAAAATGAGAGTATTCATAGAGGCAGTTAATGAGTATCTACAAAAGTGCAAATGTGTACTCAGGCTACCTTGCAATAATTAATGTAAATGTGAAACATGCTCTTCTAAGATGGGGCTGCCACACCATCACCTAACTACTCTGTTGTGTGGTCTGAGAATCTTATCTGCAGGACATGGTTTCTAATTGGTCATTTCCCTCAGGCCTAGTCATTGGGTGGTATTTCCAAACCTATAAAATCCTTGAAAGGGGGTAGTGTTTCAAAGTTTGGAGTCCTCCTTTGACACAAAGCATTTTTAGCTGCCAATTAAGTAAACATTCTAGAGGGCTTAACTTGGAAAAAACTATTCTAATTATGTGAGTATTGTATTAAATATATTGGGTTTAGGTTTCTATCTTCTCAGTGATTTAATGATCTTAAGACCTACTCCCATTCTATCCTAGCTGTTCATGGGAGACATTTTGTTACAGGTTTTGCTACTTGCCAAAAGACATCTCTACTTTCGGCTTGCTATCTGTTAAAAATTAAAAACTTTGGAGTATGTTTTAGTTATTAACACAAGCTAGTGTGATTCCCTCCATCTTTCTCTTCAAACTCCAGTCATTGAAGGTCTACAGAGTTCAGATACGTGTGTGTGTGTGTATATATATATATATATATATGCACGCTTCCTTAAACTAGTAGGTTAGAAACTGATATTTTAACTAAGTAATATGTGGTTTTGTATGTTGGAGGAGGATATTCTCTTCCATATTTCTCTTTCTGTGAATTGTGAATAGTATTTCTGGAAAATATGATGTCCTTTTCAATAAAACTGCCTGTTAAAATCATCCGCATCTTCACAACTGCGTAAGTGGATGAATTTGGTTAGTATAATCAAGTAATGTACCTGCATTCTACTCTACAAATTGATAAAAAAATATAGCCCAAACAGAAGATAAACAAAAATTTGCAATACTGAGAATTGTTTTAAATAGCCTCACAGTGTCTTAGGATGTTTGGGAAACAAGTTATTAATGTGATGAGAGGGGAAATACTGGCAGTAAGAGTTCCTACTTGAAAGCAAACCTTAAAGAAATAATATGTTGAGTAAGCAGAATTCTTTAGGTTCTTTAGAGTGGAAAGAGGCCTGTTTGTTTGGGGGGGGTGGGGGTGGCTTTTCTGTAAGTGCTGATGAAATCTATCCTTGTGTTGTACTGAGGTGTTATGTGCAAAACCAGTTAGCAGAACTGCACCTAGAGTGACATATTGTCCAGGCACATTTTTAACCTGTAAGGCAATATTTAAAAAGTAGTGAGTGGACAAAATTGGATCTCAGCACCAGGTGTTTGTTGCTGTCCTTGAGATAAACTTAGTAATGGGACAGGGCCATGGCCCATTGCCTGGTTGGCTAAATATAAACGCTGTACATGCTTCATATGCATCGCTGTCTTTAACGTGTGGGAGGAGAGAAAAATCCGCAGAGCAACAGATGCTTCATTTTTGTCCCTCTCATAGCACCCTCTCAGGTTCCTCCCTGACCTTCGCTCACTGAAGCTGCAGTCAGTAGTCAATAGGCCTCTGTTTAATTCTTAATCCCTATATGTTGGGAGCAAGTCTATGGATATACCTGAGAGTTAACTGGTCTTTTAAAATAATGTTAAATTTATTTGCATTTGTGATTCAGACTTTTATATAAAAATAAAAAAAAGCCCCAGATTTTTAATAGTTTTTTTTAATATATATTTATTTACTCATAATAAAGGAAAAAAATCTTGCACCACATGGCTGATATTTCTCATTACTTTGGTAAGAATCTTGTCAAAGTAAAGGTTCAAATCTTACTTCAGGGGGGTATTGTGCTATGAAACTGATTCACAGCAAGAACACCTGAGGTTTTTAAAGTACCAAGGAAAATAAAGAGAGATTCTCATTTCATCCATTATGCATGTTTTATAAGAAGTTACAGATTGGGTTGTTTGTGGGGGTTTTGGTTAAAAAAGTGTTTATTGATAGCTGTGCAGCATTCTGTTTCTCATTGGGGGTTGCTGGGTTTGGTTGAATTTTTTTCCTCCCAGTTCTTTGCATGTGCAAATGCAATGTAGCATCTGTCTTTAAGATGATGATTTATAGTGGAAGCTTGCTGAGCTTTGATTGTAGGAATATGGTGGAAGTGTTTTAGTGAGGTACTTTAAGGCTTTGAAATGAGTATTGGTGTTTATTAATGCAATATTCCCTGGTTTGGAAAGAAGTTGACAGTGGCTCTTCAGTTGAAGAATCTCTCTGGTTCACATCACATTACAGTCAGATTGCATCTGAAATCTCAAATTGCTTTGTTTTGCCTTCAGACAGACACTTAAAATGCTGGTCAGGAGCGCTAAGGGCTTGTTGCATAGATGTATGGTTCACTGGTGGTGAAGCACATCATGGGGCTGATTCTTCTCTTAATTTGAACTAAATTATGTGAAATGTCTCTTAAACGAGACATATTGCAGCAACACAAAGTGAGTGTGAAAGGATAGTCAAGCATGGAAACTTTCTGCAGGCTGTTCCTTCTTACTTGCTCATTTCTTCAGCATGTGAGGTGCACAGAAGCCAGGCACAGTGCCAACAGGACATGTATCATGATGACAGAAAGGGAATGAGGAAGAACCGCTGCCCTGCTTCCTCTGCTAAGCAAATACAGATCTCTTTCTACAGTCTGATTTCAGATGTTATATATTTTCAAAATATATCTTGAAGTATAAATTGCTTTAAACTCTGTGGTTTCATATTGTGGTAAATACATATAGTCTGCATATTTGACTTTAATATTTTGCCTTGCTTCCATAAGAATATGCGTTATCAGCTTTTTTAGTGTGTCCTTTCTCCTAATCCACTGTGTCTTTCACAGCCCTTTTCCTCTCTGCATTTTATTAAACTCTAAAAATATGAAAGCCCCTCATTCTTTTATCCACCAAGCCACTCTGGGCCGTTAGGGTCCTGGAGCTTCTTGTATTTTCTTTGCTTTGTAAGAAAACTTTTCCTATGTCCTTGTGTTACCTTTTCTGTCCTCAGATCCTTTTGTTAAGATTTATATTGATCTTTCTGTGGGTCTTTCCTTCATTCTTGTGTCAGGACAAAGCCTGCTGTCCAAGCAATTGCTCACATTCCCATTCCTAGACTCTTGCCTTTCCTCAATTCAAAACAAGTGCTAACCAATATGTCAGTGAACATCCAGTCATATAAATGGTAGACTTCCTGAGACTGTTTTCTGTGCAGTGTCTGTTAGTGACTTGCAGGAACAGATCTGCAGTGTGGAACAGAGCCAGAGAAGCCATGAAGAATGGAAAATGTCCAGGCTGGCTAAGCAAATTGGATTGTATAGAGCAAAGATTGGAATGTGTGAGAAATTAAAATAGGCTGTCCTTAAAAAAGGACCAAAAAAAGGGCAGAACCATTGTTAGGTGTTCTGTCCATCTTCATTTCCTACTGTTATGTCCTGGGTTCAGCAGTAGCAGTCATTTTTCTCCTTCTTGGTAGCCCATGCAGTGCTGTGTTTTGACTTCCGGCCTGGGAACAGTGCTGATAACAATGATGTTTTGGTTTGGCCAAGGACTTTGTGAGGCTCATGCTCTGCCAGGGAGGAGGGAAGCTGGGAGGAAGCAGAGACAGGACACCTGACCCAAACTGACCAAAGAGGTATTCCATACCACAGCACGTCATGCCCAGGAGGTAACTGAGGGTTACCCGGAAGGACTGGGAGACTGCAGGGTTGGAGGAGGTATCTGGCAGTGCTTGGTTGGGCTGGGGGGGGGGGGGGGGGGGGGGCGAGTTATCGGTTGGCTGGTGGTGAGGTGTTGTATTCTCTTCCCTTGTTATTTCCTTTATCATTGTTATTATTGGTGGTAGCAGTAGTGATTTGTGTTATACCTTAGTTACTAAACTGTTCTTATCTCAACCCATGGGAGTTGCATTCTTTTTGATTCTTATCTCAACCCATGGGAGTTGCATTCTTTTTGATTCTCCTTCCCATCCCTCCAGGGGGAGGCCAAGAAAAAGGGGGGGGAGTGAGAGAGCGACTGCTTGATTTGTGGCTGACTTTGTTTAAATCACGTGTTATAACTGCATTTCTTCCCTTCTTGGGCATCTCTTAGGAACTTGGTGATGATGATACCAGTTATCTGCCACTACGATATTAAGGAGATGTTTCTTCCAAAATGATGAGGGATGTCATTATAATGGAGTTGTCACTAAGCTTCAGTCATGTGGTGGCTTGTAGGGCTGAGCATTCAAGCAAAGCTGTCAGTGCAAACCCTGAAAATCTTTTCAGTTTGCATGTCAAAGATTATCATAGACTTTGATACTATGAAAAAATTGGAGCCTGCTTCATGGAAATTCTGCTTTCCAGAAAGGCAAATCAGTACAGAGTCAGTGAGGAGAAGAGTATGGTAATCTATGGGATTAGAAGTGTACGGTGTGAGATTAGGATCATAATTACACTACACAGTAAAGTATGGTATAGAAATAATCGATCTAACCATCACTAAACTATTTCCAGAAGTGAATTAGTACAGCCATGTTAGTTTGGCATTGAATACATGTAGAGGAAAATTGGCTGTCTTGGTGGTAGGGCACATCGGCTCAAAAGGAATGCGCTAACAGATTTTATACAGCTCTTGTATACAGGTCTAGAGTACCTGTAGTGTACTGCAGAGACTGGCGTGGGTTCCCAAGTCAGCTTGAACCTCTTCAAGTTGCATACCATGTTGTAAAATAGAAGTGCTAAAAGGATCTTAACTTTAGCCAGGCAAAATGAGTATTAACAGAAAGTATTATTTCTTTCTCTGAATGTACCACCAGAGAGAGAAAGCTCTGTTTAAATTGAGGGACAGTGTTAGTAGAAGAGCGTAAGTCATTGACTGGCTAGGGATACACTGAGTCTAAAAATCAAAAAGAATTTCCTGTCAGGGCAGAGATGCCTTGAGATTGCCATCTGATTGAGTAGTTTAAGAGGGAATTTGGTCAACTTCTGAAAAGTATTAAATGATATGACTGTAAGTGAAGGAGTGGATCATTTGCAGTGTTCAGATCATTCAGGAGTTCCCTTCTATTCCTGTGTTCCTGTGACTCGCAGTTCTGTTCAAGTGTCAGAGTCAACAATAAATTCTACTATTGAATAATCTCAGAAGAGCAGAGTCCTAATTATAACCTTGTGGAGTAATAACCTGCTCATATCTTTGTACATATATTTCAACTATTGTGTGTATATATATATGTATTTCAGTTAACAGAGTTGAAGGGTGAAAGGAGTGGCTTCTCTGGAAGTCAGACACCTTAAAAATGCATAGGGAATTGGGCTTCTTCAGCTGTACAGTTAATGAAACAATTTTATTCAATGTTGTTTCTTTTTAGATAACAGTGATAGAACCAGAGAGGTCCTGGTCACACACATTTCTTGTCTATTGTTTGGCTTTTTTTTCCTTTTATTTTTTTTTTTTTTTACACATTTCAGTCATTCTAATCATAAGGACTTGAGAACTGCTAAATTCAGCCAGAAAAGTCCACCTGACCTAGTAACCTGTCTTAGTAAGTAGATACTTCCAGAAAAAATGCAGGGAGGCAGTCATGCTTAGGTGATTTTTTTTTTTTTTTTTTTTTTCCCCCCCATGTTCTTGTAGCCTTCAGTGGCTAGGAGACTCTTGTTTAATAGTTACCACTGACCTGCTGAACAGAATGCTGGATTCATAAAGTCATGATTTTTTGATCCATGTGCAGTTTGAGCCTTGCAATGTCTGATGGAAATTAGTTTATTATTACCAATAAAGTGCATGCCTTCCAATATTTGTACTATGAAAACTAGTGATGTCACCAGCTTCCCTTTTTCATAAACTTTATGGCTTAATACAGCTCTACCATGTCCTCCTTCAGATATTTTTTCTAATTCTACCATAACCATTTTTGATAATGGAATGACTGACTGCATATGATATTCATAATGTATCTGGGGCTTGAATGTATATAAATGTGGACCTTTTGTGCTTATTCTCTGTTAATTTTTATATAATTCCTAGATTTCTGTTTGCTTTTTCAAGCACCAGGTGTATTCAGATTTCTTTCCTGGTGATACTGACTAACACCCTATGTATATACGTATATGTGTATTTTCCCTTCCTCTCTTGATGTGTAGTACACTTGCTGATGCTAAATAGCCTCTGGCATTTTATTACCCACTCATCATTGAACCATCCTCTGAAGCTTTTCATAGCCAGCTTTAGATTTCCTCAGCCTAATAGTTTTGTGTCATCTGTTGTGGTTTGGTGGTTTTGTGTGGTTTGTTGGGTTGTGTTTTTTTTTCCGGTTGTTTTTTTTTTTTTCTATTATGTGTACTTTTCTACATCATGTATGAATATACTGAAGGACCCAAATCTCTCAATTGGGCCTATGTCTGTGAATCCTGAGAGTTTCGTAGTGTGAATATTTCATTCTGAAGAATAAAAGCCATATAAAGCCTGACTTATAAAAGGCACTCATCCTTTTTTTCCCTTCTTCCTAAAATGCAATATTACCATTTTAGTTTAATTGTTTACTTATTGCATAAGTAGATGCATTTTTAATTCATCTTCGTGATGTAGTTCTGCTATTCCAAAGGTTTGTTGGGCAATGGGCAAATGACAACGAACATTCACTGCTGTTTGATGATTTAATTATCACATATATTGAGTTTCATGGCTTTAACATTTTTATTTTATCAGCGTAGGGGATTCTGGCACATACAGACAATTGAGAGTGATTGTCAGGAAAAAGTATATGAAATAAACTGTTCTTTTTATTTGTTGAATTACAGCATATATAAAGGTTATCTTTGACTCTCTACAATCTTCTATTGGCTTAATCCACTATGCTTACTTATTAAGCTATGAATACCTGCAAATCCTTTAAAGGATTAACTGTATCTGCCTGCTAAGCTTTCCAAGGCAGTTAAAAATAACTGCAGTCTGATTCTACTGACACACTAAAAATTGGATCTACTCTACATTTTGTTGTATTTGCTGCTGCTTTGACAGATGTAACATAGTCTGGAGGTACTTTAACCTTCTATGAGGACTGATTGACCAAGTGTTCTTGAAACCCCTGTTATAACTAGCAGCTGTTTTCCTTTACAGACCATAGAGAATCAGCATTTGTTTTGTCTCATGAAAAATGCCTGTGACCAAGGACATGTAAGATGGAAAAAGAAATTCAGCTTAATACCAGTGCATGAAATAAAAGATCTTTCTCTGTAGAAAAGGCTGTGACTTACACAAGGTGATCTGCAGTATATAGTCCTTTATGGATTGTATGGCTTTTGCTAGCTGCAGTCATTGACTTCAGCAAATATGGGTCTTTTCCACATTTACAGAGTTATTATATTCTAGTGCAATATGAGCATCAATGCTGGATGCTGCTAGATGTGATTAGGAAGGGAGCCAAACAGAGATTCGCCAAAGTGGAAGCCTTACAAGGAATGCGCAAGTTTCTCTTGGTGCTCCAAGAGCATGTGAGACAGCAGTGCACTAAAATGTGTACTGACTGCCTGCTGGATATCAGGGGAGAAGAGTTGGCCTTCACCTTCTTCCTTGGTCAAACAAATTAAATTGTGGAACATATAAAATGGAGACTTTGAGGCAAGGTTTTTCACTGTCTTTTGCAAGCTATTTTTTTTCTGAAATCTTGTACTGGTACAACAGCAAAAAAAGCAGAAGTTTCGGTATACAAAACAGCAGAAACTGATTCTAGCAGTTTTAAGAGCTGAAAGAACATGACATGGCATAAAGCTATTCTGCTCCCAAGTGATAGGCCTCAAGCTAAGTAATACTAAAGTGGATACATTTGCTCTGAGATGGCAGAGGAATGTTGAAAACCAAATGCAGTGAGATGTAGGTACTCACAGGGGACAACTCTGTCAGCATTCCTTACCATGAACTCCTGACTGTAAAGCACTATGTACTTGTGTCGTGACTTGCCAGCCACCATGTCAGATTGTAAAGCACTGACAAAAGTGTGAAGGAAAATTGGATTCAACCTTCAGTCCCAAAATAATGTTTTACACAGGCTACTAAACTTTTTTTGAGATTGCCTACACCAAGAGCTAAGTAGTTGTTACTTAATTACTTCGTTAATATGCTGTTTAGCAGTGGAAGGGCTATAAGTTTTCCTGCCCTTTTAAATATGTAAGCAAACTCCGCAAAACCCAAGCTGAAGGTTCTAGCTGGATACAATAAGCAGTGTAACTCCATTAACATTAATATGTGCTACTTTGTCTAAAATACTTCTGGAGACTGATAAAGTTTGTTGAGGCAACTTCATGCTGAGCTAAATCAAGAGATCACATTATCCTTTTTACTAGTTCTAGCTAAGGGAAGCCAACAAAAACTTCGAAGAGTGGTAACATTTGAAACTTCTTTTTTTTTTTAAAGTCAATGTCTGGCCATGTGTGGCCATAGCCTCCTTGAGGAAGTGCCACAGTTAAGCAGATACATTGCTTGAGATATTTCAGCAGTGTCTCTTAGAAAGTTGCAGAATTTCTAGAATGCACCGAAATGCACTATGCAGGCAATAGATGGCATGGACTTACCAGGCAGATTATATGGATCTACTTACTTCAGTGTGAATTTGTTTATTTTAATTAGACATATATTGTGTGACTTTTTGTTTTTAGCTGAACTTCATGAAAAACTGGCTAAATTCTATTCAGTGTGTATTTTGGAGGGATAAAATGGAGTTTTACAAAAAGCACTCTCTAATGTAAGCTATTTAGTGCATTGGTATGAATAGCAATCATAATGTTTAGTTTTAAATGGAAAATCTTGTGGAACCCAAGCTTGTCAGGCTTTTGCCAGAAACTTGCTGGTTCTATGCCAACTCATATACCCATCCATGTGGCAGGTTGCCCAGTCTTCCAAAAGCTGCAGCTCCCCCTACATGAGGGATAGCGGCACTTCCAGGGCTGCAGGCTCCAGAGCAGGTGGCCAGGTGGACTTCATCCCAGCTATCACTCAAAGAGTCCCCATGGTGATGGGGTGACGTGCTGTGCAGACTGCTACCCAGCAAGGTGGTAGCTTCAGGTCTGGAGATGTTTTATCTTGTGCCAGCTTTTAGTAATTTTCTAAGAAATTGGTTTACAAGTGGAGATCCTATTCCTGTCACTAAGGAAGAGCTTGTATCCGTAAAGAGGGCCTTATGCATTCAGCATGTCACCTTGTGGCAGTCCTGCTTTCCAAGGTTCATGTAGAAACGACACAAAACGAAACAGCATGTTTAGGGGAATGTTGCTTTTTAAGTTGGAATTTGGCTTCTGACAGAGCACTATGTTTTGCTGGGATTTTGGCTTTTCTTTTTATCTTAACATTGTTTTTGTTTCTCCTACAGATATCTAATTTTAGATTCAACCAGACCTCAGCAACATGTTTTGGACTAACAGGCAATTTTTTAATCAGTTATGTGTTTATTGTAGTTAATACACCCTTGGAATTAATAGTGTATTATAAAGTACTAACCACTACTCAGCAGGCTAATGAATAAGAAAAGCATACAAAGCAATTTTGCTTTCTTTTCCTGATTATTTTTTAATAGTTCACTGCATTTTAAATAGCTTGTTAGAAACCTTATCTTTCCTAATGGAGCTCTACCCCAAAAATAAATCAATTCCACAACAGCAGGCATGGTTAGAGAAGAACTTTTCATGCTCCAGCTATTGCTTGTGGATTGCTCCTAGATGCCACGTAAATAAATCTCTCTTTTACTGAAGTGAAATAATGATGCTGAAAGAGATATGTTAATGAAGCAACTGTGATACACCAAATATTTTATGGGCTATTGCCTGGAGATTATATATTTTTATATATAATTACCCTCAATGAAATTAATGAAGAATATTTAATTAACATAATACACTGTGTATTATTTTTGCACTAGTTGATATGAAAGTATTGTTAACTGGGTTTACAACACTTACAGATTAAAATGAGTTGCCTAACTCCATTTCTGCTGACAAACTTAATAACAACATGCTTATATAAAGTAGACTATGATGATCATATAATCAGCTACATACTGACATAGCTCCAACTGCATAGCTATAAACTTTGCAAGGATTTAGATACAAGCTTAAAGTCCATGCTTAACTGCTTTGTCGGTCTGTCTCTCCTCTTGTTGCTCTTAACACCATACAAAAGTTATGAAATTTAGCTTATGCTGATATATGAATGTTCAGCTATTTCTGTATGTACCCCAACCTGTGGTTTTTTACTCTTGTTTCAAGCCCAAATAGGAGACTACATCCACTGTGACCTCTATAGTGGTATGCCATGGGTGTGAGCGTGCATATGTGTTTATGTGTTCTCAAAGGCTATGGATATGCCTCATCTAACCAAAACTCCTGTAATCAGGTAGACACATTTAAGAATAAATCCTTTTCCAGTGAATCTGTCCCCAAACTCATGTTTTTGCAGTAGGTGTAAATGGAGTTGTCTTATGGCTTTTGTTTTAAATCACTTACTGCTTATCACAGTTATTGATACCTGGTTTTCATTGTATTTTAAAATGTTTACAGCAAAATATCACATTAGTAATAGTAGCAAAGGTTTAGAAAGCGAATTGCACAAGAGCTGTTTTATAGCCTGAGACTGTCATCTCGTACAAAATATAAGCTCACACACAAAAGAAGGGATGATAAAATCATGGCTTTGGGCAGTGGCTTTAATAAACAGTATAGTTTTTTTTAATACTTAAAAAAGCTAAGATTTTACTAGAAATGTAACCTCATGTTTGTCTTTTATGTGCATTCTTCCCCAAAATATCATTCATCTTCAATAAGATTTAGTTGGGCTTATATGCTTGACCAAACTAATGAGGGAGATATTAGATTGTCTAGAGAGCTATGGATATATTTAAATAAATAGATTTGTTAAGTGCTCCAATTGTCTTAAAAATCAGGAGCCAAGTGATAATATTGGCATAGGTTAGAATAATAATAAAAGGTATTTTAAATACACATTTCCTTAAATTTAGTTCCTAAAACTTGACAGTGTCCATGTGTCTCTTCAGGTTTTTAGTATTCGCTATATGTACTCTAGCTTCCCCTGGCATATGTGTCCTGTAAGGCAAGGGACAACAAGAATCAAGAAGTAAACGCCTGACTATGTCACAAATCCAGTTAACTCTGACAAGGGCAGTAAAGCCAAGTGAGTAACAAGGCAGTGCTGTCTGGAAGCAGCTTTGTATTTCAGATCTTACTGGAGATGGTAAGACACCAGCTGGACAAAAAAAAAAAAATACTGAGAGCATCTGAATTTTCTGCATCCACTAAGATCATCTTATACCCTGATGAGGTCACAACTCACTATAGCGTTTTCAAGTGTCAGATCTCATCTGTTCACTGTTTCTAAGCAGCAGAGAGGAGGAGGGAAGCATTCCCCTCACAGAATGTAAAATATGCGCTAATGTCATGACAAGGTAATGCAGTGAAGCAGAAACTGCAGTTAAGATCACACAGCCTCTCCTCAGCCACCACCACTGTGTTTGGTTATGATAATAACCTTCAGTAGATTTCAGTGCTGTCATCCTCAGGCAGAAATTCTGGTGATTGTCTAATCCTAGGACTTAAGCATGTTAAAAGTAGCTTTCCTCTTTCTAGCTCTTGACACGTGTAGTTATCCCATGTCCCAGTTAATGAAACTGAATAATTAAATAATTGCTTTACTGGTCTGCTGCATTCACTCATGTTTGAGACTCAAAAATGTGCATGAATTTCTCAAGTATAGCAGTGTCAATCTCATGATACTCCTTTGGCAAAATCATTTTGTATTTATCTTGAGAAGAGAATCCATTCCTCGGCCTTCTGACTAGAAATATAAAGTCTCCCCTGCATGTTTCTGTGTAGAAGGGAAATACATACTCTGTTTACTTTATCTATGTAACTCAAACAACACTCTTACACTTGCAAGTTGCACAGCTTTCTCTCCTCACTCAAAACTATTTCACAATCATGCAGTACCCTCAAGTAAAATGCTCACTTTCCGTTTAATTTTGAGTAATGGAAGAAATTTTTAGGCCCCTAAAGGATTACAAAATATTCAACATTATTGCTGTTAATTGTCGACATTATTTGCAACTCATAATAATTTACTTTTCTAGTTGCCAGAACAGTCAAACATACTGTTTATTAGCTCTAATATGGGCCCTAAAATTGAAGAAAGCAGCTATCCTCAATTTTGAGATAGAGGAAGGAATGTTTATATGGGAAAAAGCATGGGAATTGGGCTTAGCTCATATCTCACAGCAAATTGGTTGGAAATTTCCCAGCACTTTTCTAATCTCTCTATTTCATTGAAACTGAAGTTATAAAAATTATATTAACTTCAGCAAAATTTTCCAAAGGGAGATTTCTCAGCGTTAGAATGGGATTTCTGGTCTAGAAACCAGAAACAAATACAATGACACAGCGGTTAGGGTATTGAATTATCAGCTTTAGAGTAGGGAGCTGAAAGTTTCCCCTCTCCTAATTCCATGTTTGTATGCACTGCATCTCTTAAATCTTTTCCCTGCAACTTGAAGAGGCCCAAGTTTTGTTCTCATATAGAGGCCAAAAAAAGTAAAAGCTTCAGAAAGTCTGTAGTGCCAGTTTTCTAGTTTACCTCAGTGTTAGTCCTATTTCCTGACTCTGAGAATTTAAAGTGGGGTGAGATGGATAAATTTAACTGTGCAGATAGTCTCTAAGGTCAGGGAAAGGAGCAACCAAAGAATAAATAACGTTCAAGATTGGTTCTAGAGAAAATTAAAAATTAAACATATCATCATGCTTCTGTATTTTTCTGACTGCATTTAAACTTGATCTTCTTGCTACAACTTTGAACACAAATAGACTTTGGCAAATGGATATATGCTGTAGATGCAGCACATGCATATGCTGACATACAGTTACCATATGTCAGTCCACAGTGATTCTCTAGCTCCTGAGACATGTAAATAATTCTGTGAATAGCACTCCATCTTTTCAACATCTTGGAACATGTGACTATTTTCATTATGTTGCTCTTCTCCTTCCTTTGAGGCCATACGCATTTACAACTGACTTAGATTAGGCAGAAAGGACTGATAAAAAGAAAGTAAAATAGCTTTGAAAGATTTCTACTACAGTCAAATATATTTGGAACTTGAAGAACCAACATGAACCTTTGAAACAAAATAAAATCTGTATCTATCTGTATAAGCCAAGAAAACACTATAGGGATTGGAATTTTTGTCCTGGATTCATCCAGGGTCATATACAATATTTATTTCATTCCTAGTATGTTACACAGCAAATTAAAGTTTAATTAAAAAAAAACAACAAACAAATTCCAAAACAATGTCTTTAATCATATAACATTAAATACCGACGTTTCAGCTTGAACTGGAGACTGCTGAGTCAGAGCCTTACAGTCTCACACAGAGAACAATGATAGCTGCCAATGGAGTATTTCCTGTTGGTTTTATACAGCAAACAAAATAAATAGGGTATCTTCATATGCTCTGCAGATGTGCAGTATGAAAGCATTTAGATCAAGTTTTTATAAAGGCCTACTTTGTTTTAAGCAAATAATAGATAAACAAACCTCCTATCCCTTAAAATAATCTGTCAGATTAATCTGTCAGAATAATCTTAATGTCTTTCAGCAATTGCATGACATAAAATACACTCTTGTGTTCTTAATTTACTAACAGTTTTGAAGGAAAAAATAGTTTAAATTTACTTGAATGCCTATAAGAACTTCTTTAAAAAAGGAAGCATGATGAGAACATACACAAAGATTCTACTGCACTGTGTGAAGGTAGAAAAACTGTACTGAATACTTTTAGTGGCTTTTGCACCACCTCATCTAGGCTTTTGCATCAGCTTACCTAGGCTCATCTAGGCTTCATCAGTTAAATACTTCATTTGTATCTTTAGAGAAAAAGAATTGCTTTATACTTCTCAAAAGACAAATGGTATTTTTCTGAATGTCTGGAGAAATGCTGAGAATAAAAACTACCATAAACAAGTAATTAATAAGAATTTACTTATCTTTTCTGATTTATAGATTATTCCTGCCTGGAGACATAATTTCTGAGTAAACTCCAGCTTCCTAACTGTTGCAGTACCAACGAAAGCAAGCATTAGACTTCCTTACAAAGTGTATGTCAGCTTAGGCCAGCACAACAGGAAGAATTCTTTTGACTGGGCTGAAAGAACCAGCATTTACTCAAAGCCTCTCATTCAACACAGGTACATTCACTTTCTGTTTCTGCATCTCCAAAATGGTCAAAGTGCTCTGCAATGTAGGAGGGCATGAAGTAGTGCTTGACATGTTGGACATAAACATGTATGTCATGCAGACATCTCACTGTTACGAATACATCAGTTCCTGCTTGTGCTAAAAGGCACTGATGTGATCACAAAATGGGTTAGAGATCCGTTTGCTCTTAATTGTGTAACACTGGACATTTTGGCCCTCTGCAAATTAAGGATTGGGTCTTAAAAAAGTCTTTTCTGTCAATTTGAGTGTTTAAAGTGGAAACCAAAGTTCCATAAGCTTTAGGCTAGCCACCTCTACAGGAAGGCAAACAACCCAAAATGTATGGTCATGTATATATGCTTTTCCTTCCACAACTACCTTGATAACCAGATTAATTGTAATTGGAAACACAATTTTCTTCTGGATGACACTGGAAGGGAAAAATGACAAAGATGATATAAAACCTTTTTTTGTTTGTTTCTTACCCAAAGAAAGCCTTTCATGGCACAATTTGGGTGATCCTGGACTTAAACCCACTAACAGAAAAAGATAATGGTGCTATTATGGGAGCTAAATGGAGGGAAAATATGTAACAGTACTGTGTACAAGCAATATCAGATGAGATCTAGAATAAGGGGGAGGTAAGTGATGCCATGAAGGACTTATTTGTCAGGTACTGTAATTTGAGGAAAAGATGAGCACCTCTTTTCAAAGGATAATAATAGAAATTTATGGAGTCTGTTGTGGCATCATTCCTCTAAATCCGTTATGCTCCGTTGCTCATTGTGTTTGTCAGCTCTCACAAGCTTTTTACCTGCTTGTTCTCTTTCCACACCTGAGTGTTAATGGGGTCCTGCTTGCCAAGCTTGTCTCCCAGGCTCAGCATCTCTATTTGATTGTGAACAAAGCTGTCACAGGGGTAAGCGCTGTCAGAAAGATGTTCTGCCCCTCTTTTTCACTTGTGAAAGCAAGGTGTAAGAAGGTATTTTCCTTGCACTTGGTGGCACTCCCTTGTGCCACCAAGCAATGCGTGTTCTAGCATCAGATGGAAGAACAGAATCTGAAACAAGTGTCAGTGTCACTTAGAAACTGCAGACATGAGAAAAATCAGGGGGCTTCCTTTGCCTGTGAAGTTTTTATGTAGTCAGCAGAGGTCGGTGTGAAATGTATCTGCATGAGACAGGGGAAAGTAGAACTTGCTGCTTCTTAGAAGTCCTGTGGTTGAGGAAGTTTTGTGAGATAGCTTTACTGCAGGGAGTTTCCAGATGTGTAAAGGAGGTCTGTGGTGCCCAGCCGGTTCCCACCTCATGCAGAGTAATTTCTGTGTGAGAATATACCAGAGAGTGAGAAACCTCAGCACCAGCAGTTTATGGCCAATCTACTGCTGCGGCTCCAAGTGAATTGATAAAGTAAACACAGCCTATGGTGGCTTAGTCACTGCTCACAAACTGAACGAAAACTGAAATGGTTTGTGATGCATTATAATATTCCAGGAAAATATATTCTGTAGCGCTCTGAAAGAAAAAACACTCTATTTAAATGAGCTTCACAGAAGTGTATTTTATTGAATTTGAAAGGCAGATTCAGAAAAGAGGATTAGCAAGCTGAGACTAATAGCTGCATTTGACATACTCGAATTTACAGTAATTCGCTTTAGGTAAGAACTCCATCTGTAAGGGGAGAAATAATACTTAAACACTCCTTACTTCATGGTGTAGTGCCACCTAAGGGTTAAGAGCTTTTAAACCTGAGAGTGGCTTCCTATGGACAGGGCTTTGACCCAACCTGGTCTGCCCCTGGTCTGAAGGTGTCTGCCCGTGGCAGGGGATTGGAAGTAGATGAACTTTAAGGTCTCTTCCAACCTTAACAATTCTATAATTCTGTTAGTAGCAGAGAAAGTCTTTCTCACATTATTAAATTGTTTGTATTTTGGAACTTACTTGGCAACAGGCTGCTAAGATTTCCATGTTGTTACATCTGGCAGAATTGTAACTTTCCCAGTTCCCGATGGAGCTGGCCATGCTCTTCTGTCTCTTCAGTAGTCTGTCAGATTTGGGATGTTGCAAATCCTGATTTTCTCCCCTGCTAACCAGGTCTTCTGTGATCAGTGAAGAGGTTATCTACATCTACTGCTGCAAGGCAGGGTAGGAGATTGCTGCCTTGCTGGCACCGAGTCTGCAAGAACTTAAAACAGAGCCAGGAAAAGTTTGCTTTGTGAGGCCAAAATAGAGAGGAAACCCTGGCCTGCTTCTACTTAGTTTACTAAAGGAAGGTACTTTAGGGATGAGATGAGGGAGGGATGAGATGCTGGGATTACCCTCTGCCTGTGGGCAGATGTGCTTTATTCCTCCTCAAAATTCCCCACCCCTCAGCTTGCACATCACAAATTACAGTTGGCTCCTTTGGGCTTCTTCTGATTTAGCCTAGAAATGGGCAAAAGAAAAACATAGAAAACCTGCCCATCTCTGTACCATGTTTGTTTCTTCAAACTGAGTTTGGGGCTGAAAGCCTGAATTGTGGTCACTTCTTTTTTTTTTTTTTCCTGACAAACCCAAAACTCCAAGAGAGGTAATACTTTAGAAGTAGGGTTTTTCCACACTTTTTTATTCTCAAATCGTATTTCATTTTATACTGTATCTTCCACAGCAGATGGCATACCTACCTTGCTGAAACTAGAGATGCTTTCTGTGATCTGCTCAGTTGGCAAGATCTGCTGTATCTCAGGCAGAATGCACATGATACAGACATGGTCAGGCAACTGTCTCACCTGTCCTAGGAGGAAGCTAATGATGGATTCACAGTATTTTTGAAGGAAAAATGTTAACATTTTTGATTGCATGACTGTATGCTTCAACTGTCATAAAGAGCAGGTGTTTCTTTCCTTCCTTCTGTACCCTACACACACACAAGCAATTAAGTTTTAAGTATTAATATGAGGAAAGACCTGATTTTATTTGTGTTAAGTCCTTTTTTGAAATCACCACACTGAAAAAAAAAAAAAAAAGCCAGCTGACAAGTATTGTTTTGTCTGTCCCTTCGAAATGGGGGGAAAAGTATTTTGAAATGGCAAGACACAAACTTGGCAAAATGATGCTGGAAGAAATACCAAGCATTGCTGTAAGTGCCCCTCAGGTAAACAAGCCCTTTGGCAAAATCGTAGCACAATGGCCAAAGCAAACTCTTTAAGACTGTCCTCTTGATGTCATGATGTAGAAGAGGGGAGCAGCTGGATACCAGGGCTGCCACAATTAAAACTGAATGAACTTTGACAAGATTGTTAAAGAAAAGCTACGGTAGGGAATAGTAAATTCATGGTGGTGCAGCACACTGGAAAAAGCAGACTGCTGCTTAGATACTGGTGATAAACACTGTGACAAGCCCAAGAGAGCAGGAGACAGACATTCGCATCAGCTCCACGTTAGGCGCCTTTTGCTCAGGGTGGGTTTTTGGTGATTGTCTTGTTTTCATTAAGTCAGAGAGAATATGCAGTTACAGAAGTAGTACAGTGCTTTTATATATATATAGGTTCTATTGCTTACCAAAAGTTTTTACATATGTGTGCATATGTGTATATAAATACATATATAAATAAATAATTACCCTAGTAAATACATACACATGAGAAAACTTGCTATTGCAACTTTATGGGCAGTTATTTTCTAATACAGATACAGGCTAATGTCTGGGTCAGCAGATATTTATTACAAAACATAACAACAAATTCAGAGACTTGGAATAAGGATTATCTCGTGTGTATGTGTAAAAGAAATGCTGAAGATTGGAGTTAACGTGAAGAGGAATTGGAGAAGTGGTGATTAATGGAAGTCATTAGACATAATATGGAATGTTCAGAATTTAAATTACAAAATAAAAAGAATGATCCTGCTCTTGAAGTTCCTGAAATAATGTTTTTGGAATATGCATTTTATAGGGCCTGATTCATTGAAAAGCTCTGATGGTTTAGAGGCGATCAAAGCTGGTGTGTCTAAAAGTGTGTTTCTTTCTTTCCAACTGTATCCTTCTGCTAAACAAAGTATCCCCATTCCTTACAAACCTTGGCAGTTGACTGTCCCTGTCTCAGGAGCTTGACTCCAAGTGACAGAAACACAAAGCACCCTTTAGTGCCTGGGAGAGGAGAATCTGGGGCCGCTTTCCCCTCACCTCAGCCCCGCCCCCCCCCCCCCCCCCCCCCCCCCCGTGGTATGTGGGATCAGAATGGGGGATCAAAAGAGAAGGTGGCTCCCCCAGACTCGTCCAGAGTCTCTACCCAAGAGTTGTAACAATATGTGGCTGCTGGGCCTACAAAGACACATCTAAGCAAAGGTGAGCACTTAAATATTGTATATAATGTATCCAAAATACTATATATAGTATATCCAAAATACTGTATGTAGTATATCCAAGTAGTTATAAACACTTAAGAATCTTTACAACTCTACCAATGTAATTTATCCCATGCCTGGTACTTCAATGACAAAGATAATGGCAATAACATGCTAACTGTCATCTTCACTCTGGTGAGGGTTACTTTGCCCCTCAGCGCACAGAGCTGCAAGGACCTCTCGGACTGGCGGTATAAATGTGGGGTTCGCGGGGGCTGGACCAATGCTCAGCGCTCAGCCACTTCTCAGGCTGGAACTCGGGCTGCAGGCATAAGACCACCGACGGTGGTGGCGAGCACCTTAACGATACTTAACACAGTCCAGTTAGGCTGATAACCCACATTAAACTAGTATTTTGAAGGTTTCCCCGTCACCAGACGGTGACACCTGAAGCAGCCCCGGTTCACTGCTACCGACACAAGCTGCTCCTAAGGGGATCCCGGCACGTCAGAACCGGATGCATTCTTGAACAAAATACGTTCGAAACAGCGGCCGACACCTGCCCCTCAACCCAGTGTGGCGGAAGGACCGGAAAGCACCTACACAGAAGTGGCCATTGCCCTCCACAAACAACCCTGCCTTCCGGCATGCCACAGCAACCAACATGGCGCCTGGTGGCCCCCAGAACGGAACGCAGCGCGCATGCGCCCCCTCTCCCCCAGCGGGAAGCGTTGCGGCGTCCTGACGCCAGTTGCACGGTCCCCCGGCAACGGCCGTACGTCGCGCGGCGGCAGGGAACCCGGAAGCTGCGGGCGAATAGGAGCGAGCGGCGCAGGCAGCGGGGCGGGCTCGGCGCGCGGAGGGTGGTGGTGGCGGCGGCGGCAAAGTAGTCCCGCGGGGGATAGTGGCTGATTTGCGGTAGTGTGGTTGGTGCTCGGCACTGCGGTGTGCGGAAAGTACTCTCGGCGCTGTTCGGGCCGCACGGCTGCACCGCGCAGCGGGGGAGATGGCAGCCGACAAGACTGCGGGTGAGTGTCACGGAATCCACCGCGGCCCGCCGTCTCCGCCCCGGGCCTGGGCCGCCTGGTGCGGAAGGATACGTTCTCGCGGGGGGGGGGGGGCGGTTTGAGCTGCGCTGCGTCCTGGTCGGAAGGAGAAACGACTGCTCTCCGTGCGCTGCGCTGTTTCCTTCCGCCGAAGAAGTAGTGCCCCAGCGCGGCCGAGCTGCTGGTGGCTGGTACGAAGTGCTGGCGAGCCCCGCCACCCATAGGCCTGTGTTATGTCGGGTCCGTGTGGGGACGGAGCTCTCCGTGCCCTCCGCCTGGAAGGAGGCGAAGGGGAGGGAATAGTGGTGGGGGTGGGTTTCGGCGTCTCCCAGAGTTTAGTAACTGCTGCAGGGGTCGAGTTAATTTATTAAACTGGGGCATTTGGGAGGTGCTGGGGAGATGCGAATGCTTTGTGCTGCTACTTGATCTCTGGAGCTGACTCTGCTTCCCTCTGAGTTGATGCTTTGGTTTCAGGGGATGAGCGAGTCTTCCCTAAACTCAGGCCTGAAAAGACACCGTAGAGAGATCACCAGAATTAAAAAGAATAAATCATCTGGTAAATACCCTCAGTAAATCTTAAGAACAGTTGCTGTGTAACTCATTAGTGTTGATACTACTTACCCGTGTCCCATAAGACTGCCCTTCGTGCAGGAAGACCTCTTTGCGGGAAAGATTATTTAAAAATATCTTAAGTGTGGGGTTTTTTTCTTCTGGATGCTGAATACAGAACTCCTCAGTATCTGGAAAAGCTTGTGGGAAAAACTAGTGTACTGCACTGACTGATGCATACTAAACAATCCTATGTTTATTTGTAAGCACTGTATGCATCTCCAAAACTACAAGAGAAAGAAATTGACATTAGGTTTTTTATGTTTTGTTGTTGGCCTAGGAGTATTGAAGGAACTTTTCAGTTGTACGTTCTTAACAGAAAAGTATGTGCCCAAGTGAACCAAAGCTGTGAGCTATGGCAAGACTTTCTACATACTGAACTTGTTCATAGCAGTGAGTTACAAGGAACTTTTTGCTGAGAAGTGTTTGCTTTTTTGTTATACAGCACTGAAGAATTCTGTTACATTTATACTAATAGTACAGTGCTTCATAGAAAAATGTAGTTTTGGTGCCAGAAACTGTCATTATCTTATAGAGGCTGAACACTCTGGTTGGTCTTCGTACCCTTCAAAATGCTTTTGGAGCAAGAGTTATGAGATAGATTTCCCCGCTTCCAAGGAGATATTATCCCTCTGCCTGTAGAGTTTGGAAATAAAAGTAATTCCAGAAAAAGAATTCCAGAGGTATTCAACAGCACAGTTCATGTCAGATGTAATTTACAGGGCCTAGGAACAAGACAGCTCAGGAACAGCAGTCCTTGGAGATACGGAGAACAGGTATGAGAAGGATACTCATTGCAGTCACTCTCTGGGTATCTTTGGGTATGTTTTTGTGGGAGATGTGGCTTCTTGTAGCTTATGTGGTGTGTCAGCAAACTGATGAGCAATCTCTCTTTTCAGGCGGTAGTCTGATAATTTTCCATGTTCTTCTCTCATAGATACAGGTTTCCCAAAGTTCTGCTGTCCACCAGTAACTTCTCCAACAGGGACAACTCCCTGCTTGTGCAAAGCAAGCAAGCCTCCATGACATAGTGTTTCTACTGCTCTGCCCCAGGACTGCTCACTAGGAAGTTACTTTCCTGACTTGCTGCTTTAACTTCAAACTCAGTGCAGCAGTTCCCTCCAGATCAAAATCTGGGCATTTGATTCTTTTCCAGGTTGCCCCTTTTGCCCCTTATCACTTGCCTGACAAGTGTTAGATAAAGAGTTACCCTGTACTTGTGAAAGTGGGCAAAACAAAGTGTTAAACAAACAGGTCTGTGTGTAAATACAATTCACAGAGATAAACCAAGTCCTGTCATTTGTGGAGCAGAGAATCTGCACTGTTTCAGTTGTCTCACCTGATGGATAGGAGCATGTCGGTAGTGGGCGCTGTGCTGTGTTACTCACGCCACATGCTTCTGCAAGAATGCCAAAGATCACTAGGTCTGAGTGAACAAGCAGCATGCTGTATGTTTTCGCAGGGAACAATGTGCTTACCTGTTTCATTTTCAAATGCCTCAAGAAATCTGGAAACAATAGTTTTATTTGCAAGTGCTTCAGAGTCGTTTGCAGCCAAGGGAGGAAGAATGCTTTATTTTCTCCATTTAAGTGGAATCTTTTCAGTATCTTGCACCAGCCATCTTTTAGATGACTCCTGTCTGTGACATCTCTCAATAATAATAAAGATCAACTAAAGCAGCAAGTCCTGGTCTAAACAAGAGTGGCAGGATTACAATAGATTAGAAGCACCTTTAGCTCTTTAACAGGTTTCAAGTGTATTTGGGCAAAAATGGTAGAGACTAGCCAAAGTCTGGGGTTTTTTTTGTTTGTTTTGTTTTGGTTTGTTTGTTTGTTTTGTGTTTTTTTTTTTCTGACTTTTTTTCTCAAAGGAGAGAGCTATGCTGTGAACCAGCTGGACTTTCACTTCATTTTTTCTTGATAAATTTCCAGTGTTGCAAACCTGTTTCGTTTACTGAGTCATAGTAGGTGCAGTTGTTTGGATTACAGCCATAAAACTGGCTTTATAGGAGAAGGGACTTCTCTGGTTTGTTTAAAGTAGTCCCCTTTTTTCTTCCCTTTAACATTCCAGAAGACTTAGAAGCATAGTGAAATCTGTAGACATGTTCTGATTTTTTCCCTAGGAAATAAATTAAGCACCTAAAATAAGTGGTGCTTTTGTTATGAAACTTAGACAACAGTCTCTTCTTTCACTTAAGATATTTTAGTTCAGGATTGATACTTCCATAAGCCCATCTTCATTTGAGATGCTTGTTTTACCAACTTGCATACAATGGCAGTAATCAGTAATGCACTCTGTAGTCGATGGCACTGCTCTACTGGGTAAATCTGTATGTGAGGAACCTCTTGACCAGACTGACTATTATCAACTTCAAAAGTTTGAGTGGCAAGTCTCTGCACTGTGTTTACTTTTACTAGCATAATCTGAAAGGCATGCTGAGCAAGAAAAGCAGATAATGTAACTGGTAGCATGAAAACACAAGGGAAGATGTTTGCTTATTCGCTGCTGTTCTAGAGGTCCTTGGAGGGTGGTAACATTCTGTTAAACTCTACAACCACAAGGTTTAGAGCAGGAATCCAATTTATTCTGTATTTAGCTTGAAGGAGAGGTGCTTCTTGTTCCTTTTCTCTTTTGCTGCAGAAAACCTTGGCACATCAAACATTTTCTGAGCTTTTTTATGTTTTAATTTTCTCTCCTGTCCTTCCCTTTCAAGGAAAAGGCAGTGCAAGTGGTACTCATCAATGCCTTATACACAGATCTTATAGTATGTGTATGTATGCAGTTCTGTAGCCCCTTGGAGATCCTTCCTTACAGAGTACTGAAACTGCTGAATCTAGTCTAAATCACAGTGGGTTACTTTGTGAGTTGCAGATTTAAGATTGTTGAGTTTTTAAAATCTCAGTTTTGTTGGTGTCTTGAAGCAGGATTACATCCAAATATTTACAGTTTTTGCTCAAATGTGTTGTTATATATGGCAATGGAAGGGATGTCACTGTCTTCTCAGCAACAAGAACAAACTAGTAATACATTACTAAGTCTATGTTATACTTACTAAGGATGTTAATTGATGAATCCTCTCAGGATTGTTTGTCTTATATTTGCAAATTTCGTAGTCAGGAGCAGACAAATGGTTGGTTTTATGTTGTTTTTGAAGCAGAACTCATGGATAAGTGTCTTCATTTGTTCAAAGTGAAAGCAAAATTAGCAGAGTTTGCATTACATCTGTGAATGCTAGGGAAGAAAAAGAAGACACTGAATTTACAAAGCATACCTAGCCTATTAAGATAGCAAAAAGTAGGTTAGAGCAGTGCTTCCACTGTGAAATTGAAGAAATAGTTTTCTGCAAAAGCGGTTTATAAAGTCCTTGTTTCAAAATCATTAAATTACGTTTGTATGTTCTAGCACATGAGTTCATGGTTCCCGAAATAAGTGGTCCAGAGCGGTGATATGATGGTTTGGGTTGTTTTTTTCCCCTCCACTAGTTTGTGTTCAGTACAGGGAAGGGTTTAGTGTGGGAGGGTTTGATTTCTTTGACATGGAATGGCTGTACTATCTTTTTTTAATGCAGCTTCACTGCACTAAATTCTGAATTACATGGTTCAGCAGACTCCTTTCTGAAAAATATGCTCGATAGTGACTGAAAGTTAAAACACTAAGAATTCTATGTAAAAGAAATGGAAGACAGTTAAACCCTTATTATATTGCAGTATAAATGCTCAAAGGGGACACCATCATTAACTACTACACTCTGTTCTTGTTGCCTTAATCTGGAAAAAGATATAGTAGAACCGGAGAAGATTCTGGGGAAAAAACATGTGAGGAAGGTACAGAATAAACTGTGCCTGCTCATCCTGGAAGAGAATTGATTCAAAGAAAGATCTCCAAGACTGGAAGTGAGGTGGAAAAAGTGAATAGGCAGCATTTCCTCCTGTATTGCAATATAATCACTACATAGCATTTTGTGGGGTATAATTGAAGAATGCAAAAGTATGCAGAGATTGAAAAAATATATCAGGTCTGCCAGTGATTATTAACAATGATATTTTGATTGCAGCCTCTTACTTAGGGAGACTTATTCTTCCAAAACAGAGAGCTGGGTGAAAGTTCTAGTGTTTGCTGTTTTGTATGTTGTTCCCTGATGTGTCCCTCTCTTGTTGTTTAGGAAGCAACATACAGGATGCATGGGGTTTTCATCTAACCCAGTGTGGTACCCTTTATGTAAATAAAGGCTATCCTAGTATATGGTTGCAGCTTTGAAGAAAAATCTAAAATGTGTGCGTTGTCAGTTAACTTGCAGGACTTTGGTTAGTGCTTTAGCATGGTAATTTAGCTAGGATTATTACATTTACATTTTGTGGAGAGGAATTCACTGGGAGGATAGGATAATGAGATATTTCAGTGTAGTAGGGAGACAATAATGCAGTTATCTGGGAAGTAAGTTGTACTGGTGAGAAGATCATGAGAACTAGAAGAAACAAATTTTTTAAACTGAAGAGCTGTCATCACATTTGCAAACTTTCTTGTAACCTTCTGACCACTTTACAGATCAAGGTACTGAGAAACATGAAGGAGCTGGTACTTCTGGGATTACCGATCAGGAAAAGGAATTGTCAAGCAGTGCATTACAAGCTTTTCTGGTAAGACAGGGCCAAGCTCTGAGACTTCTGATTTATCACAACTGCTAAATGGGCTTTTATAATTATTCTTCCTGTTTTCTTATCACAGTTGCAAATGTTTTAACGGGATATTATATAAAAAGTAGCACAAGTTGTGTTCTCAAGACAGCACATGAGTTTTCTGTCTGCTGTGGTGTGAGATGTCTGAAGGGGATACTTGAATGAAGTGCACAAGATTGTGCTTAATCTTGATTCTCAAAATTTAGTAATCTTAAAAACTGAGTTAATTAGAAGCAGGTTGCTGTTCTGTGTCAGTGTTGAAAATGCATGATATGTCTGAAGAATTAATTGCTTCAAGTTAAAAATGTTGTGTTGAAGGATTTAAAGGAACTACATGTAGTTAAAAACCAGCAACCTAACAAACCTTTTTCATTTTAGTATCTTTCTCTATTCTTTCACAAAAACTGTTGTATACTGTTCAGTCACTTTACATTAAAACATATTCTTCAACACGTAACACCTACAGGCAGTATTTGCTACTTGTTTTGTGCTTCTTGGAAGATCTTTTTGAGTGTGTTAAAATTCAGGTACCACATCTTTCAGTTTACTTCTTTGTACTGTCTCCTAATTTTATTTAGTGTAGCAAGTGACAGGAAGTGTAATTGATTTTCCTTTCAATTGTTGTGGCTCTGTCTCTACAATGCCTTGCATAATTTCCCCTCAGCAAATTTGCCGACGACACCAAGCTGTGTGGTTCGGTTGATACGCTGGAGGGAAGGAATGCCATCCAGAGGGACCTTGACACGCTTGTGACGTGGGCTGATGCCAGCCTCATGAAGTTTAACCATGACAAGTGCAAGGTCCTACACCTGGGTCGGAGCAATCCCAAGCACAGCTACAAGTTGGGCAAAAATGAGATTCAGAGCAGCCCTGCAGAGAATGACTTGGAGGTGTTGGTCGATGAGAAAATGAACATGAGCCAAGAGTGTGCGCTCGCAGCCCAGAAAGCCAACCGTATCCTGGGCTGCATCCAAAGGAGCGTGACCAGCAGGTCGAAGGAGGTGATCCTGCCCCTCTACTCTGCTCTTGTGAGACCTCACCTGGAGTATTGTGTGCAGTTCTGGTGTCCTCAACATAAAAAGGACATGGAACTCTTGGAACAAGTCCAGAGAAGAGCCACGAGGATGATCAGGGGACTGGAGCACCTCCCGTATGAAGATAGGCTGAGAAAGTTGGGGCTGTTCAGCCTGGAGAAGAGAAGGCTGCTTGGAGACCTCATAGCAGCCTTCCAGTATCTGAAGGGGGCCTGTAGGGATGCTGGGGAGGGACTCTTCATTAGGAACTGCAGTGATAGGACAAGGGGTAATGGATTAAAACTTAAACAGGGGAAGTTTAGTTTGGATATAAGGAAGAAATTCTTTCCTGTTAGTGTGGTGAGGCACTGGAATGTGTTGCCCAGGGAGGTTGTGAAAGCTCCATCCCTGGCAGCGTTCAAGGCCAGGTTGGATGAAGCCTTGGGTGACATGGTTTAGTGTGCAGTGTCCCTGCCTGTGGCAGGGGGGTTGGAACTAGGTGATCTTAAGGCCCTTTCCAACCCGAACTATTCTGATTCTGTGAATTCGGTTTTGGATGTATTAAATAGATTGAGGGAAGAATTTAAATACTGTCTTATGAGGTTCCTTCTTGTGTGTTTCACTTGTTACATTTTTTTGCCTAGAATGTTGTTACATGTAGTTGGTCCTTAAACTGACTACAGTTGATGTTCACTGATGTCTTCTTGAGTGCTTTCTAGCTCAATGACTGTTTTTCAATAGCTCTTTGCTCATTGGCATCCTGAAAACTGAAGGCACATGAAAGATTTGTCTATTTTCCACCTTGCCCACAGATCTACAAGCTTAAAATACTTTTGATCTGTCAATGATTTCAGCAGATCAGACTTTTAGTTTTAATATTTGTCCAGTGTATCTTGTTTATTTCATACTTTTTTCCTTGCTTTAAGAACTCTCTAAGTTCATGGAGTTGTGAAGTAGCAGCAGATGTGAGCAGAATTAATCTGCTGCCATGTTTGCCAGTTTTGTTTGCTATTGAGTTGCTTTAAATAGCTTTGTGGGCTGCCTTATTATATTTCACTTCCAATACCAGCCTTGATAGAATTACTGCAGAATTCTATATCATATCCTAGATTTTGTCTGGTAGAGTCAAGTAAAGAACTGTTGTTGGCTGAGGGAAAAATAAGTTGACCATTTAAGGGTTCAAGATTTTTAGTCCAGCCATGGTTAGAAGCCTTGTTGCTCTGACCTGAAAGCTACTCCTGTTGAAGAGAAGCTCTGAGTGTGAACACATGAAGACGATCACTGGGAGATGAACTGTCTCAGTTAAAGAGCATGCCAGCAGTTGAATTACAAGTCCCTGTGGTTATGCACATGATCACTAGGCAATCCATGCTGTTGATATTTAGAGTTGTGGAAATACTGAGAATCAACATCCTGCTACATCTCTCTTTAAATTGTGTAACTGTGCTTTCATAGGAGACTGAAGGAACTGGGATGGTTCTTTTGAGAGTAGCCGCCTGTCCTGGGTTCAGCAGTAGCAGTCATGTTTCTCCTTCTTGGTAGCTGGTGCAGTGCAGTGTTTTGACTTTCGGCTTGGGAACAGAGCTGATAACAAGGATGTTTTGGTTTGGCCAAGGACTTTGTGAGGCTCATGCTCTGCCAGGGAGGAGGGGAAGCTGAGAGGAAGCAGAGACAGGACACCTGACCCAAGCTAGCCAAAGAGGTATTCCATACCATAGCACGTCATGCCCAGGATGTAACTGGGAGTTAGCCAGAAGGGCTGGTAGACTGCCGGGTTGGAGGAGGTATTGGTCAGAGCTTGGTCGGGCTGGGGGGGTGAGTTATCGGTCGGCTGGTGGTGAGATATTGTATTCTCTTCCCTTGTTATTTCCTTTATCATTGTTATTATTGGTGGTAGCAGTAGTGATTTGTGTTATACTTAGTTACTGAACTGTTCTTATCTCAACCCATGGGAGTTGCATTCGTTTCAATTCTCCTCTCCGTCCCTCCGGGAGTAGGGGGAGGGAAAGAAGGGGGGGAGTGAGTGAACGAGTTGCCTGACTGGGTTTAAACCATGACACCGCAGCATGGCAACTTTCTTGGGAAGAGCAGAAGCACCACAGAGCCTTTCTCTATTGTAATGCTTTCCTTAATAGAGGAAATTAGGCAGGAGCACTGGAGAAGCTCCATGGAACAGCACTTAAAAGGGAGGAGGAAGTGGTCATGGTGCTCAAGAGCATAGCTTTCGATTTTGAAGCGTTGACAGGGATGGAAACGAATCTGCTTATTTGGCTGACCAGATTGGAAGTAATCCTGATACAGAAGAGGTGAAAGTGATAATTCCTATATTGGAATTGAACAGTAGTCAGTGAAGGATCATTTAGGCTTAACATAGTTGAAAGAGTCTGGAGTTCTTTTTCATTCCTTGATACCACTAAATTCCTCCTGCACAAATGCAGACTAAAAATGAAAGCAGAAAGAGTTCTGCCATTCTGAAGTCCTTGCTCATTAGTGAGGTCAAAGAAGGGGATTTCTTGATTAAGTCACACCTCTGAGGAGCATCACGCTTGGGTCCTAGTTTCTGTTTAGGCATGCCTAAACTGGTGATAGAATACTTCATTCAGTAGCTAAAACTTGTAAAAATATTTACACCTGTACTGTGAAAGTGACACCCTCTTTTTTCCAACCTGTGTTAAGCTGACTTCCACAGACTAAATTATAACTTGGTCTCTCCAGATGAAGTGAAGAATGAACACAGAATGACAGGATGGGACTTAAGTAAGCAACTGCAGCTGCTCAATGTGCATGTGATGGGGAAAGATTATGAAAACTGAGGAAATAAAGAATCTTGAAACTCAAAATAGTATGATGAAGAGAAATCATAATAATGCTTCATGGAAACATCTGTTTGTAATAATCGACTACTCCATTTGGCCTTCCTCCACAAAATTCTTCTTCAAGTTTGAATATGACGTCAACTTTTAGACTTACTTCTCATACATTATAATCTGAATAAATAACAAAGGATGTGTGTAGATGTTTAGTTTGCTCCGCTTGCTGTTGATAAAGGAAATACTACTTTGCTCTTTAAACTTACAGAAAATACTTTCATCAAAACTTAGTAACCAGCTAATTCATACTTTGTATCTTCTAAATGCATGTTTCTGGTATGTGTGCAATTTCCAGGCTGGCAACTATGATGCTTGTTTACAACACCTGAATACCCTTCGAGACATAAACAAAGATGACTACAAAATAACTTTGAATACTGCTGTTGCAGAGTTCTGTAAAAGTAACCAGACTACAACAGACAATTTGAGACAAACCCTTAACCAGCTGAAGAACCAGGTAATGCAAATGTATTGACATAATACTTGATTGTGAGTACTGTTAATGGTGGTGAGATATTCCAGTGAAACAGGAATAAAATTTCTGCCCCTTATCCCTTAGATTTTAATAAAGGAATAAGAAAGTAACGTTACTTTTAAACCTCTGAGTCTGTTTAATCTTTTAAGAACACTGGTTTTATAGTTACGTTTTTAGTTATTGGTGAAATTGATCTGAAGCTGAAATGTTTCAGAGATTATAACCATAGAAACACGTGCTATGTTCTTTCAATTGACAGTTCCTTAACCTGAAATAGTTTGTGAAAAAATTAAAAAAGTGAAAATGTTACTTTACTACTCAGTGATGGCTTTCTACTTAATTGTAAATTTTTTTCTGGATTTATGTGGGCAACAATAAAGTTTCTTAGCCTATAGCTCTTGCTTACCTAGCTTTAGACAGATTCATACCTTCGGATTATTTTTTTTTTTTTGACACTTTAAAAAATCATAGGTATTAAAAGTTTTAAAAAAACTTTTATTAAAAAGTGGTTGTTTTTCTTTCAGGTTCACTCTGTTGTTGAAGAAATGGATGGTTTGGATGATGTTGAAAACAGTATGCTGTACTACAATCAAGCTGTTATTCTGTATCATCTGCGTCAGTATACTGAAGCTATATCAGTTGGGGAGAAGCTGTACCAGTTCATAGAGCCTTTCGGTATGTACATAGAAAGAAGAGTTTTAATTCAATAACTACAAAAGGATCACTACCAGACAAGTGATTTGTAATTTGCCTGATATGGCTCTAAAAAAAGTAGGTAGGCTTTGGAATGAAGCTTATGTTTTACTTGTATCGAAGACAGCAATTGAATTTGGGGGGAAGGCACTTCCAGGGCATTTAGCAGACAAGTATAATGAAACTGAAATGGATTTTTGACATCTCTAAAAGGTATTTATGTAAATGATATGAACAAGCTAATTAAATAAATTAAAATCTAGTATTTTGAGTCATCAGGCAACTTCATGGGTAGGTGTGTTTTTGTCAGGCACCCACATTTTTAAATACCTGCATTAGGCCATACATAATTGTATGTGCTCATATCTGAATATAAAGTCTCGAGCTCTAATGAGCTCTGGCACCCTGTGTAGTGTAATTGCCATACTTGTATTAAATAACTTCAAAATCCTCATTGAATTATAGAGGTAACAAGGCTGAAAGATGTATGTGTCTCCGTAAATTACATAAATACTACTATGTTTCTCCTTCAATTCCTCCTAGTTTTCAGTATGTCTGTTTAGTAGCTATCCTGAGAAGATAGCCCAGCAGAGATAAGTTTGTATGGAATCCTTTCAAGTTCTATGGGATTCTGCATATCTGCATGGTGGGGCTTTTTTATGTAATATATGTATTTTTCTCATAGTGTTGCATAGATGCACTTTATAGTCAGGTGGTTGGTTTTTGGTTTGGTTTTTGTTTTGTTTTTTTTTTTGTTGTGTTTGGAAGGATTGGTATTAGAGCTGTAAAATCAGTTTTACTTCTTTGCTTTCTACAGAAGAGAAGTTTGCCCAGGCTGTCTGCTTCTTGCTTATAGACCTATACCTTCTAACTTACCAAGCTGAGAAAGCCTTGCATTTGCTTGCTGTTCTGGAAAAAATGATTTCACAGGGCAACAGTAACAGCAAGAATGGAAAAAATGAGGTGAGCTTAAAATAAGATGAGTGCCACTAAGTCTTTACATGAAATATGCTTTAACACAGCCCAAAAATACTTTTATAAGACTTCTGAATTATAAAACTGTTAGATCGCCTGTAACTTCAGACAGCAACTTATACGTGTTAGTAACTGAGTTAGTTTTATACAGCAGCTGTTTATTCCCTCTGTTTCATCCTTGTCTCCTACTCCCAGGGAGCTAAGAAGTGTTTTAAGTCAGACGGTTGTGTTGGAAAGACAGTTGTTTTCATGGTCAAATATAATTAGTTTTCCTTATTTGTCTTGGATTATGACTATGAGACTCTGAATTTGAAAGGGAAATCGGTGTCAGAGGGGAATTGCAATTGCATGCCAAAGGATAAGAAATCAAGCATTTTTTTTACGCAGTATCTGAAAGTATGAGGAATACTTTCAAATGAAATCTTTTGTATGTGTCTTCTGAAAAAAATCAATGGAATGACTAGTGGCTTGAAAGTGAAAAAAGGACATTTCAGTCTTTTCCCATTGATGGATTGTCATACTTAAGATAAAATATTTTCTCTTTAAGTATATAGTAATTCTATTGATGAAAATATTAAAGAGAGACTAGAATGTACATATAATCCTTCTAGGTAAGAGAATTCTTAAAATGCTTCAACTGCAGAGCAACATAGTGTAACACTGATGTTAATATAGAATTCTGCTCTTCATAGGCTGTTGTGGCTGTTCATGGGTTCTGATTGTTAAGCTCGAGTTACAGTATTTGGTGGGATGTGTATTTTTTGACTGTTAAATAATTTTCTTCTTGTGCGATTGATAAAAATAGCTTATGAAAGAATCTGTAAACTGAATTTAAAAGGTGACTAATAGTAACACTTCCCTTTTTCTGTTTGACAGTCGGGTAATAATACAAATAAAGATTCCTCGAATCAAAAAGCTGAAAGCGGAGCTTTAATAGAAGTTGCTAAATCTAAGATACATCAGGTAAGTGTCTGCATATTACTTATACAAGTATATTAGTTCAAGTTTTTCTTAAAAACAAGTACCATCTGCTTCACATCCAGTTCAGCATGAATTGTGATATTCTGTCTTGAATTTCATGTGGGAAACCAAAAGAATTTATTTAACTCTTCATTTTTTAAGAGCCATGTAAAGGAAAAACTGACCCAACACCAAAAGAACCCCACGATTTCAGTCCTCACAGTTTGTCATAATTTTTTTTTAAACTACAGTTAGCTGCACTGACCTTATATCTGTCAGACCTCCAACAGTCTAAATCAGCAGAGTTTTTATTTCACTACTGTTCTGTAGAAAAATATTTGAAGGATCAAAATGCTTCTTTATCAGCATTCACTAATTGGTGTATTCGGTTTAGTAGGTGAATGTCTGGGATTAAGAAGTTAGGTTATTTTAATTAGTTTGTCATTTGAAGTGCTAGTATATGTTTGAATAGACACTAGCTGTTGACCATTGAACAGAATGTGCATCTGTTTACTGTGAATGCAAAATATATGCATTTATTGTTGAAGGTCTGAATATAATGTCTTTTTAGGAAGGCTTTTTGAACAGCTTTTTACTACCTGGCTTTAAGATGCACATGAAGTATTCTGTAATAAATCTCTAGAAATAGTTCATCTTGCAAACCTGCACAAGTTCTTGGGGTTGTTTTTTTTTTTTTTTGTTTAATAAATGTAATTTTTTAACAGTATAAGGTGAGAGCCTATATCCAGATGAAGTCACTAAAAGCATGCAAAAGGGAGATCAAGTCTGTAATGAATACAGCTGGGAATGTAAGTATTCTCAAAGCTAATGTTTTTCTAATGTAAATCTGTTCTCTATCTTAAAATTGAATTTTCTAACTTTCTTTACAAAGCAAGATCTTACTGCAAATGGGTGTCTGAAATAATGCTTTATGCAGTCAGTTGGGTTTGTAATCTCTTCACCACAAGTAAAATTAGTGTAGACTTTTCTTACTTGTGCTGTTTTCAGTTGCTCAGAAAATGCACTTTATGATTAATAATCCCAAATTAACAGTGAATCACTATATAGTGAACAGGTTCAGTTTGCTTTATAATGTAAGCAGCGCAAGACAAGTTTTAGTTTACTATGAATGTCACGGGTATTACAAAGGTCTGATGTCAGTGGTGATTTAAATCGATTCATAAAAGATTAATTCTGTGATACGCTTTTTTTGTTTTTGTTGAAATTTATTTGAGGCTTACCTCTTGCTAGAAAGCAGTTTCTTTTTTTACATAGGAGTTCTCAACTCAGAATTACGTCCACCATCCCAAATAAATTCAACATTAAATGAGGAGCAGGGAATGGGAGGAGAGCACTTCCCTTTTGTTGCCAGCCTCAACAGCTACTAGTTTGACAGAACTACAACAGTCTCTGTTGGCAGACCAGGAAGATCACAACCCAGGAGGAAGTTGTTGAACTCCGCAGGGAGGGAACTGTTGGGTAGAGTGTACTAGAAGACAGGTTGGAGGAAGATCCTCCTAAATAAAAAGGAGATCCTCTGCACTTAGCCATTGCCGGGACAGAGTTCTCTAGACTGGTGTTGGGTTTTAGAGCAGTAACAGTGTATGAATCATTTTGTAGTTCAGAGGAGGTGAGTGTAAATCATGTGCTCAAGAAAGAAATGCTACTTCTTGAAAGTATTAGGGCCTAGGCCCATTTATTTTTAAAATGGCAGTAGAGGCCAGCTGTGGAGTAATCTAACACTAGCAGTGTAAATCATAAACCAAGAGGTAATTAATTGTTGTTTTCTCCTTCACAGTCAGCTCCTTCTCTCTTTCTTAAGAGCAATTTTGAATATTTGAGGGGCAATTATCGTAAAGCAGTCAAACTTTTAAACAGTGCAAACATTGCTGAACATCCGGGCTTCATGAAAACAGGTAAAATAGAAAACCTTCATCCTGCGAGCACTTAAATGTGTAGTATAATAGGAGTACCCATAGATATTAATATAAAGCATATTAATGATTACTTAGGAAACTAGGCCCTGAATATCATGGGTTTATATGCTGTATATGTTTTAATCTTTCTTGTTGTGCTTCTTCATGTAACACTGTTGTGTTTTTCACTGAGTGTTCTTCTAGAAAATGCAGCAGTTGTCTATGAAAATGAATTTGTGAAAGTGTAACTGTAATATTTGCAAGGCTCATCTATGTGTCTAAATCATGACATGAAACAAGTAGCGATGTACTAGACCTAGAAATGGGATTTCAGATTGTACTCAAAGAAGAGAGAGACTATAGCAGTTATAATGATGATTGTGGGGAAAATGCTAATGTTCCATGAAGTGTTTGACTTCTATTGTATGCCATTTTACATTGCTTTTATATCTAGAAAGTATATATGTGTAGACATGTACAAAAATTTACCAGCACATCAGTGTGTATAATATTTAGATACAACAGTTATTCATATACTATAAATATATATTCTGTGTTTGCATACTGTGTATGGTATTATTTAAATATATTTGAGATTTTAGTTGACTGTTTAAAGCATCAGTTAAAAAATGCAGTGAGAAAGCTGTGTTTGGTGTTAGGATTTTAAAAAAATCACTTGTACTGTAAAACTACTGAATTCTAAATAATTTTTTTAAATTCTGTATTTACAGATAACTTTAATAGAAAGCATTCAAAATATTTCCATAATGCCTATTCTGGCATATTTTGACACTTCTTTTAGAATTTACTGTAACTTACCTTTCTGTCAGTTTTTATGTTTAAAGTTCTCTTTATAACTGAAATTTTTCTGGAAAGTTTTATTTTCATACACCTTTTTTGTACAGTAGAATGTTCACTTAATAGTCTTTCTAGGTTATGATTAAAACATTGGTTAAGTTGTTAATAGTGTATTTCCTGGTGGTTTGGATTTTTAAGCTGGGGTTTTGTGGGCTTTTTTTCTATCCATGAAAACCCTGTAATGCTTCAGTTACCAGCAGGTAAGAGTTTCATTTTCTGTCCTTTGTAATTTAGAAGGAACTTCTTACAGTGTTACCTAAACATGATATATTTAGGAAGGAGAGTGCATTTCCTGTTTGTTTTAGGTTGACATATTTGTTTATTTTATAAAATTTAGGCAGGTAATCTCACTTGAGAATTTCCTTTTCACAAGAGCCATCTGTCAGAAAACTTGAAGTACTTGCATGCTAAGCTGTATGAAAACCTCCAGGTGAACTTCTGTAGCTTGCAGTCTGTCATACTGGCTTTATACCTGGTTATCCTAAAATATGATGCTTGGTAGCTGTAAATCTGGCTGCTTCACATTTCAGGTCAATTGTGTACTAGAACTAGAGTGGTATACAGCAATGTAGGTTATTAAAGTGCTTGCAAGGCAGAGACATAACTGCATAACCTATGAACATCTCACTGAAGAACATGTTTAGTAGACTACCATAGCATGCTGACCCGTGAAAGAGTGATGGGAGCATTTTACAGGCTCAGTGGTATTTTTCAGTTTACAAAAATGCTCTTTTGTTCTCTCAGGTGAATGCTTAAGGTGTATGTTCTGGAACAACCTTGGCTGCATCCACTTTGCAATGGGAAAGCACAATTTAGGAATTTTTTACTTTAAAAAAGCCTTGCAAGAGAATGATAATGCATGTGCACAACTAGGAATGGGCAATTCAGATCCAGGTAAGGCTTTTAAGAGATAAAAACAGATGGTGAAAGAGGGGAAAGTGAATCAAGAAAGCAAATGATAGGAGCTTTCAGTAACTACCAGCAGAATTCCTGTTTCATCTCTTTGTAGGGGAGCAGGGTAAGGAGAGTGAGAATTTTGATTGTAACTTGACTTCAGAGTACAGTTGCTGTTGCCAGAAATAGATGATGATTAAATAGGTTCTTTTTTTTCTGTTTTCTTTGATGTGTCATGGGGCTGGGACAGTTACTTCTCCCTTGTTCATAGTCTTGGGCCATCAGTCAGGGGGATGTGACAAAATAAAGTTCCTGTTCTAAAGTTTCTTTAAAATCTAGTTACTATCACGCGTTACTGCTTTTCCCATTCCTCCCCTGGCCCCGTATCGAAGTGCAGTCTTAGGCAGCAATGTCAAGATAGAAAATGTTTCATGCTTTGTTACAGCAAAGAGGTTTTCTTCTGGAATTTATATGATTAACAAAAATGTGTATTCTCACAAATCTGGGAATCAGTATTTTTATATAATGTTTAGCTTGAGTGGTTGGCATTTAATGAGCTTCGACCTTTATTAAGAACACAGAAAAAGAATATTGAGCAACCTTGGTCTAGTGGAAGGTGTCCCTGCCCATGGCAGAGGATTGGAGCTAGATGGTTTTAAAATGCCCTTCCAAGCGAAACCAATCTATGATTCTAATACAATTAATTTGTCTTTGATGTGGAAGGAGTACACAGAGGGAGGCTAGTGGATTTTTGTGATGAAAGGGGTTTGGTTTGGGGTGTTTCCCACAGCTTCTCTCCTCCTCCCAGTGTTACGTTTCTGCTCTCCCAAGCTGCACATCCAATCTAATGTAATCTTTTCTGCAGGTAAAAAATTTTCAGGGAGACCCATGTGTACACTACTGACTAACAAACGGTATGAATTGCTCTACAACTGTGGAATTCAGCTCTTGCACATTGGGAGACCCTTAGCTGCCTTTGAATGCCTGATTGAGGCAGTCCAGGTTTATCACTCAAACCCTCGTCTTTGGCTAAGAATAGCAGAATGCTGCATTGCTGCCAATAAAGGGGTAAGTAGATTTGCAGATTCCTTATTTTGATTGTAGTTATGAGAGGCATGTGATCACAGAAAGGAAGAAATAGTACCTTGGGTTGGACTATACGTTTTAAAGGCCTAATGTTGCAACACCTCTATGTAAATCCATATTATATTTGTGTGTATGTGTGCATTTGCATTTTTAATCTGAAGCTGCAATAGGTGGAGGAAAGACACCACAGAAACTATGTCTTGAGACCCAGTGTTCAATTAACTTTTCTAAGATCAGAAGAATTTGAATAGGCTATATGAAAGATTGGCTTGAGATCAAACAAAAGCATGTAAGTGCCTGTTAGAGCTGCTCCTCTATAAAGTGACAAGTTTTTTGCTGGAGACACTGGTTAAGCTTGGTTTTGTTTTGGTAATTTACCATCACAGCCCTTTGACATTACAGCTCATAATCTGAATGGGTAGTCCTAAATTGGTTTGCAGCACATTGGATTTCCCAAAGTCATCTGATGGTTTACCTTCCTTGAGCAAAACTTGTGAAATAATTTTAGAAATACAAAGTTTTTTTTCCAAATAATATATTTATTATTCTCTAATAGACATCACTTTATAACAGGAAGCAATATGGTTAATGCTTTCTACTTAAAATGCAGATACTAACATTATTGGTTTGATTTACTATTTATGGGTATTTTATGATGCCTCATACTCATTTCATATTGGTTGCAAAATCTTGGGGTTTACATAAAACATTTATGTGGTAAGATATAATATATGGTACATATTTTTAATATATACCATATATGATTTTACATGCGATTTACATAAAATAATAATATATAAAATATATAATATCATTACCATAATGTAATACTAGATAATATATATATTATAATAATATAAAATAATAATATAAAATAATAATCCCCATGTAAAATCATATGTGGTATGTATTAAAAACAACAAAAATCCAGCCCCACAAGTTAATTCTTTTGTGTGTGTGTATGTGTGCGTGTGAATATAAGAATTGAACTTGCTCAAGATTTTTTCTCTGTGCTAATTTCTGTACTGCCAAGGATTTCTGTATCTGGATGGCAGAAATAACGAGGTGAGATTGGAGTCAGTGACCATTTGTGTATCCAAGGACAGAAAATTGTTGTGGCTGCTCTGAAGGTTTGATAACTCACTTCAAGGCTTGATGCACAGAAACAACTTTGATAACTTTTTTTGCTGATACTTTGAGGTGGAAGGGTTGTTTTTCTTCCTTTGTTTCAAAAATGTTTCACTGAAACATCTTAGTTTTTTATGTTTATACTCTGGGAGTTGCATTTACTGCTTTTGAAATGATGAGGTTCTAGCGTAAATCTTAGCTGGAGTAGTAGGAGAAAACATGCATCTACCTAGTAGAGAGTCTTTGTCTTTAAGGCTAGATGCTACAGTGTAAAAGGTATAACTGAAAGTATGTTGCTACTGTTTTAACAGACAGTAAGGTTGGGGGCTTATGTTTTAATAAATATGTTTATTGGATCAGATTGGTGAATAATACTGTTTTAAAAAAAGAAAATATATAGCATATGTCCTAGAACTTTATTGGAAGATGCAGACTCTTGTAGAGGACAAGTATGTGGTTATAGAGAAGCTTCCTTCCTGGGATGTTCTTAATTAATTATTTACAGGTTTTTTGATGTACAAGTGATACAAACTCTTTAAAACTTATTTTCCCTTTTTTAAGGAATTAATTTGCATGAAACCTCTGCTGCTGATCTTTCCTTCTCTTCATGCAGCCAAAACTCTTCAAAGTTCATTTATTTCCTCACTCAGTTACTACTAGAGGTTGAGAAGCAATATTGTAGTGTGCTTAGCCTAAAACTGGCATAGACTGAGGAAGCAGAGATGAACCTTTTTCATCCTGAAGTAGTCCTGATCACAGCTGCTGGGGAACTGAATCCCTAGCTGCTGAGGTTTGTCATTTCTCTGCTGGCAAAGTTTGTGGAAACCTGCTGACAGCAGATGTATTGCATGTCATCTGGGACATACTGGTTTTAACCTGTTGATCCATGTCTATTTAGGATAAGCCTGTTTGTTAAAATTCAGAGGGATTGGGACAGGATTATTCATTCTTAGAGCAGGAAACTGCACCAAAATAGTATGTTTGTGAAATTAAAGAGATACTGTACTCGATTCCCTGTGAAACTGTCATTCACCCTTGTGTGTGTGTGATGATGTAATCTGTAACTGAATGATCCCATGCAGTTATTTCCAGACTGTGTCCATTTCACTCAGTGCACAGGGTGCATGGGATTAATTGAACAAATGGTTATACTGACTCTGTTCCCCCCCATCAGAATTCTCTCTTCCCTCTCTGAGTGGCCTGTGTGCCTTATTTACTGCACATTCCTCAAATCCTTCAAAATAAAAAATTCATAACTTTTCCATTGGGAATTTCAATGGTGCTCATTATTTTGGAATCTCTATTTCAGCAAATGTAAGGAAGATATTCACAGCTTTTTTATAGGAGAGGTTTGCTTATATCCCCATTTCACAGACACAGCATTGAAGTTTCAACTGTTGGGCCAGATGATGCCAGGCTTCTGAAGGGTAGCTTTCTCCCTGCTACTGATGTGATGTTGTGGTGTACCAGACAGCTTGAATTCATGTCGCAAAACCAGCTTGCTGCTTCCTAAATTTGTAATTGTACAAATTGTACCAAAAAAAATGACCTTTCATTAATGTTGATGTTTTCGTTAATGTTTTGTAATGTTAATGTGTTTGGTTTTCTAATGTTAATGGATGCCCTTAAAGTTAAAGGCAAAGGAAGTGTCTTTAATTTATAAGATAGATCTGCAACATGACAAGTGAGGCCCTAATATCAAAGGTGTGTTTAATTTAATCTTGTAACTCAATTTGCAATAATCCTTGATATCGAAGCATGGATTCACAATTATACTCTGGACACCATGCAGAAAGGAAATTTCACTGAAGCTAATCTTCACCTGCTTTAGTATTTTAGTTTATAAAATACCCATGGAAGATGATTCCCTTCTGCATTTTTTCAACACCTCTTCTAAAATGTGCTGCATATCCAAACTCATTGTATGTATCTTTTTATTTGACAGTAAATGCCATCATGATGTCAATAATTTTTCTTTACAATAGATTCTGATAAATTTTCTAAAAAGTGATAGCTATTTAAAATACAGTTTTTCTTTACAACTGTGACACTTCATCACTAATTTTACTTACCAACAAAGTTGTTAAGATGGTAAAACAACCAAACCTCAGTAGATGTAGTGTAGAGAGCTTTGAGTCCTGAGACTGACAATTAGAGTGATTTTAAGTTAGTCTTAAATGTCTGCATACTCAGAAATCTGTTAATTTAATGTAACTTTGCGTATGTTGTGTTTCAGCTTCATGCTCCCTGTGGAATGGTTGAGGAAGCTTTTTTAGAGGGTGTTTTGAATGCTGTGTAAGCAGGGAGAGAAGTTGGCAAGTTTTGCAGTGCCAATTCTGAATATTATTTGTCAGATCATGATTTCCTTTTTGATATCCCTGCAGTTCTTTTAATATGATTTAGTTCATTGCTCTTTTGCTTTCAAAACAGAGGAGAAACTAGGTCGGTAGGCCATCAGACAAACTGTCAGAACTAATCGGGGTTACGCTGTGTGCAGTAAAATGCCTTTGCAACACAAAGACAATAAAAGGTGCCTGATCCTTCATGGTACTCAAGATTTCAAACTGTACCCATATAAACTATTTATTCTTACATTTTAGCAGCTTCAAACTTGTCTTCCAGCTTTCACTCATTTTGTCAACCTTTCATTCAACAGCCTTGATATTTTAGTCCTTTTTTTTTTTCTTCCTTTCAGACATCAGAACAAGAGACTAAAGGTCTTCCAAGCAAAAAGGGAATTGTGCAATCTATAGTAGGTCAAGGCTACCACCGTAAGATAGTCCTAGCATCCCAGTCAATACAGAATGTTGTTTATAAGTAAGTAAGATTTCAGTGGGCTGTTTATTTTTGTTATCATAGCCTTGTTAAGGATACCTGTCTGTTTATCAGGCGTTTTCAAAACTGTAATGGAATAACTGTTCATTTTGTAATTATTAATAAATATAGGGAAGACAGAGGCATGCTAAAATGTTTGAGGAGTCCTAACATCATGTGCATGCCTCCTCTATGGTGGCCAGCAGAGGGCCCAACTGTGTATCTGTTGTAACTAAGAGGGATTAAAGCTTAAAACTGATTTACCTCAGATTCATATTTCTAGTTAGCTAAATCTTTCCCCTTTTTCTCACTAAAAAAATACATCTTTTTCACTAATCCACTTTTCTAAAGTTCATGGAGAATCTAGTTGCTCTGCCATAAAACTTCAGGAAGTGAAGTCAAGAAAACCAAGACAACTTGTAATTGTTTTTGAGTCTCCTCACTCTATTTGGGCATCATGGCATACTTTTGATAAATAAGAATAGCAAGATACATACACCTTCATAAGTTAAATTTGTTATATTAAAACATGATTTCATTTTTTTTTAGATAAAGTTTTCTCTGCATTCAGATCTTTCTGGAGCTCTGCTTTTACTGTTTTAGTAGGATTGCTATTTGTTGGCTAACTTCTGTGTCTCTTTAAGCGATGGGCAGTCCTCAGCAATACCTGTAGCAAGTATGGAATTTGCAGCAATCTGCCTAAGAAATGCCTTGCTGCTGCTCCCAGAAGATCAGCAGGAGCTAAAGCAAGAAAATGGATCTAAAACTAGTAATCAGCTGGGGGGAAATACAGAGAACAGTGAAAGCAGTGAAGCATGCAGGTAAACAGAATTGCATATAAACCTTTCTGTCTCTGGGCTGACAGTCTGTGTCTGCTATCTCTCCTGTTTGGCCAGCAGAAAAAAATAACGTGTAAATTCTCTCAGTAGTGTTGGGATATCCAAGGATATTGTTTAGCTGTTCATTGTTTCAATTGCTGGAATGCTAGTTTAAGACTACGAAACTGAGTTAATTCGTACCATTCGTAACAACTTTAATCAATGAGACAGTGGCATTCATTTTTTTTTCCCTGGCCATCTTTTTTTCTGTGGTGCAAATGTTATGTTTTCCAACACCCTTCCACTGTGCATAGTGGTATTTCTCTAATTGTAAGTGAACTTTCACATGTTACAGTGATTTTATGTGTGTGTGCACGTGCACCGTGTACTTCATTCAGTATGAAAATGTCTGGCAACTCAGCTGTAAACATTTCCCCATGATCTGATTTGACATTCATCAGCCCTAGTATGCTTTGTCAAGTTTGTTTTAGACTAGAAATGAGAAACTAGATTTAGAAGATAAGTAGGAAAGCAGCATGGAGCTATTGCTTAATAAATCGCTATTTACAAAAAAGAGTTTTTTCTTAAGCTCTTTTTCTCCTTAAAGATTCAGAAAAAGTAACTTGTAGGCAATATCTGTCAAATGTAAACATTAAATAGCAGGAAGGTAGTTTTGGTTTGTGTTTGCTTGTTTTGTTTTTTTTGTTTGTTTGTTTTTTGTTGTTGGGTTTTTTGGGTTTTTTTTTTGTTTGTTTGTTTTTTTTTTGTGTGTGTTTATCCTGGTGCATCCAAAACTTCTTTCTGAAGAGTAACTTTTCTAGCCATGGCCTGTGCTTTCACTAATGACCATTTTGAGAAGGGAAGAGTTACAATAACTAATCTGTGAAAAGTGGCTATGTTAGAACTTGAACTACTTAGTAATAAAATACCCACGATGTTTTTGTCAGACTCAAGTACAGATAAATTTTAAGAAGATAGGATCCATTTGTCACCTGCCAAGGATTTACTGCACATATGCTGTGTTGCATAGGCACAGCACAGCATACGTGCAGCGTGCGAGAGACACAGCCTCTCTATTCTGAGGTTGCCTGGAGGCAGGCTATGGCTAGGGGCTGGTGGCTGTTACTGCTGCAACCATATTTAAAGTCTATTTACTGTTCTCTGTAACCTTCTTGTCCCAATGACAGTCTTTCCTGACAAGTTACTAAATGACTTATAAAACTCTGGGGGTTTCTGTGGTTGATGTTTTGGGGTTTTTTTGTTTGTTTGCTTTCTTCTTCTTTCCTTACTGAGATTGGCGGTTGTGAACTAACTTTCTCTGGCAAGCTGTATGCGGCCCATTGAGATGAAGCTTCTCAGGTTTAAATGAGAGGTCAATTTGAAGCTTATGGGGCCCACTAAGGGGCAGTGATGAAAACAAAATGGTGACCCTTACTCAGACAAGACCTCCTTTTTTGTTTTGGTTGTGAGGTGGTGGTGTTTGGTTTTGTAGGAGTGAGGAAAGGAAAACATGTGCTATATGGGAAGATACTTTACTACCTTTGCTTTTAAAACCAGATGCTTCTTCATCTTAAAAAACAACACAACAGCAACAACAGAAAAGCCTCCCTCATATCTTTCAGTTCTCATTGCCAATTTCAAAATATCCAGCAACAAAGCTGGCTGTTCTTGAATGTGTGTCACGTTCTGAAAGATTCCCTAGGAATTTTTTACTTCTGACAGAGGAACCTCCATGAGAAAAGAGTAAAATGCATAAGGCATTTGAAGAAAATCACACTAATTGAGCAGGATGCTTTTGGAGCAAATGCCACCAATTGAGCAGGCTGATTCTGAGGCAGATTCTTGCTTATCCACAAAAAACAGTAAACACTTTGAACGGTTAAGGGTACTTTTTAATCTAATTTTTGGCAAAGCCATGAAGTATCTACACTACAACAGCATTGAGTACAGTTTTCCTTGGTGTCTGTTGCTTTCCGTTTTGAAGGTCTAAGTTGGAAGTTACCTGTTTGTAATAAGTAGATATGAAGCTGCATCAGTTTAAAAGTTCGTGTTCAGTGGACAGACTCTTCTGAAATAATTGTAAAAATTAAGTGCAGCTAGAAGTCTAAAGTAAGGTGCAGAACTTTGTGTGTTATTTTCTAGATTCTTTATGTAAGTAGTTTTTAAGATATCTGAGGAGAGAACTAGTTTACTGCTTTTCTTACAGGCTGAAACAAAAGAGGCTACCAATGCAGCAAGTTCTGTGTCTCTCCAGTTTAAAGTTCTTGTCCTATTGAGAAATAACTCAAGGCTGTGGAGAATGGTGTGGGTCGTTTGGTCTGTCAGTCAAATCCTTCCCAGCAAATGTCTTTCGTCTTCCTTCTCACACAGGATGGTTTGGATAAGAGCATGTGTCTCAATTTCTGCATAGTTTCATTTCCCTGCTTTTTAGGCTATAGAATTTTTGCTGTCCTTTAAATGGAGTGAATAAATATTGATGCTTATTGCACTAAGTTTTTTTTAATTGATTATTATTTAGTCACTCTTTAATACACTGTTTTTATTCTAGCAATAAAAGTCATGAAGGGGATAAATTCATTGCAGCTCCACCTTCTTCGCCTTTGAAGAAACAAGAATTAGAAAATTTAAGGCAAGTAAATAATATAAAATTATTATAAAATATGAAGCTGTGCTATGATTCTGGAGTCATTCCTAGCTTTTTGTTTGTTTGTTTAAGCACTTGCAACACTGAATTGTAGCTGTTAATCTAAGGATGCCTCTTTTCAAATGTGTGTGCTTCCTTTCTTCTGGGCTTTCAGTTCAAACAAATAGAAACCATCCAGAATTTCAATTCAGAAAGTGGATTTGTCTGTTTGATCCCACGGTTATAAGCTTAGCATTATATGTTGTGCAAAAATAAAAGACTGAGTCCCATAATGACAAAGCTGAAAACATGACCATGGCTACTATTCTGGTAGGTGGAATAGGTGGAATTACTGTGTGGTAGCTTTTCTCTTTAAGGTCTTGATAAAACTAGTTTGGAATTCAGCCCCCACAACATTGTATACTTGTTTGATGGGGGAAAAAAAGGAAGTGGTGGAAGCAGCTACGCTGCTTTTAGATGAGAATGATGCTCCTTTCAGCAGCAGTGAATCAATAGTTTGCATTTAAGAGAAAGAAGAGTTGCTGGTGTCCAGGCATTTGACTTCCTCACCATGGGAGAACATAGGTAAAATTTGACTGTAGATTTTTTTTTCATGTTCTCAAAGGTATTTAAGTTACTTGTTCAGTAGTCTGAGGGCTCTCCAAACAGAGTAACTCCCATGTGTCTAAATAAGTATCGTGTTATCTGGAAACCCTTTACTTTTCCCCAACAAGATTATCATTCCCTGCCAATGTTAACTATTGCAGGTGGCTGCCAGCCTGCTGAAAATCTCTCTTACTATAAAGCATCCACCTGTTTAGGAAAAAGAAATCTGTTTTAAGTTTCCATTATGGACAAAGCATACAGTAATTTCCTACTTAAACTCTTGGGTAAACACTCTGTTCCAGCCTAAAACCCAGGTAACCTGTCTTTTATAATGACCAGCTTAACCTTTGCTTTGCTCCACTCATTTAAAAGCAATTTAGCAGGAATCTGTAAGGAGACTTTAGTGAGACCCTGATTATTTATTCTGAAGTGGTACAAGAGCGTGCAACTCCAAATAGAAAGCACTGGATTAAAAACAGTGGTTGTGGTTTTGGTTTGGGATTTTTTTTTTTTCTCTCCTGACTGTTGAAAATGTGGTTGCGGCATGTCAAAATTACATGGTGTCACTTGATGGTTTTCTTTTTTAATACATAGTTTTTTCTTTCACAATCAGCTGTTGTATCTACTGATGAAACCTGACAACATGTCAGGAGAAACTTAATCAGTTTAGCAAGAATTACACACTTCTGGTAAGGAACATCATATAAGGAAAGGAAAAGCATTGGTTTGCTATTTTGCCATGCTAGCTTTGGTGGCTAAACCCAGAGGACCAGACATCCCTAGAATGCTTCTGCTAAAACTACTTCTAAGTTTCTGTAGACGCCTGTGAAAAGCAAAATACGTTATGCTCAAATGTTAGTGTATTCGTGTAGACTTGTTCACTAAGGAGCTAAGTGAAAAAATGAAAATTCTTGTCTAGTCAGGGAATATTAAGAAAAAATACTGAATGGTGGCAAGGATTATCCTGAGGAATAGGTGTCTATTCAATTCAGTTCTTTTCTGTGAAGTCACTGGATTATAAAAAACTCTTGCTTCTAGAACTGAAACAAGCAACTCAAATGCTTTGTTTTGCATCATTTTGTACAGGTGCACATCCTCCTAAGAGTTTAAAGTGATTGACTTTGCCCCTAAATAGTTCTTAAAAATTAAAAATACCATGTAGAAAAGGCTTGTGTGTCATATGTATTGTTTGGTAGTTGAGCAGACCGTTCTCACATTAAGCAATAATTGCAAGGTTTTAAAAGCACTAAGCAGAAGTCTGAGGACACCAAGCATTGCTAAGAATTGATGCATAGGCAGTAGAAACTCCAGGTTTTTCTTCTGAGTTTCTTCTAAACAGTTCTGCTCCTTGCTGCTTCTCATCCTCTGAGATGCCAGTTCCTCTGCTCTGCTCTCAGCCTGTGGTATGTTTCACCACACTGGAACAACCCAACACTGTTGGGATATATCAAGAGTAAAGGAGGTCTGGTAGACCACAGTGCTACTAAATTTGAAATTTTGTAGATTGTATTGTGAAAGTTGAGATGGCTAGCAACAGCCCTGGTTATAGCCCTTTTCTCCCTGCATTGAACAACTTTGTGTGAGAATGTTGATTTTCCCCTACCGAGCAGCTAGAGATGAAGGAATAGTTTGATCACCTGCTTTGTCCTGAAGAGAGATGGACTGCAAACCCTTGATGTAAGCCATATGATCCAATTGTACCTTCCCCCACCTTTCTTTTGACTCTTCAGCCCATCATTATGCTTTATTTTATTTTCTTGCATATTGTTGAAGTGTGCATACCCTAGTATTGTATATGGTATTCCAGGACAGTCACTGACATTGCTGATAATTTCACAGGTAATACTGTAAGGCCCACGATTACCCACTGATATACCTTGTCTCTTCTCCCCCCAGCTGCCCAGTTTTGCCTCTTTTATCCACTTAAAAGGTTGCAGTGGGATGTTTGGCCCTGTCACAATACTGAAAGCTCAGAATGCTAATCGTCCCATGGCTGTTTATCTCTCTTCTTCCTCACTCTCAGCCACTTTATAGTTCTTCCCCATCTCCCCTTTGCTGGTGCTGAATTTCCCCATTTGACTAAGCACCTTCTGCATTCTGTATTTCTTAAAATTTTGGATAGTATTGTCTGTGTTGAAAGGTAAAAAGCAGAGAGGTTATAGCCACTGTTGTGCTCAGCTAGTAGAAATTATCTCACGTTAATGATGCTTTCTGAAGAGTTTAGAAGTGCAGTTTTTGATGTCTTCATAGTAAATTTTGAAGAACTAGATTTGCTCTGGCTTGCCCTTTGCCTGAGAAATAAGCCAAGTCAGACGGGGAATTTGGGTTCTGTAAGCTTTCAGTCTGTGTGGGCTGACAAATCCTGTTGCCTAGACCTACACAAGAGGCTGTTTGACATAATCTGGCAGTTTAAAAAAAAAAAACAGTTTTTCTTTTTCCTAGTGCAAAGGCAGTCTTATTTTGGGCATGCAGAGGCTCACTGATGCTGGAAGAGTGCCACGCTCAAAGGCGACCTGTGGCGTTTTGTCAGAATCCTGACCAGGGTGAAAAACTAGTTTGTCTTTTCCCTTGTGCAATTCTTCTGCTCTGGTTAGCTGTCAGGTCTCCTGGAATCTCCTGATTCCAACAATGGATCCAAGTGTGCAAGAACAGTACTGCAGGGAAGAAAGCCTGAATGTTTTCCTCTTCTTTAGATGGCTATAGCTGAAGAATCTTGCTCAGCTCCTACAAGGCTTAAACAGTGATGGGTCTTTAGAGCAGAGGAGTAGGTTTCAGTTTTGCTGGGCTAACTGTTGTGTGATTGGAGTGTGTCTTGTGTTTGAGTTCATGCATTCAGATGTACAAAAAGGCTTTTAAAATGATGTGGGAAATAGAAGATACCTATTGGTATAAAGGCCAGTAGAAACCAACTCTGCACACCTTGACTTGTATTTAGCTGGTGATGCTTTGCATCTCTGCTGGTTTAAAAGCTGTGCTTCCTTGGGGCAGAGATGAAAAGAGGCTGTTTAGGAACAGACTTATTACAGAAAATTAAAAAGAAAAGAAGTTCCCTTTCCCCTCCCCGGTCATAATCTTTCAGAAATATTTTAGGTTTGAGATTTGAGCTGGGGAAGCTTTCCTCTCCCTCTCTCAAGCTTTTGTATGTGTTCAGATTTAATGTGACATCTGGGCACAGTGCAGAGGAAGTGGGGGGTAGGGAGAAATACTGGAGAAGCTTCTTATCCTGCTTGTGTGTAATTAAGGAGCATGCCTCCTGGGAAAGGGGAATAAAGGCACCCCAGGTCCTGCCACGAATTACATGACTTATTGCTAGACCGAAAATGGGCTTGACAGTTGCCAGAAGGTTGGCACAGTAATAGCCCACCTACCAGCGGGAGAGTCAAGGGCTTTCCTCCCATTGCTCCCAACATGAGACCCCACTAAGAGGATCTGCTCTTCCTCCCTGGAGAAAGACAGTCTGCTCACAGCAAGGTGTCTCAGGCAGAGGCTTGTGCCTTTAGGACAAGGCAGCCTGCATTGAATAATGTCTTACCAAGTGGAAAATAACCCCAAGTGCCGTGTTTGGGAAGGGAGAGGGCAGTTATTACAAAGTGTGAAGCTTGGCCTAATAATGGCATCCTGGCATAGAGATATTGTTTGGAGATGGAAAATGCAAGTAGTTCCGATTTTATTACAGAAACTGCCAGAGATTTGGGGGTTTTGGAAAGATAAGAAAAGTTTGTGATGGCAATAAAAAGCCACAGATCAGTCGGAGTCTTGGCAGCAGGTTACAGCTCTCAAAACTGGAAATACCAAATTCTCCAGTGTTTGTTGTCTGCCTGTGTGCAAACGTTGTAGAATACAAGAGTGAAATGTGCTACAACTTCATTGATTCCTGTTATGTGTCTAGAGATTTTACCTTGCTGAAATCTACAAATCTGCAACCTTTTGCTGCAGCGGGGGGGGGGGGGGGGGGGCGCATACAAATCTGAGTCCAAACAAATAAAAAGAGGGTGAGAAAGAGAAACCATTCCTGAGAAAAATTATAAAAATATGTGGTGAGGTCCATCTTTCTTTAATCTGTTACTTATGGTCCAAATTGCAAAATCTTACTGAGCAGACTGTGGTGATCCTTGGTTTATAGACCACAACGTATGTATCTCTAATTCAGAGAATGCGATTGAGGCCATAGATAATGGAACACTAGCTCCTTCATAGATTGATGCAAAGGCATTATTGCAAGTTCATGATTTATTTTTTCACCAAGACATTTAACAGCTGCATTTGGAATTGCAGAATTCTCCATTTAACATATTGGCTTCCCCCCCTTTTTTTTTCTTTTTGTTTTTTCTTTTTCCTTCCAGGTGCTCAATACTTGCGTGTAGTGCTTACGTGGCTCTGGCTTTGGGTGATAACCTTATGGCATTGAATCACGCAGATAAACTTCTTCAGCAACCAAAGCTGTCAGGGTCTCTTAAGTAAGTCTGATGTGGTCGTTTCTTCTTTCTTAGCCCTGCTTTTTGCTGGAGAGTTCAGAGTTGAAGCTTCCAATGTCTGTAGCTGCTTGCCAATTCTGTATCTGATGCAAAGAATTGCTTGGCCCGCTCCTGTTCTTGTTGAAGCCCTGACTAAATGTTCATTGACACGCAGGAACGTGAGTCCCCTCCTTTGTGTATGAATTCCATGTAATTCAGAATCTATCGCTGCTTTTGTTGCTATTTGTTAATCTCCAGCAGTGGCAGGACCATCTGGTCTCTGTCCTTATTCACTGTGGGGCTGCACGTGCTGGCGCTGGCACAGCACAAGGGGTAGGAATGAGCAGCTGGGGGTAGACAACATCAGCCCAAACCGGCGTTCTGCTGAAAAGCTCCCTTACGAAACTATGGCCTCAGATGGTAAGGTTTGCTCAATAGGGTACCAGATCTTGGGTGTGTAGGACTTTCACTTCGCTGCTACTGTTGTGCTTATAGTTTCCATTCTTCACTTTCTCAGTTCTCATTTGACACTGTATTTTTGGGAGGATATTCAAAGCTCATTCTGTTTCTACCCACCAGTTCTCATATATCTCTTTAAGCAGCTTTAGCTCCATCCTTCTGACCTTGTATGTACATTTAATTCCTATATCATACACAGAATAAAATATATTAGAGGTTTTTATTGTAGTACTACTTTTCAAAACTGATAACGTATTTACAGAAAGCAAGCTAACTTGCGCTTATTTTGGTATGCAGGCAGCATACTCTAAAATGGTCCACACCAATAAAAGTATTTGGCTCCTATGCTCCAAACTATTGCTGGAGCTCATCTTTTTGCACAGTCATTGTACGAGCAAGATTTTAGAGGAGTTTGCAAGGCACATACTTTCAGGAAGGCAGTGTTACCACTATGTAATGCAAGAAATGCTAGCTGACAGTTGCTTCGGGAAAAACAGAGACATGTCTCTTGGTCCCAGGAAGCAAAGCTTTTGTGCATACTGGGAATATTAAACTGTTCCTGTTTTCTTAGATGAAATAATTTGCATGTAGAATGTTATGTTTTCTATATCAGTTCCAAGTTGCAGAATTTATTTGGGACAACTGACTGATATTCTACCTGATTATTTTGTAATTCATTACAACCAACTGTGCAGTCAGTTTGAAGTGTACTGTTTATAGCTGCATAGAACAAGCATGAACGTTTTTTGCTCAACTTTTGTTTCAGATTAAATATTTGCAAACTATGCTCTTGATTGACAGGATTTCTTCTGATCCAAAATTGAAAGAGAAAGCTACTGAGTAGCTGAGCTGACCTACAAGTGTCAAACATTAGACTTGCTTAAATAATTTGCAAAACCTGCAGTTGGAAAGGTGTTTGTGCCCTGTGGACAGGCCTGTATAGTTGCTGTTCTTAGAAATGTAGCTATTATCAGAGACTTTATTTGATTTTTATTGAATGGAAGGTCACTTAACACCTTAAATTATACAAGTATCCATATCCTGGGGTGTTTTTATAAGGATTCATTTTTTAATTCTCTGAGATAAAGCCATACCAAGGCACTGTCTTGCTGGACTGGCAATTCCTGGGCAAGAATGGTCGTAACTCAGGTGCAGATGTTTTTAACAACATTAACACCTAAAAGCAGTAACTGGCAGAACTGGGTATTGTGACAATACTTTCTAAGCAAGCTAACTTCCGCTCAGGTGTTTCAAGTAATAGTTTTCATGTACTCACATTAAAATCTGCGTTCAGTTTGTCCTACATAACAAACTGGGGCTTGTTAAACTGATATTTGTACCTAACCCTTTGCTGTTGCAGGTTTCTTGGGCATTTGTATGCAGCAGAAGCTCTCATCTCTTTAGACAGAATATCTGATGCCATCACTCATTTGAACCCGGAGAATGTCACTGATGTTTCCCTTGGGATCTCTTCAAATGAGCAGGATCAAGGTTAATGAACCCACACTTCGTTAGAACTAGTTATGCTTTCCGTTGCTTTCCTGCTGTTAACTTCGTATATGCAAATACAGTGATGATTGCGACATCTTAAGTGACATGAATTCTTGAGCAAACTGATATAATTTCCGTCTTTAATGCCAGACTGTGAAGAAAGAATTAAATTTGTATCTTTGTGTTCTTTTTGTAATAAGCTTTAAAAAACCTCACAGAACATGATGGGGTTTGTGTTTCTTTTTTCTTTGCAGGGTCAGACAAAGGAGAAAATGAGACAATGGAATCTTGTAAGTACCAGACACTGCATAGTGTACAGGAAGTTACTTGGCCAGTTTGGAATAAAAATGTAGTTTCTTTTTCTTTAATTGCAGCTAGCAAGCAGACCCCACAGTGTTACCCCAGTTCAATCACATCTGCACGAACAATGATGTTATTTAACCTTGGAAGTGCTTACTGCTTGAGGAGTGAATATGACAAAGCTCGAAAGTGTCTTCATCAGGTATGAAAAACAAATCTCAAGATAGCTTTGGGGACAAATGTGCTTTTTTCAAAGTGCCATTTAGATCACAGCAAATCCTGGTGATTCCATAGCCTAGGCCTATTTGCAGACTTTGCTGAGATGGTGGTTCTCTTCTGTCTTTATGAACCGATCTCTATTAGTAACGTAAAATTAAGGAATCCAAATTTCTTCATGTGTAAATAGTTCAGTACCACTATGGGAAGCACTTTTTCTTCTAGGCTGTATCAAAAGAGTGGAATATGACTAGGAAGCCGTTTCACTTTTTCCAAGTTTGTTTGTGTGTCTGTGTGTTGTTCTTTCTTTTTAATGGCTTACTAGTGATTGTTATATTTCAGAGGAGGAAGTTCTTGAGGGCCTTGAGTTTACTTCTCTCTTATCAGTTATAACTCACCATCTAAGGTATTAACTTTAGGACTGTGAGAACATACTGCAGTGCACTGGAGATATGTTCCTTGCCTGCCTTTTGTCCAAAGAGTTCTCAAGCACTGCTTTTGAAACTCTGTCTTCACTTAGCCTGGCTCATTTGGTCTTTCTTATGGCTGGGACCATCTTTTTCAGTGATGATGTTTGTTTGTCTCTTTTTGTAGCCATTCCTGTCTGTCAGGAAAGACTACTCAAATGATTTGTTGAGATACAAGAGTCTTCCAAATTACTTCACAGTAGTTGTGTAGTGAACAGATTCAAATTCATTGAGGTTCTCAACTGTTTAAGGGAGTTGTCTTCGTTTTTTTTTCTCCCAAGACTTCTTAGGATTGGGCAGGTGTCTGTGTTTGGCCTCTGCAGCATGTGTAAAGCCCAAAGGAGTGTAAGGCCACCTGTGGATGTAGAGTATAGCAGGTGTCTGCATCTGCAATAAATTAATGAATTTGACTTTGTAGCCAAAAATATTTATATATGGAAAGCTAATGATTAATCCCTGTTAACTTTGTATTCTGAACTTTGGAGAAGTGGAGGTTACTTTCTTCACCTGTCATCTCACCAGGAAACCACAATAGATTGGCCTAGGAATTTGTCCTGGGTTCAGCAGTAGCAGTCATTTTTCTCCTTCTTAGTAGCTGGTGCAGTGCTGTGGTTTTGACTTTTTGCCTGTGAACAACACTGATAACACCAACGTTTTTAGTTACTGCTCAAATGTTTACTCTGACCAAGGACTTTCTGAGGCTCATGCTCGGGGGGGGGGGGGGGGGGAAGCTGGGAGGAAGCAGAGACAGGACACCTGACCCAAACTGACCAGAGAGGTATTCCATAGCACAATACATCATGCCCAGTATATAAACTGGGGGCAGTTACCCAGAAAGGCTAGATCACTGCTCGGTCAGACTGGGTAGCGGTTGGTGGGTGGTGAGCGGTTGGAGCGGTTGTGTTCTCTTCCCTTGTTATTTTCCCTTATCATTATTATTATTGGTGGTAGCAGTAGTGATTTGTGTTACACCTTAGTTACTGAACTGTTCTTATCTCAAGTCATGGGAGTTACATTCTTTCGATTCTCCTCCCCATCCCTCTAGGAGCGACTGAGCTTAAACCATGACAGAATTACAGATTCGTATTAACATGAACATATAGCAGATGGTCCTGCTAACTAGTGTAAAACAATATTTTCTTCTCTCCTTGCATGCGTAAATGTGCTGGAGTGTATTAGTTTGAAAAAGTCTTTAGTTTAGGATTTGTTACGTGTTTTTGTTAGCTCAGATGGTGGTAAACAATCTTGTCAAGGGGCACTTTCTTTAAGCTGGATGTTTCTCAAGCACTTTTTCTCCCCATCCTTTTCTTTTTCAATAAGGCTGCTTCTCTGATCCACCCCAAAGAGATCCCTCCGGAGGCTATTCTGCTGGCTGTGTATCTTGAATTGCAGAACGGTAAGTAAGTTTGGGAATGTTCTACCAACCTGGACATAGGATACAAGGGAAGGTGGGCAGTAATGGTCATTCCTAGTCTTTATAGAGCTGTGACATTTTGAATGACACCCTTTAGGTCCTATCATCTTCATTTTACACTGCTATGGATCCCTGTATCCACACCCTCAATTCCATAGTTTATTGCCATCCTGGTCTTGACTTCCTAAACATTCATCTTCAGAGCTGAAAGCTTCTATGCTTTTTGCAGGAATCCTTGTGCAGGAATCAGCCATCTTGGATAGTCTCTGTAAACCTGTGATGAGGTTTATACTATAAAGAGGGTTTGAAAGGCTTTTCATTAAGACAACTGCAAACCAGGTTTCCCAAGGAAGCCATGCCAAAGCCTGTGTAGGAAGTACTGCAGTGAAGCTTGCAATATTCATAACTCTCTCTTCTGGAACCCTTCCTTCTTTTTGAAGGTTCACTGTGTTTGCATGGAAGAAAAACCCAAACTATATAATGGGGAACTGGAAAGACTGCACTTCAGTTCTGCAGCATGAGCAGACTAGTGCAGCTGTGCTACACTGTCATGGTTGTGGACCTGTGCCCCTTGGTGCTTAATGTCCTCATGCTATGAAATGTTCAGTGTGCTTGTTTCCCTTCAGTTGTCTCGCATTGCAGGCAAGCAGTGCACTCGAGCATTTGTAATCAGAATTGAGACTTCTACAACGCCTTTCTTACAGAGGTATTTCCAAGTCGGAATTTTGGAAACCTTTGTTTCTGCAACAAAGTAGTACAGAGCAGAAGAGAGCAGAAAGTGGGATTTACATCTCTCCTTTGAAAATATATAATCAAACAGAGCTACAGGCATTCTTTTTTGTTCTATAAATGGCAACAGAACACTGTATCTCTTCTGAAACAAAAACTTTAGTGAAAGGAAGTACTTGATAAGAGGGAGAAATGTTCTTTCTTTTCAGACTAACAGGTTTTCCCTTAGAGTTTTAAGGTTTAACAAAAAGTAAGTTTTCTATTTACATTGGTGTTTATTTGATGGGCTGTGCATACAATTGAAAATCAGATTATTTTAAAAGCATGTTGTAGAAACCCTCTTGACATTTGCATTACTGTCTATAACATCACATTGTGGGGGCATTTTGTGTGAGATCTAGAGTCTTGCTGTGTGAATGGGAGAGGTGCCCTTCAGGAATTTAGAAGGTGCTCTGGCATCTTCCAGATGTGAGGTGATGTCTTCACTAAGAGTAGGCAGAACCAAGCAATACTATCTTTTCAAATTAAATGTCTAATGCTTTTCATGTCCATGTCACCATTTCACTGAATAGGAAGACTACCACTGTATGTGGCCTGGGCCAAGGGCTCTGTTCTGAAAACAGTGATTTATGGGTCATACAAACGCACTCGGCTTTGTTGGGGCTTTCTTTAATCAGCAGTTGTCTTGTAGGTAACACACAGCTGGCACTGCAGATCATCAAGAGAAACCAGCTTCTCCCTTCTGTGAAGACACTCTCGGACATGCGGAAGAAGCCTGTTTTTCAGCTGGTGCACTCC